>NC_082594.1:57858702-58458702 GCF_030936135.1 Gavia stellata
TTGTTTCTATATTGTCTGTGTTCTGACTAAAGGAAATAGAAGGGGACTGTACGTTTAATAAAGTTACTACATCCAGAAAAAGAATGGTAAGCAGGAGAAGTGAAAATTAACAAGCCTCATAATGAATTGCAACTCTACGAGATGATGGACTGGTGACAGTATAATGCCTAAATTGCTTTAAAAGGAAGAATACAGCACTCAGTGTCCCATTGAAATAGAAGGTTCAGTAAGAGCACATATTAAAATTTAATCTGACAAAAATAATGGAGGTTTATACTAGAAGCCTTTGAACAAATTAATCCCAGAGAAATGGCTGAAGTTAGCTTGAGTTTATTAATTTAACAGTTTTTATCCTTGTGATAAGGGAGGCACCTGGGACTTGCTGTACGATGAAAAATTGGTTTATTGGAAATCTCAGCTGGCCACAAGTGTTGAAACAGCTTAGGTCAAGTGATGATAAATAATTTAAAGAAACCAGTGTGAGGTAGGTGTCACTTTAATTTTACATTAACAGAGCTATTAGATGTTAACCTTGTCAGACAGGTAATTGCTAAATGAAATCATATGTTTTATACCTTTCCTTCATAATATCATTTGCTTACTCATGCGTTTTGTACAAACCTTGATGTTGGCACTGACACTGTTCCACATGCCCATTGCTTCAGATTATCAAATATTGTATTGACCTTTAAAACAAATGGTAAGTATGCCAATTTTTATTTTTAGCAACTCGGAAAATGTGTTGTGTGTTACCTTGGAAGGGGCAAGGAGAAAGGACATAATGTGTTGGAACTTTAAAATAATTTTGTGTGCACATTTTCACATGTCAGCACATCTCTGGTAGAAATGACAGTAGAGCTGGCACATAAATTTTAACAGGTGAAAGTATTCTGCCTGAAATTGTTACAAGGATTAGGTAATTTCGGGATTGTTTTCTTTGAACACTTGTTGAACTCTGAGCTATACACTGACAGCATAGGATCTTGGAGAATTACTATGGTAGAAATAAGAGAATCCTAAGTCTTATTTGTAATTGGTTTATTTTGAAATCCATAGAAACTATACTCATTTTGTAAGAGTATTGCAAAACTAGCTTGTAACTGGCTTTGGATTTTCCTTGTGGTTAAACCCTCATTGGAGATTTACAGATGAGTTATATTTGAAAGGGAAAATGTTGGGATTGAACAGAGTTTGCAATTTATAGGGCTTCATTTTGAACCCAGTCGTGTTCCCGTTAAATCGATGGAAACACGACTGTGTTCAAAATGACCCTTACCATCGCTTCATTGGTGCTAATGAGTTACAGCCATTGACTTCTAAAGAATCCAACCCATTTTATTAAAGCTTAATCCCACAGGGCCTTGCACAGTAACGTGGACCTCTATAGAGAGAACATGAAGTGCTACCAGATGAAAATCCTGCACAGGTTCATTTGACACCAGATTGCATTTTCTTTTGCCAGAGGATGGAGGGACTGGGCTTTCAGTACCGTGGTGCATGGTTGTACGAGGGTGAATTTCACCAGGTAACCTGCGGCGTTCTCCTTACAAAATTTCACTGAAGATAAAAGTGCATCTCTTTTGATGTCTTGGCAAGACTCAAGAATCTGCTACTCTTAAGACTTTTACCAGCGTAATACCTTAACAGGGTGGTGGGACCCTGGAAACGTGTGTGTGTGTGCGCGCGGTATGTTTGTGTGTTCGAAGTCGGGTGGTGTATGCCCTTGTTCTTGTGGTAGCAACTTTTGGAACATCTCACAACGTTTAGAGTTGTAACTGCTTTCGTTTAGATAATTTTCTGGTAATTTCTATTATTTCTGGCAAGATTTAATGGAAGCTGATACTGTCTTTCAAGAGTCCCAATACTCTTACTTTCTGTAGAAAAATCTTCAGCTTAGAAGACATTGGTATAGCTATTTTTTTAAGTTTTAAAGTTAAATGGCCCACAGGAAGACACGACTCTTCTCAGCCTTCCAGAGGTGAAGTTGTCTTTAGAGTTGAGCAAGAAAAGTTGCTTTAGTGCTGTCAAAGATCTAATTAATCCCTCAGTAAATAAAGACATTCTGTAATTAAGTAACTGAGATGTGCAATCAGTTCTAACACGAAATGCTTTGCATATTAATGTATTATAATCCGGGAGCTGTACAAGGCTTGTATTTGGATATGAAGCCTTTGTAACAGACTTGTAAAAATAGGGAGAATTCACTGCAGGCACAACAGTGCTTGACAAAACACTTCTCGGCGAGGTGCGGCCTGTACGCTAGGCATTTAAATGTCTATTAAACAGGGAAAACGACGTCGTCTCAGTCTGGGAGCTCTTGCAGGTATGTGAAGGGGCTTTTGAGGAGTTAACTTTTCAAACTCTGATAAAGTAGGTACTGCCCCGGGGGGGGGGAGGGGCGGTGTAAGGTTTTCCTCAAAGTCAGTTCGGTATTTGCGACTTTCTGCTCCGAAGACTTCAACGACCCCCAGAACCAGCAGCACTGCAGATCATTTCATCTACAATTAGTCCATCTGTGTAGTAAGCAGCGTGTTCCGACCTACCTACACGAAATAAACACCGGGGTGATGAACACTGGCTTGAAACCGCGAACGGTATTTGCGACCGCCCCGCCCGCCACGCAAAGGTAACGGGATACTAAGGAGTTCAAAAGACAAGAAATCATGTTGTTTATTTCCGTCTCGCGGTCCCGGCGGCGGGGCGGCAGCAGTGCCACACCGGCCGCGCGCGCGGGGCAGCGGGCGCGTGCTGGGGCCGGCCCGCCGCCCTGCCAGCCCACCTCGCGCCGCTTCCCGCCAGCGGCCGCAGGAGCGCCGCTCACCTGGCGGAGCCCCCTTGTCAACCTCATTGGCTGCCTTCCGCTCCGCCCCCGCCGCCTCATTGGCTGCCTCCGCCTCCCCCCCCCACCCGCGCGCTATCGGTCTCCGTTCGATACCTGGAGGGGAGCGAGGAGCGACTCCCACCACCCCGCTTTACTCGCCGCCCGCTCTCATTGGCGATAGAGCCGGCGCGCTAGGCCCGCCTATTGGCTGCTCAGGAGGCCGGCTTTGCCCCGATTGGCTGGCGGGCGGGGCCGCCCCGCCCCGCGGGGGGCCGAGCGGTGTGTTTGGGCTGGAGAGTTGCCGGCGGAGCGGATTCCGGAGCTGGTGCCGCTGCCGCTCGGCAGCGCGTGCCGGGGACGGCGCGAGGCGCTCCCGCCACGGAGGCTCCTGCTCGACGGGCGGCTCCCCTTCGCCTCAGCCGCGGGGAGCGGGCGCGGGATGGCCGCCTCGGGCGGGCTGGAGCGCGGCGCGCTGGGCTGGGCTGGGCTGAGCTGAGCTGAGCGGAGCGAGCCGCGGCCGCCTGCGAGGACCAACCATGCCGTCGGGAAGCGAGCCGGGCGCCCCTCGGCTGCGGGATCCGACCGGGGCGGCCGCCCTGTCAGCGCCCGGCAGCGCCTGAGCCCGCGCCGCGCTGCACCCGCGCGTCGCCATGGACGAGCGCTTCAACAGGTGGCTGCTGCCGCCGCTGCTGGCGCTGCTCTTCTTGCTCATCGTCTACCAGTACGTGTCGCCCGCCTGCCCCGGCGCCGCCTGCCCCCGCCGCCCGCCGGCCTCCGCCGCCCGCCGCGCGGGGGGCCCGGCGGAGCGGGAGGAGGCGGCGGCGGGCGCCGCGGAGGAGGAGGCGGCGGCGGAGGCGTCGCTGCCGCGGCTGGTGGCCAAGTTCCCGTTCGCGCGGGGGGAGTTGTGCCGGCGGGTGCGGTTCGACATGCGGGGCCGCGACGTGATCGTCTTCCTCCACATCCAGAAGACGGGCGGCACTACCTTCGGGCGGCACCTGGTGCGCAACATCCGCCTGGAGCAGCCCTGCTACTGCCGGGCCGGGCAGAAGAAGTGCGCCTGCCACCGCCCGGGCGGCGACAAGGACACCTGGCTCTTCTCCCGCTTCTCCACCGGCTGGAGCTGCGGGCTGCACGCCGACTGGACCGAGCTCACCAGCTGCGTGCCCGCCGCCATGGAGCGCCGGGGCTGCGCCGGCAACCGCACCCTCAGGTCAGTGCCGGCCGCGGGGGAGGGCGGCTGCCGCCCGCCGCCCCGGGGAGGCGGGAGGGGGCGGGGAAGGCCGCCCGGGGCGGCCGCCGCGCGCCCCAAGGTCTCGCGCCTGGGGCCTGACTGCCCCTCGCTCCAAGTCTGATCCCGCCTTTACCAGCGCGGTCGGAAGGCTCCCTGTAAGTGGGTCCCGCTCACCTTGCTCGCTTTGGCAAGAATTTTCCGCTGCCGTCGTCATTAAGAAGCAAACGGAAAGAGAAGAAGGCTTATCTCCCAGAGGAGGTTCTACTTTGGGCTGTTCCCCTCCCTGTTTGTTACCTCTAATGCATTACCCTACCCTACCTGTAATGCATTTTGCTTCGCCGCAAATTTGTGCTGATTCTACGTAGCGCGTATGCAGCTGCCTTTTGTGCAGGTTGGGGCGAGAGAAACTAAACTTACCCGTTTTTATGCAAGTTTCTCCTATCTATTTGTCCTTTTGAAACTTGTTTTTAACAAAACACGATGCTCTTCTCCGTAAGAAGAGTGCCTCTGCAGAATCCAGTGTATGGCTGCAGCTGCTGAATGGTGTAACTGGTGGAGTTTGGAATATCCATAAGCCCTTAAACTCTTGTTTTCGTTTCATGTTGGCAGATAGACTAGTTCTCTGCTTCACGTGGTGTACCAATTGCTTGCTATATGTGCGAGCTGAAAGTCAGGAGACGATGTGTGCCAAGCTCTGTGCAGGAAATGCAGTACTAGCAAAATTGCAGTGTTAATGTTTTTTGGATGATCTGAGGACAGTGGAAAACTTAAGAATTTTGGATGCATGCTGTCTCTTTGCCTGGTATCTTGTATTGCGCTTTTGTTGGGTCTTGCAAAAGGTCTTTCCATTTTTTAAAATGGAAAAATTGTCAGATGGTTAATCTCTCTCAATATGGGATAGCTGTAGGTGAATTCAGTAAGTTTTGGGCTTTGTTCTGATTTATTTACCATTAAACCAGATTTTCAGGCTAATGTTAGATCCTATCTTTATTTGCATGATAGATATTGAACATGTGTTGTAAGAAGTTACGAGCTGAATTCTTCCTTAAACCTTTGCGCTGTAGTGATTATAACTTCAACGTATATAAAATGTTTAGGAAAAATACCTTTTGTTTAGTTATATAGTTTTCCAGATAACTTAGGTTCTTTCATTTTGCTATCCATCTTAATTTTATGAGTCTGCAAACTTTAAATTTTCTGTCACATATTGTTTTGTGTCTTGTCATTTAAAAACATGTACAGTCCATGACATGGACTAATTTTCACAGGGCCTAGTCATCAAGATAATGGAGTCGACTATTGTTGTTGTTAAACAATTGGAAGATTATTTGATGTGAACATCAAAGGCCCTCCCACAGCGCAAAGCTAGTAACATTTGGCATGACTCCAGCTAGGATAATTCGAATTTATTGTTGATGGTTGTGGACTTGGACAGACAGCCCAGTATCCTGGGCTTGCAGGATACTGTTAAGGTTATTCGTGCAATTTTGTGAAAAATCTTTAGCTGAAGATAAAGTGTAAAGATTTGTGTGCTAGTGGAAGAGGAATACTGTGCATGCCTTCAAGGACAACATAGCTTGGTGGTAACTGAATAGCTTTAAGGAATATTCAAGAAACTTGTAAACCAAGGAGGGGAGGAGGAAGAGTAAGACTTGTAGAAATGTATGAAAATGCATGATCTGCCATTGGTGTCCTCTTTTCCTCTCTCATGAAGAATATTAGTAGGTAAATAACTGAGTGTTAAAATGAATTGCAAAGACTACAAACAGGCAGTAAAGTTGGAGTAGTGGCTTTGGTACTCCTAAATAAAAAACCATGATTATATTAAGTAAATTTAAAACTTTGAGTTGAATTATAAAGCATGTCATAGTGATTATTTGGTGGATAATTGGTAATTATTTTGATTGAAGAAACACATGTAGTGACATTTCACCATTACAGCTGAATAGTGTTTTCTTAATTTTTTTGTTTAGTTAGTGAATTACTTGGTTAGTGTGACATTGCACTTCTTGATTCATACTTACGTGAGGAAAGTGCTGTGAATAATGATTTTTTGCATCGTTCTAATACTCGTTCCTTCTTGTATTATATCCTGTGCTGGGCAGACACCTTTTCATTTTTCCCTTTGTTTTCTCTTTATAATCATATAGCTTCACTTCAGTTTTTCAAGGAGCTGTCAAATGAATCAGATAACCCCGAAGTACAGATTGACTCTGCTGTGAATGTCTTTGCTCCTGGTAAAGTTGGAATCAAGCCTAAAATACTTTGCTGGGGGACTGTACTATTAAAGGCATTCATCTAAATCTTTTTTTAATGTCTGAACAGAGAATTGAGAATGAGGAGAATGTATGCTTAAAATAAGCAAGAAACTAGCTTATGAGTCTAAAGTAAAGCATAGTGATTGTTTTTAAGTCATCCTTTAAAGCTTCTGAATGTATTTGAGGCGTTAGACTTCCTGGAATAGCTCAACTTTTCTCTTCTACCTTCCAGCTATGGAACCAGAAAATTAGGCTAAATTGGTTAAATATCTGACAATTAATTTTCTTTGTGGCTAGGAGGGCAGCAGGACAAACCATATTATGCATTTGGTACCAAGGCGTTTGATCTCCTGTGCCATATATTTGATGCAGTAAGGATGATGTTAAGTGTATTTCGGATTTTTTTTTCTCCTCATAGCAAGGTGTTAATGTAATCTGTTCTTTCAGATCTCTATATGTGTAGCCTATCTTTTACTACATAGAGGGAATAAGGGATTTAGAGTACAAATAGCCGCATTTGGAAAATTTGCTTCTTGAAAGGCTGGTAATAGTGTAATGTAAGTAAAAATTAAGAGGCTCTTGGAAGTATTTTCTTTCTGTTTTGTTATGAGCAAGTTAGAGTAAGTCCTACCTTTTAACGCTGGTCTTTAGAAGAGTTCGTGAAGAAACTATAATTAGAATTCATGGGGGAAGGGGCTAGGTAGTGGGGGAAGGAGGGAGTGGATGATAGTCCTAAGGGTCTTAGGAGGGGTGTGAAGCACTACCTCACCTCACCCTGGCTTCTTTGTCTTTCACAGGCAGTGTGTTTAAAGATCTTTTACTTCTGAAATCTTGTCAGGGTTCTGGAGAGACTTTTTTCAGCTTTTCCCATTTCTGATGTTTGTGTTTTTAAGATCTTGAGTCCCAAGAAGGAACACAGGGCAGAAGTTGCTGCCGTGCCCCAGTAATTTGAACTCTTTCAAGCCCAAGTGCCAGCTCTGATTTTGATGTCACTGGACCTTTACCTTTCTGTGACTTAATGATATGAAGTGTCCTGTGCCCTCGTCCCAGCTTAGGTACTTCAGTATGAAAAGTTGCTTGTTGTCAATGTGTTGGATGCTATTGTGAAGTTATAGAACTATCTTTTTTGTTAAGAATCAATGTTATTCTTTTGGATGCCATTACTTAGGAGGAAAAAAACCCCCACAATAAAACAAACCAACAACGTGAGACTTCATTTCTCAAACATTTGCATATGTTTTAATTGTCAGGATGTGAGATGTTCTGCTGAAATACCTGCTTAAGTGTTTACAGAGCCAGGCTATAAGTTTTTCATACTAATGTATAGCTTTCGCTTTTGTAAAAGTTGCTGTATGGATAGTGAGGATATTGCGAAGGGTATGCAGCTGATGCAATTTGAAATTAAATTCTTATTAGTGTAGTTTTCAGCTCAATGTTGCAAATAATTAGTGTAATTAAAGCAGTGGGACTTTTCCCATGAAGATGCAGTTAGGTTCACATAGTTCTCGCATCAGGAGCGTAGCACCCCATACATTTGATTTGACAGGAGAGTTAACTGCTGTGCGTTTGTGTCTACAACTTGAGCTATTTACTCTGCCTTACAAAAACGGCTGTTACAACAGAAAGTAACTGAGACTGGCACGCAATCTTTTTTTTTTTAAGGAACAGTCTCTTATTTCCTTGTGTATTTGCTCTGCCCTCACTGGAAGTCATTGAAGTTGATGATGCTTGTGTTTAGCTCCACCTCTGGAATTTGGCTTTCCTTCAGAGGTGCCAAGAAGCTGAGACTATGGAGCCTTAGCCAATGTTGCTTGAGGAAAGGAAGGGAAGAGAAATGTTGTTAGATGTCTAACCTGGGATGCCAGGGAAGAGTCAGTCTCAAGCCTGAGTGAGTGATGTTAGGCTGCCTCTGTAAACAGTGGGGAGAAACGGAATAAGACAGGCAGACCTTTGGATGGTCTAGGACGTGTCTGAGAACTGCTGAATTGTCTTCTGGAGGGACAGTTCTTCCTTTCACTGATTACTAGGGAAGCCTGGAATAGCTAATTAGGACTTGATGTCTAAAACCAGATGAGAAGAATTCAGCATCTAATGTTGCAGAGACATTGTCAAACTGATTGTCTGCCTCTGTTAGGTTGCCAGGTAAAACTTGGTGTGTGAGGTAGGGCTTGCTTTGTCTCTCCACTCCATGTATGAGGGATTGAGAGGGGGCCGTAAAGTCCTAAGCAAGGCCCATGTTATCCCTTGCTGGTGTGCCTGCAATATCATTAATACTTATTCATTATTATTTATTACAAGTTTGATTAAACTAGGAAGGTAATTTTTTAAACTACCCACTTGAAAGAACACTGCATTGAAAGTGTTGTCTACGAAACAGTGAAATCAGTCTAATTCTGTAAACCCCATGAGCTTTATTATCAGTGCAGTTTAGTCTTCGAAACTATTGATTTTCATTAATTTGCTTCCATTATACTCTTCATTTCCTCGTGTCTGTTTAACTTACTGTGTGCTCTGTTATTCTACAGAAGTATAAATCAGCAGTAAACCCATGGGTCTTGGAATTGGGAGAGTTGAATAGAAATTATTAGAAGGATTCCTTTTTCTTCTTATGCAGTCCGGTATTTGACTATTGAGTGCTTTTAAAGCTCTAGCAATAACAGACTGTAAGATGGATTCTGTTCTTTGCAGCCATGGTAACTATGATAATCATAAAAATGTAAGAAGAGCATTAATTGAAAATTAAGACTGCACTAAAGGTAGTGGGGAGAAGATAATAGGCACAAATGTTTAAACTGAAAAAAGCACAAATTCTCCACCATACCTTGGTGTCTTCTACTGAAATGAATGTTAGAGTCAGTAAGCTCTATATAGTTTGGTTTTTTAATAAATGTGAGGAACAGCAGGATTAAACACTTTCCTGAGGTCCTGCTGCTGACAGTGTGCTTTTTCCTTCCTTAAAGCATCCAATAATGGAGACAGTTAAAAGAATCTTGGTAATCTGCTCAATGGTTTCATAGTCCTTACTATTGGAAAGTGGTGTTGTCTCCCCCCAGCGCTGAGTGTGAATCTTAACTTCAATTTTAAGCCCATTGCATCTTCTGTCTTTTGAGAAACTGAGAACAAATTGGTCCCCTTTTCTCAGCAGTAGCTTACTAGCTACTTTGGTTCTTAGGAAGTCCTCTTTCAACCTTCTCTTCTTAAAATGTAACCAAATCCAGCTCATTTTGTATTTATTGTAGGTCATTCTTTGTGGTGTTCTTCAGATTCATGTCAGTTGTTTTCTTGAAATGTGGTGCTTCAGTGGGAGTACAGTATTTCGTTTGTAAGTGTAGTACGAAGTGGAGCAAAAGAGATTACTTTGCTTGTTCTGAAGGTTGTGCTTGTGGTTGTACACTTCTGTGATGTTTGCCTATTTTGCAGTTCCCTGATATTGACAGTTTAGCCTGGAATTTAGACACTATTCATTTTCTTAAAGACTACTGCTTACATTTCCCATTGTCTTTTTAGATGAGCTTTGTGCTCGTCCCCACTGGAGTTCATTCCTCTTCTGTCAGTTTCTTTGATTTGTAAAGTTGATTTAAATTTTAATTTTGTCCTTCCTAGCTTTTCATCATTGGCGTCTTTAATAAATGTGTTTTGTATTCATCATCCATGTTGTTGATGCAAACATTGAGTAGAATTAAATCCCATTGTAATAAACCTTTTGTATGATATAACTCTCAGAATTGCTTTCCCAGGGAGTTCTGCCCCTGCCACATCATATTTTTTCTAGACTGTGTTTTTTCTGGCTTATGACACTAATTGGAACTGTTGTCTAAAGTCATGTTTCTTAATACTTCTTAAAAAAGCATTTCCTTCCTACTGCTCCTATTCAAAGTCAATGACTATATTTTAGAGGGAAATTAGACTGATTTGATCCAGCTTGACTGAGACAGTAACGCTGTCTGCTAGTCTCTTCTTCTGTGCGTTTAAAGATGATAACTTGTCTTAAAACTGTGGCAACAACTAGCAACACTCCTTAACTACTTTTTGCATTGTACTTGTCTCCTGTGAGATTTCCCCTGCCCAGAGTAGCAGACAAATGATTGATGGGGACAGAACTTTTCAACCTCGGGGTTGTTACAGCTCTGGAAAACTTTTGACCCAAAGATAAGTCTTATCTTCAGACTTTTGAAGCTGCAGCAGTAGCCTCAGCAGGTTGTCTTGCTGGGGACTACAAAAATGGCTGGAATTCATGTTTACTATTAATTGCTATTATTGATAAAAGAGTGGTCAGCATTCAGTTAGGAATTGATTGTTCTTATTCACCCATCATTGTAATTTACAGATAACTGTGAAACTTAAGTTTTTTGATAGGGAGGTGCATGTTGTGAAAATAATCACCTGAGCAGCAGTTCTTCTAGTTGCCTGGAAGAGAACTTAGTGATTTACTCAAGCAAATTTGCTTGCTCCTTTCATGCAGACCTTGCTGCTTCCTTTTTAATCTGGCTTATTATATCATGTTGGGGTGGGTGTTTTGCTGCTTCTGATACTGCATTCTGGAAAATAGGCCATCTAATAAGATTTTCTTTAAAATGAAGGAGCTATTCTCTTCTTTGTGCAGGAGCCAGGCAGAGAAACCCTGGGGGAGGAATGAGTGAAAGTGCGAGTAGCATTCCCTAGGGCTGTACAGTGTTATAAGACATAGCAGCTGTTGTAACTCTCTCGTGTTATTAAAATGCTTTTTAATTTCTGTTATCTACCTGCTTAATTTAGAGTAATTTCCAATCCTCTTGAATAGGATATTGATTAAAATAAATTCTTACGTAGCTTTGGGATATGTATCGGTTTGAGGTGGAATGGGAAAAATTATCGTGTGAGTGGGAAAAGTTGCTGTCTAATGTCATTACACTGATAGATATTAAAACTGTAGACCCAGCCAGTGGCAAAAATAGGGATAAAATTGTGAGCTTACTCCTGATTTTTTTTTGAGAATGCTTTGTGAAGGAAGAAGAAAAATCTCTGCCAGCTCAGCTCTAGTGATCACAAAGAAGCTCAATGGAAAGTGTAGAGAGCTGGTTGGACTGAATGATTTCTCCCTTCAGGTGTGTTAGCAGTTTTCATACACTGCCTTCTAAGTCAGCAAGAGTAAAGCATTTCCTCCCAGAGTTTGGTGCAGTCATGGTAGTGAATTGAGCTAATAACTCAAAACTCTTGCTCTCTGTGCAGAATGAGACCAGATGAAAGCAAGGGAACCTGTATTCTTTAGTGTATTTAGTACTGTATTCAACTTGCTGCCTGTTTTCTGGAAGTATTTATAACCCACACTTCTAGTGCTAAACTACTCTGGATGTCTTAATGTTGCTTGTTGCCTTAGAAGGTAACTTAAAGTCTCTTTTAAGTTCTGTTATTGCTGAAAAAGGTTTTCAAACACTGTAGGAGGCTGATCATACGAATTAAGGGTCTAATTTGGACTGCCATTAGCCTTGAAACAACTACTAATTTAGGGGGAAAAAATTAACAACAGAACTATTTTGGGATTTTGTTCAAGATAGCATGGATTTTCTTTCAGAACAAATTCTAGAGTGGCAAAATGAATAACTCTTGAAGTACTTGTTGCATGATCAGTGCTCGAGATCTCAATATATGTTGACTAAAAAAGTATAAAATGGGTTCTTGTAAGGATAGGGTCTTTTATCTTCAAGCTCTGAGGACTTTGTTTCTGCTATGAAGCTCACTGTCAGGTGGCCTCATGTATACTTATACAAAGTTCTGGAGTTTGGCCCGCAGCTTAGTCATCTTAGAAAAAGCCTGGGGGGGGATTGGCTTTTAGTTAATGGTTTAAACTTCATGTCTTAAACCCCTTCTTTTCTTTAAAAATTAGTAATCTGTTAGAAAATGGTTGATGTAAAGTGGATTTCAGACATATAACTGTATTAATGCAACACTTCTAATATGTCAGTTGTGAAAGTGTATTAATGCAGGTTGAAGTGTGGCTCTGAGTGTCTACAAACTGATAGAGATGCCAAACATACTGGCTTAGTAGTGGGGGAAGTTTGAATTCCATATGAAGAATAATGCTGGGATGGTGAAAGCAATGATCAGGTGCAACTTCAGTTTCCAAAGTCAAAACAATGAAGGACTGATGAAACAAACCGTGGTATTCATAATTGACTTGAGAGTATACTTCCCAGTTCTGTGAATTAACCTGATGTTGATGAGAAGGCTGGCCATGTGGTTCCTGGTGCTGTTTGGTACCCAAGTTTTATCTGGAAAAAATGAACTTTCAAACTGCATAATTTCGATCCTTCCTTCACCTTGCAAGACTGTAGCTTTATTTCTGCTCCCTGCTCTCTTCTGCTGTCTTCCAGACACTTTGGGCTCACAGCTTATTCCTACACTGGTTCTCTTCTTTCCCCTCTTACTCTGAGGAGTTCCTCAAGCAAACACCATCAGTTGCTATTCCACCTACCCCCACATTCTCAGCCACAGCCTGTGTGCAAAGACACATGGAAATAAAGTCAAAAATTGCAAGTAGCTACTTTACAGTGCAAAAATACACAAACGCTGAGATACAAATGTATTTGCTACTTAAACAAAAGCCACCTCAAAAAACACGTTAGAAATAGACTACTTGTTAAAGAAAAGAAAACATGAAGCTTTTTCCTACATTACTACCTCTAAAATTTCATTTAACATACATCTAAAAGCATAATGTGCAAAAGTCTTACAAATGGAAATCTGAGTCAGCAAGCTCTTTCCATTGACATTTTTAGACCTTGGATGAGAATTTGAAAAAAATGGTATTTTTGATTTTTGTGACCACTTTCATGGGAAAAGAGCTTTTCTTCTCACTTAGCTGAAATTTTCCATTTTCCAAATTGTATTCATTTCTGCCTGTCTTATCGCTTTGTGCATCCAAAAAGAGTCTGGTTACAACTTCTCCATACACTCCCACATGAAAGTTGAACAGAGTAATAAGGTCTACCTGTTTGCCACCTTGTCCCCAGGCTGAACAAACCTAGGTCACTCGGCCACTCCTTTGTGTCATATGTCCCAGCCATCATCAAGATCATCTTGGCAGCCCTCTGCTGGCAGTTGCCATTATACTGAGATCTGTCTTTTATTGGTGAGTCCAAAATTGGACACATCACTCCATATGCCGTCTCACCATTGCTAAGTGGGGGAGTGAGGGGAAATCACTTCCCACCAGCCTGCTGGCTAGCTCCTGCTAGTGTAGCCTGATACTTGGTTAGCCTGCTTCACTTGCAAAGGGCATGTTGTTGGCAGTTACTCAACAGTGTCCACCAGGAACCCCAAATCCTTTTCTGCAGAGCTGTGTCCTAGCTGCTCAGTGCCCAGCCTGTCTTGTTGTGTGTTCTTACTTCACCTCAGGTGCAAGTTTTTTTTTTTACTTAGGATCACAGAATCATGGAATGATTTGAGTTGGAAGGGACCTTAAAGATCATCTAGTTCCAATCCCCTGCTATGGGCAGGGATGCCCTCCACTAGATCAGGTTGCTCAAAGCCCCATCCAGCCTGGCCTTGAACACTTTCAGGGATGGGGCATCCACAACTTCTCTGGGGAACATGTTCCAGTGTCTCACCACTCATATTAAACCACTTGCCATGGTTGCTCTTCATGAGGTTCCCATCAGCACAGTTCTCTTGCCTCTTGAGGTTGCTCTGAATAGAAGCACTGCTCTCTGGAGTATTAATCTCTGTCTCCAATTTGGGGTTGTCCATGAACCTGCTGAGACCAGACTCTGTCCCATGATCCAGGTCACTAATATTGACTTTTAAACAGCATTGGCATCACTGTCAATTCTTGAGTGACACCACGAGTAATCAGCCACCAGCTGGATTTTTGTACCACCCCTCATCCCCACTTGCAACTCAGTAGGCCATCTTGCTATATAGCCCTGTCACCTAGTCCATATCTCACCAGTGTGGCTAAAGTGACACTATGGAAGAGTGTGTCACAGTCCTTGCTGAGGTCAATGCAAACAAATCAGCTGCTCCAGGAAAATTTGCTCAATTGCCTTCCCAGGGACAGAGGTGAGACTGACCAGCCTGTAGCTCCTCGAATCCTTCTTGAAGGTAAGCGTGAGGTTTGCTTTTTATTTATGGACAACAGGGAGAGAAGTTACAATGGAGAAGATGCTGCAGCATGCTGATGTAGGTATTTTAACTACTCCCTGTTCCGTGAACAGAATCAGATAATAAATAAATAAAGGAGGGGTAGATGCAATGACTTTTTCACTGTGAGCATTACTTTAGTTTGTCGAAGGAAACAACTTATTACCAGCAATAACTTTTTTAATGTGTTATATGTCCATGACAACTGGTGCAAAGCTCAAGTCAAGCATGTGTTGTAAATATGTTCCTTTGTACATTTCTTTTAAGGCTGGGATGGTATGCTCCTCTGGTGCCAGGGAGGGTCCACTTTTTCTTATTAATCTGAGCTTAGTAGATAAAATAGAACTTGACTAGCAATTCAATAAATGAAGAGGTGGTCACATACTTGTCTTTTTTTGTTGTAGCTAATACTTGGACTCCTAGTGTTCTGTAATATTTATATAGTTTCAGGGTATGTTGAGTCAAGCGTTTCTATTCAAATTATTTTTATCCAGAAAGCTAACACTTTTATAGTTTTCCATATTCACATGGCACAGTGTTCTTCAGAGCTCTTTGACTTCTGTCTACAGTGATAACTTTCTTTATTAAACTGTTCACAGCTAAATTATAGTGTAAAACCTTAATTGTCATGTGTTAACATGAAATAACTTCCCAGAGTTTACAATGAAAGAATGTAACTGTTTGCCTTTCTTTTTCCTATTCCAAAATCGAGTTATTGGAATGAACTTTCAATATAGGTAAGAATGTTTTGTGCAAGGTTCAAAACTTCTGTATAAAATCTTCTGTAGGCAAATAGAGAATCCACAAAAGAAGAATAATTATACAGGCAAAGAACTGGTGTTTATACCTTTACATTTCTTGTAAGTGGACTATAAATGCTTAAACACAGTAAGTAGGAAAAATTCAGATGTGATCTTCAAAGCTTTTAATCAGTCTACTTATTAAGCTGCTGGGGAGAAATCTCAAATAATTAGTTTGTATGTGTATGTATTTTTTACTACTTAAACTTACACTTCACAAAAAAATGTTAAAGTCCCCATTTAAAGACTTGTGTCACAAACTTCAGCTCAACTGTGTTACAGTGGTCATGCCTTTTGTGACGAGATTTTAAAACCTGAAAATGCCCATTGAAATGGCTTCCTCCAAAGAGAGAATTTAGCTGCCTACATGAAGGGAGTAACTGAAAATAGCTTTTCCTAAAAAGCCCAGGTCCCCTATAATACAATACCTTCTTCAGCAAAGTCTTCGTTTTGATCTCCAGTCTTGTGCATCTGTTGTACAAAGCTGGCAGGTCAATGAGGATGTAAATGTATGTTGGGTTTTGCAGCACTGCCTCTGACTTCTGCAGATTATTTCGTATTAGTGTATATCTCTCTTGCTTTTGATTAAATTGCCAGATAACTGACAATAGGATAAAGAATCCCATTGTGATATGGGTCAGTAGCAGGCACCTAAAGGACTGCTGGGCATTGCTATAGAGTAATAGTAAAACTGATGGACTGCATCTGACAAACAGATTGACTGAGAAGCTTAAGTGCGGCCACACAGAACTGCAGCTTTGATTAGGAGAGCTGTGAGAATGGTTGATGTTTATCATTCTTGTTTCATGCTCTGCTACTTGTATTTCAGTCCATTATTGGGTAGTTCCAAAGAAGATACTGAAAATAAACCCAAACAAAACATAAAAATCAAGTGAATTAGGAAGTATTCATAGTAAGAAGGTCATTGTAGTTGCATTGATATTTTAAAATTACAAGTTGCGTATCAATCATTTAACAAGCTAAATTTAGTACTATAAGACTAGAGGATTTTCACTTTGTGCCATATGCATAGATAACAGAAGAGCTTAAAAGGATGTGTGGAAAAGGGAAGTTCCTCTTCCACAATCATGTTTTCTCTTTTTTTCTGTAAAGATGCCTCCTATTTCTTGTGTTATCCAGGTTGCATACTACACTTTTGATATACCTTCTTGTGAGCCTGATGTTGCCCATTCTGCCACATCGCTGTCCTTGCTATCTTGCCAGCTCTCGTGCTTTTGTTTATATGTTGTTCTTGTGTGATTCACATCCTCTTTGCATTGTACCTGCTTGTTTTGCGTACAGAATGAGCTGGTTGGAGTAGCGCTCATCGCTGCTTGGCTTGTTTGGCAAGCTGCAGGCCTGAATTGTTCGGCTATGAGCTTGTCTGCCCTACTGAGCTTCAAAGGGGCTTTTGGATTTTTTTTTTAGCTGTTTGGCCTTGCAAGGACTAACAGAATTGACTACTTTAATCTGTCTTAAATTCTTTATTTTCCCTCTGTTCCTAGGAGTACACAAACTGATAAGAAAAAAGAACTGTTCCTTCCCCCTACCTAAAAAGACAGGGGACAGAAAAGATGCATTTCTGTCTAAAAAGACAGGGGACAGAAAAGATGCATTTCTGTCTAACTCCTCTGTGTTTCTATCTGCTCGCTCAAGCTGCTGCTCAGAGGGCTTTTACAGTTGTTTCCCTTTGATATGTATTCAGTTTCTCCTAGGATAAAGTATTAAACAATCACAAGTTGTCTCTGTAGCACATGCCTCAGTCTTTTGCTTTTAGAATGTCTTGGAGAAGAAGGTATTTAAGACTAGTGTTGACAGAGTTGGCAGAAAAAATTTGTGCTTTTTACCATCAGCTGTTGGTTGGCAGTACTGAAACCCAGCTCTGCAGGGTAAGCCACCAGTTTCATCCTGAGGCAGGGAGCAGGGGAGTCCTTCACAGCAGGTGAAGGAAGGTAGATAGGTCCTGGCTTTGTTCCCCTGCCACAGAGGGAAAGAAGGAAGATTGCTAATGCTTCTGTAACTTAGCTGGGGAAAAAAGGTGATGGTTTGATGGGACTAGAAGGATATGAAGTAAAGAGGAGAATTTAGGTACAAGTAGAGGGGGAGATACTCCTGGGGTACACAAAGGGAAAAGTGATTTCATGATAGAAGCAATAAGCAAGGAGATCCAAATAAACATCTGTTTGCATCAAAACACAGGAATGCACATAGCTCTATCAAGTCAATTTTCAGCAGGTGTTTCAGCTTTGCAGTGGCTTGCTCAATCTCAGTAGTCAAATTTTAATTTCTCTTAAATTTTTGAGAGCTAGTTTTAAGGAGTTAGCTTATGCTTTCTTGTTATTTTTAATAGAGATTTGCTTGCTTTCTGCTTCTTGAATTCATATCTAGTATCTGAATTCTATTTTTTTCTCTGCAGTCACAGGTTAGAAATTAAGAGAAACAGTAGCTCATGAGAAATTATAAATGTCTAATTCCACGACCTGGAGCTCCATGAGCAATGTGGTGTATAAATGCACAGAAGTAGTATAAATGCACACTACTGTTGTGTGGTTGTTCTCCTCCCCTTTTTCTTTGGAGCCCTTTCATTCTCTTGTGGCCTCTTAGTTGTATTGCTCCCTGGTCAGCCTGGTGCCTGCACGGTAGTGGCAGTGGCTGCGGCAATGATTGATGTGGAGACTAAATTGCTAGACACAGTTAGTGAGTATTTCATGGAGTAGTTGGTCTGTAAACCTGAAGCTGGAGAAGCAGTTTTTTATGTGGTTCTGACCATTGTGTGCAGGAACTGGTTAAAAGTGTTAACTGTCAGACAGTTGTTTTGTGGAAATGTGTGTAAATCTCTCACAGGATCAAACACTTCTACCTCTGAAAATCCCCTGCTTTGGGGGTTTTGTTTTTTAGAGAAAACTACTTAAAATGAAAAAGCATGTTGAAGACAATTTATAACAGTAAAATTCTTGCCAGTGACATGGGAACTACTTGAAGACGCCATGTGCAAGTCTTGGAGAAAATGGAAGCACCCATCAAAGATAGTAAGTCCAAAAAGAAACTGGTGTGGCATAGCTAAACAGCAGGGTAAGAGAGGTAGTTACACAAAGCAGTTTTCACCATTTTTTTAGAAGGTCAAGTTTTGTCTGCAAGAGCAAAGTACGAAGTTTCATGAATTCTGGCAGGATAAGGTAACAATGCAGTATGGCTAAGATAGATGTTTGAGGAACAATTTGCAGAAGGTATAAAATGAATCTTTTTGAAACACGCTGGGAACGAGAAGCCTGTTAGAGAGTGTGTAGGACTAATAGATGATCTCTCCTTCTATCCTCTAATTGGAAATAAAGCTCTATGAAAAAAGAGACTATTTTACCTCTTGCATCTGTGTTTATCTTTGAGCTTTGAAGCAGTTTTGATCTGGAACCTTTCATTATGGAGGATGTATCAAAGGATCTCTCTTCAGATTGAAGTGTTGGTAGAAGCAGTTATGGAACAAGTTTTTTTTTTTTTTAAAAAAAAAGGCTTAAACCAGATGGTGTTTAAACATGCCAGTTGCCAGAACCAGATGGTATTTAAAGGAGCTCAAGAATTAAAAAACCAAACTACTAAATGTGGCTGTGATCTCCTGCTTAAAATTTGGTATTTGGAAAATTTGAAAGTAATTTTTGAAGACCTCTACTACTTACCAGTAAGCTTAACATCTACAGTGGCAAAACTAGGATAAACTATTACAGGGAATAGAATTAGTGGATAGTTACCTAGTACAACACAGTAGGAGGTCCATGTGGCTTTTGCAATAGGAAATCATGCCTGAATAATCTTGTAGGATTCTGGAAAGGAGTTAAAAACCATGATCACAAAGGAAACCTGGTGGTTGTAGTCTGCTTGGGTTGTCAAGGGCATTCAACAAGTGTTTCCATCGAAAGCTCTGTGGGAACCTAAGCTGCTCTCAAATGAGAAGAAAGGTCATGTCATGGGTGGAGAAATGTTCTTCCTCTGTTTTATTTTTAATGTGTTTGTTTATTTTCTAAAATGCTGACAAATAAAGGTAAGGGGATATCATCTGGAAAGAAGATGAATACTGAGATAATGATACTATGAATTGTGAAGAAAAAAACGACTGTGAGGACTTGCAGGAAGACTTTTTTAGGTAAGTGCTAAAATGACAGTTGGCTTGATTTGTTGGTAAATGTATAGTGATGCATACAAACTATCCTAGTTTTACTTGTACAGTATGGGCTCTGAGATGATATACTCCTCTTCAAGAAACGCAACAAGGAGGATTCAAGGAGCTACAGGCTGGTTGGTTTCACCGTGGGAAGGTGATTGACCAAATTTCCCTGGAAGCCATTTCCAGCCTTGTGAAGAGTCAGAAGGGGACTGGGAACAGCTAGCAAAAAGCTACGAGGGGCAAACCATGCCTGACCTTCCATGATGAGTGGACTGGCTGTGTAGACAAAGAAAGAGCAGTGGTTGTGGTTTGCATTGACCTTAGCAAGGACTTTGCCGTGCTCTCCCACAGTGTTATTTGAGGCACACTGGTGAGACATGGACTAGGTGACAGGGCAATATGGTGAGCTGCCTATTGGGCTGCAAGTTGGGGTGAGGGGTGGTTCAACATCCAGCTGGTGGCTGATTACTTGTGGTGTCACTCAAGAACTGACAGTGATACCAGTGCTGCCTAAAGGTCAGTATTAACTGAACAAACAAACCAGACTCTTTTTGGATGCATACTGTGATAGGACAGGAGAAAATGAACACCCATTGGAAAATGGGAAATTTCAGCTCAGTGAGAAGGAAAGCTCTTTTCCCATGGAAGTGGTCAAATGCTGGAAGAGGTTGCTCAGAGACACTATGGCATCTCCATCCTTGGTGTTAGTCAAAACTTCTGGGCGAAGCACAGAACAACCTGCTCTAGATAGACTGACTTTTGAGCAGGGGTTTGAGCTAAATGTCCTAACCTTAGGAGATGTCCTTGCCAGAGATCTCCTAACCTTAACTTTATTGATCTGATGCTTAATGTTCAGAGAAAGGCAGGAATGGCTTCTGCGTCAACATTTTTTTTAAAGGGCCAGGTTTGACTGGCTAGGATAAAGACTGGGTGCTGGGGGAGTTAGAACTGTTTTATGTAAACTGTAGGTCACATGGAACAGATAACCAAGGAGTGTTAGATAAATGGGGAAATACCAGGTTCAAAATAAGAGGAGGTGAGCCTTCCCACTGTGGATACTAAAAGTTAATCTGGGTTCAAATGAAAATGGTACATCTATAAAGAAGTCTGTCAACAGCTTTTAAATACACCATTTTGGGAAGTCCCCAGGCCACAAATTTTTGAAAGTTGAATCAGTACTTAGGGTATACTAGATGTTGTCCTTGTTGGTTAATTTCCCTATTAATCAGCACTTCCTTGTCAGAAGCAAGGATCTGGACTTTTGGTCTGGGCCAGTATGTCTGTTGGGGGTTGCCAATTCCAGTTGCTCCATGGAGGCAAGGGTGCTACAGCTCCATGTCCCCAGGTCCAACCAATGGCAAGGCTGAGTATGTATTCCCAGTAGGCACCTGCATAAATACATGTATATAATATATCCATGGCCAGTTACAGAGGGCAATGCAGACAGACAGTGCAGCACTCATGGAAGCATAAATAGTACCAATAACCTTATCCTGTTCCCCTCTCTCATTGATCATGATCAAAGTCCATTAGTGGGAAATGTATACACACAACAGGGATGCCTTCAGTAGCTGGCCTTAGACACTGTCTGTCCAGGAGCTGGCCCCTGGATCCCCAGTCTCCTCAGCTGCTGGTACCTGGGTGTGTGAGCCCCTGAGGCCTATAGCCATGTGCCAGTTGTTGTTACAGACCCCCTTGCATACACCAACACAGACACACACTTCTCAGTTGACCCCCAGACCTTATGGTCTCTTGAGTAGTTGGCCTGAACCTCCTGGCTCCTCTGGTAGCCAACTCCTCCTGTGTCTCAGACACACACGTACATACAAACATGTCTCTTGGTTGACAACCAGACTGTATGTTCTCTCTAGCAGTTGGTCTAGCTGGACCTCCTGGACCCTCCAGTAGCCGACTCCTTCAGTTGTTTTCCTCACAGAGAAACACCCTAGACTTATGGCCGCTTTGATACCTGGCTCCCCAGTCACTTAACTTACTCATTGACTAGTTTGGCTTGATACTCACTAGTGATCGCACACTGACATAAGTATCCTTGCTCACTCCAGTTACTGGCACCGCAGACACATGGGCCCTATGATCCATGGTATTGCTTCAGTTCCTGAATGAAGATTAATTCTTCCCTTATCTGAGATGCGGGCTGGTTAGCTGTGCACGTGAAAATGCTTTTTAAGTACAGTGTCACTTTTCAGTGGGCTGCCTCTTTCAATTCAAAGGCTGCAGATGATAAAACCGGTAAACATACCTGTCTTTGCATAATTTTTTCTGATCTCAAACTTTTTCTGGTCGCAGTCTTGTGGAAGGATTCCAAATGAAGAACTAAAAGCTTATTCTTAGATATTATGATATACTTCTTTTGCATTAGTAGCACACTTAAGTTTAGGTCTTCTAGAGCTGAAGCACTGCTGTGTGAAGAAGGATCTCTTCAATGAGAAGTTCAGCAGCAGTATCTTTTTATTGAAAAACTACTAGCGGGATTTGGCTTTTTCTTTTTTTGATTCAGAACAGATTAATGGCCTATGCACTTTTCCAACAATACAGTGCTCTCAATTACTGTTGATGCTTATGTGACTGTGTTGCAAAGAATGTAACTGCAAGTTGTGTAGAAGTTCATGCTGTAAACTAACTAGCTTTATCTACTGCTTGTGCAGCAATGGTGGCAAGCCAGGGGTCTGAACGGGGCTTTGCAGAATGGTGCTTGTGCTGGTTGTAAATTAAAGTTTCTTCTCTGATCTGAGTGTTTGTCCTGCCGCTGTACCTTTAACTCTTTTTTTCTTATTTTATTGCTGTTGGTGTTTTTCTTGCATTGCTGGTGATGTGGCTTTAGTTTAAGTGTCTGAAACCAGAATGTTAGACTTGATAGTCTGAGTGAAATTCAGTCTTAGGAAATTGAACCCTAGGATGACAAATGAGCAATTCACACAGTGAATTAAAAAAAACCCCATCCATTCATGTAAAGCAGATGATTTTGACTACTAGTTGTTTTGTTTATTTACGTACTTATTCCTTGTGATTTGGAAAAGTGGGTGAGGTGTGGAAAAAGGTGACAAATTTAGTTGCAAGAAGACAATAATCAGAAATACCTGGGTTAAAGAAGTTTGGAAACCAGTTAAGGATAATGGCATGGGTAGAATTATGGAAACCTTTTCAAGACAAGAATTCTGAATTTGATACATGAATTAAAGGACTTGGAAGGCGTAGAGATGGTAGAGTGTGGTCAGTATATCTGAAGTTCATTTTATGAACACACTTGAGATGACGTTTAGGGTATGGCTGAGAAAGATGTGTGACTAAATGGGTGGATGAATAATAGATTTTCAATATATACTGTTTTTTTTCTTTCTTATTTGGGGTGAAAGTAAAATGAGGCTTTCTAGGCACCATGATTGAGGAGGCTTACTTCGAGGCTGCAGCGATTCTGCTATATCAATAGCAAATTCCCTACCCTGCGGCAATTTGTGATTGATACAAGGGAAGGGATACAAATGTGGAATTTAACTGGTATTAATTTCATTTTCTCATAGGGACTGGGTCTGACGTTGATGGTCTAAACTGCAGAAAGTTGTGTGCTCCTTCCCTGTAAGACCTTTCAAATGTGCCTGAAGTATAGGATGACATGATGTTGCTAGCCATGTGATACTGTGATTTGTTATTCACTAGCTTCTTGCAAGTGTGTTTTGTGTGGCCAGAGCGAGAAGTAGATAGGCAGAGGAAGTTCTTACAGTTGACAAACTCCTGTCTTTGCTTAAATACAGAATGTCTAGAGGACCCTTGTTTTAGGAGTGCATGAGGGAGGACTGGTAGAGAAAGAAAAAGGACATGGGACGTGCTGCATTGTAAACGTAAGTGGATTGCAGGGGTGGAATCAGAGCAGAAGGGGGTAAGGCCATGGATGTTACTGAGCAACTGGGGCCTTTCACATCTGAAACTAAGTGGGGAGGAGGAGCAGAAGGGTATGTGTGGCTCAGCAGTGAAGCGGAACAGAGCCAGCTGGAGGTTTTAAGAGGAGTTTTTGAAAACTGGCTACAATTTTATATATTTATTTTAACAGGCAATTCAATCCAAATTAAACTGCCATCCATAGAACACAGAGGTAGGGTAGAAGCCTATTGCTCTTTCCAGCTTTTAAAATTCACAAGTGAGCCTAATGCATGTTTCCTGTCTTCAAAAGTAACTTAAATACTTGAACTCTTAGCAGTTGCCTATCCAAAACTTGTACACTAAGAGTCCTTTAAGGACAGTGCTCATTTTGAGCATCATTGATAGAGAAATAGTTTCTAAATAACAACAGTGAAATCCTTTTAATTTTTCAGAATAAATGCAAACTCTTGAGGGAAGGAGGCAAGAAGTTTCTGCATGCCTTAATTCTTTCATGCCTTACAGGTACTTGGTTTGTCACATCAGTTTCAAGTTTCTTGGCCATGGTTGCTCTTATAGCACTCAGACTCAGACTTATGCAGACACTTGCACTGCAATAGATGGGTTATAAATCCATTGAATGAAAATAATCATTATGGAATACAATAAACTTTGTGTGAAATTTCTGTGAGCTGCATATGTATGCACCTTTTAATCCTTTCCATAATGAAAAGGCATTTTTGGCTTGATGAGATGTCGGTATGAAAAGTACTTGCACATAAAAAGACGTGCTTAGATACATCTGCTGTGGTAAATCCCATTCAGCTGAAATTCTGAATCTGCAAATTCTGACAGCTTTTTATTCAGTGGTACAGCTGTTAGCATAGGTACATATGGTAGCGATGCTTAGAAATACTACCTGTGAGTTCTTAAATATGTATAAAGCAAAGAAATCCTTTACCTTCATTTGGCACTTTTAAGATAAACTACACTGACTCTTGAAACTGTAATTTTAAATCTTCAACTACAAGGCTTTTTAAGAAATTATTTTTTTTCAGAAGTGCAGTGCAATCTCTTGGGACCCTGAATCAGACAGTGTGTTTAGGTGGAATTACTTCCTCTGTGCCTCCCCATCTCCATTATTGTTGAGCATGCCAAGAGAGACTAAACTTTTCAATCCCTGAAACTGAAGACTTTATTAGAACACATCAAATCTGACCAGGATAAAAATAGGAAAACCTCAGGGTGAGGGAGAGTTAGTTGTAAGGCTGGAAAACAAATTACTACTTGCTTCACATGTCATTCAAGTGTGTTGGCTTTTCCTTACTCCTTCTTTCTAACCCTGCTCAGTCTTCCCTCTCTCAGTGGTTGCTCAGCTTGAGACAATCTGCATTTTCCATCTTGAGGTTTTTCCTCCAGAGTCCCTGAGAAAATCTTGTTCAGTCACCTTTTGAGGCTTGACTGTGGTTCTGCTTTCTGAAGCTGTCAAGAACACTGTCAGTCTTAGCTGCCCTGTAGCCTCCTTACTTGCCAACTGTCCCTCTCTGTCACTTATGCTGCTTCTCTGTATTTCTAATGGCTAAGAGTGCTCAGTGTTCAGGGAAGCAGTCTCCTTTCTTTCCTAGTGTTGTGGTTTAACCCTGTCTGGCAATTAAGCACCACACAGCCGCTCACTCACTCCCTCCCTGCCCCAGTGGGATGGGGGAGAGAGTAGGAAAAGTAAAAGTGAGAAAGCTCATGGGTTGAGATAAGAACAGCTTAATAAGTGAAAGGAAATAAAATAATTATAATAATAAAAATTGTAATGAAAAGGAAAATACCACCACCACCAAAAAACAAACAAGACAGACAAGTGATGCAAATGAAAACAATTGCTCACCACCCTCTGACCAATGCCCAGCCTATCCCCAAGCAGCGGTCCCCCGGCCAGCTTTCCCCCTAGTTTATATGCTGAGCATGACATCATAGGGTATGGAATATCCCTTTGGTCAGTTGGGGTCAGCTGTCCCGGCTGTGTCCCCTCCCAACTTCTTGTGCACCCCCAGCCTACTCACTGGTGGGGTGGTGTGAGAAGCAGAAGAGGCCTTGACTCTGTGTAAGCACTGCTCAACAGTAACTGAAACATCCCAGCTTTATCAACACTGTTTTCAGCACAAATCCAAAACATATCCCCATACTAGCTGCTATGAAGAAAATTAACTCCATCCCAGCCAAAACCAGCACATTCTCCACCCCTTATTCCATACCATTTGTCATGCTCAGGTAGCACACTATCCAATACATTCTCATTACCTACCATCACCCTTCCCATCATTTGATATAGTACACAGATATCATTCCCTTAGTCTATGGATCACCCCTATGAAATGTCCATAAATGTCCACTGAGTTCATTTAGTCCATGACTTTGGGCTCCATCTGTTATGGTGGTCACTCAGGACAGAAGAGGTCTTGTATTGCATGGAGTTATTGGGCACCACAGCCAGCTCAGGTCAGGTCACTGCTGCACCTGCACTGCTTCTTGTAAGACTTGTCCTCCATTGGTTCAGGTGGTCCCTGCTATAGTAATTCCTGTAACATGTAACTTAAATCATGGATTAGTTTCACCCAGAATTAAATCGCCTTGAGGTATGCACTGGACTTCCCCATCCTTCTGCATTACCCACCAAGTGCACCCAGGTCCTTGAGCAAAACCAGCTGTGCGAATAGGTTTACCTTTTCCTGAGGAAGGAATAACCCGGACTGTTTTTCACAGCAAGTTCCTTATATGTACCACGGGAATCTTATCTCCTTCCACAGCGTGCAGGGCTTTTCATTGGGCAGGGCCAGGTCGACTGGCAGAGCCTCTAGTGTTAACTGGCCAAGTGGCTTCTGCTAAATGTGTATCCCAATGCTTGAATGTCCCAGCACCCATTGCTCTCAGTGTAGTTTTTAAAAGTGCATTGTATCGTTCATTTTTCCCAGAGGCTGGTGCATGGTAGGGGATGTGATACACCCAGTCAATGCCATGCTCCTTGGCCCAGGTGTTAATGAGATTGTTTCGGAAATGAGTTCCATTGTCTGATTCAATTCTTTCAGGGGTGCTGTGTTGCCATAAAATTTGCTTTTCAAGGCCCAAGATAGTGTTCTGGGCAGTGGCATGGGTCACGGGGTATGTTTCCATCCATCCGGTAGTTGCTTCCACCATTGTAAGCACATGCTGCTTCCCGTGGCGGGTTCGTGGTAGTGTGATATAATCAACCTGCCAGGCTTCCCCGTATTGATATTTCAGCCATCGTCCTCTATACCAAAAAGGCTTCAGCCGCTTAGCTTGTTTGATTATGGCACATGTTTCACATTCATGGATAACCTGTGCAATGGCATCAATAGTCAAGTCCACCCCTCGATCACGAGCCCATTTGTATGTTGCATCCCTTCCTAAATGTCCTGATGTGTCATGGGCCCATCGAGCTATAAATAGCTCACCCTTATGTTCCCAATCCAGATCCACCTGAGCCACTTCAATTCTAGCAGCTTGGTCCACCCGCTCATTGTTTCGATGTTCTTCAGTGGCACGACTCTTGGGTATGTGAGCATCTACATGACGTACTTTTACAACCAGGTTCTCTACCCGAGCAGCAATATCTTGCCATAATTCAGCAGCCCAGATGGCCTTACCTCTGCGCTGCCAGTTGCTCTGCTTCCATTGCTGTAGCCACCCCCACAGGGCATTTGCCACCATCCATGAGTCCGTATAGAGATAAAGTACTGGCCATTTCCCTCGTTCAGCAATATCTAAAGCCAGCTGAATGGCTTTCACCTCTGCAAACTGACTTGATTCACCTTGTCCTTCAGCAGTTTCTGCAACTTGTCGCGTAGGACTCCACACAGCAGCTTTCCACCTTCGATGTTTTCCCACAATACGACAGGATCCATCTGTAAACAGGGCATATTGCTTCTCAGTCTCTGATAATTCATTATACAGAGGGGCCTCTTCAGCACGAGTCACCTCCTCTGGTGACAGTCCGAAGTTTCGGCCCTCTGGCCAGTCCATGATCACTTCCAGGATTCCCGGGCGGTCGGGGTTTCCCATCCGAGCTCGTTGCGTTATCAGTGCAACCCACTTACTCCATGTAGCATCAGTTGCGTGATGCGTAGAGGGGATCTTCCCTTTGAACATCCAGCCCAGCACAGGCAATCGAGGGGCCAAAAGGAGCTGTGCTTCAGTACCAACTACTTCCGAAGCAGCTCGAATTCCTTCATATGCTGCTAATATTTCTTTTTCAGTTGGAGTGTAACGGGCTTCAGATCCCCTATATCCCCGGCTCCAAAACCCTAGAGGCCGACCTCGAGTCTCCCCAGGTGCTTTCTGCCAGAGGCTCCAGGTGGGGCCGTTATCCCCAGCTGAGGTGTAAAGCACATTTTTCACATCTTGTCCTGTCCGGACTGGCCCAAGCGCTACTGCACGAACTATCTCCTGTTTAATTTGTTCAAAGGCTTGCTGCTGTTCAGGGCCCCATTCAAAGTCGTTCTTCTTCCGGGTCACTCGATAGAGAGGGCTTACGATCAGACTATAACTTGGAATATGCATTCTCCAGAAACCCACAACACCTAAGAAAGCTTGTGTTTCCTTTTTGTTAGTTGGTGGAGACATGGCTGTTATTTTATTGATCACATCCATTGGGATATGACGACGCCCATCCTGCCATTTTATTCCTAAAAACTGAATTTCCTGTGCAGGCCCTTTGACCTTACTTTGTTTTATAGCAAAACCAGCTTTCAGGAGAATCTGGATTATTCTCCCCTTCTTAAACACTTCCTCCACTGTGTTGCCCCACACAATGATGTCATCAATATACTGCAGGTGTTCGGGAGATTTGCCTTGTTCCGGTGCACTCTGTATCAATCCATGACCCCTGGGGCAGTCGATTCCAGGTGTACTGGATACCCCTCCATGTGAAAGCAAATTGTGGCCTGCACTCTGCTGCCAGAGGGATCGAGAAGAACGCATTGGCGATATCTATTGTTGCATACCATTTGGCAGCCTTTGACTCCAGTTCATACTGAAGTTCTAGTACGTCTGGTACGGCAGCACTCAGCGGCGGTGTGACTTCGTTCAGGCCTCGATAGTCCACTGTTAGCCGCCACTCTGTTAGATTTTTGCACAGGCTGTATGGGACTATTAAAGGGTGAATGAGTCTTACTGATAACTCCTTGACTTTCCAGTTGACGGATCACCTTATGGATGGGAACCAGGGAGTCTCGATTGGTGCGGTATTGTTGCCAGTGCACTGTCATGGTAGCAATTGGCACCTGCTGTTCTTTAACTTGCAGCAACCCCACCACAGAAGGATCCTCTGAGAGACCAGGCAAGCTAGACAGCTGTTTAATTTTCTCCATACTCAAAGCAGCTACAGCAAAAGCCCACTGGTACCCTTTTGGGTCTCTGAAGTATCCTCTCCTGAGATAGTCTATGCCAAGGATGCATGGAGCCTCTGGACCAGTCACAATGGGGTGCTTTTGCCACTCGTTCCCAGTTAGGCTTAATTCAGCCTCCAACATAAGACAGTTCTTGGGATCCCCCTGTCACTCCAGTAATACAGATGGATTCTGCCCTCTTGTAATCTGATGGAATTAGAGTACACTGTGCACCGGTGTCCACTAGAGCTTTATACTCCCGTGGGGCTGATGTGCCAGGCCATCGAATCCACACAGTCCAGTAAACCTGGTTGGCCCTTTCCTCCGCCTGACTGAATGCAGGACCCCTCTATTCCTGGTCTGAGTCTTCATTACTTGTTTTTTGTAAGTGCAAAACAGAAGTCCCTTCATCAGGATCAAAAGTACGGTCAGCCCTTCTACTCTGCCCAACAGACACTGGAGCAGTAATTTTCCTGGGTGGATGCTTTTTGGCTGTTGTTTTTGCTTGCAGTTCCTGGACCCGAGTTTCTAGTCTCCAGGTAGGTTGACCATCCCACTTCCTCATGTCCTCCCCCTGGTCATGCAGGAAGAACCACAGGGTTGCATGTGGTGTGCGCCACCAGTACCCTTTCCCTTGAACAGGAAAAGGCTGACTCTTAATAGCTGAGGCTTTGGTTGGAGTGCATGAGGAAAACCTACCCTTCTCAGCTTCCTCAAACATTTTTTGGGTCAGTCTGTGTCTGTCCACAGCCGAGACACAAGCACACGTGGAGGGAGCAAGGTTATCTTCGTATTCTCGGAGTTGCCTGGCCAGTTCATCTATAGTTGGTGCCTCAGTGTCTGTCCAGCTGATTATGGCCAGGGTGTGGGTGTATGACGTCGCTGCATTTCGTACAAACTTTCACCACATGGACCGTGTGCATCGGATTTCATCTGGGTCTTTCAGTGCCTGGTCATTACAGATCACCTCCAACACGGCTAATTCCCTCAGATACTGGATACCCCCCTCGATGTTGGTCCATTTCCTTTGAGAATTTGCAAGTTCTTGCTTGAAGGGATACCTGTCCTTCACACATGACAGGAGTCGCTGCCAAAGACTGAGGCCTCCTGCCTTTTTTCCAATCCCTTTGTCAATGGCCTTATCCTTAGCAAGGGATCCCAGCTGCAGGGCTTCCTTACCCTCTAATTCCTGACTACTGGCCCCAATATCCCAGCATTGAAGCAACCAGCTGAGAATTAGCTCAGTTGGTTGGCTAAAATCTTTTAGTGTATCTTGCAGCTCACTTAGGGATAGGGAGCGTGTGGTTTCTGTCTCATTGATTATCTCAGTCTCTTCCTCCTCCTGTTCTTGTGGCTGCTCTGCTGCAGAACAGGCTGCCTCTTCTGATCCTTTCTCCTGCTCCCTCTTAGGAGAAGTTTCTTCATCCCTTACTTAATGAGCTGATTTCCGCTTCCACTGTTTCTTTTTAGTTATAGGGGCGACTGATACAGTGCCTGGTTTAGCCACAGTGTCTGTTGCTTTGTTTTCCCTCTCTTCTCCCTGAGGGTGCTGCATGATATCGAGCAGTGTTTGGTAGATACTGGCCAGGGCCCAGCATAGTGCAGTAAGCTGTGCCTCTTTGGAGTAGCCACGGCATTTTTTTTTTTCAAACACTCTACCACTTCATCAGGATCCTGTAGTTGGTCGGGAGTGAAGTTCCAGACCACTGGAGGTGAGAAGTTCTCTAGATACCTGCCCGTATTCTCCCACATGGCATGCCACCCATGACCATACTCTTGCAGAGCCTGGGTCATATTCCTAAATCGCTTGATAACTTTAGACAAAACTGAAGCAATATTTCTAAGAAATACCAATAGGAGTATTTTAACTACCCAAGGATGTTCAAGGTACTGAGAAGTCATTGTAATGAGGGAGACAACCTCACAGAAGAAGGTAGCAAGGGTGCCGTTCTGTATTTCTTCCACAAAAAACCTCTCAGAGGAAGAAGTATAATTGTTAAATGTCTCCATGAGATGGTACCCAAAGTACAGTAATGGCTTCAGTACAGAGACCAAATACCAGATTAAGCTCAAGGTCAGTGTTTTAAAAACAAATTTCCCAGGCAAAACATCACTAATCACTACAGAGCACAGCAAACTGAAAAAGCCAACACCATTCTTTAACAGGTACAGCAAAAAAAAAGAGCATGGTGCAGATCAAATAAACTGATGTCCAGAACAGATGAATCAATATCGTCACCTGTAACTTTCAACAGATAGAAATCCCTTCTAATATGCTCTGTTGAATCTGTTATTATCTCAAACCCTTTGAGCCTGACATTGGCTGCCAAAAAAGGACTGTTGTGGTTTAAGCCCAGCTGGCAACTAAGCACCACACAGCTGCTCACTGACTCCCCCCCTGCCCCAGTGGGATGGGGGAGAGAATAGGAAAAATAAAAGTGAGAAAGCTCATGGGCTGAGATAAAAACAGTTTAATAAATGAAAGGAAATAAAATAATAATAAAAATTGTAATGAAAAGGAAAATAACAACAACAAAAAAAACAAGACAGACAAGTGATGCAAATGAAAACAATTGCTCACCACCCTCCAACCGATGCCCAGTCCAAGCAGTAGTCCCCTGGCCAGCTTTCCCCCTAGTTTATATACTGAGCATGACACCATATGGTATGGAATATCCCTTTGGTCAGTTGGGGTCAGCTGTCCCGCCTGTGTCCCCTCCCAACTTCTTGTGCACCCCCAGCCCACTCGCTGGTGGGGTGTTGTGAGAAGCAGAAAAGGTCTTAACTCTGTGTAAGCACTGCTCAGCAGTAACTAAAACATCCCTGTATTATCAACACTGTTTTCAGCACAAACCCAAAACATATCCCTATACTAGCTACTATGAAGAAAATTAACTCCATCCCAGCCAAAACCAGCACACCTAGTCTCTTTTCTTCTCCACCAACTTATTCCCTAAAACTGCTATTTTAGTCTTTGTCACATGACATTTTATGAATTGCAGAGAGTTTTATTGTGTTCTATAAAATGTAACCTCATAAAGTAATGAAGATACCAAATTCGATAAAGCATGTGTATCTCCTTAGCATAACATTAAATGTGGGTTTACCACGCTCTTGTTCTCTTGTGTGCTTGCTCACAGGCGCTTGTACTCAACCATTTACAACCTGGTTACACATAGGAAAATATTGTTTGTTTACTCTCAGTATTCCCGCAGTGGTTTCACTTTTTTTTTACCGCTACTAGGTGACTTTTTTTTCTTTGTAACTTTGATTAGAGCAGTCGTATCTTCTTTTATTCAGATTATGTCAGCTCATTCCTTTGCACCTCTTAATGTTCTTGCATATATGTGTATGTATTTTTGGAGAGAAGAGGTAAGAAGTGTATTGTGGAGAAGAACTTCTTACAAAAAAAAGTCCTTAATATTTTGGGAGTGTATAGGAAGAAATTTTAAGCTAATGATGTCTCATTAATATTTTTTTTCTGTTGAAAGTAGGTTGAGACTGGTTTTGCCCCTGTTAAAATAAGAGTACGTTATTATTTTCTTACGTAAAGGTGACTGGCTACTCAGTGTAAAGAAGGGAGTGGGGAGAAAGGGCCAAGGTACTTCTCTGCTGCTGCTTTCCAGACAGAGCTGTTCTTTGTATTGTTTGGTGCTGTGTGTCTCTCTGAATTGCCTGCAGGGGGAACAGCTAAGGAGGGACAGGTGGGCAAGCAGCTCCAGAGCTGGAGTGATAGTACAAAGCTTCTTTGCGTTTCCCAAGAACTTAAGTGAGAAATCCCTTGCTTTATTTCCTTTTCTCCACTGCAATGTGTGTACCTCCATCATTAATAATTGTTTTGGATGTAAATAGCAATGGTGTAACGACACTATAAAACCTTTTTATTTGACGTTAATGGGAGCAAACTTTGTACCTGCAGTTGGTGGTATGAAGGTCTAATGTTTCCACTGATTGCAACAACTTCTCTTCTCCTAACTTTCTTGAGGAATTAATAAAATCTACAAGTAACGGATAAGCTTAGTGGGTGTAAACCTAATTATATTATATCCTACTTACGCAAAAATTACATGCACACTTTATTGTGGGACTTCAGACTTCATTTTGTTTAAACTTGAGAATGATTATATTTTCACGGATTAGTCTTACTCTAGGTTATTTGAGCTTCAGTTTTGAAGAAGACACACCTAGGCATCATCTTGGTGGAAGGATGACTGCCAATTACCGAGGTATTTTACCATAACTACATTAGCGTAGTTACTTGCTTTGCACATCCTGGGAAGATTCATCTATTCTCCCAAGTGTTGAGTGACAGGACAAGAGGAAATGGCCTCAAGTTGCACCAGGGGAGGTTTAGACAGGATATTAGGAAAAATTTCTTTACTGAGAGAGTGGTGAGACATTGGAATAAACTGCCCAGGGAAGTGGTGGAGTCACCATCCCTGGAGGTGTTCAAGGAACGTGTGGATGAGGCATTGTGGGATGTGGTTTAATGGGCATAGTGGTGTTAGTTGATGGTTGGACTTGATGATCTTACAGGTCTTTTCCAACCGTAGTGATCTTGTGATTCTGTGATTTGGAAAGATTCAGTTCAGTCTCATTAACAAAGTCCAGCTTTGACTTTCAGAAAAGAAGGAACAATATTGCCTATTGTGAAAAGATAAAACAACTGATGGTTGTTGCATACATAGTGAAATAGCTCTCCTATATCTCTCACGCTGCCTTGTAGCAGCAGTCCAACAGCGGCGGAACCCCTATTTTTTTTCCTCATTTTTAATCAGAGAAAACTCCAGGAAAAGATTATGGTTACAGGTGAGTACATGACAAAATCACAGGTCATTTTCAAGAACCACAACAATAGAAATCCCTACTGGCACAGAGACAATATATTTAGGTGTTTAGTGGTGCACTACTGATATATTTTAAGGAGGCAGAACTTCTCAAAAGAATAGTGTTTCAATGCTGACATGTCAAGAAAAACATGAATTCCTATTTATATGGAATTAAGGGCCATTCATGCTTATAGACATGAGTAAATGAAACTGTCTGAAGTTCATCTGTTCTAATTTAGGAATGTTTGTTATCGCCTAGCCTGTAGGCAAACTATTCCCCCAGCACATACACAGTGTTTTATTTACAATTGCGTAAGTGTCCTTGCTGCATGCCTTTCCAATTCAGTCTCATATGTTGTGCAGTCCTATCAAATAACATAGCCTACGTTTGCATCTTCTGGCTGTTGGGTGAAAGGGAAGGGGAAATGGTTTCCTCCAAAGAGACTGTTGGTTTGGTTTTTTTAAAATACTTCTTATGTGTAGCAGAGAATGCAAATTTCCACAGTTGGATAAGATTTAAAATCACGATGTCAGCAACATCTCTTTGTTTCAGAAGATGGAATGAATGCTTATCTATATCTTCGCATATTCCTGTGTTGCTATTGAGAAGTAGTAATAAATGGGGAGGTCAGGTCACCGAGTAATCTTAAGTATTTTATTGCTTGCTTCCAATTGCTTATTTCAGTATTTCAGACTACTTGACTCAAATGCTTCATCTGGAACAAGTGACACTTACTAAACTTAAAATTTATGTTATGAAGATTCAGAGGCCACCCTGAGATCTCTACCAGTGATACCAGTGGAAAGAAATTCTTCTCAAATAAAGAAATTTAGAGGTTTGCTGTTACTTGGTTTCCTTGATAGAATATGAGGTATACTCACCTTTTAATAGAAATCTTCATACAGTGATCCAAAAATAATTTGCCAGCTAGTCAGTATAACTTGCCTCTTAGTTTCAAGACAAGATCTGTTTATTCCTCTCTTCTTAAAACCCTCAGCTAACTACTTCAGAGATATCACAGAACCATGGGGTTCAGGTTGTTTGATAAGTCTTCCCCAACTTTATCCTCTCACGTAGGAGCTAAAATGACTGAGGAGGAGCTTCTTTAAACCTATGCTTTGTGGACCAGCTAATTTGATATTGACAGTTTTCTGGGGGGTGTTGAAATTGCAGATTTGCGCAAATCTGTATTCTAAGCTAACTGTTTTGGTGAGGGACTAAATGGCAACTGGCAGTGTTGACCTGCTGCCAGCATTTGAGTAAAATGGGTAGTGGTGCAGACTTCGTTGACTTGTAGGTGACGTTAGCAGCAAGATAATCTTTGAATAAGGGGGCGTGCAGTGGGTGTGTGGAGGGGGGTGTGTGTGTGTGTGTGTGTTAAGAATATGAGGGACCTATGGTCTCAACTGCATTTGTTTAAAATCTATTGGAATTTCTCCAAATCTGCAATTATGGGTACTTAAAAATCTATCCAGAACAAACTTTTTTAATATAGTCCTAATGGCACCAAGATATACTGCCCTCCCTCTAGTAGGGAAGTTTCCGTAAGTGACAAGCATGGTGAACAGGCAGGGAGCTTTGCCCTTCTTTTTCTTGCATTGGAAAGTAAGCATAATGGTAGTCTGTTCAAGAGTGCTACAAATTTCAGCTGGTTTCTTTCAGTATGTACTATAGTATTCCAGGTTTTAAATCTGTTCTTTTTTTTAAATCTGACGTATGTAAAACATGGAACAGTGTTCTTCTAGAATGACATAGCTGCAAGTCCACATGAAATCTTTTATCCTTTTACATTTTTTTTTTATGTGAATCGTTGATTTTTTTCAGAGGAATGTTTGCAAGCTACTACTCAAAGGTCTAGTTGATTTACAGTAGCAGTAATTATTTTCTTGTTAGAGAAAATTGTAGAAAATGTGTTTGATTTATTTTGTAAACTAGCTATCAGATCACTTTTTTGTCTGTTCTCTGTTGCTGGACATTATTTATGGAATAGAGCAGGAAATAAATCAGTGTTGAGATTCTAGTTGATGACATAGCTTTTCTGTAATTTTGAAGATTATAAAAAGCAAAATATTGAACAGAGTTTTTTTATGCAGAGTTAACTAATGTTCATGGTTATCTTTTTGACCAAAAAGAATAGCATTACAGTTTCAAGGGCTAATACTTTTCGGTACAAATGTTTCTAGAAATGAGCAGACATCTTCAGATTTGCACTGAGGTCAGGAAGATGATTTTGTTGAAGACTGGAAGTGAGAGTGAATAGTTATGGCCCTTAAAAATCAGTACTGATTTGCACAGTTCCTGAAATGTTCAGCCCTTTGGGTTTTTTTATCACTTATTTATTCTTGTTTGGCATTACTAAGGAAGCCAGCTTTATAATATACATGTGCTTTGATGACTCTAAGTGGCAATTATGCTTTGGATTTGTAGGTTTAAAAAGCATTACATGTATTTTGTTTATATGTGGAATTAATCTGGTATACTTGCTCACTGATGTTGGTCTGTTATGCATAACTTTTTTTATAAGTGTAAAGGTAGTTGAGGGATTGAGAGAGGACAGCAGAATATACTCCAAGGGAAAACAGACAGTCACTTAACAAAAGAGAAGAAACTAAATGATAGAAGCACCAAACAAGGAAGAAAACCCTGCTGTATGAAATCTAAACCAGACTTGTAACAGCTTGACGTGTAGATGAGGATAAGACTGGAATTAATAACTTTTTTAAGTAACATTTTTTCAAAGTGACTAGAAATTGTGGGTGCCTAACTTCAAACAGAAACTCCATTTTCAGAACTGAAGGCAGGAATCAGTTATATAAATGTTGTTGAGAGGCTTTTTAAGTGTCTTTAAGATATTCTACTTAGTCCACTAGCTGATGCTGGTTCTAGTTCCCTTAGGGTACACTAGGCATTTGCAGCTGGCTGGTAGATGAGATGGAGATGCAGATTTTTGTAGGAGACCTGCAGTACTTTAAAGCAAAACCTGGAGGCTGCGGCAGAAGGGGATTACCTTAGGATGCCTGCAATAGAATTGATTGTCTGCATTTAAACTACTGAATCTTATTTGGCCCTGAATGGCTTCTAGGAATCACTGGATTGAGTAAAAGTGACTTTGCATGTCCAGTTAACACACAGTCCAAGTCCACTTTTGAAGTGGTCTTAAATATTACAGTAGTATATATATAGGCAGGGAAATAATTGTACTTCAGTTCCATCCCCAAAAGTTGGACTTCATGGATTTTCTAGGACTGTATTAATTTCTGTTTCTACAAGGTGTATATTATTGCTGCTTCATGATTTCAAGGTCACATTACACATCCAAGATGCTACTGTGATTTAACTACAGACAGAAAAACATAATACCTGAGAACATAATTCAGAATACCATGTCTTTTGTAGAATTTATAGGGTTTTTTTGTATGTTAATAACTTAAATATGTTTTATGTATTTTGGGAAAGTTGAAATATGGCCAGAAGGAAAGAAACCACCTAAGAGGCAATACCGAGTGTTTCAACATTTTGAAATCTGTTTTTCTGTTTACACCCTAAGTGTCTTACCAGTGGAGGCTGCATCTGTCTCTGTGGAGAAACGCAGGCACATTTAGTTTAGTTTTGTACACATCTGTAAGTACATAAATGTTCCTCAGGCAAAATGCTTGTTTTCCTTTAATGCTTGATGATTATGATAGTGTGAATGTTTGCACACATAAATTACTTGCAGTCTAATGCATTCAAACAAGAACTCTAATAAAATGCCTTTTTTATAGGTTACATTTGAGGATTTTTAAAACTGAAGGACAAAATGTCAATAAAATAATATGATGTTCAGTATTTTGATGTCTCCCACTGGCTTGCATCGTAGTATAATCAATGAGATGATTAAAGAAGTTTCTAAATTCATTGTTAGTGTATTTTGATGGTAGAAAGGCAGCAGTGCTAATTATAAGCACAGACTATATTAAATTGACATCAAACACTTAAGAAATCCCATAACTAAGATGGTGGGTGTGTTCTGCATTTACCCCTTTGTCCCCTTGTGCATGAGCAGCATGATAAAACTTTCAGTTGCATAATCACTCCTGTGTTTCTTTCCCCCCACAGTCCTGCATCATACAGTGAAGAGGACAGATGATACTCACTTCCTAAGACACTAATCAATATTTTACCTTAGCCTGGTTTTCCATTGTGACCCTCAGGCTCTGTTTGCTGTAGGCTCTTAATTTCTGTGTGAACTTCTCTGTGGTGCTCATTGCTGTAATGTTTGAGAACCTCACAAAAAAAATTCAACATCCTTTTGAGGTCAAGGGATGATTCTGGAAAGCAGAAGAATATAGAATCACAGAATCGTGGAATGGTTTGGATTGGAAGTGACCTTTAAAGGTCGTCTAGTCCAACACCCCTGCTATGAGCAGGTTCATCTTTGACTAGATCAGATTGCTCAAAGCCCCATCCAGCCTGACCTTCAATGCTTCCAGTGATGGGCCATCCACAAGTTCTCTGGGTGACCTGTTCCCCTGTGACACCTGTGGTGTCTCACCACCCTCATTTCTTCATATCCAATCTAAATCTACCCTGTTTTAGTTTAAAACTGTTACCTCTTGTTCTGTCACTACAGTGTCACTACTACTGATAAAAAGCCTCTCTCCATCTCTCTTACAAGCCTACTTTAAGTATTTGAAAGGCTGCAATAAGGTGTCCCCGGACCCTTCTCTTCTCCAGGCTGAACAACCCCAACTCTCTCAGTCTTTCTTCATAGGAGAGGTGTTCCAGCCCTCTGAACATTTTCATGGCCCTCATCTGGACCTGCTCTAACAGGTCCACAGCTTGTGCTGGAGACTGGGGACTCCAGAGCTGGGCAAAGTACTCCAGGTGGGGTCTCACAAGAACAGAGCAGAGGGGGAGAATCACCTCCCTTGACTTGCTGGCCAGACTTCTTTTTATGCAGCCCATGAGACAATCGGCTTTCTAGGCTGCAGCCACATGTTGCTGGCTCACGTCCAATTTTTCATCTGCCAGTATCCACAAGTCCTTCTCTGCAGGGCTGCTCTCAATCCAATGTGAAAGATTAAAAGGAAAAATACTATGTTTTAGTGTTTGACCCTTTACTTTGCAGCTTCTGGCCTAGGTTGGCACAGGATACAGTTTTATTAGCCACTTGGAGACCTGCCAAGCTTGTAGCAGCATCTGGCTTTTTAAGATACTGTTTGTGATTGCCTCTATAGTTGCAGACTCACAGAAAAAGATTTAGTCTTGCCTGAAGAAGACTCCAATTAAGCCACAGACAGAAAAAGATAAAAGAAGAAAAGGTGGGTAAGGAAAAGAGCTTATGAACAGGGAGGCAAGAGAAGTAAAAAATCATCACATTCCATGTTCAGGACCTCTGGCCCTGTTCAATGCTGATTGTCCCTAGGGTGGATCTTTCCTAATCAATGACAGAGGAAAGAGTTCTCTGAAGATCACAGATGAGGTTCCTAAATTGTAGGTGCACAGGGAGTCAGGTCTAGGCATATGTAAGAAGACTTATTGGCAGAACTCGGATATTAGAAACCTTAATAAAGCGTCTTATTAATTTTTCATTTAAGCAAACTGCCTTTGTCCAGATTTTATCCCTAGTCAGCTCACTTAGTTCAGCATGCAGCTGGTAAAAAGTTACTGTGAGCGCAGTTTTTGAACTAGCTTTGGTCTCTGTAGAGCTAGGAGTAACAATTACAGTAGAAAAGATGTGAAGAGGAATTATATGTTGACATTCCTCTCTCATATCAGTGGAGTGAGAAACCATGATAGGTCAAGTTCAGTGACTTTGTGGTTGAGGCAAAAGAATAGTTGGTCGTAAGTCCAGAGCTGAAAGCAGTGCACCTTCTGTATCTCTGGTAGTGGGTGGTGGTGTATAGACAGCATGCTCAGCAAGGGGAGCTGATGTGCCAGCCACCAGAAAAAAAGAGCCTTGGCAAGCCAAAGTGTACTCATAGGTGCTTTGTTTCAATAAAACTTTGTTTTAATTGAAAATATCTGAAGATGCTGTTAAATTCTAAGATGCCTCAGAGGACTGTTAGTGTCTATCTGCTCTGATTTTTCAAACTTTGTTATGTTTGCATGAGTTCTCATTCAGATTAGAAAAAGGAAAATTCCTGACTCTAAGTCCTCTTCTATGGAAGTTCCCATTTCATAGCTTAAGGATTTCAAGTTTTTTCTTAAGTACAGACAGATTTTTTTTAATTAATCTTTCTTTTGGGGGAAAAAAGAAACAGAAATTTTCTCTTACACTACTTCCTGTATATCTGTGTCTCATTATGTTGGTCTGCTGTTCTTCTTCCTCAAAGTATTCCCTAAGCCTCCTACAGACAGTAAGCAAGATAAATTTTATCCTTATTGCTGAAAGCTTGACAAAGCTTATTAGCAAACAATAATGGGGTATGACGGGAGTCATTTAGCCATACTGTATAACCTGTTTTTTCTCTAATAATAAAACACTGAGAGATATTCAGTGACTTGAGGAAACTTGTGTTTGAGATGTTTGGGCCCAAATTAATAGACACATATAGCCTGGAGTTAAGAGACTCCCATTAATGTTTCATTGCTAAATCAGAAATCTGAACCGGTTGTTCTAGACTTAATTTCTTGGACATTCCTTGCCAGGTTTTATTGTATACTATTAAAAATACTGCCACTAACTACTTAAGGGAGTGAAAAAATCAATGTTGGACTAAATGAGTAACCATTGCAAATGGTTACTTTAGTAAATATCTGATCTGTATCTTGCATGAAAGACTGTTCTGTGTATCTTACATCTTTGGTGATGGGTTTATCTCTAGTTGAGATGTTCTCCTCAAGGATTTTTGGACCAAAATAGATGTTCTTCCACAAAGTGGTAGGAAGTCCTATGTTTGTGTGTTGTCAGCAACTGAAGCAAAGTTGGATAAAAAAGTTTAATCAAAATGCCTGTGAATCTTCACCTTATCTCATGTGTAACTAGAAAATATGCAAAAGAGGAGGTTAGTAGCCTTAAGTGTTCCGAAAAGTCAGAAAAATATTTCTTATATATGTGAAGCTGTTAAATGTGTAGTTTTTGAAATAGGCAAGCTTAGCAATTTCAATTTTGTGGTGGTTCTTTGCTTCCAAATACTGGGTTGAGTCATCTTCTCCAGGTCAGACAAACTGAGTTGAAAGTACTGAGTCATTGTCCTGTTCAAATTACTACTTCAAAATCTTATTTATCTTTTCAAGAAGTTATTCTGTTACCTCCCTCTTCCCCATACTGAGTTACATACCTGTTAGCTCTCTTGCCAGTCTTTATGTTGTAGCCCCTTGTTGGTTGTCGTGATGTAAACAGACATACCAAGAGTATGCTGTTTGTAAGAGTGGAGAAGACTGCAAAAACCAGTACGTTTTCCACAGCCTTTTTCAAAGCTGGAAGGTATGCCTCTTTTGAGGGCTTGGTTGTGCTTGAAAGATAATCTGTTGTCATCTTTAATTCATAGAAAATCTTCATTTCCCAGCTCTTTTGCATTTTAAAGACTTAGGTTTCTTAGTTTTATACCTGACCAGCAAGAGTGTTTTCTTTTTGTCAGTTCTTAAGGGATTCTTGTCTTAGTTTGGTTAGGAGTTGCATGAATAACAGCATGTAGTTTGTGTCTTGTCTGGTAGAAATGTTGTTAGTAATCACTTACAACATCAAGTCATCTTGTATTTACAACATTTCATTATTGCCATGAGAGTATCATCATGAAATTATTATGGAAAGGTTTATCATTAGATAAAAACATTTTCAAATGTGTGTTGTAGAAAATATTTCTAATACCATCACAGCACTTCAAGAAAGAAGCAAGCTTTCTATCTCTACAAGTAAATCTGACAGGGAAGTAACCATTAGCTTCTTTAAAACAAATTCTCCAGCTGTAAACTTCCCTGGAGTTTGCATGAAGATGTCAATGTTACTTAAAAAGAAGAAAACACCTGTTTCAATATTCTTAGTATGCTTCCTGTGGCTTTAAAAATTACTTTTCTTAGTGTTGTGAGAAAAAGCAAAGGAGTAACTTACTTAGGTACCTTAGGCTTTGCTCCTTTTGAAAACAGCCTTTAAAAAACGACTAGACAAAGTCACGGAAAGAAAACTCATCGAGAGCTATACAAAGGTCCCAGAAGTGCTTGGGGCCCTTCTGTGGCGGAATCACTGGATACTGAGAGAGTTTTTAGGGGAGGCATTATTATCTAACCTGCATTTGCATTGTTTTCTGAGGCACCTGTGTAGCCCAAGCTGTTATTGAATCTTCAATTCCAGTTATTGAATCTTCAATAAGACCAGAAAGTCTTATATTATCATCATTGTTATTTTAAAAATGTAATTTAAAATAAATATAATTTAAATATATAAAACAGTGTTTGAGAGGGACTTTCTTTGCATAAAATGCATGGAAGGGCAATTTAACCAAATAATCTTCTGGATTTATAAGGTAGGTGTTCATAGTGTACTTGCAGAAAAGAAAAACTCTGGCAAGTCTTTTTGCCTTTACTACATTTTAGACACTACTATGTGATAAATTAAAATGAAAATAATAGGAGATGATTGTTTTAGCAGTCATCTTTGTATGAATATTGAAGTCCATTCCTGGTGGAACCGACATTGCTGAATGGAGTAATTTGTTTTAAAACCATCTCAATGGGAAGTGAATTGATGCAGTGGGCAATAAATTTGGAACAGTTTAATAGTTAAGAAATGCATTTGGAATTAAGGCTAAGAAGGTATTCCAACTGTTCTGACTGTTTTATCTGGTTTATGTAGCTGTTGTATTTCTATCACTTGAGTATCCTGCTGAAGGCTGAAGCAAAATTTGAGCTAGTGTTTTTTCATATGTTTTTGTTACGGTATAATATTAATCAAAATGCCTTGGCTACTCTTTAGCTGTTATGGATACAAAAAGCAGATTCTGGTTACCAGTGTTGTGCATGGATGGTCAGTGCCTTTTCTTACACGTTAAAGCAGATAAAAGCCATTGATGTAACATAATGTTGGTCCTTCCGTGAATCCGTTGATAAAATGTTAGGCAAATTTTGAAGTAATCTGTGCACGCTCTTAACTAATGGAGGAAGAAACCGCAAAGTTGCGAATAGATGTGACCTACGTAGTGCCTCTGTTAATTTAAAATTTTGATTTTCATTTTGGATATGTGAGTGTGTAAGCATTTATGAACAAGTGACCGTACTCTGAATTTTTGTCTGCTCTATGCAATACAGTTTTCTTATGTTTGTTCATTCTGTGATTTGTTTTTTAAGACCTTATCATATGGGTATTTCTTAGTATCACAGAATGATCTTGGGCTTTGAGCAACTGTATCTAGTGAAAGATGTCTTTGCCCATGGCAGGGGGTTGGACTAGATGATCTTCAAAGGCTCCTTCCAACCCAAACCGTTCCATGATTCTGTGGTCTAGGTTGGGAGGGTCCTCGGGAAATCATCTGCCCAAGAGGTCCCAGACAGGAAGGTTCCTGTTACAAGTTTATGATTTTTACTGTATTTCTCAAGAGTAACCAGTTCATATAGGTTGCTTTGGGTTGTTCTTCTGGTGCCTGTGTCTACCACTGAAGCTTTTTGGTGTGCAATTAATTATTTTTATAACATTCGCTTGTTTACAAAGACGAACTGTTTGAGAGTTTTTCCTATCTAGTCATCTGTGGTACGTATGCTTATTTGTCTGAATATACTGGCCTGTGTGCTTCTGTGTCCAATTTAGTATTGTATCTTGAAGTAGTTTGCAAAATGTGGTAAGAATTGCGTCCTAACTCTTAATGAAACACCCCCCACACTCCGAAATGAACCCAAACCTCCTCCCTACCTAATTGATAACAAATAAAAAACCACTTAACCCCCAAAACTAATAAAGTATTTTTTGCATGTGAATTTCAGCATTACTTTCTTAAGCTAGAGTGAGTAGTGAAAAAAGTACCTCTTAAAAATTCAAAGATTTGTTTGAATCTTATAATAAGGATTCCTTATGTAAGAGAGTTAAGTTACCACCCTAAATAGCAGAACAGTAAAGCTTATTTTTTGTGATAAAATGTATTAATATCTGCTCTGAATCTGCCATGGATAACTTCTGAAAACAATTATGTGCTGTTTAAAAATGTTTAGTTGGAAGATTATTGAAATATATCAGGCTTTTATTTGAAGGATATAATAAATTAATTTTATGTACAAGCATGTGAAGAGTAAGATTAATCAAAGCCGTTCATGCCCATAGCATTTTATTATAGTAGTTGACATGTCTCAAACTGTTGCCTAATTAATGCTTTAGTTCTACAAAGTGTTAATTCAGATCCTTGAAATGTTAAAGATACTGTTACAGGAGTCTTTTGAGAAGATCTCATTGTTTGTTTCTAGTTTTATCCTGCAGTGTTTTCATATGTCAGGATGCTAGATCAAATAAAACTGTTGGAATTCTGCAGTTCTATTGTGTTTACCTCTAGTTGTAAGAAATTTTGGTGGACTGGTTCCCCAGTGCAGTAAATGGCAGTGTAACTGTACCTGTTAACTCCTCTCTCATTTGGTAGCCTGTAGTGGTGACAAGAATGTGCAGGAAAAACTTTCAGTGTATCCTTAGCATAAGTTCAAGGCACTGCTAAAGTGGAAAGGAAAAGGCAACACTCTGTTCCTTTGTTCAAATTCCTTAGTTATATAGCTGGGGGGAACACCCTGCTTTGTGGCAATATCAAGAGTTTGAATAACTAGTGACTGGTTGCAGGACCAATACAACTGTTTAGTTATTATACAACTGTGGTTGCTTTCGACGACTGTAGGAGGAAAAGGTTTTTCTGCTGAGGCAAAACTCTTATAAGAACTTACTGGCACTTGCAAGTGTTCCATTTTGCTTTTTCAGCTCAATGTGTTTTTGACTTTCCTGAGACCTGGATATGGTAACCTGTATGCTTCCCTAAAACTTAAACTGTGGGGGTTTTTTTTCCCCTCTTGTCTTAGTCTGAGCTAATACAGACATACACTATCTTCTCTCATTTATTTCTCTTACAGAAAAGCTTGTAGTCCCAAACCTGGGTTATCCTAGTGTGAATGAAATATACTGTCAGTACAGAAAAAGTAGGCCGTTTCCTTCCACACGTGCAAACCTCAGAATGGCAAGTGATACAAAAGGAGATAAGCAGTGTTGGTTGCACAGCTTCTGTACAAACCAAGCCTGGTAGGGCTTACTGGGTCAAAAACAGTGCATCTGAATCCAGGTGAGAAATCTGTATTAACACTAGCTTGGGAATTTCTGTGTTCCTCAGTGAGCAGCATCACTGACACTTACTTTCTCCACTGTGCTTTTACATGCCTAATACGCAAAATCCACTATGCCTAATTTATGTAGGTTTTAAATTATAGATGGGTTTGGTTTATCTAGGTTCTCTCTCCCAGTCTGGGAAACGGGCTATTTGTGCCTGCGACTTCTGAACAACTAGATGCCTTTAGTTATTCATAGCTGCTTCTGGAAATGTGGCCTTGCAAAGGATAGGTCCTTTATTTTTAAAATTCAGGAAGCTGATGAGGGGTTATTACGGGACTAGGTACATAGTACAAGATGTCTTCATTACTATTTTATCTTTTAAAAGTGGTTGTGCTGTGGTTAAGCACATTATTGTATCTTTACTGTCTCAGAGGAGATCTTGTAGGAGTTCATGTAGGTGGTAGTCCTGTGAGCTGCTTTAAAATGGGTATGAAACTGCAGCGGAAGACTTCAAGCCAGGATAAACTGGCATTCCCTCAAAAAAAGTCCTGCTCCCTTCTACCTCATCTCAGTTACTGTGCTAATGCTTGTGTCTCTACCCTCGCCTCCCCCAGCTTTCCAGAGCTTGTGTAGCTGTGAATTGAATTGGTTTGGAGATCTATTTCAATTAAAATTAGCTATATCTATGTTCATGCAGCTGCATGTAAGGGAAGACAGCGTAAGGATAACAACTGAGGCTCGGAGGGCTGAGTGTTGCTGCTTCTGCCACCTTGATTAGTGCTGTGGGTTGCAATCTATCGGTTGAGTTTAGCAGCTGTAGAAATATCCTATACAAATGCAGCTTTTAGATCACACTCAGATCAAATTTGATGTGAAATTCTGCCTCCATCATGTTTTAGCATTTGGCATCACAATCTGCTGTTAGGATTCACCAGTTCTCACAGGTGACGTTTTCAAGCAGGGGAGAAGCATGCATATGGAAACATCAGGCATACAGTCCTAAGGAGTCAAAAAGCATTAGAGAAATCTCCCATCCTCAAAAATTTCTGATTAATCTCTTCCTTCACCGTGAAGAAATAGACTCAAAATACCAAGGGGAAAAAAGGCTACACTCCGTTACCCTGGAGAATATGAAGGTTAAGTTGGTTTTGGAGTGTTGTGTTTAATGGGTGGTATTGTAAATTAACTTTGATAACGGAAAAAAGTTGAATTTGTTTTACGCCCAAAGATTTTTGCTGTCTCTTCTTTGTTTTTTTCCATACTTTTTTCCACCTCCTCTTTTTTCTTCCTGGTTTCAATTTGCAGACTCTCTTACCTGGTTTTCTATGCCACTGTCTTGCTATTCCTACTGTGTTTTTTCTGTGTCATGTTCCTACCTCACCCTTATTTCCTGTTCTAATCCTGTTACTTCCTTGCTCCTTCTGTCTCCATGTATCTCCCACCCACCCAAGCATCAATCCCACCACCCAGTCCTAGGGTTTGAAAAGCCTACCAGACTGCAGTTGGTATTTGAAATAGAAAGCTATGCCGTCTAGAGGCAATGCTTGAGTGAGACACCAAAAACCCCGACACTCTTCTCATAGCTATCAGAAAGGGATGATCCTGTGCACTTGCAGATTCTCCTAGCTTCTGGCTAATAAGTGTCTGGTTGAATATATGCCCCTTTACCGCTTGTAAGCAAGAGGTACTTGTTTTTTTTTGGCTCTCCATACAGCATTGAGCTCATATTCCTGTGCTGGTCTTCCCCTTTTTGCTCCTGCTTGGGCCATGGTTAGCAAATATGTTTCGCATCTTCCCCCTCTCCATCAGCTCTTCTAGAGGGCGTGGGACTTGCTGCCTGCAGAGCTCTGACGATGGGAGACACTTCTCCGTTGTTTTGTACAGATGTTGCTGTTGTTACTATGTACGTTAATTATATTTCAAGATTGCTACCTCAGTGAAAAAGAAAAGATTCCCAGGACACATACGAAGTGGCCGGGTGTGCCGAGCAGCGGGCATGGAGTACTGGGGCAGGCTCAGGGGGAATGCAGGGCCACCTTGGCCCCATGGGTGCAAGTAAAGTGAGTGGCAAAGCTTTTGAGTGGGCTTGTAGGTTGGCGAGAAGGGAAGGTGGTTCAGGTTGGGGGGTGTTTTGGAGGCCCCGGAGCTGCTGGTGATACAGAGGAGGGTTTCAAGGGCTGCTGGAGAGGTCAGGTGTGGGGAGTTTGTGGGTGGCCATAGCCCCAGGCAGTCAGGGAGGTCTCAGGGGTGACAAGACCAGGGTGCAGGAGTGGAGAGGCCTCTGGGGCAGCTGCGTGATGCTGGGACAGTCTTGGTCCTGGTGCTGCCCACGGGTGGGATAACCTTGTCTGGGACCAGCTGGTGGTGTCAGGGGTGCCTCCCCATGGGCGACTGGCAGGGCTGCAGCATGGGGCCTTGGGGACCTGTGAAGGGGCTCAGCAGCTAGCAAGGCATGCGAGATGTTGCAGCCCAGGACTAGGAAAACTAGGGTTTTTTTCTGTTAAACCACCTGGGTGGTCAAAATACTGGGTCGGGCTGTTACACATAGTGGTGGAGTCTCTGTCCTTGGAAATGTTCATGAGTGGACACTGCCCAGTGCCATGTGATCAGACTGGTTTTGGGCAGGTGTTTGGGTCTAGGTGACCTCCAGAGGTCCTGTGCAACCAAAATTGTTTTGTGATTTGGTGTTGTACAAAGCAGACTGGCTGCATAGCTGTCGTGGTTTAAGCCCAGCTGGCAACTAAGCACCACACAGCCGCTCGCTCGCTTCCCCAGGTGAGATGGGGGAGAGAATCGGAAGAGTAAAAGTGAGAAAACTCGTGGGTTGAGATAAAGGCGGTTTAATAGGTAAAGCAAAAGCTGCACAGGCAAGCAAAGCAAAACAAGGAATTCATTCACTACTTCCCATCAGCAGGCAGGTGTTCACCCATCTCCAGGAAAGCAGGGCTCCATCGTGTGTAATGGTTACTTGGGAAGACAAACGCCATCATTCCAAACGTCCTCCCCTTCCTTCTTCTTCCCCCAGGTTTATATGCTGAGCATGACATCATATGGTATGGGATATCCCTTTGGTCAGTTGGGGTCAGCTGTCCCAGCTGTGTCCCCTCCCAACTTCTTGTGCACCCCCAGCCTACTCGCTGGTGGGGTGGTGTGAGAAGCAGAAGAGGCCTTGACTCTGTGTAAGCACTGCTCAGCAGTAACTGAAACATCCCTGCTTTATCAACACTGTTTCCAGCACAAACCCAAAACACAGCCCCATACTAGCTACGGTGAAGAAAATTAACCCTACCCCAGCCAAAACCAGCACAATAGCTTATGTTTTTAGTGGCCTTCTTCTGATTTGAGGGTTTTCTAATGTCGCATACGCAACTTGGTTTATGGATGTTTGCAAATTACGTCACTGTTGGCAAGATGCACACTAGCGCAGAGAAAACCATACAGAAGAACAAGATTTGCCATGCTGGGTGAAATCCTCTGGTCTGTCTAGATCACAGGTAGCTAGCTGTGTTCACTACCAGACCTTTAAAAGAAAAAAACAAAACAAACAACCCTCAAACAGCAAAACCAGCAAAAAAAAAAAAAAGCCAAAGGACTCTGTAGGGTCAGTGTGGGAAATGATTATGCTCTTTCTTCCTCAATTCTCTTTTGACAGAAGCAGTTGGGCACCTATATTTCATTAACTATGGTAAGTCCATTAATGTCAGTCCCTTCTGAGTTTTGACGTTGACTAACTTTGGCAATCATCGCTGAAATCTTATACAGCATGTAATGGTCTTTACTGTTTGACACTTATTTTGTTGACTTTTCATTGGCTTATTTTACTGACTGCCCTCTTCTGCATGGAGAACAGATGGGTATCTATTAACTATCCACACACATACTACAGAGACTGTAGACATTTTTAATAAGATTATAGATTGTTCTTGTTTACCCTTATTCCTCTTTTATGGAAACCATTCTAAATCACAGAATCAGTAAGGTTGAAAAAGACCTGTAAGATCATCAAGTCCAACCATCAACCCAACACCACCATGCCCACTAAACCACATCCCACAGTGCCACGTCCACATGTTCCTTGAACACCTCCAGGGATGGTGACTCCACCACCTCCCTGGGCAGCCTATTCCAGTGTTTCACCACTCTCTCAGTAAAGAACTTTTTCCTAATATCCAGCCTGAACCTCCCCTGGTGCAACTTGAGGCCATTTCCTCTTGTCCTGTCGCTAGTCACTTGGGAGAAGAGACCAGCACTCACCTCTCTGCAACCCCCTTTCAGGTAATTGTAGAGAGCGGTAAGGTCTCCCCTTAGTCTCTACGTATTAGATCAGTCATGTGGCCTTTCTTTGAGTTCACTCTGATGTCAGGATTTTTAGAGATTTATGGTATGTAGTATTATAAAGGAGGCCACATAATGGTGTATGTACATCCCTGTATTCTCCAGTCCTTTGATTTTGTTTGCTTAGATCAAGTTTGTTTTAAACAGCAACTGCACTTTCAGTTTCATTGAGCCATTCATACAGGAACTGAAGTCCTTTTCCTTGTTTGACAACTTTGAATTTATAATCTTTAATAGGCTATAAAAAGCTTAAATTTTCACTCCAAGAAGCCTTCAGTACTGTCAGAAAGAATTAAGGAGTAGGAATGTCTTACCCATTTGGATGTCATTTGTCTTGATAGTTGCTTTCTGGACATAGTTAAGATTAATATTAATTCTGATATAGTGTGCATATACTTCTATTTTTCGTAATTAATTTCTGGACAGTGACTCTCCTAAATACATTGCCATGTGTTTATTGTTGACTTTCATTGTATGCCCTGTGTATAGGATAAGTAATCCAAATTCAAGAAAAAGGAAGCATGAAATTCGTAACAATATAGAGATCCACATCTGATTCTTTGATAATGAAAATTGTATGTCATAAAGCAGAAAAATCCTGAAGTTGTTTGAGTTTTAATTCACTATAGTTACTACTTGGAATCTAGACTCTCTCTCTCTCCCACACATATGCCTTTTCCTTTCCACATATGCTAATCGCTGTAGGGGATGGTAGGGAGGATCAAAAATGACAGTGACATAAGTTTGCGCATCTATATGTGGTAATAAGAAACCACAGACTTATTTTATCAAAGTAGCTCTGAACTTACTTTGTATTCAGCAATCTTGAACATTCATCTCTTGAGTTTTGTCTAGGGATTTTGCTTGTCTTGAGTAGGACTTTGAGTACCAAACATAAGACACAGTATTTATTTTAAAGAGCAAAAATAGTAAATCCAACCTGATATGAACCATGATGGGAAGGGCTGTGAGACAAGATAATTCTAATGCCTTATTTTAGATGTCTGGTTCCACTTCCCCCCCCACCTTCTCCAAAGATGTTTGGAAATGTTCTTCATCCTAATCCAGATCCTGGAAGAGTAAGGCAAAGTATTTGTCAGGGATTGTTTAAAGATTATTTACAGACAGCTCACAAGAGCAAACCAGGAAGGGACTAGTATTGCCACTTACTTGAGTGAAAGAGTTTTTAGTTGATGCAAGTAAAATGATGTTCAGATGTTCTTTTTGATGTTTGATTGAAAATGCCTGCACATGGCTTGGTTTTTTTTCCTTTTTTTTCCCCCTCTTTCTGGAAGGCTGTTTTTATGTTAGATGTATTTCTTAACATTTGGAGTTATTCTACTATTCTGAAAGTGTAATTTATTTAATTGCATGTCCATCAGATCCTTGTTTATATGTGTACCTTAAAGTGCTTTTCACCAATGAGGCTTTAATTGTATTTCAGAGATAGCAGTCGCAGTAATACATCTTGTCTTTACATCCATATGGGAACCTAATACGGATTGATTAAATTGAAAAGCTGCTGTAAAATTACTTTGTCTTATTAATTGTGCTGTTCACTTGGATGTAAAATATATGCAGTGCTCATCAAAGCTAAATGGTGGTATGAAGCTAAATAGAAATATGTTAAGATATAAAATTGTACATGTGCTTTTTATTAGTGAATGAAACCAAGTCCTCATTTATTTACCTTTGTAGAAAAAGCTAACAAATAGAGTTCATTTCTGTCCATCTAATTAGGGTCTGTCATGTTTCATTGCTCCCACTTAAACCTGTCTTCTTTTTTGTCTCATATTAAACTGCATATGTTTTTGAAAAGAATGTTAGACTAAAGAAAATACATTTTGGTACTTAGTAATCCTTTTACTTCTTAAAATCTTTTTTTCTTGTATGATATCTGTAACACTCCTGCTAATAGTACACTGAGAACTCTGCAGTTCTTTCCTCTGTTTGTGAAATTGCCTTTCCCTCATCTTTAAAAGATCTCCTTAAAACTACACTATTGTAATTCCATTGTTTCTCATCAGACATACGTTTTCATACTGCTCTGTGTGTGTGTGGTGTGTGCAGGGTTGTCATGTCCACCTTAAGATACTCATTCTTCACGTGAAAGTGCATAAAGTTTTCCTCCCTCTTCAGCTCCCAGTCAGATCCTTAATTATGAAGGAGCTAGGCAATGAGTGGAACCAGTTGAACAAAATAAAATGCAAAAAATCCACCTCTTGTCCTGCAGAAGAGGATGCTACTGGCAAAACTGGGTTACCACTTTGGGAATTTGTAGTTCCATGTGTGTCAGACACTGGTGCAACTTCACAATTTTATGAGAAGACATGTACTGCTTCTTAATACATTGTTTAAGCTTTCTAGAACAGATTTTAGTTAGGTTAGCTTCTAGAATAGGTTTGAATAATTTTAAATATACTTTTAGATTGGTTAGTTAAAAAGAATATTTGTAAATAAATTATAGATATGAATTTATTCCCCTTGGCTTTTTGCAGATTGGGCAGTACAAGCATTTTAATACAACATCAAGGATGCTGATGTAAACTCTAGGAAGAAATACCTAAAATAGAGACATGTTTTATGAAGCAAATTAGCCTGTCATGGAGTAGTGATGGTAACTTTTTGTTTAACGACTGATTGTCAGAGTATATATAGTACTATTGCAGGAAGGTGCTAAATGCCTTTGATAGGGGTCTGGGCAGTACCTTGTGCTGGTGCTTTTGATGTTTACAGCTGAAAGGGAAATATGAGTGTTTCTGAACAAGCTCCATGCTCTTCATCTTGTGCAGAGCATGAACACAATAGAGTAATGAAAGGTTTCAGTTTAATGGTTTGACTGTTGTAGGCAAAGTAATTGCAGGCAGCAAGCCTACGGGATAAAAGTTGATTGGGAGGTATGTAGACTAATGGAGAGGTATTGTGATTTTTGTGGAGCAACAATGCCGTGTTGAAACGGTATTTGTTAATTGATCAGTGTGTTTAAGGAGGAAAAATCTGCCTAGTTTAAGATGAAGCATTTTTCTTTCATTTGTACTTGTTGCCTAAACGAGAGGTCATTATTCAGGTTTAACAGCTAGTAATTGCTTTGACGGCTCTAAGTGTTACTGAATCAGCACTAGAACACTTAAAGTTATTTATACAGATTTACTGTGTTAGTAACTTTTCCATGAATAACAATGCCACGTAAAACTTAGCCTGTTAAGGGGGTCTTCGCTTATATCATCAATAGCTCCCTCCTTTTCCCTTTAGTGATCTTTTAAGCACTTTTCTTCATTTGTACCGGTATCTGCTTCATTTGTCACCGTTGAATAGTAAAATTATCTGGCTTTAGAAAGTGGCTTTTATAACAGCTTGTGCATAAATATTTTGGTGGCTAATGGTTTTTGAGGAGATGAGAATGTTTTAAATTCACTAATCAGAATGAGCTAATAGCTCTCTACTCATGGGAAGATAATACTTTATTGATATTTTGTAAAATTTTAAAAAGTGATTTTATTGAAAAACACTAAACTGCGTGCAGCTTTTTGTCATTTAGTTGAAGAGCCTAAATGCCTTCCAAATATTAACTACTTGAATATTTATTAATAGTCATCAAAAACTCTTCTTTGCAAGGATGTATTGACTGATCTTGTGAAGTGTTTACTGGTTTTCGTCCCTGTGACTGCCCTATGTAGTAAAACAGCTGTATTCATTTTAACAAACCTGCTTGATCTCAAAAGCAGCATTAAGACATTTATAAATACAGCAGTAAGAGTGCTGGTTGCTTGTTTTTTCAGCCTGGCCTAAGAATACTGGAAAACAATAAAAAATGCTGGACTGGTTTTTAAAATGTGTTCGTGCTGATATGGTACCTGTATGAAAATTGTCCTTGCCTCCTCCACACCCACGAGAGTTGCTAAGAGGGAATATAATCACTGTAGTCAGTTTTAGCCAGGGTCTGTGGCTATTTGCAAACATCCTGCAGTTTTCTCTGAAGTGACTATTCAAGGAGCCATTGTGCATTAAGTTTCTTAAACTAGTACTTCTGCTACGATGTGTCAGACCTGAACTTCTGTGTGAGGTGGTACACCCCTTTGCAATGCCACATGCCACTTAGTCCAGATTCTCATCTTGTATGCCTGAATTTGGTTGGGTGTGGGTTTGGTTGCATTTGTAACAGCTTTGTACAGCTGCCTGTAGGGAGTGTGAAGTGGTCAAGGGGAAGGTAAAATGCTGAGTTAAGCAAGATGACCAGGCTAGATGATGGTGGACACTTAAAACTTGCTGCATAACCAAATAAACACCCAATAACAGAAATTGCAGTGTTCTCCACCCCCTGTTGGAACCTAACGGAGGGAATGAGACGGATAGCTTTCCATGATATGCTTTGAAAGAATAGGTTTTAATCCCAAAAGCATGGGGCAGAGCAGGAGTCTTGTCAACACTTGGCAGTCTGTGTTTCGATCATTCTTGGTGTGGCTGCTACTATCAACCACAAGATGGTGCAGTAAAATGAATTGCAACTTTTATGTATTCTTGCTTCTGAGTCACTAATGCAGGAATGCTCAGCAATCTGTGATGGGAAAAAAATTTCAAAAGAAAGCTTGTATAGATGAAGTCTAGTGGTAGTAATACCCTGTTTTTAGAAACTGTTCTGTGTGGTGCTTAGTGCAGACATGCTCTTTCCATTGAGAAGTGATTAAATAGAATAGCAAAATAACTAAACTAAATAGTGGGTTGCTGTTGAAGCATCGATGTTATTGGTATTATATGCTGTCCCTTTTATAGATACAATGTACGTAAAGGAGTACTTAAGATAGATTTATCCATGATTAAGGTGGAAGTGATTCTGATACAGAATTTTTTCTTCTAGATTCCAAATCTTGAACTCTCCTCCTGTATCTTTATGGCCTTGGTAATTTTTATTTTTGTAATGAATAAAACAATTATTTACTGTGCATTTCCCTTATGAATTGCACTTGGTTATACATAGACGTATGCAGGATTGGAAACAGAACAGCTGATTCTGGGCCAAGCTGACATGCAAGGGGTGTCCTCTTGCAGTACCACCTGAGGACAAATGTATCTTGCTGTCATGGTAGTGTATGATCCCAGTGGTGTCTTCTTGTTTAGTCTACAGTAGCTTTACTGCTAGAATAATGTTAGGACTCTTCTGTATTATTTTATTTTTTTTTAGAGCAGAAGATATGTTCCCCTCCTTTCTCTAAAAAATGCCTTAGCAAGGTTGTCACTAAATCAAAGTGTCAGACCCATCAATGCTTCTCTTAAACACTGTTTTAACTCCTTACAGATAGCCACAGAAAGCTGCATGTTCTGCCTTAATACATTGCCTCTATTGGACTCTGTGTCTGACTTGGTCCTTCTCAGTGAAGACAGGGAAGTTCAGAGATAGCTGTCAGCACCTGTATTTTCTCATAGTCCACAAGAAGAGATTCCGAATCTAACTTGGATGGGTAGTTTTTTAGGGAAATACTATTCATCTGAAGCTTTAGCCATCCAGTGTCTGCAAAACTCATGGCAACTGTGTTAGTAAAACATCCTCTTCATTGAGTAGAGATTAACCACTCTTGCCTCACTTCTGCAGGCTACCACTCCAGCACTGCAGACTGGCCCTGTTTCTGCATCAGAGCCAGGCACAGTTGTGTGTTGGGTGAATGTGTAACCTGATGCTGGTCTCGGAGGAAGTGAAAATGTTTATCCTCGGAACAGTTAGAAGCCTCCTCTTCTAAAAGTAGTTGGTAGAGCTGGTACAGTCTCCAGTTCAGCTTCTACACGTGACATGCTTCCCTCAAGCTGTGTTTGCAGTCACCACTAGCTGAGTGCTGTAGTTGATGGTGATAATTCTTTAATTCTCTGCATCAGCAGTGGTGTCATTACCAATGTCAGAACCTAGTATTTAGTTGTTCCTTCTTGCAGGAAGCCAGCATGTAACCAGGATCAGTCCCTCTAAGAAAAGCACCAAGAAATATCCTTGATGCATAGAAAACATTAGTTGTCTCAAAGTACTCTTTTTTCACAGCCAAGATAAAACACAGCTTCTAAAAAAATTGCTGAGATTCCAGATGTTGACAGGTAGAGCCATCTTTGTAAATGAGACTCTTGAAAATCCTTGCATCTGTGATTATTATAGCAACAACATAGGTAACTTCATTTGGTACTACCTGCAATGCTTTGGTGCTGCTGAATGAAACTTCATTTATTGTTGTTTTTCTTTGTAGTTCCCTATCTGATGGCAAGAGTGAGCACGAGCAGATCTCTGAAGAGTGAATACAAGTGTACAAAGCACTTTGTCATTTGTTAGGACTGCTTATGTTCTTGCATATGAGTCAATCTCTTTGTCTCTAGTACTAGTGCTTAATGACCTTAAAGCATGACTGTCTTACAAGATCTGTCCACATTTGAATGACTGTTGTGAGGGAGGAGAAATATTTGACTCCTAATATTCCTCATCCATCCAGCAAGATTTTATGGTGGTGTTAGATACCCTGCCTTCTTGGCAAAATTTGCAGCAAATTAAAACTTCATTTCTTTTTGAAGAAAAAAAGAATCCTGAAAAAATCATATGAGCAATTTCATAGTGCCTCTTTGGCATTTGTATTTGTGCTAAAGATGCAAAATGACAAGTTAAAACAGTTTTTCTAGTGAGTGAAAGAGAGTACGCACCACTGTGGAGTTGTGTCATTCTTCATTTATTTGACTTGCTCCTGTTGTTGAAATCAGGTTGTTGACATCTGTTGTTGACAGAGGTTTTCAAACCTAAGTGGAGTTGTCAGGTATTAGTATCTGCTAGAAAGGTGCTTCATAGCTGAAGGATACTTTAAGTTCTGCACCAAGTGGATGACCTGTCTGTTTTCATGCTGTATTTCTGCAAATATTAATTATCAATACATCCCACACTTCACAGAATCACAGAATCACTGAATCACTAAGGTTGGAAAAGACCTGTAAGATCATCAAGTCCAGCCGTCAGCTAACACCACCATGCCCATTAAACCATGTCCCACAATGCCATGTCCACATGTTCCTTGAACACCTCCAGTGAAGGTGACTCCACCACTTCCCTGGGCAGTTTATTCCAGTGTCTCACCACTCTCTCAGTAAAGAAATTTTTCCTAATATCCAGCCTGAACCTCCCCTGGTGCAACTTGAGGCCATTTCCTCTTGTCCTGTCACTCGTCACTTGGGAGAAGAGACCAACACCCACCTCTCTGCAACCCCCTTTCAGGTAATTGTAGAGAGCGATGAGGTCTTCCCTCAGCCTCCTCTTCTCCAGACTGAACAACCCCAGTTCCCTCAGCCGCTCCTCATAAGACTTGTGTTCCAGACCCCTCACCAGCTTCGTCGCCCTTCTCTGGACACGCTCCAGCACCTCAATGTCCCTCTTGTAGTGAGGGGCCCAAAACTGAACACAGGATTCGACGTGCGGCCTCACCAGCGCCGAGTACAGGGGCACGATCACCTCCCTACTCCTGCTGGCCACACTATTTCTGATACAGGCCAGGATGCCGTTGGTCTTCTTGGCCACCTGGGCACACTGCTGGCTCATCTTCAGCCGGCTGTCAACCAACACCCCCAGGTCCTTTTCTGCGGGGGAGCTTTGCAGCCACTCGTCCCCAAGTCCCCAAGCCTGTAGCGTTGCCTGGGGTTGTTGTGACCGAAGTGCAGGACCCGGCACTTGGCCTTGTTGAACCTAACGGAGGGAACCATGTAAGACTTCTTACATGTCTTTTTCATCCTGTGATAAATGTAACAGTACATGTGTTTTTCTGCATGCCCCACTTCCTGATTGCTCTAAAATTAGGGTTTTTTGTGGCTAAAGTTTCTTAGAATACAGAGTTATGGGGAAAGTAGAGCAAATTAACTATGTCCTTACATGTCTGCTTAAAAGTGACATTTTTTTTGTGTTCTCGTGGTTATTTTGTGAATATAAATAATTTTTAGAACCATTAAGATGGCAATGCTACTAATTATATAGTTTCATCAAGGAAATAGGTATATAATTTGCCCTGTTTTCTAGAATGATGCCTGAATATTCCATTATGTTGTGACCAGAGAAGAGTATTTTACTGTCACATTCAACTGAGTTTATTGTTATTCTTTCCCTGTCTCTGTGCTTTATATGGCTGTTCTCATTACAGTATAGAAGTACGTATTTTTCTGTGGTGTGCAATTCTTAAATTTATTTTTGTATTGAGTTTTCTGAATTTGACAGAAGCATGGCTGCCTGATGTCATGTTCTTCTGTTGTCATGCCCATGGTAGGTCCATTTCTAGACTGGCTTAGTTGATGTGTCAACCTGAAAGATTTTCAACCATGGTGACTGATCCCTACCTCATGGTCTACAACATGAAAGTAGACTGACCTAATGTCAAGATTGTTTCTGTGGGTTAAACACCTAATGGAGAATATCCTGATTTTTGACAGGTAGATACCAAGAACAGAATCTTTTTCTATACTCCAGAGGGAGCTTTTCTGTGGATCTGAAGAAAATACGATAAACCTTTTTGCTCAGCTGTCTGCAAGAGGAAACCCCTGAGGAGATAGGTAATTGGATACAAGAAACATCAGAAATTATTTTTAGCAGACGCTTGTTTTTAGCAGGCCAAACTTGATAAAAGAAGGTGAGACAGTTTCCAAAGGGCCAGGATTTGAGTAGTTGTGGTATGGTTCTTGAAACTCCTTTGAAACTTCCTGCAGGTAGGAAGTGCTTTGTCCCTTTCAGTCTCTATGCTTCTGGAAATGTTTCTAAGAAGATGTGTTTTGAGAGTGGGAAGGAGCCTTCGAGTTAAGTTGCTGCTTGCTGCACAGCAGGCTGGCAGCTCATTGTTGGTTCCAGAAATGTCATGTAGCCCTGTGGTGTCTGGGGGCGTAACTCTCTTATCTCAGAAGTTAGTTCAAGCCTGTGTTGGAGTCCCGCAAGCTTGCAGTGGCAGATGTGCATGGAGTCTCCCTGATGTTTGTGGTTACCTACCTGACTGTATCAAACTACTCTTACTGGTGCTTAAGCTGCAAGCCAATACTCTACAGTCCTACCTGCTGTGGGAGAGCTAGGTGAGAAAGCAGCTCCCTCACTGCGAGAGTTGTGTTTTAATAGTAAGTGTAGATTGTGTAAATTGATACGTGCAATAAATTGATTTAGGGCTACAGAGGACTCAGTAGAAAAATGGTGAAAATGTAAGACTGCTTTGACTTCAGGGCAGATGACTAGTGTGTTATTTTGTCTGCTACCATTGTTAAATGGAAAACAAACTTGTATTTGACAACCATGTGCCATGTATCAAAGACTTCCAAGGCATAAGAAAGCACTGCATAAGCGTATGATGTCTTTTAGCCTTAACAAGACATCTTGTAATTAGATTTATGTAAATGTATGGTGTCTTTTAGCCTTAACAGGACATTGTGTAATTAGATTTATGTAAAAGAGAAGAAACACAGGTTTTGTCTTTTGCTGTTTGAGCAAGGTTTTCTAAACAAACGTGACTCCTGCCCTAACTACTGTGCTGCTGCTAGACTAATTAATCATTTCCATGCTGGAGAGGGATCATCACAGAATGACCTATAGCTTTGAAACTTCCTGGAGCTACTACTTGTGTATGTTGCTGAATAATTAAAACTTAAAATCAGCATTTTATTTCAGTTGCTGAGTTGTGTGGCTTTGATCAAACTCTGTGAATGCAAACTGAGTGACTTGCAAAGTTAATAATGCACTACTGCTACTTTATTGCGACATCTGTACTTGTCTGACGATAACTAGAGAGGTGCCAACACATTAACTCAATACACTTTCTACTTGAAATATCAACTTAATTAGGATCATTTATCAAAATGACACCTGTTTCATAAGGCCAAATCAAATTGATTACTGTTGTTTCTGCTGCACTTGTGCCAGCATTAAGAGCAATACTTCCAGAAACAAAGGTGTATAAATATATCTTGCATTGCATGAAAATGTACTGCTAGAGGAAGCCCAAATATTTTAAAAGTATTGAAATCTATAAAAACAACCCCAAGAATTAAACCAATGCAGTTGCTTAGATAGTCTCTGTGATCATCTTATCTGACTAGTTTGCCCTCATATGATGGGAAATAGCAGGGAAAAATTGTCACCATTTTGCAGATGGGGACTTGAGAATCAGAGAGACCAAAGCTCAGGCTTCCAAATGTGTTCCGTCACCCTAATGGCTTTTGATGAACTAGAAGTTAACTATCTATTTATCTTCCAAGGTTCTGGATTTAAGTGACCTGAAGATCAACTGAAGTCAAACTAAGTATTTCATCTTTCCAGAAAGTACTACTCAAACAACAAAACCATTTAAAATTCAAACAGCTAAAATACTGATTTATTTTACCATAGAGTACTTTTCTAGTGTATGAATGAAGGCTATACTTAGTAGCCACGTTTCTTTAAAATAAAATCTGTTTATCTGTTTGGATCCTCTTCTAGATGTGCTAATGTCATGTTCTGTGTGCTCAACACCTTTTGCATAGTATTGTCTGAACACCATCTGTGACCTGACTTACATGTCTTTAGGCTTGTATGTTTAAGGTTATGAAGTTGGAGTGACCCTATCAGCCTTCCAGTTCCCTTGGTAAGTCAGAATTTTAACTTCAAAAAGTGAGTAGGATCAGCTGGGGGAATCTGAGTGGTTAAGTAAATCTAACAAAAACCCAGCTAACAGAGAAAGCAGAGCATTGCCATTCTGAATAAGGTAATGTTTCCTCTTCAAAGATGAGGAGTTCAGTGGTGGGAAGGAGTCCGTTTCAGAGGTGGGATTGAGTCTCCTGACTTTTGCTTACCAAATTTTGGTGAAGGTATGAAACAAAACATTTTATGTCATCCACATGACCTCTAATAATGAGTTATTCACAAGGTAAACATGGAAAGAATGACTTAGGGGAGAGGAATACAAGTCAGGTCCAAAATTGGTTTGCAAACTGTATCCAGCATAGTTTTCAGCATTCCACTTTTGCAGGGTATTACTGTATAGTCCTGAGGCTCATCTGTCTGAAGACAGCAGTAGTTAGTGTGTTAATGATATGGATGTTTGACACAGTTGAGAGCATCTGCTGGGATGCTGAAGGGACGGTTTCAGAATTTAAAGGGAGCTTGGTAATTTGGAGAAGTGGTCTGAAGTATGTGAGGGGCTGAGTTCAGGATTCGTTCTGCACTATTCCCTGCCTAAGCTGCTAACATGAACCCCACAGAGGAAACATGGGAATAACTCATTTACTTTTCAGTTTGGCAGAAAAAAGTTACGAGGCTGTAGCTGATCACAAGTTGAATGTAATTCAGTGATGTCAAGCTCTTTTGATGAAAGGCAAGTTATATTGGGCTGTATAAAGAAGAGCATCGCCTGCAGGCATGGTGCACATGAAGTAAAGTTTCTGCTCTGTTCAGCATTGGTAAACCCTCTGCATTATTCTGCCCTATTTTGGGCACTGTATTTTAGGAAAGATAAGTACCAGTTAAACACAATGCAGAAGAGAGGAATAAGAATACTCAGGGTCTACAGTATGTGACTTCAAAAGGAGAAATGAAGAGTAGGGATAATCTATCCTAACCTATAAAAATGTGTGTATTTATATAATATATATCTATTTTTATACTCGTTTTTTCACTAAGCCATTTTTTCTATTCTTACCTGGTGAATATCCCATTTCAAAAACTTACAGAGCTGACATGTATGACATATGGATGACACAGTGTTTATTTTCATACTTTCACCAAAATTTGGTAAGGAAAAGTCAGGAGACTCAGGTCCCACCTCTGAAATGGACTCCCTCCCATCACTGGACTCCTCATCTTTAAAGAGGAAACATTACCTTATTCAGAAAAATGTGTAAAGTATGTGACTTCCAAAGGAGAAGAGTAGAGATAGTTTATCCTAACCTGTAAAAATACAACTGAGAAGCAGTGTGTTAATAATATTGCAGTGCAGAGAGGAAGGAATTCCATTTGTCTCTAATAGACCTGGCAAGAAGTAACAACAGTAAATTGCAATAAAACTTTTTCCTTTTTCTCTTAAGGATTGGCAGACCCTTAACAGCAATGCAAGTGAACCACTGGTATGTTTTGCCCAGAGATTTGTTTCCAGTGTCTGAGGTCTTCAGGAACAAAAGAGAAAACACATTTCTTAGGATCGATAGCTTAAAGTCCCTCCCAAATCTATTTGTTTGATTTTTCTTTGAATTTTATTTGACCTTCATGACCTAAACTACTGCTTTTTGGGGCCTACGTACAGTCAGTTTGGAACAAACACTAAACCATGCATAAATAAAATCCTAGTGACTGAAAGCAAATGAAGCAATTGTGAGCCTTATTTTTGAGACTTCTTTAACTGTTCAAATAGTTCTGAACATTAATTTGTTTTATTTCAGTGGAAACTCAAATACAGAGATTGAGCATATTAGATTTACATGTTGTTTTTGCACTTTCCCTTCACTACATGTAAGAAACTTAGTATAGCAAACAGTTTTCTCTTGAAATAATGAAAAAAAGCAAGCACCAAAAACTCTTTGGTGTTCAGTCTTTGTTTTACGTCGGTGACATTGCAATTTGCCAGCATTATTTTTCATACTAAAAGAAAAGAAAATTGTTGCTACATTGGTTTTGCAACTGAAATTGAAAATATGCTTTGTTCTGGCCTATTTATTTTTAATTCTTTCTCTTCAGTTCTTCTTGCCTCTAGCAAAATACCACTTCACCCTAGCAGACTATTAAAGGCAGCAATATCCTTGCTGCTTGTTTGGCCTATTCCATCAATGCATGAATCTGCATCAAAACTGTCAGAAGAGACTTTTCTAGTGCTCTCACATCACTTAGTGAATTACCCTATTGCTAAGTTTGCTGCACTGATGTCTTACTTACTTACTCTTTTTGCCTTATGGTAGAGGAACTTAGCCCTTTGTTTGTATTGCTTTTCACATGTCCAGTGGCAGAAGTGTCCCCCATATCAATTGCTGGAGTATGTCCAAAGAACAACAGCAAAGCTGGTGAAGGGTCTAGAGGAAAAGTTCTATGAAGAGCGGCTGAGGGAACTGGGGTGGTTTAGTCTGGAGAAAAGGAGGCTCAGGGGAGACCTTATCTCTCTCTACAACTACCTGAAAGGAGATTGTAGCAAGATGGGTGTTGGTCGCTTCTCCCAAGTAACGAGTGATAGGACAAGAGGAAAAGGCCTCAAGTTATGCCAGGGGAGGTTTAGATTGGGTATTAGGAAAAATTTCTTCACCAAAAGGGTTGTCAAGCACTGGAACAGGCTGCCCAGGGAAGCGGTTGAGTCACCATCCCTGCAGGTATTTAAAAGACCTGTAGACGTGGCACTTAAGGACATGGTTCAGTGGTGGACTTAGCAGTGTTAGGTTAATGGTTGGACTCGATGATCTTAAGGGTCTTTTCCAACCTAAACGATTCTATGACTTTAGACCCCCTGAGGTTTTCTTCAATGTGAGAATTAGGACTCTGGCTCCTATTTCTTGAGCAACAAGGGTTGGCATTTTGAAGAGGTGACCAGCCTGACTACCCGCAAGCGCCCCTGCTTTGAAACTTTCCTTTGGTTGAACGAGCGCCGGAAATGGCTGAGTGTGGTACGCATCCACTTTGCTTCATGGGAATACTGCACAATGCAAATACATCAGCACCAGAGATTTAAAATTATACGCATGGTTGAACAGAGTGAGTGAAACATGGGCAATATGCTCTCTATTTTTAAGATTTGTGTTCATGTCTAGGCTGCCGTCATTATATCATGGGGCTAGAACTGGAGTACCTGAAAAAGCTTGCGAGTCCCTTTCAGAGGTATTTGCTTAATGGATAAACAGGGTAAAATCTACAAATGAGAACTAAGCTTTAGTCATGTTATTGTCAAGAGTGAATAGAGTAGCTTTTGACGTTTTGTTTATTAACGCTTAAACCAAGAAGACATTTTCTTGCTTTACAAAAACATTTTCTAAGAAAGGCCAATTTGGAGGTTGGTCTCTAAGACTAAGATTACCTGATACATCAACTAGCTTGTAATTTGTCATGCTTCATGATGACGAGTAGTTTCCGGATCAGTCCTGCCCATTTGGTCAGCCTGTTTCCATACTAAGTGTCATGTGGAGTAATTTGTAGAACTTTAAAACCAAAAATGGAATTTTTCATCTTAAAATGTGTAGCATAGGGGTAGGGTTAACTTTGCTTTGTGTATAGGTAGTATGCCCGTGCAACTTCTTTGCTGCTCAAAAAAATGTATCAGAAATCCATCTGGGGAAAAAAGGCAGTTGCTTGCTTCAGTGGTTTCTCATGAAAAGACATTTTGGCTTTTGCTTTCAGATGCCAAGTGTCTTGCGTTGTTTGCAGTCCATGGTCTGCAGGGCCAGGAGAAGAAATTTTGCTAGCAGTGAAAACAGGTGATTTATCATGAGCAGTCCCCAAAAAGTTGGGGTCACGGGTTGGCAGGTAATTTATTTTGTTGAAATGTTTCTATGAACCAAGATGTGTTAGCATAAGCCCTTTTCAAAGAGATTTTTATGTTTACAATAGAATATTTTAATCTATGCGGTAACTAGAGTTGACTTTATACAGTCACTTTGAAATGTTCAGGAATATGAATTTCTTTATTGTGGTTTGAAAGCAGTGTATAAAAGGACTGTGTTAACACTTTTTTCTGATTGTAGTAACACTTAGCTATTGCATACAAGTTGCAGAAGATGAAATAACGTGACATGAAATGTTCTTTGCTTGGTATTGGATTTTGGGTTTTGGCCCAGAAAATGTCTTTAAAAGTCTTAACACATTAAAGTCCATTTATTAAGGATGGAGATGTCTGAATGGCTTTATCACTGAGTTTGTCGCTGGTAAAGGTAACATTTATTTTTAATGCCTACAGTTGAAGTCCCTGCTGGACTTCGCAGTTTCCTGTGTAATTCTCGGTAAGTGAATGCCAGAAGTTACTGTGTTATACTAGATACAATAGTGCTGCTCAGAGCAGTGGTTTTTAAGAATTGTTTCCAAACTGGACAGCATTAGAGGATGTCTTCACTCTTACTGCATTGCCATTAGTCTTTTCTTAGGTTTGTTGCTTTTAATACTGTGAAATACATTGGTCTCAAGTAATGTATAAAATCTGAAGTCTTTAGTCTCCTTATATATGAAATACAGTTTATGATATGACAGGAGACATAACAATCTAATGAAAAACCTCCTTTCATCCTGGGCACTGTTTGGAAGTGTTTCTTCCAAAGAAGATGCAGCAGCTCCATCTTACCAGCAACTTGGCTTGTTTATGCCTTGAAAAAGTTTGAGCAGCTAACTAGTAGTTCTGCTTAATATTTCAGCCATACTTAACCATGAAAACATACTTTCTTTGGAATTTCCTGAGTTCTTTATAGAAAGTTGCAAACACATGAAGAAGAATATTCATTTGTTGCTCTTAATGTCTGGATCTTTCATTTTCTCATTTTATGTTTGTCTGGTACCACTGAATGTCATATTTCCTCCCTTGATGTTTCAGGTAAACCTTCATGCATACATAGAAAAGCAATCTTCATTACCAACAGTATGAATTTAAGCAGTGGGTGGAGTGGAGAGACATCCTAGCTTGTCAAAATGAACACTGAAGACTGCCCACTAAAAACTGAATTAACAAGAATGCCAGCACAGCACTAGATCTTTCTTTTCTTTCACAGAATCACTAAGGTTGGAAAAGACCTGTAAGATCATCAAGTCCAACCAACCATCAACCAACACCACCATGCTCATTAAACCATGTCCCACAATGCCTCGTCCACATGTTCCTTGAACGCCTCCAGTGAAGGTGACTCCATCACTTCCCTGGGCAGCCTGTTCCAGTGTCTCACCACTCTCTCAGTAAAGAAATTTTTCCTAATATCCAGCCTAAACCTCCCCTGGTGCAACTTGAGGCCATTTCCTCTAGTCCTGTCACTCATCACTTGGGAGAAGAAACCAAAACCCACCTCTCTGCAACCTCCTTTCAGGTAATTGTAGAGAGCGATGAGGTCTCCCCTCAGCCTCCTCTTCTCCAGACTGAACAACCCCAGTTCCCTCAGCCGCTCCTCATAAGACTTGTGCTCCAGACCCCTCACCAGCTTCGTCGCCCTTCTCTGGACACGCTCCAGCACCTCAATGTCCTTCTTGTAGTGAGGGGCCCAAAACTGAACACAGGATTCGAGGTGCGGCCTCACCAGCGCCGAGTACAGGAGCACGATCACCTCCCTACTCTTGCTGGCCACACTATTTCTGATACAGGCCAGGATGCTGTTGGCCTTCTTGGCCACCTGGGCACACTGCTGGCTCATATTCAGCCGGCTGTCGACCAGCACCCCCATCTCCTTTTCCTCTGGACAGCTTTCCAGCCATTTGTCCCCAAGCCTGTAGCATTGCATTGGGGATGTTGTGGCCCAAGTACAGGACCCGGCACTTGGCCTTGTTGAACCTCATCCAATTGGCCTCAGCCCATCGATCCAGCCTGTCCAGATCCCTCTGCAGAACCTTCCTACCCTCAAGCAGATCAACACTCCCACCCAACCTGGTGTCATCTGCAAACTTGCTGAGGGTGCACTCAATCCCCTCATCCAGATCATCGATAAATACATTAAACAAGACCGGTCCCAAAACTGAGCCCTGGGGGACTCTGCTTGTGACCGGCCGCCAGCTGGATTTCACCCCATTCACCACAACTCTCTGGGCTCGGCCATCCAGCCAGTTTTTTACCCAGCAAAGAGTGTACCTGTCTAAGCCACAATTTGCCAGCTTCTCCAGGAGAATACTGTGGGACTCTTTCTGAGTCCTGATACACATGCATAATGTGTGTGTTACCCTTATGTACAAGCTGGGATTATTGGTCCATCTCCTGATGTTGCGAAGGCTGCGGAGGATAGGTAGGGTTGTTAGGAGTATATATGGGTGTGGTGGGTTGACCTTGGCTGGATGCCAGGTGCTACCAAGCTGCTCTATCACTCCCCTCCTCAGCAGGACATGGAGGAGAAAATAAAGTGGAAAAAAAGCTCGTGAGTCAAGACAAAGGCAGTTTAATACAGCAAAAGCAAAGGCTGTGCATGGAAGCAAAGGGAAACAAAAGATTTATGCCCTACTTCCCATCAGCAGGTGATGTCCAGTCACTTCCCAGGAAGCAGGGCTTCAGTATGCATAGCAGTTGCTCTGTAAGACAAGTGTAAATAACAAATGCCCCGCCTTCTTCCTTCTTTCTCTTAGCTTTTGTTGCTGAGCAGTCATCATATGGTATACAATACCCTTTTTGTCAGTTTGGGTCATCTGTCCTGGCTGTGTCCCCTCCCAAGATCTTGCCCACCCCCAGCCTACTGGTGAGGGGGGAATGTTGGAGAGACAGCCTTGGTGCTGTGTGAGCACTGCTCAGCAGTAGCCAAAACACTGGTATGTTATCAACACCTTTCTAGCTACCAATACAAGCACAGCACTATGAGGGCTGATATGGGGAAAAAACTCAATCTCAGCCAGACCCAATACAATGAGATTAAAATAAAAAATTAAAACAGTTTAATTGTATCAAGAACATTCTGTAATAGAAAATCTAGTGGCACGTGTTTACTGTAATAGCCCATGAAAAGAAGTAATTTCTATTGTAACTAAAGCCATCATGCCTGAAATGATAGAGATTGGGATAATTCACTTCCTGTGAATGTAACTGCTGTACTAAAAATTTAAAGTGAAATTCCTGTAGTAGGAAAGTAGCTATGATGGCATTCATTACTGCTATAAAAGAAAGTTCACTGGGATTTTATGCAGATGATACTTATGTGATGTTATTGAAACAGTAAGATAAAAGCTTGGTTTTGAATGGACTGTAATTTGGAAATAACATGCAGGAACCCTGGGCCTGTTCTTTCAGACCTAGCTACAGTATGAATTTCACTAGAAGAAGTTGGATTGGAAGCATAAGAAAATCTTTTAACAATTAAAAAATGAAGAGGTATCAAGGTAGCTTGAAGAAAGATGAACAGCACATGTTTGCTGTTTTGTTCCTGAAGCGTGACTGTCCAGGGCTTTGGTTCTGCTTGGAGATCTGCTGGTGTCTTGTGGTGGGTACGTAGTCAGTGACCTCAAAATCAACTTTGAAAGTGGTGTGGTTTTTTAAAAAAAGAAAAAAAAAAAAAGGAGGGAGGAGGGCAAATAAATGCTTAAGACGATTTATTGCCACTTGTAAAAGTAAAGTTGCAAAGCAGAACTGAGTTGACACAGGTTGTTGAGGGGCAGTGGAATTGTCTTGTATCTCGGAAATTCTCTGGTGGCACCAAAAGAACCTGTGAAGGATTAACTTTGGGAACAAGTTACCTAAGCTTCTAAATCTAATAAGGCAGCACTATATAATAAAAAAAGAAAAAAAAAAGTGGGGCCTTTAAAATCTGACTTTTCCTTAGTCTTGTCTATATTTGCTCATGAAATGACAAGTGTTTGTTACTTTGAGTAATTAGTTACATTTGTTCCTTAAAGAAAGTATTAGTTAAACTGTCTTTTTAGATTGTTGTTGCAGGAATGAAGTAGCTGATGGAGCTTTCACAAGAGCTTATTAAATCTCTCTGGGCTCTATTGTCTTTTTTTGTTTGTTTTTGAGATACATTAGGAATGGGTGACTGTAAGAGAGGAAAATGGTAATTGATTTTTTTTTTTAAATATTTGATGTTTTTTCAGATGAACGTTTACATGTCTCTGCAGGTTTCTATTCCCTTAATTAGAATCTGTGCTGAATCAACTGTAGCCATCCCATAGCCACCTTAAAGGAGAGGGGAGAAGGCAACAGGAGTTAGTTGCCAGTTAAGGGTGTTTGGTACAGAAACTTCTCAAAAATGCATTTGTAGCCAATGAAGGATGTTGCTGTTCTGCCAAAAGCTGATCCTTTTCAGTGTTTCCTGATGCTTCATTCTTGCCTCCTGCTGGAGATGTCAGTTAATGGCTGAACGTGTATGTTGGGGGCGTTGCTTACGTCTTGAAAGGGTAAGCATGTCTGGAGAGGAAGGAGAGGCCAAGAGGGAGCAGGGTAAAATCTGTAATCTGATACAGTTTATGAGACCATTAACTGGAGGGTTTGTTACCGTTTCACGGAGCTGCTCTGAATTTCTTCCATAGATGACCCTGAAGGCTGAGCACTCCAGGTGATTCAAGGAGTCTCCATCTCTTTCCTTTGGTAGACAGCTTTGAGGAAGTCCAGCCTTGGGACTTGTGCGCATGCTCCCCTGATTTCCTTGTTAGTCTGAAAGAAACTTCAGCTCTTTGTAGATGTACTTGACATTGGTTTTATTACACGTGATATGGATGCTTTGAAAAAACCCCACACGTTCTTGTTTTCCTTGCAAGTCAAGGCAGGAGTGACAGGAATTCTCCACAGGAATGAGGTACAGCCTGAAGGCAAAGGAGGGTTTGTGTTGCATCATTAATCTTCTCTCGTCAGTGTGGTTGTGCAATTTTTGTATTTTTTTTTTTTTCTTAGGGTATGGTATAGAATTCATCCTAAATTGGCTTCAAGAGTTACATTTCACTAGTTGTTAGTTTGTTGGGGAGAACTTTGACTAAAAACTGAATCCTGTCATTTGTTGTTTGATGTCTTGGTCCTTGCTTCTTGTTTCAAGCACTGAACTTCCACTTGATGGCTGTGAACAGCAGTTAGGATTTACATTAAAAGAAACACAACGTCCCTCCCCACACAAACTTTACGATTTATTCATTTTTCTGTACAGTTTAGAGATTTATCTTTCTACCTGGATATTTCTAGAGTACTTTCAAACTTGTAAGAGGAATGTGTTTGTACATAAATGTATGCCGGATATGGAAAATCAGAGCACTGAGCAGAGACTGTTGTCTTTCTGTTAAAATGTGATAGTCTCTTAGAACATTTCTTCCTAAGAGAAACAAAGAATAATGTAGAAATCTAGTTATTAAGTGGGGTAGCAAATGGAGTATATTCCATTCTTTTTGATTGCAAAAAGGGTGCCAAGTTATCCTTGCTCCCTTAACTTCTGGATACTGGAGTAGTGTGACAGCTTTTGGAAAGACAGTGTAATTGGTATGCAGTTCCAACTACTTTTAACCAGTCAGTGTTTCAAAAAATAATTTCTCTAAATTTGAAGTTGATGATAACTGAATTTAGGATTTCTTCCATTTAGCTTTGTAAAGTGAACAGCAATACACAAATCCAAATGATTTGTTACAAAAATATTGTTATTATGTTACTTTTTTAGCTACAAGTGAATTTTTAACTCTCTTTGAAAGATAAATTAGCTTTTATTGATAGGGAGCTCATTCTTAAATGGTCCTTGTTTACATCTTTCATCAAGAGGCAAAGTGTTTTGGGTTTTGTCATGTTACCTGCTTCCTAGACCCAGAAGCAGGTGAGTTACGAAGTTTCTGTATTTCACGTGTGTTGCCAAACACGGAAAAGTGTCATATAGCTCAGAGGTTTGCACAGTTAAGTAGCAGTTACTGCTGGCTAAATTCAGAAGACAGAATTATTCTGGATAGAGATAAGAGATTGTTGTGCATCCCCCTAGGGAATGCTTTGCTTTTGTTGAAGCCTTTGTTTTCTTTACATTCTGGGCCACCAGAGAAATGCCAGCATTGTAGTTTGGATGTCAGCTAGAAAAGAAGACAGCTCACGGAGGGCAAACTTTTTCTGTGGAAAATAAAAAATAAATATGTAAGTACTAAAATTTATTTTAGTAACAAGTTTGATTTCCTACTCTGGCTCTAATTTTAGATGGATTGTGGAAACATTGTGAACGTAGCACCTTTTCCCGCTTCCCTCTTCCTTCCAGTCAGCTCTTCTTTCCGGTGTGCTCAGTCTTCACAGTCTACTGTACTTAGGTTTTATATTGAAATTTGTGTGTGTGTGTATATATATATAAAAATATATATATGGGGCAGTTCTGAGGGGGAAAAAAGACCACTGTTTGCAAGGAGTGTAGAGTTGAAGCAGACATATGGAATGGTGTGTCAGTGTGATCAGACCATGCAAGTGTATAGATGTATCTTGATCTGACTGTCCCTACTTTTTTGTTGCTTGGATATATGGATTTTCCCCGAGAGCTGTGTTTAAAGAGATACAAAAGATGCAAAGCTCGAAAGGTATGAAAGCAGCAGAAAGACTTAAAAGTTTATATGTGTATGTATTCCTGGGCATGCCAAATGTGATCTTTTCTTGTGGCCCTGGTCACTTTAGTTCACAGAGAAAATGCCTTAGATGCATCAAAGTGAAACTAAGGGCCAGTTTTTATCTTTTTGTAAGTCTAAGAGTGAGTGTTATGTTGTACAAATGCTTCAGGGTACATTCAAATACTTGAGTCCAGGGTGTAGTAAGCAGAATTTTGTCCAGGTCAATGCAACAAGAGGTTTTCCATCCTATATGAAAGAAGCTAAGTATAGTGCCTTTATACATGGTATCTCACAGAATCACAGAATCACTAAGGTTGGAAAAGACCTGTAAGATCGTCAAGTCCAACCAAAAAAAAAAAAAACAAACCAAAAAAAACCCCAACAAAAAAAACCAAAAAAACCACACCACACAACAACAACAAACCACAACACACCAAAAACCAACCCACCCAACACCACACAGCTCCATGCCCATCAAGCCACGTCCCACAATGCCACATCCACACGCTCCTTGAATACCTCCAGGGAGGGTGACTCTACCACCTCCCTGGGCAGCCTATTCCAATGTTTCACTACTCTCTCAGTAAAGAAATTTTTCCTAATATCTAGCCTGAACCTCCCCTGGCGCAGCTTGAGGCCATTTCCTCTAGTCCTGTCACTCGTCACTTGGGAGAAGAGACCAACACCCACCTCTCTGCAACCCCCTTTCAGGTAGTTGTAGAGAGCGATAAGGTCTCCCCTCAGCCCCCTCTTCTCCAGACTGAACAACCCCAGCTCCCTCAGCCGCTCCTCATCAGACTTGTGCTCCAGACCCCTCACCAGCTTCGTCACCCTTCTCTGGACACGCTCCAGCACCTCAATGTCCTTCTTGTAGTGAGGGGCCCAAAGCTGAACACAGTATTCGAGGTGCGGCCTCACCAGAGCCGAGTACAGAGGCACGATCACCTCCCTGCTCCTGCTGGCCACACCATTTCTGATACAGGCCAGGATGCCGTTGGCCTTCTTGGCCACCTGGGCACACTGCTGGCTCATATTCAGCCGGCTGTCGATCAACACCCCCAGGTCCTTTTCTGCGGGGGAGCTTTCCAGCCACTCATCCCCAAGCCTGTAGCGTTGCCTGGGGTTGTTGTGACCCAAGTACAGGACCCGGCACTTGGCCTTGTTGAACTTCATCCGGTTGGCCTGGGCCCATCGATCCAGCCTGTCCAGATCCCTCTGCAGAGCCTTCCTACTCTCGAGCAGATCAACACTCCCTCCCAACTTGGTGTCGTCTGCAAACTTGCTGAGGGTGCACTCTATCCCCTCATCCAGATTATCGATAAATACATTAAACAAGACCGGTCCCAAAACTGAGCCCTGGGGGACTCCGCTTGTGACCGGCCGCCAGCTGGATTTCACCCCATTCACTACAACTCTCTGGGCTCGGCCATCCAGCCAGTTTTTTACCCAGCGAAGAGCGTACCTGTCTAAACCACGGGCCGCCAGCTTCTCTAGGAGAATACTGTGGGGAACAGTGTCAAAGGCTTTGCTGAAGTCCAGGTAGACAACATCGACAGCCTTTCCCTCATCCACTCGGCGGGTCACCTGGTCATAGAAGGAGATCAGGTTGGTCAAGCAGGACCTGCCTTTCATGAACCCGTGCTGGCTGGGCCTGATCCCTTGGTTATCCTGCACGTGTCCCGTGAGCGCCCTCAAGATGAACCTCTCCATAACCTTCCCCGGTACCGAGGTCAGGCTGACAGGCCTGTAGTTCCCCGGATCCTCCTTCCGACCCTTCTTGTAGATGGGCATCACGTTGGCAATCCTCCAGTCATCCGGGACCTCCCCCGTTGACCAGGACTGTTGATAAATGATGGAGAGTGGCTTGGCAAGCTCCTCCGCCAGCTCCCTCAGCACCCTTGGGTGGATGCCATCAGGACCCATAGACTTATGAGTGTCCAGGTGGCATAGCAGGTCGTTAACTGCTTCCTCCTGGATCATGGGGAGCCTATTTTGCTCTCCATCCCTGTCATCCAGCTCAGGGAGACGGATACCCTGAGGATACCTTGTGTGGCTGTTAAAGACTGAGGCAAAGAAGGCATTAAGTACCTCAGCCTTTTCCTCATCCTTCGTGACAATGTTCCCCGCCGCATCCAGTAGAGGATGGAGATCCTCCTTGGCCCCCTTTTTGTTGTTAATGTATTTATAGAAGCTTTTTATGTTGTCCCTCACGACCGTGGCCAGGTTGAGCTCTAGCTGGGCTTTCGCCTTCCTAATTCCCTCCCTGCATGACCTAACGAGGTCCTTGTATTCTTCTTCACTTGCCTGCCCCTTTTTCCAGAGGTGGTAAGTTCTCTTTTTTTCCCCGAGCCTCAGCATAAGCTCCTTGTTCAGCCAGGCCGGCCGTCTTGCCCGCCGGCTCTTCTTACGGCACACAGGCACTGCCTGCTCCTGCGCCTTCAAGATTTCCTTCTTGAAGAAGGTCCAGCCTTCCTGGGCCCCTTTGCCCTTCAGGACCGTCTCCCAAGGGACCCTCTCAACCAGTGTCCTGAACAGGGCAAAGTCTGCCCTCCGGAAGTCCATGGTAGCGGTATTGCTCACCCGCCTCCTTACTTGGCTAAAAATTGAAAACTCTGTCATTTCATGGTCGCTAAGCCCAAGACAGCCTCCGACCTTCACTTCTCCCACCAGACCCTCTCTGTTCGTAAACAGCAGGTCAAGCAGGGCACCTTCCCTTGTAGGCTCGCTTACCAGCTGCGTCAGGAAGTTATCTTCCACACACTCGAGGAACCTCCGGGACTGTTTCCTCTCAGCTGTGTTGTACTTCCAGCAGACATCCGGTAAGTTGAAGTCCCCCACAAGAGCAAGGGCTTGCGACTGTGAGACTTCTGCCAGTCGCTTGTAGAACGCTTCATCGGCCTCTACGCCCTGGTCGGGTGGTCTATAACAGACCCCCAGCAGGATATCCGCCTTGTTGGCCTTCCCCCTCATCCTTACCCATAAGCATTCAACCCCGTCGTGACAATCATCCAGCTCTATACAAACAAAGCACTCCTTGACGTACAGAGCCACCCCACCGCCTCTCCTTCCTTGCCTGTCCCTCCTGAAGAGCTTATAGCCCTCCATCGCAGCACTCCAGCCATGCGAGTCGTCCCACCATGTTTCTGTGATGGCGAACACGTCATAGCTGCCCTGCCGCACGATGGCTTCCAGCTCCTCCTGTTTGCCGCCCATGCTGCGTGCACTGGAGTAGATGCACTTGAGCTGGGCTATCGGTCTTGCCCCCGACAATGGCACGTCACCCCTAGGCTCATCTCTGGGTAGCCTGGCTTCATCCCCTTCCCCCTTCAAGTCTAGTTTAAAGCCCTCCTGATGAGGTTTGCCAACTTATGGGCAAGGATCCTTTTCCCCCTTGGGGACAGCTGAACACCGTCTGCACTCAGCAGGCTGAGTGCAGGCTGAGTGCACTCAACCTCGGCTGGCAGCTCAAATAGGACTTTTGAAGTACAGGCAGTTTTAAATTTTTTTAAAAAACTCTTTTCATGGTGGCATTGGAAACAGATGTAGTATTCCAGGGAATAGTGTAGATTGCTGTGAGGTAAATGAGTAGGTATTACGAGGCCCTTATTTCTGATCTGTAGTTTCTGAAATATGTTAGCTGAAAGTGTTAGTTCTAGTTTGGCATCTGGAGAGTGCATCTGTGTGCGTTTAGGAAGGTTTGTGATATCTAGTGGCAGTGTATGTCTGGGAGACATTATGGGAGTCCTACACGGCAATTGACCATTTCAGCCACCTGTGCCCCCATAACGTGGGCAGAAGAGAAGGAAGAAGTTTGGGCTCACTAGTGATGACTGGGGCATTCTGAGAGTGCTGAAAGGTTTGATGCAGCAAATAAAAATTTATGCCTGAGGCATATTTGTATTGCACTGAAACCATAAAACTTCATTTTACTTTTTTCAGATGTTTGCTTGACACTTAGAGGTACCCCTTATAGAAGACATCAGTTTCTGAAACTACTCCCGTGAATTTTGCAGTGGTGCTACTTAATAAGCTTGGCTTTGAGGAGGGAAAGCCTAGACGGCTCAGAAAACTTTGGTTTATTTTTCTATTTTGGACTTTAAGAAAGGGAACCTAAAGCTTGTCTTCGAGTTTGTGTTTTGTTGTGCTCTTTGCCATGGCCCCTGGCGTTCTTCCAGAGTGAACAAATGAAATGGTAAACAGATTGCAAAGTGATAAAGACTTCCCTTTGTTTCAGCAGTCTTTTGTATTTACCTTTGTACACACACATCTTCTTTACTAAGTGTATCATACGCTACTGCGTATTTCTTACAGGAATGAAGGCTTATCTACCTCTGAATGTAGTGCGTAAGCAATAACGAGATACAGCTCACTACTGACTGTCTTTTCAACAATTAAGTCTTTCTGACAAACTCTCACGTGCTACTTTTCTTTCAGAATGGTTCCCTTCTCCCTTCTTCCCGGTATGTTTGGGGGAGGGTGTGTGTAAGTACATGTCCTTTGTCCCTTCTATGATGAGGACAGCAGCAGCTGTCTCTTAGGTTTTGGTCAGCAACCTCAGGGCGTACTAGAGTAGTTTTGAATGATTTATAGAAAAAATTTGTTTTATATATGATAAACACTTACCTTGCTGTTGTAGAGATACAGGTCAGAAGGGAGATCTGTAAAGTGTGGGGGTTTTTTTCTTACTTTCCAGGACAATCTTAGAGCCATGGTTTCTTTTTAATAGTGCATGCAACATGCCTGCATTATAACATATGCAGAAGAACCACTCTCTACTCAAATGACATTGGGGCAATTTTTAAATTTTTTTTTTAATCAGCAGCCATTTTTTATAACTTCTCCTTTTCAGGGGATAGATGTGTAGAGATTTCAAGCTTGCCTTTTCTGGTGTAATTTGAATCAACCAAGAATAATGGTAAAACTCTAAAAAGTAGGTTTGGATTCTCCTATTTTATTTTACAATGTGGCAATTCCCAAAGTTACAATAAAGATTGACCATTTTTGCCTTTCTTTTATAAGCATCAGTGCTTTGGACCTTTTTATTTCTTCCAGGTACTGAAAAATACTGCTAAAATAAAATATGTAGGAACTTGGTGTGTTTGAGGACTCTGTTTTTGTAAAATTTGTTTGAAGCTTGTCAGTGAGCTCACAAATTGGTGGAAGTAGTTATTGGGCAGTATTTTTGTATTTTTTTTTTTCTGTAGGGAGCCAGATTATAGAATTTTTAAAATAAATGCTAAAGATGTCTGTATTTGATATGCACAGAAATGTATGGTTATTTCTTTGTATAACCTGGCAAAATCCAGAGGGAAGAGGACCTTTAGAAGTGTATGAAGAAATAAGATAATAGCTTAGGAATAATTGAGGACAGCTTAGACTGAAGAAGTGAAGGTTGTTAAAGGGAGTCTTCTCTTCCAAAATCGCTTGTTTCCGAATTGAACTGAATTTAATTCAAATGGATATAAGGAATGTTTTTTTAAGAATCAAGATATTCTTATAAAATGACCTGTTCTCCTAGATCTGTGTCATCCTTAGCACTTCTTTTCTCTTTCTTGGCTGTTTTTCCTAGTATGCAAGTTGAATATTGTTTTGCTTTATCACCGTGTTAGGTTAATTTTCAGGAACAGAATGTAAATATCTATTGCAAGGTGCTTTGAACGTAAATTTATCAAATTGTGCTATTTTCTTTAGCTAGGAAAGCATGTTTATTTTACTAGGAAGATAAACAGATTTTGAAGTTCTTCCTCAGCACATCTAGCCCTGGTACATGAGGCTCATCATAGGCAAGGGAGAATTGATTTAGTTGTAGCTTCCTGTTGAAATATTTGCAGCACATCAGCAAAACACCTGTCAGGATGGTAGGAGAGGGGTAAACTGGGCAGGTGAGTGGGGCGGGATATATGTCGCCAGCTTATCTGAATAATACTTTCATAACTATGAAAATTCACAGGTATAAAGAAAAAAAAAACCCCACACAAATGGCGTCAGTTAAATTCTTAAAAATCAACTGCCAGAATAAAATTCCATATGGAACTAGTAAAGCTTAGAAAGTAGTCGGAAGACAGGTTGATTAAAGGCAAGATACTTTGCTATATTAGTTAAATGCAATTTTCACGTTTTTGGGAATATCTAGTTCTTATAGAGAGCATACTTCTATTTATTGTGTTACCGGCAATGTCATCCCTATAGCAATGTTTTGAGCATTTCTGTTTTAGTAATGTGGTTATTCACTCCAACTTGTAATTTATTTGGGAGCTTCCCCTGCCTCAACTCGTAATTGCTCTAGATCTTTCCTAAATAGGACTGAATGAGTTTCCTTTGTTTTTAATACTGTATTTCCATCTTTTTGCGATCTACATAAGAATACTTTGTTTTTCTGGAGCTTAAGTACAGGCAAAAATAGCAAAGCTCAAGGTAAAGTTTCATAAAGTTGCCTTTGCTTTTTGTTAACCTTCTAGTTATTTAATTTATGACTGGATAAACTGTCAAGCTGAACACTTAGTAATGGTCAAGCCATTAGTTCAGGATATTGTTCTGTGTACTGTTACAGCACAGAAACATTTAGTAACTTGAAAATGATCGGTGTTCAAAACAGCAGCCTAATTAACTCTTGTAGAGCACTAGGAATGGCACTAGATAACTAGTCATTATTAAAAGGCTATGAAAAGTTATTGAACATAAAGCTTTATTAAAAATGAAACATTGTTTGTGGCTGGAACTTACAAATGAAGGAATCCAAGTTAAGGCTGTGTCAGATGGCTTTGGGGCAGAGGAGGAAAGTAACTGAGGTAAGCTTAAGAGTTAAGTGATGCGAAGGAGTGCAGAATTCCAGATGCTGGGCGGGGGGGGGGGGGGGTCCAGCAGAGTTGTTTTTGTAGCTGCTTTGCAATAATACTGAGTTTCCATTGGCTATCAAGTTTATTTCTGAATGTGAGGAAAAAAAGTCAATTTTAGAGCTACCTTCAAGTGTTTTAGAGAAATCTTTTTATGAAAGCACTGAAGTTATTAAATACTGTAATACTCCTTTTGTTGAGTGGTCAAATCTGTTAAAGTCTGTGCAGACTATCTTCTGTTAAGACTGGTCGAAGTTTGGGGACTGTGTTGGTGGTAAACAATGTAGTGACTAACGGGTGAAAGTTCTGCTGGCATAAACTTCTCATTTAAATAAAATACTAATATCTTTGAAGAAAGTAAAAAAAAAATAATCCCCTCTGTATCTGAAGGTGTTGATGATTAAGGACTTTGTCATGCTTGGAGTAATTGCTTTAATTAGCTATTAAACAGGTTTCAGGGTCAATGTGAGAACAGGTTTCTCTCTTTCATTTGATTCAGTAGGAGCAGTTAATGATTTTGTTTTTATTATCTTTACTCTCTTCTTCAGAATTATTTACTTAGCACATGGAAGACAACAGATATTTGCTATTATAAAATCAATTTCATGCCTGACTAAACTATCTCTCTTCCACCTCTGTCATTACTCTTGGTGCTTGGGGTGTTATCTTAGGCTTATTTGTGTTTATACAATTAGATGGCAGTGGGCCTTTCCAATAATTATTTGGGGATTTTGGACCCTGCAGCAACAAACAAAAAAGATGTTCAAAACAGCAGATTTTAAATATGCTTGTACATGATTGTCATATTCCTTCCTTATAGAAAAATGACTACTTAATTTTGGGTAATGTATAAAGCACATAGATACTAAATAATTTCAGCTATGTTTTTCCCTTTAAATAGAGGAAAACCAGCTCAATAGAGAAAGGAAAAATACTTATATAGAAACTCCTATTTAGTCAAGTAGGAGTTTTAAGTTAATGTCTGCAAAGCAAGATTTGACAACTAAAGTGTTGACATTCAGTGTTTACCATGTTCCATACATTTCTAATGTATATCCGCTGTGTTCATATTTTTTGAGCTGATGAATCTAGTAATAATTTAATAGATTACAGAGCAACTTTTTGAATTCAAAAGGACTTCTCAAAGATTATGTACAAAGTTAGTTGTCAGAATGAAACGATGCTTCCTTAACAGTTTTTTGGGATGTCTGGCATCTATAACTCAATTAAAATATTGTGATGTACAAAGGAAAAAAAAAAGGAGATACATCAGAGGCAAAGAACACATACCCAATTCCCACAATGATGAGCTATGTTTGTATGTGGTTTTGGTGTTGGATAAGCTGAATTAGTTTGTTTCAAGTAATTCCAACAGTATTCAGGTTAATACCCTAAATGACATGGGTTTTAGCTGCACTCTTCAAATGTTAGGTCACCTTGTGTAATATAATAGAAGACTAGGTTTTTCTTCTCATCAAGGTAATGTCCATGTTTTGGGATCTGGGAATTGTTTTCTTTGTTTTCTTGATGGTGACAGAAGAACTGTCTGTGTGCCTCGGAAATAAGCTACTTCTACTTTCTTGTGGGTTTTTTTATCACTTTTTGGGGGTGGAGGGAAAGAGTAGCTGGTGTGAGTAGAGTTGTGCTGGACCTTGTATTCTAGCTGCCCTGAACTTGTAGGCTCTTTCCAATAAAGAAGAAAGGAGATAACCAACTGGGTCATTGTATCTTTCATAGCTGAGACAGAGGAGGTTCTCCTGCTCTGTTATATTCTTCTTCCCAGTTTAAGTGTCCTTGATACTCTTTTTTCTTTTCTTTTTTTTTTCTCCTGTGAAATACTCATCATTGCTGGTATTTTCCTTCTCATTAAAAAAGAACTTGTGCAACCCGAGCATCCATGGGTGAATCTGCGGTGCATAGGGATGTAGGCAAACTGCCCTAAAAAGTAGTTAAACGAGGATAGCATCTTCCAGCTCTGACGTCTGCCAGACACTCTCCCTGCACTGTGCAGTGTGTCTAAACTAGATGTGCATTGGGCAGGGGGTATTCTGTGGCACTGTGGAGGGTGCCAAGCCAGTACTGTTGAGATTTCTGATCTGTTCTTCCATTAAAAAAAAAAAGGGGAGGGGGAGGGCAACAGGCAACAGGGACAGGACAGGGTTACAATCTACATATATGCCACAGTCATATTCCTGTATGCAGTTATAATAACAAGCTAACGCCTTTTCTTTTGAGATCTCTCATCTCTCATGCCTTTCAGTGCTTTCACAGGAACTAAGATGCTGAGTCTATCTAAGTGGGCTGTTTTGTCATTTTTCACGGCTGTGTTTTTTCTTGTGTGCTGTGCACATCATCAAAGCTGTTAAAATAGAGCTGAGAAAAAAACTTCTTGCAAGCTACTGAAATCAAGTTATAATAAGGATATGTTAGTTTTGAGCCTTACTCTGAGCATTTCAGAACATTAGAAATTTGAAAATGAGAAAATTAGTCGGGAAGTGATCGTGCCCCTCTACTCAGCACTGGTGAGGCCGCACCTCGAATCCTGTGTTCAGCTTTGGGCCCCTCACTACAAGAAGGACATTGAGGTGCTGGAGTGCGTCCAGAGAAGGGCGACGAAGCTGGTGAGGGGTCTGGAGCACAAGTCTTATGAGGAGCGGCTGAGGGAACTGGGGTTGTTCAGTCTGGAGAAGAGGAGGCTGAGGGGAGACCTCATCGCTCTCTACAGTTACCTGAAAGGGGGTTGCAGAGAGGTGGGTGTTGGTCTCTTCTCCCAAGTGACGAGTGACAGGACAAGAGGAAATGGCCTCAAGTTGTGCCAGGAGAGGTTCAGGTTTTTAGGGAAAATTTCTTTACTGAGAGAGTGGTGAAACACCGGAACAGGCTGCCCAGGGAGGTGGTGGAGTCACCATCACTGGAGGTGTTCAAGGAGCGTGTGGACGTGGCATTGTGGGTCATGGTTTAATGGGCATGGTGGTGTTGCTTGATGGTTGGACTTGATGATCTTACAGGTCTTTTCCAAGCTAATGATTCTGTGATTCTGTGAAAATGAAGAATGAATTGTCTGAATTGAGTTGGTTGTTGCAACTGAGAAACCAATAACTCTGAGAATTTTGTTTCATGCCTGTTGCTCTATCTTGATCGAAGTCTTAAAGTTACTCAGCTATAAGTAAATGAGCATAAATTTTGATTTTTAGTCTGCTGTGAGGTTTCTAACTGTCTTTATGTATAAAGCACGTCTAAATGACTTGTAGATGTTCATAATGTTAAAAGGAGCCTTTGGGAGGAATAGTAATTTAAAACACACCCTTACCTGCATTGTAAAGGAGTGAGTTTGTATGAGAAGATACTCCTTTCACCACCACATGCATGCTGTGGAGGCTTGCCATAGAAGCAAGGTGGTGGTTCAGGAAATAATTCTGATTATTTCTTTTTGGTATTGGTTTAATTTGGTTTTCCTCCCTGCTTGGGAGGGAAGTCATCTGTTTTTTGCCTTTTTTTTTTTTTTTTTGAATAGCACTATTTATAAGAGAGTAGGAGTGGCCTCTCTCCTAAATAATTGATCAGTACAGCACTTGTTACTGAGCTAATGCCAGCACCCTTATTTGAGGAGGTTTGGCTTGGCTGTGCCAGTACAGCAGTAAAGAGACCACGAGGTTGTGTTAAATGACAGTGCTTTTCATGGAACTGTAGTGGGACGCACTTCTCCAGAGCAGTCAGGTGCAACCAGAGGTGATGCTGAGCTGAAGCAGTGGATGTTTTGTGGCTGCTGCTTCCCTTTGACTGACTTTATTTATATGCACACAAGTTGGGAGGAAGCAGCAGTGGGAACAGATATAAATTGCCTAATTTTCTACCAAATGTCTTCACTTTATGAATTTGTTTTGGAGAAGTACCTATTAAACATTAAATGGAAGGAATCTGACATTAAATAGAGTAACTTGGTATTGAGATTAGGAAAAACCCAAAGAACTTACGAAACCTGAATAGATGGTGTTTCCAGTGACTGTTACTGGGCTTTCTACTCCCCGCATTGAGCCTGCTGCTGTGGTCACTGTGGGAAGCAGCCAGAGAGAGACAGTGATGTAGACCTGAGAGGTAGTAGGAACTAAGTGTTAGAGTCACCTTCTATAAACTTTGGAGTTGCTGGATGTGCATAAAGGCTTCTGGGTTTTATTACTATTTAATTCTTCAGCTTGGGATGTGCTGTTTACATTTGGTTCTGGAGCTCAGTCTTTGTGCAAGAGACTGTACTTCACTGCTCAGTTTATATGTTGTGGCTAAAAGGTTGAGAGAGACTGTGTAATCTGAGGCTTTTGAGGCGGAGAACCAACTGTGAAGGCAAGTTTAATTTGATCACTTACTATGTTAACCTTGCACCGTGATGGTTATTGCAGTTAAGGTTTGCCTTGTCTTAGTTGGAGTGCCTAATACAAAAGCTGGTTTTGATAGCTGTTTCTGACTTCATGTAACAGATGGCGACACTTCAAAATTGTTTTGTACTATTATTTTTGCCATAAATTGGGACTGGAAAGTACTCTTTTAATTAAAAGCCCCTTTATGTTTCTGCATATAATTGTGAGGACAAATGATACCCTCTCTTGTTCAGGAGCTCTTCTCTAGGAAGTGTTGATGCATTTAGTGTGTTTTCTTACGAGTCCTGCTGATTTTGTGGCTTCCCCTTTCTGTTGTTGCAGCTACACTTTTTAAGCAGCATGCAGAAGAGAGAGAAATCCTGGTTTCTGCTCTTATTAAAATTATTTTACTAGTGAGAAGTAATTAGGTTTCTGGGTTTTATTCAGTGATTAGTTAGTTTGACAGTGAAATGGCAATAGAAACCCTAGCCTATTGATTTTTTCTTTTTTTTTTTTTCCTTAAGACAATGACTTGAATTATAAGATGTAATTTCACCCTAGCTGAGTAATAGCAGCCAACGTCTGTATTTCAACATCAGCTGTTCAGGAGTAGGACTGAAATAGCAAGGCAGCTTCACCATCAGCTCTTCATTATCTGGGACAGAGTCTGGAACACAACAAAAGAGACTGGAAAAATCTGGAAAATTTGCTTATATAAGATGTCATAGAAAAGCTGCAAAGAGAAATCTGTGCTATCAGCTTGTACTGTTACTGAGTTGTGGTTGAGTACCACTCAAGGTTGTTTCTGCAGAACAAGAAAGCTGTCTCCATTGTGCACTTTAATGACCTGGATTGCTGAATATGCAGCCCCCTTTTTCTTGTCCCACTGCGGGACTAGTACATGGGTAAGAGATGGCTTGGTGCTAGAGACTAGTGGTCTCCAAAGTAGGGTGTGTGCACAATCTGTTGGGGTGCAGGAAAAAAAAATTGGTGCCATTAATATATAAAAGAAAATAACCATTAGTCTATTGACTGAGTCCTCCTGCATGGACTCCTCCAGTCCTCTTGGGTGTTTCACCTCCTGGTGGAACTTGAGGCCTGAATGTTGAAGATAAGTTGACTAGAACAGTAATAGTTACCTGTTTATTTTGTTTATTGACACATTAAATTTAACAGAAGTATTCCCTTCCCTTCGTATCATCCTTGTCTCTGAGATTTAACTAATTCGCATGTTGACTGAAGTCAAAAGCAAAGCATCGTTTGACCTTGTGTGCCAAGATGGCATTGTCAAAATCTTTATTTAAAGGAATTTCATTAAACAAAAAATATAGGTAAGTGATCATTCTGTAAGCGTTTTTAGAATATTTAATACAATTAACGATATCTTTTAATGTATGTAAGGTTACCTGTGCTGGGGCTTTTACCTGTTTTTAGTGGGGAAGCTTTTTATCATGTGTCAAGTATTAATGAAATTTGTTGGTATATTACATATTACCTGTTATAGGCAATCCCCCCTCACCCCCCCGAATTCAGAATGCACTCAACTGTTTTAATGCTTGATTTGAACTGTTGTCAAGTATGCCTTGTATCCTTTTGTATTTGGTAAGAGCTCTTTGCTTGCGACCATCCTTTTGTGTTACTTCCTCTTTACTGTGGCTATTTATTCCTGCCTTTTTGTTATCCCCCAGAGTTAAGACATATATAACTTCTATCATGCTGGTTTTCTTTTGTGTAGTTCAATACTTTGTCTTCAGTAGGAACTAAGTACCTGACAGTGTTTCTGTAAAAGTTTCAAAAGACTGTTGCTTGTGTGTATCATTAGATAAAAAGAGAGGAGAACTGAGCACATGATAAGTTACCTTTTTAAGATAGTGTATTCCAAAGAGAATCAGGTCAGTAAAAACTGATGTCAGGCAAAACCGTTTTTCCATTACTTAGTTTTTTTGGTCTAAAAAGAGTTTCTGCATAGATGTTCTTTGTAAAATGATACCTCTTTTCCTTTCACTCTTCTTTTTTTTTTGTTCCTGACTTCTCACAGAATTACTGTGCTGCCTTAGCTATTCATAGGAACAAGTTAAAGCTGGTAGGTCTGTAAGTAGAATTAAACTTTTTTTTAAAAGGAGGTGATGATGTAAGCAATAGGTTACCTCCAAGCAGAAGTCAGAATTAAATTGGTTTTAGTACCTCAATAAAATCTTCACATGCAAAAATGACTCAAAATTGAACACATTAATCAATGTTGCAAGAGTACTGGAAGTCTTGTGCATTTCTTCAGATGGGTTAAGTTGATCTGACTGGTGATGGAGATTACTTAGTCCAAAAGCCTATTGATTTGCTATCCATGATCCCACTTTTTAGACCATCTAAGTAAACACCATGTATAGGTCTTTACCATGATGTATATCATACGCTCTTATATAAAGCAGGTTATAACCAAATGGTTACAGAAGACAAACTATGTATGTGTAATGTACACGGACTGATGATAAATACAGACATCATTGTGAGAATTGGATTAAAATTAGTAACTGTTGTATCTGACTAATTTTGTGTCAAATATCTGCATTAGTACTATGGGCTCAGTTGAGTAGCTGCTGTCTATATCCACAGGTTTTGTTGACCGGGATCCATATTGCACTAAAGCATCTGCTTGACTATGCTTACCAGTTGAACATCATAACGATGTGGTCTGTACTACATGATGAACAGTATGCCCTAAATCATGGGGTGTAAGGAGTTAAAGGAAGCAATATAGGAATTTCCTCAAACTAGTTTTTGTATACTGAAAACTTGTTTTTGAAGCTGAAGAGACAAAGATAAGAAGGACACAGTGAACTGCATCTGTCACTTGCTCTGCACTGCATGAACCTCAGTTGTGTATTTTCATCAAGGGTTCCTTATTCTGAGAGAATAAACAGAGACCATCTTTCCCTCAAAGTTGTTTGGGTGTTATTTTGTGACTAACACAGAGTATGTGACTAACAAAAGGTATATTTAACACCAGGTATATACTGACACAGTCTAACACCACAGAATGGTGTGTGTCAACACAATTTTCGAACAAATAACATTAATGTAAATGTGAAGTACTTGGCATGAAACTGATGTTGGAAGACAACGTTTTCTAAAATGTTACCGAAATCACAATAACAGCATACACTCATTAGACTGGGTTATTTTTCAAAGGCCTCTTAATAAGTCCCGTGTTAGCTCTGGCTTGGTGTATGCAGGGTTGTTCTTTTTTTGTGCTTGACCACTATTACTTGCATCAGCTTGTACACATACATACTTACATGTGTTGTATACACATCACTGTGTACCCACCCAAGCGCTTGCCTCTGCTTGAATGGAGATGTCTCTTGGGCTGTGCTTGGAATGTGAATAGCCAGTATATCTGGTGCGTGCCAGCTGGCTAGCATCCTCATGAGGTGATCTTCCTGCTTAGTCCCTCAGAGGCTTTGAACAGGCCTAAATCGCAGCAGACGTGCCCTTGTGTTTATGCCGGTGTTCTACGGTGTGCTTCGGCTTGTGACTGTCAGTGCTGCAAGTGTTACAAGTTCTCTGACAGTGACTGTTGGCAGACCGGGGACTCTTAAAGAACAGCTGAAACTGCTCCAACCAATTCTTACACCCCTTTCCATTGTACCAGCAGCGCTTTTTGCAGCTTAACGTTAGTACCGATGCTGGTCCCAGCCTCGGAAAAATAATTCATACCTTGCTGTGTGGATGTGAGTAGTAACTGTGAAGATGAAGGAGTATCTTGGCATCATAGATGTCCTGTTAGAAAGTGCTGTGGCCTTATGGGCTGGTAGCATAAGCTTCAACATTTTGGTAAGTTCCATTGTTCCCGGGAGCTGTCATGTGTCATGGTTCTTGCTTAGAAATTAGAGACAGCTGCCATTGCAGAGGAGAGGTTAACTTTCTTCTCTTTCAAGTCAAATCAAAGGGCAAGGGGATGCTTCTGCTACTAGGGGAATGGTGGATGCAGCTGCATCTCTGTCCAGTGCCTGCTCTATCACTGGCAGCAGCTGAAAGAATGCTTGGGTGTGATATACCTGGTTCTCTCTTGGGACTTCAGTACTTCACAAAGTTTCTTGTTCTTTAGCCTGCCTTCAGAATATGAGAAGGCTCTAAATCTATTCAAGCTGTATTGTGACAGAGTTTCTTAGACTGATTCTCTAAGCAGAAAAATATAGTCTCTAGGACTGGGTATATATGTTATTATCTAGCCACAAGTGACTATGGGCCATCAAAACCCATTCTAGGTGTTATGAGACCTTGTCTGAGTAGTGGTCCCGAGGGCTAAAGAAACCTGGCAAAAGAACTAGCAGCTGAAAATCAAGAGATTTGCCTAACATGCTCTGTATCCAAGATAACATGCAAGTCAATAACATACTGGAAAGCTATCTTTTGGTTAGTTGTGTATATTTGTATGTCTGCATGTACAGTAAGTTGGATACACAGCTTCTACCTGATAGTCAAATATTTGAGTCTGCACAGTCTGTGAACAGATAGATGATTATGTAGATATGCTCATACATGTCACTGACTTGAATATGTTAAGGATGCATATAGAAGTCTATATTGCATAGCTATGAGAAGACTGAATACTGCTTACAGATAAAATACTCTTATCTGTCCTAGAAATTTGTTTGAATTCTAGCCTCCCTCAACATATTAAAGGAAACACTGGGTGTTGGTATCATTGCAATGTTAAAGGTAATTACTTTCTGTATCTTTTTCTGGAGATTTATCTCTGAAGGTATACTGTAAAAATAACTGGAGTTTCTCAACTATCACCATGGAACTCAACAGTTACCCTGTAGATCTTGGGATGCTGAACAGTCTGTATTCTCCAACAGCTTCACCGTATGGCTTAATTTTTCAGCATATTTTCAATACATGTTTCTTTGTAGGAATGAGAACTGTTCAAAGGTTTTGTTCTTTCTTCTACTCTTAAGTGTCACGCAGAGTCTGAGTTAACTCTTCAAGTTTTACTCCTCTTGTTTTGTACTGGAGAGGAACTATTAACCTCTTTTAAAAAATGGAAATAAGTGTCAGTTCTGTTACGAATATTGTTCAGCTCTGTAGGCAGATTTGGATTATGTTCTTGAAATAATTGTTTTGATTCAGAACGGGTTCCTGAAGACAAGCTTTATTTAAAATAGCAGTATATATATCTCCCCAAAAGATAATTCTGAACTCTTTTCATTTTTTCTCTCATCTTGTAAAACATGTATTATGTCAACTTTTCACAGTTCAAACTTTGGTTAACCTATTACGACAGGTTGCAAACCAACCATTTTGTCTCTGTTTTAGTAATGTTCCCCCTCCTGCCCCAAGGGAAGCTTCAAATATTCTGTTCCTGTGGAACAAATTCCCTTTCTATTTGATGAAAAATAAAAATAATATAAATTACTGTTTTATTTTGTTTTTTTTTCTTCAGGAAGCCTTAATAAGGATCAAGATTTTATTGTTCTTGCACAAAAATATATGAAAGTGTTGCCTGTGCATCAGACAGCTTCCCAACATACAGTGATAAATGAAATTCAGAGCTTGGGAAGGAGGGTATAGTAAGATTAAGTGTAAACAAAATAATTTGTTCATGTCATTGGGGATATATAATACTATCATATCTTGCTTCCCCCTGTGCTCCCCTCTCCCCTTTGTGCCTCCAGCTACTTTTACTATATCATACTTTCATTTAACTGCCTTACTTAGTTAATATAGAATATATGAAGATTTTAAAGTATTTCTTTCTGTGATATTATTTCTATGCTGCATGTGTTACAGCAAAAGACACCAGCTTGGGATGCTACACGTACATTACTACTTTGACTCTTCCCTGCCTACCCTGGAAGTTAAGGCCAAGAAATATAATTAAAGCATTGCTTTGCATATAAAGAGCTGAGACTAGTTCTTTTGATGCCTTCTGAAGTTGATCACACAGCTTGGTTATGTAGCAGAAGCTTATTATAAAGACTTACGTGTAATGTACAGATTTTCCTGGAAATCTGGGATGATATAAATAATCACCAGTTGGTGTGTCTTCTGAATTATTCATGTATGAAAGCCAAGTTTTCTTTGTCTCTTTGTTGGACATAGATCTCTTTTGATCTTACTCTGAATATGGTGAATATAGTGTTGAAGGTTAGAGGATCTCGCATTGTCGAAGTGTCTGAAGATAGTCATTACAGCAATGCTTTTTACTTGAAATGTGCCAGTAAAATATACAAATGGGTGCACTGACTTTGGTTTAAGTCTCCTGTTGGCAACGGGATGGTGACTTTCATTGCTGGCTGGACAGAGTCCCCAGAATCCTCTCCAAGCCTGTGGTGGTTTTTGTTTTCTATAGCTTGGAGGAGTTTTAGTCCAAAAAATATGTCCAGTTGCTTTTTAAACATATGAAACTTCTCAGGGCTGTTGCAGGTACTTCAGCAAGGAAATTCATAGCATAGCAAATAGTGAGGAGTAACCTCTGTGAACTTGCCACATACTAGTTTCATTTAATGTTCCTTGGTTATTAAATTGGAAGATGCACTGAACAGTTGTTCTGTCTCCTTTTTCATGCTATTCATTATCTTATAAATTACTGTTGTATCTCAGTTATTTCATCTTCTGGACTGAGGAGTCCAAGTGTCTTAATGGTTCCCCAGATTAATCTGTTCCGTGTGTTTGAAGGTGCTTGCTGTCCTTCTCAGTATCTTTCTCATTTACATTCTTTTTGTGATAAGAGGAATCAGAAGCACCCAGAGTTGCTCCATGAATTTACACCAAGGCATGATGTTCTCTGCTCCTGCTGCTGAATAGTTAGATTGTCTATAGATAGCAGAGTACAGTGGATCTGAGCAGATTCCCATGAAATACTGCTCGGCAATGTCTTTCCAGGGTGAGTACTGCCCATTTCTTTTTCCTTGGTTTTCTGTCTTTCGTAAAGTTATCTATCCAAGCAAGAATGTTCCTCTTATTCTGTGGCAGTTTGTGTCTTTAAGAGCTTTTTGTGAAGGACACTGAAAGATTTTTTTTTTTTTTGTTAATAGTGCCTGATGGGATTTCTAATTCGCTTTTCCTGCATGCGGAACCTTCTTTTAAGGTTTGTCAATCATGATACCGCTTTACAAAAGCTTTGTTAAGCCTTTCACAATATGTCCTGTTTGTCTGTGTAGTAATTAATACTGTTTTTCAGAATAGTTCCTCCCACTTTGTCTGGTGTACTTTACGAGGCTTACTGCTTTGTACTTACCCAGATCTTCTCAAAGGTTAGTGTCCCATTAGTCATGTTAGTCTTTTGGTATGACGGAAGTTTTAGTTGAGAAGTGGCATTATTAGTTTCTGTGTCTTTTCCAGATTGTTCCTTTAATCTTTTCAGGCATGATGTATTGTCTTTTATTTTTTAGCTTGTCAGAATTATAATTTTATAATTTCAATAGGCCCATTTTAAAAAAATATTTTTTGCTTCTAATAGCCTACATTATTCTTTTGCTCAGCCACATGGTTTTCACTTGTATTTTCTCAAATACCTTGATAGATGACGTATTTCAGTTTACCCTTTAGTTAAATAGCTTTGAGATTACCCACAAAGCTTTTCCTTTTTATAATGCTTTGCAAAAGTTTCATGATTTTTCATGCTGTTTTTCCATTTTTAAAATGAAGCACAATGCTAGTGAACCCTTTAACTTCTGTTGCTCCTGCAGGAGTGCTGAATCTAAGTACATTGTGCCAGAGTAGCCTTTCAACAGTTTTATGAACTTGGTTGGTGTGCTGATCCAAGCCATATCAAGATTTGCTTCTCCTTATGCTTCTCCAAATTTGAACTCTGTCACAATTCTTCATTTGGGCACTGTGCCCCAACCAAGCGCTCACCCACTCTGTCAGGTCTTGTTGTTTGCCATTGATGGTGTTTCTTGGCTTTGCAGCTTCTGATTTCCTTCAGTGTGTTATTACTGTTGTCAGCATCCAGACCATGTTATGACCTGTAGTCTAGTTCCTGTCTAGGCACAGAATTTCAACCTAGAATTTCTTAGGCTTCTGAAGCCCTCTTCTATCCTATTTGTTGGTGTGGTTAAGTTCCTCATTTGACTTGACTCTAAAGTAGGATTGTTCTGGTCTTCATGAATGAATAGATTTGATGGCCCATTGTTGTTAAGAGGAGTTTAGATGACAAGCTTACTTGCAGATACCTACTTTTTGCATGTCCACAGTCAGGAGTAATCCTGCTCCTGTGACCTGTCACCTTTCTGCTCACCAGGCTTCCACCCTGCATCTGCTGTGGTATCACTCTGCAGTTGTCTACACAACACTTTTGTCTTCCTCTCAGTTTCCTTCTGTTCCTGTCCATAAAGGAGTGTACACTTTGTCCAAGAGGTGTCCGTATGGTGGTCTGCTGGTGGGGAGGACCCAGCCATGGGTCCCCCAGACCCCACTCTTGCTCTTTTGCTTGTACAAGACTCTTCTGTAGCATTCAGTTAGGCTGGAAGTGTTTGGTCATCTCCCAAAATTCCCTATTTGCTGTAGTTTGCTGGTTCTCATTTTTTCCCCTAGTAATTGTTTCAAAATTTGTGTTCCAATACTCTCCTCCACCAAAATGGCAGGTCAAAATAAATTTTGCTTTTAAGCCTGATCTCTACAGTTTTGTATTCATTTAATAATTTAATAAGGAGTATATGTTTTAGAAAGCTATGCAACTCTTAATGTGTGTACATTCACATCAGCGTAAAAGGTTAGAGGAATGATCTTTGCTATCAAAAGTATGTTTTACACTAATGTAATTACAGTTGTGTAGCTTGTATTCCTAGAGATCACCTTTAAAGTGATTCTGCTAATAGCACATAAGCAGTGGAGTGACAAGTCTTCAGTGAAATTCTGAAGGTCGCTGAAGAAAAAGGATCATTAATATCATAACTGCTAAAGCTCGGTTGCTTTTGGATTTATGTCCTTTACCTTCCAAAGGATTCTTCTTCCTTTTTCCCCCTGAGTTTCTCTTCTAGCCTTCCTGTTTGATACTGTGAAGCCACATGCACAGCACGCCACCACCCCACCCCAAAATTTTTTAGGTTGGACAGGACCTCTTGAGATCATAGAATCATAGAACGGTCTGGGTCGGAAGGGACCTTTAAAGATCATTTAGTCCAACTCTTTTCTTCAAGCAGGGTTGTCTAGACCATGTCCAGTTAGGTTTTGAATATATACAATGTATATATACTCAAATATGCACACACTATATATATATATATACACTCAAGTATGTAGACAAACACACTGGGTGTGTTTATTTCATTAGTTAGGTGATGGATAATAGATTAGTCTCAACTCCTTTGCCTTCAGTAAGAGCATTATGTAGGTGTCTCTTTTGTACTCAGCTTCTAATTTTTGTAAAATTTACAGGAACTTAGTTATTTTTGAGTCTCCAAACCCTTTTTCAAATTTAGTTGAAATTGGTCAGCAACTTTAGAAGTTAAATGTGACAAGTGAACAGATGTGGGACTGCCTAAGCCTCATTTCCTTGGAGGCTTAGACAGTCCAGGTTAAAAATGTCTCTATTTTTGGGTTCTCTTTGCATTACCAGACTAATGTAGCATGAAGATGCTCAACTGTGCTGGGGAGTTAAGGGCTGGAGTCTGGTCTTTAATGTGTATTGTATGAATGGTGTTAACTCCTTTCCGTTGATGAAAGCAGTGTATGTAAAGTCTCTCCTGGAAATTGTTAAAATACACCTTTCTTAAGTGTTAATGATAATATTAAGAGACAGTATATTTTCTAAATCTCGTTGCTGATGCAGGAATTCTTTCCCACTGTCAGAGAAGTATTTGTATTTAAATGAAATGTGTTGGGTTCCTTTGTCACTTCTGAACCTTATTTTTCTGTTTTAGCCTTCTAAGAGTTCACTGAAGTCAGTGAAAGTGTTTTCTATGAGATTCAATTTCCTGAGAGCACATCTGTTACATCTCAGAGGAGAACAGAAGAGGTAGAAGTAACTTCCTAGCAACTACATGAACTTCAGCTCAGCAGAACAGCAACTCCACAAGGGTTTGTGTCTTAAACAATAACTAAAGTTGTTAGGTACAGCAAAAAGATTAATGTTGTGAGTACTAATCATCTTGCCCTTGGCTTCTCTTAACTCGTAATTAAAAAGAAGCCCAAAACCTTCCTGTAGATAAGGCAGCTTCAAAGAAAACTTTGTAAATCCAGAGACTTCATGAAATGTCTGGCTATGTTTAGGCAAAAAGTGACACTCTGTGTAGAATTTTACAACAAATAGCAGTTGTGGTAGACTGTGTCATGAAAGGAAAACTTTTCCAGAAGATGAAAAATACTTTTATACATACAGCAAATAATAGTGTAGTATGCATGTGAAGTGTCATTCTGATGACTGACAGCTTAGAATTTGATACTTCTTTCTTCAGAAAGAAGTCTTTCTTCCACTTTGTGGAAGACGTGGTTTAAGCTTTGGATCCTGAGCACTGCTTGGGTGGGGGAGGAATATTCTGTTTTCCTCACCTAAGCAGTGAAACAGGAGGAGCAGCTCTGCAGCAGATAATGTCACTGGATATGTGTTCAGGCTGAAACTTCTGGTAAGGAAACCCTGCATTGCCTGCTGCGTTGAGCTGTTAGATTGCTTCCTGTGAGTGAACAACATATGACTTTCATAGCATTTATTAATTTTGAATTATTTCTCAAATAACATGGTTACCTTTAAGAGATGGCTGTTTGTGGGGGAAAAAACAACAGGTAGTAAAGCCAGTTAGATATACATCTGCCAGAAGTGTCCAGTACAAGGAAAACTGCATTTTAAAATGCCTCATTGCAGAAGTAAAAGTGTTATTTACTATTTGGACTCAAAGTCAGACTAGGAAATGCTGTCTTGACATGGTATGGAGAGTTAGATGTCTCTTATACTACTTGGTCAGCTGCACCTTTTTATTTCTCCTCTCTCCCTTTTTTGTCTTTCTTTTCTTCCCCTTCCTCATACCCTGCTGCCCATGCCAGGTGAGTGCAAGTGAGATGGGATATTAAACTGGTAATTTGAAGTATATGTAATGACAGGAATGCAGCAGGGATGGAATTAGGAGATAAACTTGTTTCTGCTTTGTAACAATTTTTTAAACTAGTGATAGCCAATTAGAAATGCTATTCAACAATTAATGGGAAAAACAAAAGAGGAGAAGTGTGGTAATTGCATTATGGTTTAGGTGTGCCTTGAGTTAAGGTTAAAAAGGTATTTCAGGTACCAGACAGAGTTAAGGTATTGCTCAGTGGAACAGATAAGTCTGCGTTTAGCTTTCACACCCAGAAGGCTCCTAGCAGCGAAGGCTTCTTGAAATCTATCTTTAGAGTCTCTGGTTTATTCTTCATTGTGTGGGTAGTTTGGATATATCCATCCTATAGGAAGCACTGCTATTACTGAATGAAAAATGAGAATTGAATAGAGCAAATTCACACTTGGATTATGTGAGTTTTACGCGCAAGCACATTTCATCTTGGATTTCTGACAAGAGGAGGTGGATGTCAAAGGCTTGGTCTCTGGCTGTCAGCTGTCTTGTCAAATGCATCTTCCTTTCCCTAAAATAATTTCTGAAGCTATTGCCAGTTGTCAGATTGGAAAGAAAAATAGGGTTCCCAAAGGTGCTAGATTTCCTGTTCTGTGACTGTTGAAATTAGGAAATAAACAGGCACTTTTCCCTATTGAGGGGGGAACTGAGCCTGTATCCTGTTCTGTATAGTGGCAGCCAGCTGGCCAGTCATCATATACCTGCTAGATCCTTTATAGGCTGTGTTGTGTCAGAGTATACTGTCCAGCAGGGATGTCATAGGCTGTGTGAAAGGAAAGCTGACCGAAGGGGCTTGGCTGTGGATGTTCATGGGATAAAGAAGACACATTTGCTGGAGACCAAGTTCTCTCATTTCCCTGCTTGTGCTGTGGCATAGTTAGATGAGTTGTACTTAAACTAAAGAGTCTTTCCAGAATTGATTTTAGATATTGACAACCCTTTCATTCTTCCTTAATTCACATTGAACTGAGAGGACTTACAGCCTTGAAATCATCTTCGTGTATAACAATCTCACACCTAATTGAAATTATTTTACTTTTGGGCTTACATTCTAAATGGATGGCTTATAATGTGAATTGGGTAGAAAACATTGTGTTTTCTGATACAACACGCTTTTTTCTTGTGATGCACAACAGTGTATTTATTTCAGGTAAGATTTTTCGAAGAGGACTGATGGTGTACTTCAAAAAAAAAAAGCACAGGACACTGAATAGGTGTCTTTTAATTATTTTTATATATAAATATAAGGTTTCATTTTTAACACCAGTGTTATTAGCTGTTCTGTTATTAGCTGTCTATTGGGGGTGGGGGTGGAGCAAACCCTTTCTGAGGGGGATTATTCGTAGGACAAAACACTGTCCTAAAAGTGACTGATTAACTCTTCATAATGGTACATCCTTTAATATGTTGCTATTCTGTTGTATTGTATTCTGTTACTAGCACTATGTCCCCAAATGCTTTTTTTTTCCTTTTTGAACTAAAGTGATACTCCATGTCATGTTTTTGTAGGTTTGGTTTTGGATTTTTTTTTTTTTTCCTGTTAGCTTGTGAAGGTTTTTCAGAAGTTCTGCAGGCTGTGTCTTCCTGTTCACATTTCTGAGACTATATTGTTCTGTTCCAGCTTTTGTTAATAAAATAGATTCACAGTTACTCACACACATAGTAGGACAAAGAATTGTATTTCATCACATTAGAAGGCATTGATGTGGTTATCAATAGATGCAAAATTAAGAAGGTAAAATAAACCTTGGGGTTTCGAATATCAACTCTCAACCTTTAAATTCCTTACTGGGGTACTTTCTTTGCCCCGTTTGCTTAGGGGACAGTGGTAGCAATGGGTTTCACAACAGTTGTCCACAATTATTAAAACCATAGAAGTTGTATCAGCTTACTCCAGTAGTATATGTAGTTTTGCTTTATCTTTGTGAAGGACTGTTGTGCATTATGCTGAAAAAGAATTAGGTTTGAGATCCTAGGTTTGGGATGTTTTGTTCTAGTTTTCTTATAATAATGTAAAATTATCTGCTACCCCATTTTAAACTGCATGATAGGATCCGTGAAGATACTGTATTTATCCTTACTAACATTTTATTACTGTTACTCTTTGTTTTTTGTCAAGCAATTGGATTATCTATGGGGTTTGAAGTATTTTTGTAATATATTTTCTTTTCCTGTAGGGCATGTAGGTAATGTTAAGATATATTCAGCAGGTATCTTTAACTCATTTAACTAAGTTTGACTTAAACCTTAATAAAAATTTGTCTTCAGATTAAGTATCATATGTCATATATAATATGCTTTAATTTGCACTTAGCAATTAGAGCTCTGCCTGGAAATGGAAGGTTGATTTGATTAATCACACTTAAAGGCTGTTACAGTGAATAAAAAGGAAAATGGTTTGACTTGATTTCTGACATAATTGCTTCATTTGGATTGACATCACCTTCCACCAGTTGCTGAGAAGAGGGGGACTGATTTTATGTAAAATAATTGTGAAAATGATTAAGATTCTAAAGTTGGTAATATTTAAATACAGCTTTATATGAAGATCAGTGAAAAGAGGAGAAAAAACTTCTTTTACAATACCACTACTGTAGTGCATACTTTTTTTAATCTTAACCCCTCAATTACTCCTGTAATCTTGCAATAAGCTTATTGCTATTATTGTCCCTGCACATAATAGAAATAAAAGAAATTATGCTGGGAGGAAGGGGGAAGGGGAAAGTAATTTTTTGCTTTAGTCATTTTAACATTTTAGAACAGCTGTTTTTTGTTGGTCTGTAACAATTTCTTTCTCAGTAATGGTTTCTGAATAAAATTAGATTTGTCCAGCTATGGCATTTGTGGGGCAGAGTCCCAGTTTGAAGTCTCTTTTCCATTTAGAGCTGTCTTGCAAGATCTGTCTCCTCAATTTTGTCTTTCTTCTTTTCTTCCCTTGGTGCTTGAATACGTTCCTTGATGCTCACAGTTGTATACTTAACCTCTTGCTTGGAAAGTGAGAGTGCTCTTTTCTGGTACTAACCAAGTAACAGTGCTAATTGTTTTGAAATACTGTCTTCTAATTTCATTTTGGCTTTAAAAGAAAGCAGCATTGCATTTCAGAATTAATAAAATAAATCCAAACGTCTGTAAGCTTCTTAGATGTTTTAATTTTGGAGGCTTTTCTGGATATTTGCTTGCAAAAAAGAAGATGCCTTCTTATGCTTACATGTCAGCTTGTTTTGCTGTTTAAAACCAAATTCTTCCTCGTCGTTTGTATGTATTCCCATGGCAGAGGAGCACTGGTCTTGCAGGTGTGCACTGCAAGCGGGCAGCTTCGGAACGAACCCTTTGATCGTGACCTATCAGTAAAAAACAATTTGTCAGTTCTGGCTTCCTAGGCACCCAAAATCCACTCTGCAAGTTCTTTTGAGTAATCTGTCTCGCTGCTTAGGCTTCCTTCCTAGTAATAAAAACCTCAACTGTGTTAATTCTGTTCTGATGCACTTCTGGTCCCTTATACTGTTCTCTAGATCTAACAACTGCCTTCTCCTTTTAAAGTGAGAGGTGGTAACTTTTTAGTTTGAGCCTTAATATAAATTTTCTCAACTGTATTATATTTTTGTAGGTCTCCTGTATGTTGTGAACAACGTCTGTTACCTTATCTCCATTTTCCAACTCTTCTTATTCCAGCAATAATTTTCGTGTGTGGGCGATATCAGTGCCAGAGTCATTCTCTTGTAATAACTTTTGGAACAAGTACACAATCAGCTGGTAGTTGCTGAGTGGGATATGGAAACAGGCCAGGAGCTGCTTTCAAGGCCAATGTCTCTGTGGCCTGATGATCTGGGTATTTGGCTGAATTTTGATTGCTCTGTGGGAGAAATTCCTGTTGCTGTTCTACTTCAGACCGCTGCTTTGTAGGGAAGTGATTGAGTCATGGGCCTTTCTTGTTCCTCTCCTGAGATCACCCTTTGTTTCCAAATCTTCAAATTCTGCTGCCCAGCAAAGTAAACTTCACAGCCCTTGCTTACACTGTGTGGCCTCTACTCTACCACCCATGGCTTCTATTAGGCTAAGAGCTGTCGCCTTTGGCTGACAAATAAGAAAGTGTGTGTACCCATTATGCATGCTCTTTTTTGGCTTGGGCATGGGTGCTGTCAAGCCTGATTACAGACGCTGTGTGCTGGCCTCTGTGGCATAGTGGTGGCAGGAGTTCACTGAAGGCTGGAACAGATCTAATGATGGTGTTCTCCCTTGTCTACGTGTGCATTCACAAAGTGGGCATTCGTGTCACCTGTACCAAAGCAAGGCAGTGCCATAAGCCATAAGCAGTGCCTATGCGGCGTATTCACATCTTGTATGTTTTTGTACTGCTGTAAAACATAGGTTGGACAGTAACTGCAGTGCAGTACATATTGTGAATACTCTGAGCACTTTGTTGCTTTGTACTCTATCCTTCAGTGTCTTTAAGATGCAGACTAATTAACTATAATGCTAGAAGTGTTTCAATATGGCTACCTCGAAACCCTAAGCTAGAAGTCAAGGTGCTGCTCCTAATTTTATACTCCTGCTCCAGCATTTATAGCCTTGACAAAGATGTAGTGAACTTGAGAGTGGGGACAAGATTAAAAAAAATCTCTGTCAATAGAAGCTCTTTCTTATAAAGGGAGAAAGAGAAATAGGCCACAGGACACTTGTTTCAATTTTACCAATTTGACATCATGAGTACCTGTAGTCCTGTACCTGTAGTACCTGTAGATCTTTCTCAATGTGCTTGACCTTGCAGAGGCATGAGGAAGTCTAATTGCTTCTAAGGAGGAAGTTTTGCCATCCAGTGGATGTATTGTCAATTACTTCAATGAAAAAATGACTGATTTATGTCCTGTCTCTGCAAAAGATTTGAATTATTAATTATTGGATAGTTTAGGCATGCTGTATGTCTTTGAAGTCTTGTCAACCAGTATTTTTGGCTATGACCTCAAGTGGTGGAGTGTAACAGTATTTCGGTTCCTGGTAAAAACTAGGAGCTTCGTAATGCATGATAGCTGTCAGCAAAGACAGTGATACATGGTGTATGTTGTTAATTAATGTGATTTCTGAATATCTGTAACGGTTTACCTTACCTTCCCAACAAATCTGTGCATGAGCATCTCTGATGATGGTGGGAGGAGATGTGTCTCCTGAGTATTGGGAGAAAGCCCTTGAAGTCCAGTTTGATGAAGTAGTGGCTAATAATGGGTTGTTTGTAAACAAACAAAACCCAAAACCAACCAACCAAAACCCCAAACAAAAACAACAAACCAAACAAAAACCCCACCAAAACCCAAACACCAGCCCCCCACCCCTTCACCCTCCCTGAAAAAAGAAACGACCAAACCCACCACCACCAAAAAAACCCCCCAAAAACATGACAAGGAATTAAAAAGGTGTGATTAGCCTAATTCTGCTCCCAGTGGAATTGGTCCTAAAATGGTCATCACCTATGGCATGTTACCATTATTTAAAAAAAAAATACCAGTAGTTGGAAAAACTTCTAGAAACAAAAGATATGAAAAAGAGGTGTGGGAGCAGAACATAAGTAGAGCTTAGAGTGGGACAGGCAAAGAAGAAAAGAAATCTTAACGTACTGAATTTGGCTTCCAACCATACAAGATCACACTTGATCCCACTGCTGGGATTGTGCAATTGTTTGTGAAGGGATACGAAACATGAAAGACAGTGAACAGAGTCCTGCACAGTTTTTTAGCCTTTATGATCACTTCTTGCAGGTTTTCTGAAAAGTGCATAGATTGTTGTCAGAACTGTTGCATGGAGTGTACTGCTGGCAGCAGACTAGCGATTTTGATTAGGAGATTCTAATTCGTTACTGTTGATTATAGGCATCGTATGAGCCAGTGAGAATGGGTGTTATGCTTGCTTCTGGCCTTCCAGTGTCTTTGAAAAAAACCACCACTACAAAGCAGAGCTGTTAATTGTGAATTTCTAACAGCATAGAGCACAGAGAAAAATGTTGTCTCAAACTATGAAGGATTATAACTTACAGATTCATGCCTGAGGAGTTTGTGGCTATAATGGGGCAATCGCAAGAAAGTGGAACCACCCCCACCAGAACTCTCAGGTGTTTTTAAACAGGTTGTTAATTTTCTTTCATTAACATTTACATCTGTTTATTTGCATTATTCTCTTTACTGCTTTGTAAATACTGCAGAATTAAGTAGAAACTTTGAAATGTGCTTGCTTATTCTATTGATATGCATCTTTATTTTCCAGATACAAGCTAAAGAAATGTATAATATAGTTATAGCTTAATAACTGAATTGAAAATGAGGTGAAGTTTTGATATACCAGTTGAATTCAATTTTAGGTAGCTTTCAGACTTGGTTAGAATGACTGGGTTGGATAATTAGGTTTCTGAGTAGCATAAACGGAAGTGTAAGTAATGTTAAATGTGAAGGCCGCGTCAGTTGGCAATAAAATGCCATGTCCAACTTTGTTGAAAAGATTATCTTGCAGTGCGTTTGAAATTTAAATGTTATTTGCAGTGTCATGTTAGTCAGTTTGTGCTGGGAGGTTTGCAGCTTCGGGAACAATTACACTATTCTCTATTCTTCACACTGTAACTGTCTGGACGAGGCACATCAGTAGCCACTCTTAGACATCATCAATAGCATAAACTGCTGTTCATTCTCAGTACTGGTCTTCAGCCTTTCTATTTTGCCTGGCTTTTTAGTTCCTATTTGGTTAGTTTACGCTGAAATTGTGATTGAAAAGAATATAAAGATTTGGGGAGGCAATTGTAAATGCAAGAGACTGTAGTTGGTTATTGAATAAGATAAATAGTAGCTGCACTGAAAATTGGTCTGCTGTCAAGCATTTTTTTAATTTAAAAGCTTTGCAACCTTACTATATTCCTGAATAATCATTACATGGGAACCTGGTTTGTTAGGAATTTCATACTAAGATACTTCACTTTTATCTTCTGGTGAAATGAAGAACAAACCCAAATGTTCTGAAACATTTGGAACATGGGAAACACTGGAATTTTTTTCCTAACATTGGTGTCTTTTTTATAATTTTGAACTTATCTCTAAACTATTTAAAGAGAAATGCATAATCTTTATTGACACTTACATAAAAATGTGAGCTTATTAGTTCCTAACTAGTTGCTAGGTGACTATTTAAAAGGATGGCCCTATTTAGCTTGCTATAGGAATTATGTGCTTGCTTGCATAATAAGAATGAAAAAAAATACCAGTGTTAGGAGTAAAAAGTGTTGAACCTGTAAATAGTCTTGCAAGCAAACATTACCTGTTTATCATTGCCATGATTGCTGATGAGTAACAGATAGCAATTCTCCAAGAACAGAGTTTCCTCCTCTACTTAATTAAAACCTTAAGTTATTTTCACTTGTAAGCTGTGGAACATGCAAGTGTGTCTGAAAATGTTTGGATTTTTTTTCTCTTAAAATTATTGAAATTTGGATTATTTCTGTGAATTACTCAAACATCTAAATTTAACCTACAGCCCTGTATAATGACCCCATATTTGATACTTCCTAGTCTGAATAATACGCAGAAGGTAACCTACTGTGTACAGAAGCCTTGCAGCAACCTAGAGCCTGCTGTCCTCATTGACATAAAGGTCACAGGTATGTCACAAATTACAATGAAATAATGAGCAAAATAGTTTTCAGTAAAATAGACTGTCTAGGTATTTAAGGCATCCTGTGGAAATTCACTTACTCCTCCCCCACAAGAATCAGCAGGTAAAATACAGGTGCTAATCACAAGGGACACAACTTTGTACATTGAGTAATAGAATACATTAGAATGAAAAACAGAATTTTTAACAGCAGAAACCTGGACACTGAGCATCTTAACTACTGTAGGGGAAAAAATAAAGAGCTAGTTCACCATTAAACTTTGAGTATAAGTTACCCAGTTATCTCATTTACTCATTTGCATTTATTTGTTGGCCCATCTTTACGGTCAGATGTTTTGAAAAATAGTTTACACATAGCTAAACAGGGACTATGTGAAATAATCTGCTTTTGGGTTGAGCAAACTTAATATGTTAATCTTGGCTTAATTTAATTTGTTCTAATGGTAGCGGTGAATTTTTAAATGGTTCATTTGGTGCTTAATTATTGTTTAAGGGTTTTAGTATACTTAGAGAACACTCATATTGGCCTCGAGTGCAAAACCCATTCATCTGGGTACATTTCTTGTCTTTCCACTATATAGGATATGAGCAACAGTAGGAGAGAAAACCTGGTGATTTGATTGCTTAGAGACAGTAAAGGTTTCTTCTAAAAAGGCTTTTAATGTCACAATGCATTTTATTAACTGTGATGTAGCGTGAGAGGCGTAGTCACTGTTAGTGAATGCCTCAAGCTGGTGGTCTTTTATTGACCTCTTAGGAGGCTGTAGGAGATGCTGAACTAATGTCAGAGAAGGGGCTCAGAGGAGGTCATGTGTTCACATGAAACTCACAGGGTTTTTTGATAATTTGCACTGATCCTATTTAATAAGGGGAATATTTACCTTTTTGTTTATGGAAAAGAATTCCAGTTCTAAATGAGTTCAGTGATTTTTAGGTAGCCTTGTTGATGGAGTCTTTATCTGTTGATAGATACAGCGCAGAACCTGGTAGGTTGCCCATGTTACAATGTTAAAAGTACATGTAAAGTAACTTGTTAACACGGTAAAGTACACCTTTGGTGTTCCCATTAATCCATTTTCCCAGGGACTCGTCCTGAACTTAGGCTACTCAGGGGGTTCAAATAGTTGTTGTGGGGGAGAAGGGGAGCAAACGGCACATCCTTAGGTAAATGCTTTTTGGCCTATATGGAAACAATACATACAAATATTAAACTTCCACAATTTTATTGACTTTTAAAACATCTAGTATGTACGAGCATAAGACAGTCTAAGTTGTTACGAGTTGCATTAAGACTTACGGAGGTGGGGAACATAATTAATTGGTTTAAACATTTGTACAACTGCACCTCTTGCAACAGTGATTCTGATAGTACCTTTACCTCATGCTAAGCCAACAGGTCTGTTCTCCCTTCCCTCATCTTCTGTCTTTACTCAGCGTCATCTAGTCTATCGGAGTGATGCACGTGGTACAATTGAATACCACAGTGAACCTCAGAACAATTTATACTTGTTTGTATCTAGGAAAGCTATCAGTTAATTTGGTGTCTCTCAGTTGGAAATGCTGCGCCTCCAGGTGTAAGTAGTAAGGTCATGGTAGGGAGTTGCTTCTTGTGGAGTGAAGATGAGATCTGAACGCAAGCAGTAGGAGATAGGTTCGTATTTTCTACTGAAATTACCTTCGGGTTACACTGTGACAGGACTATAAATGGAAAAGCGACAGACCTGTCCAGCAATGCACTCCTGCAATGTGAGGGTAGCATACCTCGTTAGTAAGTCTTGTTCCTGAGTGGTAGTGGAATGAATTCAGGTCTCATTTGCTTTCATGGTGTGGTTTAAGTAGTATTTCTATAATATGCTTCAGTATTGCGATCTGACTGAGAGCATTAGCAGTCACAATTATCACCCTAGGAGCAGCTACATCATGGTTTGGCACACCCAGCTGAGAGTAATCACTGAAAGTTTTTATCAATAGCTTTGTACCTCCCAGGTAAATTAAGTCCTCAGCACTGTTTCCAATGTTGCCTTTCTGATGGTGCCTCCTTTTTCTCATCTTCTTCCTCTGAAAACATTTTAAAATCTCTCTTGTCTGGAAAAGAAATCAAAGCAAAACCTGCCTCTTCAATACTTTTTTTTTTTTAACCTGGTATGCTGCCAGTTCCTATCTATAAGATTAATATATCTGTATTTATTGCCTCAAGGCGGCTCTTGCAATTAAGTCATATATCCTTACAGTTTTCAGTGAGAAATAGTTATCTTTCCCAACTTACATTTACAGATCTAGTAGGGCCGGTAGGCAGTATTTACTCTTTGTTCTTGCATGCTGTGTTAATGATACTTGATCCTTACTTTTACATACTGTGTTATGATACTTGATCCTTACTTCAGGATCTAATAAGTTTTCTGATGTAAACAAGAGCCACTGGTTCATCTCTTGTTTATGTAACCACCATTAAAAAAAACTAATTTGCCTGTTTTTTTCCCCTCTGATAACTTAATTTGAGTTTGGGATGAATAATATTTCAAACTGTATACAAGTTTCTCCAACTCATTTAATTCTAGTTGATGTTGTTGGTGTATAGTCTTCTAAAAATCAGTAGGCAAAGCTAGTGCTCACAATACCTGTGTAAGGGATGTTTGGATTTCTTTATCCCTCCTTGTCCACCTCTCCAGAACCCTCTTGCGTCACCATTCAAAGCTGAGTCAACAGTAATAGTTGCTTCAGTGTTCAAACTAATATTTTGTCCCTGAAATAATTCTTCAGTAAAATTCTTGGGGCAGTGAGCTGAAAATGTTTTAAATAGTGTTATTGACTGAAGAGTTCTGAGTGCTTATCAACAACCAATTTTGATTTGTTTAGATACTCCTGCCTTTTCTGTCTGAAGGGAGGAAAAAGACCAAAGAAAAATCAGATGTCAGGTGATCTTTGGACTTCACCTTTTTTTTTTTCTTTTTCCTTTTTTTTTTCTTTTTGCCTTTTTCTTTTTTCGTGATTACCATTCTGGGACCTTCTTGTGCTGTACAGTGTGTGGCTTTCTTTTTCATAATACTCCCATGGAATGACCATGGAATGACCAGATCTGACGTAGACTGCAGTCTAAGGATGTCTCCTTAAGTCTCCCTTCTGTTCTTACATATTGCAACTCTGACTTTGTGGATATCTGTCTAAAAGATTGGCTGTTGACATTATGTCCTGAAAAATATGTCAGTTCTCTACCAAAAAGCTAAATTCTGTAGGTAAAAACTCACTTTTCCATAGACCCTGCTGCTCATAGATGTGAAACAATCCCTCTGTTATTGAGGACGGATGCAGTGCAGTTTTATATATTCACTTTTCTAAGTTCAATATTTAAAAAGGTTGCAAGGTTGCTTCTCTGTTAGCATATCTGTTGAAATATTTCAAGACCCATATCAGATGATTTCAAGTTGGCTGCTCAGCTCTGAAGAGAATTTTGAAGCACCCAGAATCTGTGGGAAGTGCTGAGAAAGTTGACTTTTCCCTTTGAACACTACATTTTTCTTTTCCTGTTCTGGTAATTGAAAAATAACACTAATCCTGGTCTGTAATTAATTTTATTCACCCTAATTCAGTGATGTTAGGTTATAAACATGCAAATAAGGTTTGGCTGCCTTTGTTCCTCTGGTTCAGTAGTAGAAGGTAACAGATTCCCTTTCCTCTCTGACAGCTGCTATATGCTTCCCTATGTTCTTTTTAGCAAGTAGGACTTCTAAACATTGATAGCAGGGGTGCAGACACGACCCAAAATTCTAACACCAAAGTTCAAAGGCTAACCCCAAATTGTTAGGATTTCATAACAATGAAAATGATTTCTGATTCCTAGTATGAGTAAACTATTTTCTCGCTCTTTCCTTCTAGCGTTGTTTCTGTACATTGATTACTGCTACGATGCTCAAGAGTTTTGTACTGTGTATGAATTTCTTTTTATCCTTGTGATTTCATTATTAATATCTAAATCTCACACGATGCTTGCCGTGATTTTCTCTTGATATAACTTTTGGTATGTATTTCTTTTTATGTATGAAAGTGCATGTTCAGTTATGATAGAGAAATAATCTGTAACAGTAAACTTACACTCTAAAATACTCTTAAATCTTCAACTATTTTGTTCTCAAATCATCAGAAAAGTCATAAAATACAAGCGGTTTTACTTTCATAACAATGGATAAACATACCAATAATTTAAGTGTATAATGAAAGGTTTAATCTTGCAGTCATGAAATATTTGTGTAAAGTGTACTTTTTTATTGTAGGGTTTTTTTGACTAAATGCAGCATCCATTTCTATAGCTATTTTAAGTGCTGAGATTACTTTTTTTTTAAAAAAAAAGGATCCTAGTTCAGTGTGTATAGATTGGAGACTGGTAATCCATTTTGATGACTAAAGTGCTGCTCTGGCAAAATTTTGGAAACTAAGTTTAAAAGTATTCTGTCTAGAGACAACATAAATATTTAAATTTTGGGCCAGAGTTTTCTGTGAGTTCTTATTCTGGTGTGCCCCAGCATTTACTGAGCTGACTGAGAAATTTGTCCATGTGCTGGTAGATCCCAGAGTGCTGCTAGCCAGGACCAGGCATCTTTTCCCTTAGGCCATGGGACTACATGCAGTGCTGCAGACCACTTGCTCGGACGGAGGAGACCTAGCTGGTTGGGCAAGATGTCAGCCTTTGTCAGCCTGGTAACCTGTGACGCACTTAAGCTTGTTTCAGTGGGTAACTATATGGGTACTTGTAGGATAGTGCTATTTCTGTGTTACGGAGAGGTAATCCCACATGTGGGAGGGGAAATCAGAACAGTAACTTGTGGTTAATTTATTCTTTTTATTTGTTGCTCTTCTCTTTTTTTTTTTTTTTTAATACCACCATTCTCCCCTTGCAAATACTTCTGTTAGTTTTGCCAGTAAGCCAGTCACAAAAGCTAAGCTGCTGGCTGTTATTTCAGCTGACCTTCTCCACATCTCAGAATACCACCCTGGACACTGGGCTCCGGGAAGCTTTAAGTAAAAGTTGCCAGTCTCCGCTCTGCTCTTGGAGTGGGACAGAGAAGCATGATACAAAAGTGAAATTCATAGTGTTGTGGGAAGTGGGTGCAGGCAGGAACCTTTTACTCTGATAAAGCTCAGCATCACAAACTGGATTCCCTTTTAAGAAACTGTAGTGCTCAACTACAGCAGTGAAACTTCCGTATAATGCAAGAACTTTGAGAAGTAGATACACAGTGATAGTAGAAATAAAACCATTGCTCTCACTAGTGAAAACAAAAAATCCAAACGACCCTCCTCCACCACTTCCAGTCTAAAAGTTGACTTTTAGTTTGTAGTTTCTCTGTCCTATTCAGTTAGATATTGAGCAGAACAGTTGTTGTAGTCTGTCTGTATGGGAATACATGGGTCTACAGAATCAGAGATGGTCAGCAGAGCCTTTGAGGATTCTGGATCTTCATCTCCAAAACTGTCTCAAGCTTTAAATACTGCTGTACTCTGTTACGTGGTGGTTCTAGACTTTTCCATCTCACACAACTAATGCAAGAACTTGCACCCACAGATCATAGTATTTCAAAGACAAAATGTTGGTTAGTTTAGTTTCTTCTATATTAGGTTAGGAAAGAGCATCTCCTCCAATTTTCTCCTGATGAAATGCCGATATTATACACCCTTGTTATTTCAGCTGTGGTAAATCTCTTCAGCTGAGCACTTTTTTGCCTTTATGAAAATTAGAATAAATGACAGATACAGAAAGCAGCAGTGCTGGACCTTCAAATGTCCCACGGTGACTGTCTCTTCTCCCTTCAAATTTGACGGTGGTGGAGTATGTAAATATTAAGATTTTTGAGCTTTTGGGAGTGAAACCAAGATAATAGGTTGCCTTTTTTCCTAGTCCTCTGTATAGCTGAGCAGAAAGTATAAAAATTAAAATACCCAAATTCTTGGAGTATTTTCAACAGCTGCCTTATTGCTGCTGCAAGTCACGTTTGTCTCTACTGCTGTACTGCTAAAGTCAATCCTGGTGTTATGGGGCATGGAGTTGGTCTCTAGAGGACTTCCTAAGACCCAAATTTATTCCAGTCTTTAGGGTTGAAGTTTTTTTTCAAGGAGTGACAAAGAAAAAACTACTGATGGTTTTATTTTCTAGTCTGGGCCCCTTCTAGTCGTACCTGCCTATTTGTTAGCTCCTTACTGTGGCCCCTGTCCTGTCTGCAGCAGCACTGCAAAAAAAAAAAAAAAAAAGAATGGAGAATGGAGAGGTTTTGACATTTTGCAAAGTGATTTCATGTTGCTTCATTACACTTGAATGAGAATGAAATGGGGGGAGGACAAGAGGATTACTGAGTCCCTTCTGAAGTAGAAAATGTAGAACTAGCGTTTCAGAGTCTGAAAGCTGTTCTTGAAAACAACTCCTAAAAGTTTTCTTAATGTTTTTTATTATTTAGAACTGAAAATGATACATGTAATCTTACTGAGTGGAAAGCCAGTCTGTTATTAAAAATAAATCATCTGTATTTATTTCTAGAACTAGTATATACTGTGTACAAAGCAGGATGAATTCCAGAATATGCAAACACCACACAAACTATGTTCGTGTTGCTCTAACTGTCTCATGACATGTGGAGGCAGCAGACTAGTCAACAAGGACAATTTTTGTTTCCAAACAATAATAGTACTGTCTTGTATTTATGAATCCCTCATGGAGTTAGCTGTTTGGTAACCGCTAACAGCCCAGCAAGCTGGCTGTTTGGTTTCAAATTTACTAAGAAGTATGAATATCCTGGAGAAGAAAAGGGTCTTTAAAGGAGAGAATAGTCTGTTAAACAAGGTGATATGACTGAAAAAAGAGAACAAACTTTTCAGAACTGTCCTATCTTTAGATCTGTGAATATGCTAGTATTTGATGGAGTGTAAAACATGAGATGTCTGTTATAAAATAAATCAAAATCTTAGTAACAAGTCTGCCTTTGATGTGTTCCTCACAATAAGAAATCTGTAGTGTAATACTGAAATTATCTACCGTTTCCTTAATTTTCACTGTGCTGCCAGTGTTCTGGCAGGGACAGAGGAATGAGTCATGTTTGCTTGCAGAGAAATGCAGGAGCTGAGAGGTAGAAAAGTGAGAAAGCTGAGGTGGTCCCTTCCCTTGGGGGCTGGGACTGAGGGGCCACCTTCACCCCTGTGAATACCATTTTGCTGCCAGCTGGTCCTTGTGTGGAGCTGTCAGAATTGCCTTACAATTATTGGTATTTTTAAGGTGCTATGTCAAAGTGTGTTAGCAAGAATGCTCTTCTACACTAGGCTCTTTTGGTTATGATAGTTGTCTGTCTAGGCAAAGCAAGGTTTTACTGTAAAAAATAAGAAATAGGTGCTCAATACCTCTAAAAGTCTTATTTTAGGATTGTGAGTAAATTAGAAATCTGAAGACTTGGATGTCTCCATCTAACGTATTTAAGTGGCATAATATGGAGACTATTATAGGCTAAGTTCCCATGAGTTGCTGAACTTCATTTCTTTGACTTAGTATTGAAGAGTATAGATACTGTCCCAAAATTAGACAGCTTTTCAACTGCAGCTTTCCATCTCCTTTACCTAAAATTAAATGTATCTGTATATACCTGTGTGCATACATACTTTTAAAAAAAGTACCTCCTGTATAATACTTTCATGCCTGTGTTTTCATTAATGGAGATGCAGTTCTTTATCCTGGAAGCTTGTAGTCACTTGTCTCTGATGCTGACAAAATTGACACTCAGGTAACATCAATGCTATGTGCTACTTTGCAATGCAGTGAAGCTAGTGTGAATACCAAAAGCAAACACTGTGCTATCACTTCCTCACCTGGGCTGCACATCACTTCTTGATGATATTGCGACTCTCCTGCTTTTGGGACTTCCAACTAGTTTTAACCTCTGTCTGTGTGCCACCCATATATACTGTGCAGCCGTATGTTGGTAGCTACTGTGGAATCAATCTTCATGACACATTTGAACAATTTCAATATGCCTATAATTTATACTGGTGAGACTGTGTTCCTTGTCTCTTTCTCATAAAAGATAGTTTTACTTATCATCACTTTGCTTGTTCTGGATACTAGTGTCTGAGTTGTTGTAAGCAGTGAGGAACAGTCAACTGTAAGCTATAGAGCCAAAACCTCGGTAGAGGTACAGGGGTAGGTGTTGCACTCTTTCTTCTCAGAGTGGAGTGTCCTATATGCTAGAATTTGTAAAAGATCCAGCTCTTGTTCAGGTAGCAGGACTTGCACCATGTAGACAATGCCCTTTTCTGATGTCTGTGTTGTTACCAGAGTACAGGAACTGAGCTTGGGGGTGAATCTGTCCTTGGCTGACTCTCTCACAAATTAGCTAGAGAGAAATAATGAAAACATGTTTAATGTTTAACGTCATAGTTTTCCCTGAATTTTCTGTGAATTTAGCAGAGACAGTGTCCCGCATATATGCTTCAAATTACCAACATGAATAGGAATCACCAGGGTCATAAACCCCGATCCCAAAAGACATATCAGACTGGCAGAGGTCCTGGTTCTCAGACTGGTGCCAGAGGCTCACACCTGCTTCATAAGAGTGTGTGGCAATAGGAGGATAGAGGATGAATGTGGTTTCTCTAGGCTTAAAGAAATATTTAAGCCAGAGTTTAATGAAAGTAGCAGACAGCTGCTTCTCAATGTGAAGACAAAGTTTAAGAAGGTTCAGAAATCTGCTGTGGCAGGTACTTCAACAGATCTTGCCAGTTTTGAGCGTTCGTTTGGAAGAGTGAAGTTCATGGCAGGAAAAAAAAGATTGAAAGGGCTAATAGTGGTTTTCTGGTTTTGTTTTAAGCTTCTGTTCATGTAAAAAGATCTTTGGATGAAGTTCACCCAGGCAGGTTCACCTTAATTGGTGGGTTATCTACCGGAGACTTTGATCAAGATACAAGGGATTGAAGTAACCTCACAGGGAGAACTGAAACTTCTATGGCAACACTTCATCTGAATAGTGATTCTTTTCACCAAGAAAACTAGGTGAACAGGAGGTGCAGGAGAGTGTTGAGTGCAATTCTGGTCCCCTGAACAGATGCTGATCAAATTGCAAAGGACAAGTAAAAGGTATCATAGCTTGGGAATTTGCAGGCAGGTTTGCTTGTCCCTTCTTCTGTACAGAATTTTCCACAGCAAAGTGTATGTTCTCAGCTCATGCAGTGTTTGTCCCCTGAGGTTTACTGTGAGGGTCCAGAAGAGCTCAGAAATGTACCAGTGTTTAGCTATTTGTCACTGTGGAAGTTCAGGATGGCAATCACAGCTCCATCTTGGATGCCTGTATGCTATTCCACAGGTAAGGCAAGTTGCCATTTGCTGATACCATAAAACTTGGTCCAGCCAAAAGCCAGAATTGACTGTGTTGTGGATATGTGTAATCAAGCAGCTTTTGAGTTACAAGAAGCAGTGAAGCCAGAGCGATGTCAGCAGATTCAGGTGCTGAAGGTCAGCCTGAGGTCATGTCTGGATTGGCTGCTTAGTCTTCAGACCTGTGAGTATCCCCCTGAGACAGATTAATGCTGCCTCAGTTAGCTCACTAAGTTCACTCCACCTAGCAGCTGTGTAGATGTAAAACCCAAATGGTATGTAATTAGCCTGGGATCATGGTGGCTTCAAAAAGAATTAAAACACCCCCCATTTATGCTTAATTCTTCTGGTTTGGGCTTCTTTTCTTGTTTTCACATTTCTAAAATACTTACTGAAAGGTAAAAAGTTGTAAAACAAAATTTATCGCAAATATGCATTAATGGCTTATTACTTTTAAAAATGGTCATTATGATCATTATTCACAAATGTTCTATGTAAGAGTGCTGATGAACCGAAGGACTAGTCTGCAGGAGCTCTAAATACTTGGAAATTCCAATAACCAAATGACAAAAAGTGTAAAAATGCCATTTCACTTTGCACAGGTCATTGTAATATAATCAAGATCTGAAAACTGTGTTATTGATTATCTAGTAAGGGGAAGCAGCTTGTACTGCAGTGTTTCACTGATAACTACATACTGGTTTGTGTTCTTTGCTTTTTTCTTCTTTTCAGTGTTTCCTTCATGTATTCCACTTGCAGTGTGAAAACAGTGGCTATGAAGGCACATGGAAATCAGACTGATTGTAACCTGAGTGAGACTGGATTCCTGGAGAGTAGGAGGTGTGACTGCTGTTGTTAGAACAGATGGAGATTAAACAAACAGGGGAAAGATTTTATGTAAAAATTAAAGAAGGGTCTAAATGACACATTATTTATTTTTACATAGGCTTCAGTGGTGCGTCTCAGTTGATTCATGATAATATGTTAATAACAATGCATTCGTTTAGAAAATTGACAGATTTTTGTATCTTGTGCTATTAGATTAATCTTTTGCCTTAAATAACTATATTTAACAGGAATATTACTGAATATCAGGTGTTCTCAAAGCCTGTGCTGAGAATACCACAAAGGTCTTAACTCTCCTGTCCTCATAGGAGGACAGTAGTAGATGTTGGCAGAGGGATACTCAATGGCAGGAAATAGGTGCTGGGTAAGGGCCTGTTGTTTTATGCAACTGGGTGAAGATAAGATACAACAAAAGTGTTTTGTTGTATGTGTCTGTGTTGACTTATGCTGTGTTTTAGTTATAGAATATCATGGAGAGCTGAGTAAGTTGGAGCAGAGGGATTTTAGTTTGGTCCTGCAGTATCTGGACTGCCTTGAGAAGCAGAGCAGAAAGAAGTTGAGCATTGCCATTACTACTGCCACAAACACTTTAACCCCCAGCCATAGGTAACCTGTATGGGACACTGCTGAAGCTGCTAGCATCTTCATTTAATTATGTCATAAGTGTCACCTGTATTTCTTGTGTGCCTTGAAGTAGTTTACATTAGGCTATTTAGGTTAATTAACTTCATTTCAGCAAGGCCACTAATAAAGCCATGAAATGAATCTGTATTTTTTTGACCTATTTATGTAACAGCTTGCTGCCTTTGGTATGGCAAGCCTGTACAATTGGCTTTCAGCTAGTTTAGTTTTCAGAAAAATAAATTGAGAAACGTGGCTTTTCCTATTTTGAGTGGAGGGCGCTATAGCAACAAAAGCATCTTTGCTTGGAAGCAACCAACAACTAGAATAATAATAATTGGAGAAGATTATTGCCTGGGAGAACTCCCATTTTTTCAAAAGCCTATTTTATTTTTTAAAAATATTCTGGATTAAGACTTTCAAGTAGATCCAATTTTTGTATTGTAGTAAGACTAAAAACTCGGAGGAACAAGAATCTTGTCTACCTTTAAATTATGCAGATTTGGTAACATTAACGCCACTTCACACACATGTTTTGTCAGCAAATAGTGTGTCTGAGTTGGTCCATTCAAGCTGGTCCGTTGATCCAACGCACAAGTGAGCTGGTACTGGCAGAGCCTGGTTTGGTCTAGCACCTTCAGTTTGGCCTTTCCACTGACATGAACGCGCTTGGTTTCTCCTGGGGTGGTGTCGCACCAAAGAATCAGATGCGCTGTTTTGGTTAATAAAGCCTTACTCGCTGTCCATACCAAATTAAGAGACTCCATGAAAACACCTGTAATCTAGTTATCTATCCATGAGCATGCCATTCTAGTCAAAGGAGATAAAATCACTACAGTGGCGGAGCCTAAATAGTGATTAAGCTGACCAGCCATAGGTGTCTGTCGCAGGAGAGCCGAGTTGCTCTCTAGGATTCGCTGACTGTAGCAACTAGATCTCTGCTGAGTAGAAGAGCACTATAGACACTTATGTTTAGGTATCTCTACCTGGGGTTGAATCATACTTAGAGTCTGGTACAGGAGTAGATGATTTATAAGGGCAGAATATTTTTTCTCTGCTCAAACTTTTAAAGTATTCATTTTAAATGAAGTCAGTATTTGTTCTGCTAATCCGCTCTTGCTTTTTAACAGACTGCCTTTTACTGAGCAGTCTGAGATAAATGTGATGGTGGGGAAGAAAAGGCTTTTGTTAAATCTTTAAAAGGAAACAAAAAAATCCCAAACAAAACTCAGAATGCAGACAGTCAGCCAAGAAGGTCACAGTCACAACCAACAGCTAGTTGGCATGTCCAGCTGACACTGGCTGCCCATGTTCTTACAAGTGAAGAGAAAGCCAGCCTCAATGTTGAACATGAAAAGAAAAAATTACGAAGCTGATGGACTCAGTTGATCGACCCATTCTAAGCACCGTGCATTTATAACTTTCTGTGCTAAAATACGTGTCAAAGCATGGAGAAGGAAGGCTTTTTCCCCAACACTTCGGGTTCATTTTCATTGATAATTTTAGTGCTTTTGGTCTTCCTCTGGCCCTGTGTCTGGTGCCTTTTCAGAGGAATGGTATCCACACTGAAGCCTCCATTTTAATTTTATGTGGTGTTTTTAACCAATACCTTGTAAAAGTGATTGATAATCTGGCCCCATATGTTTGTGCCTTCTTTGCTTAAGAATAGATCAGCTTATGTTTTTTAATAGAAAAAGCAGATTTATTGTCTTCTGTGCTATGCACAAAGCACAGGTTCTTGGGCTTTAGCATGAAGTTAACTCTGAAATTCCTTGCCAGATATAGTCCTTAATGTTCAAAGAAGCTTTGGCCAAGAGTCCGAACTGTTGATGTCTCTTTTATGCCAAATAAAACTAAAACCTTTGAATGTTTTCTTTAATCGTCTTATTCCTTGATCAGTGGCACAAGTCGTTGTGGAAATTTGTATGTGTCCAGGTGTTCTGTGCTTAGATTACAAGGCAACAAGGGATTTCTACAGGTTTGGTTAAGCATTTAAAGATGGAGCGAGCGTCAAAACCAAACCCTTGAGGGTCTGTCTTCCCGCCTAAACATCTGCGATGTGCGATTTCCATTGTCATCTAGAGTACAATGAAGAGCAAGGAAAAATGGATATTTAGCATTTGAGGTATGCTAAGATGATTTATTTCCTGTGGATCACAGCGTAAGGGTTTGAGAAGGATGACATGTAGTTGTCTGATGCAAGATCCTCTGCTGCCTTCAATTTTCATAGCTTCATTGATGTTGATGGAAATAGGACAACATAGACCTACTGAGGGTTTGCCTGGATTTGGTTTGTAAATTTGCCAGAGATACTAGGAGAGATTGTGCAAACGATGGCTCTGTTGTATGTGGCCTCTGCACATTTTTACTTAAGTCTGCACTTAAGTTTGTGCATATTGGGATCTAGCTGACCCAGTGACAGGACTGAATATTTGTTTGGAGGGTGTCACTGTTCTTATGGGGGTTATGGGTGCTGGTGGGGTACTGGAAACCAGCCCATGAGAGAGACCACTGTGTGCCCAGGTCTTACCCCATATGGAGTATGCTTTTCTGAGCAGGTCCTGGAAACAACTGAAGCCCCTCTGAAGTTGAACAGTAGGTGTATACGGTTTCATGAATGGAAGCATGGGCTGAAGGGGACTCACTGGTAGACAAAATGAAATTATAGGGTCTGAACTAAACAGAAAGACATAGAAACTCCCTATATATATAGTAATACTTCTGTTTGAAAGGGAGAAAGAGAGAGAGGAGACCAGGCTACATGCAGATTACACAAAGCACTTGGAGCTTTGAGTTATGAGCCCTGTGTGGGATCACCATCAGTCTGAGACTTAATAGCTGATGGGATTAGTCCTGTATTTCTGTTTTGGTGGCAAAGGGCAGGTTTATCTAAGGAGGTTTCAAATGCCTTCCAGAGAATGTTATAGATATTTCTTCTGTCTCCTGATGAATGTACTAAGATAATTACTCTTTCTGTAAATTCTGAAGTTTGTCATGACAACCATGGCTTCCGTCACTCCAAAATCTGTGTCACAAGGCAGTTTCTTAGCTGTAAGGGCTCATTTTGTGATTCTTAGGACCTGCCTTCCAGCTCAGGAAGAGAGACGACCCCACACCTGTATGGCACCCAGTTCTTGGCTTCGCCTTCAGGTCACATTATCCTGTCCTCAGGAAATAGAGGAAGTGCTTTCAGAGTGGACCTCTCCTATTTCCAAGATCAACCTGATCCTCCTTGCAGATACCGTAAGGGCTGTTTAGTGTTTGCAGAGACTTGCTGTTCTTGCCTTCCCAGACTGACTGACAGCTTTTCTGTTGAAGAGCTAGTCGTTCAAGAATACCGACTGCATTCAAACTCAGGGCACTCTGGAGCACATGATTGCAGTTTTCCATGGATTCAGTTACGCATCAGCTAACAGAGTGACGCAAGATCTCTTCTTTTCTCTCAAGAGATTTGAATTCTGGAAGTGTAATAATCCACATTCAATATACTTGATTTTGGTATGTCTCATGGGCTTGCCAAACGTTTCGGCAGATTGTCTTGGGAACTTTTCTCCTGGATCAAAAATAGGAAAGGGGTCTTTCTGGTGGTTATCATCTTTAGCAGGAGACTTGAGAGATTTTTGTCTCTCTTCCCTTGCCCCCTGCCCCATACCACAGGGAGTAAGCTCTCTCTGTGTCCATGTTTAGTCCCTTCATGATGTTGTGCCTGACTCTTGGGTTTTTTTCCGAGTCACAAAATTCAGCTGCTTCTGCTTTTCTCCAAGCCTCCTTCTGTGGAACCAGGGGCTTGGCCATACTTGTCACATAGGCTGTTTGTGGAAAGCAATCCTTCTACTTGCCCAGGATCAAGGCTTTCAGATGACCTTTCTGTAAATATGTGAATAACTAAGAAACCAAAAAGTTCAGCAGTCTCCTTTCAGCAGCTATTCAATGAGATGGCAGCCTTGTCCAAGATTGTGTAGAACCAGCTATGCTGGAGTTACTTTGGGTAATGAGAGCATGCTTTGCAGGAAGTCAGGGTGTATCAGTGACTTCATTAAAAAAATGGATGTGATTCCTGATACGTACAAAGAAACACTTTCTCATAATCCTAGCGATTTGTAATTGAAACTAGTTCCAGCCACCCTGGAAGTACTGTGCTAATGTACTGAGGAGTATTGTTCCACTTGAATAAGTTGTCTTAGCCACTGTTTCTCCAAAACATTTTGAGATTTATATCCCAATCTGAGATTTTGAATGTGTCATGCTTGAAGTCACCTCTAGAGACAAGGTCCACACAAACAAGAAGGCGAGGGACAGTAAACAATGGAAATCAGTTAAAGTTGATTGAGTGTACGTTCAAGGCTTATCCTCTGTGGGTGATAGTCCTGATAGCCCCCTGATGAGAGGGGATCAAGGGGAAAAATAACACATTGCTTTTGCTATATTTGTAGAGCAAAAGGAAGAGCCTTATATATACCCTCCCACATTATAGCAACTGTCAAGACAAGCTTCCTCCACAAGTGTCTGCAGTATCTGGATCCACTGTATGGCCAGGTACATCCTAAGCTATGCGTTGTGGTGAGTACCTTCCTTTATTGCTCCCCTGGTTTAATTGGCTAATGTAAAGGCTTACAAACTGCAGTTGCTGAGCTTTTTAGTTAACATACTTGGTGTGCTTATTCAGAACTGAGACAACCTTCACTTCAGTCCATAGATCAAATGTGTATCTTACTGAAATGTAGTTATACTGCTTATATATTCTGCTTGTACAGAAAATGAGCACAGGCATGAGTACAGCTTTGACAAATAATCCTTGGAAATAAAATGCCCGAAGCATGATCCTATTGTGAGGATTTGGGCTGTGTTGTGGTGCTCTGACTAAAGCTGTTATGACAGAATATGAAAAAAGGCAAACTCGTAATAAAAATCAGGTTTTAGGACGTAAAGAATGCCATGAAAATTGGATTGACTTGTTGCATAACATCATTGTAGACATGAAATAGGTACAGTGTTGTTTCCTAGACTTTTTTAAAAAAAAGGTGTGTTTTCATGCAGATGCATTTTGCAACAATGCCTTTCTTCAGGTCTCCTTGATACAGAAATTGCTATGGCTATTTCAGACTCCATTTTTTAACATGTGTGTTCTTTGAAGTTGGTTTTGAAGGTGAGACCTTGTTGTGTCTTAATCACTTTTCCATAGCAATACTGCAGGCTATTGCAGTCAAGGTACTTAATTGTTTTTCTGCCCTCTCGTACTCTGTCACCCTAATAGCTATCTTTCTGTACACCATGTGGAGAAAAAAGGTGGAATTCAGATGAGATTTCTATTATAACCCTTATCTAGATTGAGCACTCTGGTTTACAGTAAGCAGTAAGAAGTTGTGCTGAATTTGAGATGCGTATTTGCCATTTGTAATTGTGAATCAGCAGTGAAGTAACCCAACGGTTCTTGTGAGTTATGTAGAACACTTGATACAGACCTGGCTAAATAGTGCATGTATTTATGAGTATAATTTATAAATAAAGAGAAGCAGTCTGGATTGACAATTGTTATGTATTGCTTCCATTTCCCCCCTCTTGCTTCAGCTTCAGGTATCTGGAGGGTGGTGGTTGTGGCCAAGCATTGTAGTGCTCCCTCAGAGCAGTGCTGTGGTCCCTGTGTGGTTGAGAGTGATGCTAAAGCAAAGGAGATAGCAGTGCTCTTCAAACAACAGGCTGTCAGTGACGGGTTTGAGATGCACGTGTTCTCCTCCCAGCAAAGAGCAAGTGCTGATAATGCCCCTCGTCTGTCCATCGTTAGTTTGGGAGCAGTAGTAGACAAGGCAGGGCTTGTGGATGGAAGGGGAGATGGCAATCTCAGGGTTGGTTTTTCTTCCCCAGTTCCTTGCAGGACATATTGTAGTATGGGATGGTAAGCTGTCTTTCTGTTGGCTAGTTCTTCTTTAGTGTTTTCTGTGAATGAAAAAGTATTTTTGATTGCTACATGAATTTTTAGGTAGAACAGCTATTACCATCCTTTTATGCTTCTAATCACTTGTAATTGCGCAACAGAGTACCTCTGGTTACAGGCTCATCATTACGCAGTTAAACTTTAAATAGTGTGACTTAAATATTCTCTCACTTACTTTATTTGGTGTCCTAAAGAAAAATGAACAACCTTTTTACAATTATTAGTTTGCTAAAAATAAATTACTTGAGTTGGCTTTCCTTACTGTAGCTGCTGTATGGTACAAGGGAGAAATGAAAGTTGAATGCTTTCATTACCTCAAATTCAGGGTCATTTCACAGATGACAGCTAAGAAATGTTAATACATGCTAAGAATGCATTTATTAATGGGACTAATGCAGATATGGGGACAAAGCTGTCTCATGTTTTGCAACCATAAGGCATGCTAATCTCTTTGGTTGATGGATTCTTAAATGAGCAGATTGAGTGAATGATTGGGTTGCTCTCTCAATCCTTAGTTTGAAATATGAATGAGAAATGCTTTGATATTTATATTTGCATAAGATATACTGTCTTGTAATTGATTTATTTAATACTTTTGTACTGACATAATTGTTTAGTACGCTTGTTTTCTCTGCTTTGGAAAGAAACTATAGAAACAGAGGCTTACAGTTTTGCTGTTTCTCGAACAACTTTCAGCTGCCTAATAAGAAGGTGAGGAGGCAAATGATACTTAGGTGAAATTGTATTATTTCCATTTTTGCTAGCTGTCATGTTTCTTGTGTGAAAGCCTGCAGCTATTGCCTGACATTGTTGCTGGGGAGGAAGATGCACGGAGATGTCATGCTTGCCTTTCCAGTTGCCCTTTTACACTTGTATTCATGCAGTCCTTTTGCATTTATTTATGTTATAAAATTCTTAAAAAGGGTTGTCTGTTGATTTTTGCTATGGTAAGCAGGCACAGAGTGGAGACTGCAGACTGGACAGTGAGTTGCAGGTTTGGTAATACCTTCTATGTTTTTCTTTAGTCTTGCTGAAACTAGGTATTATAAGATACGATGTCAACAACATTTCTTCTGGGGGTTTTTTTATTTTTGAAGAGGCCTTGTCAGTGTCTGATTTTCCATAATACAGGAGAATCTTGTAAAATTTGTAATGTAAAGATATCCAGTGATCATCACATGGGTAGGGTGAGACTTATCATTATATTCCCAAAACGTAAAGGTTAGTATTCTTGCTTGCTAGTGGATTATTCTGAGTTTTATGTTTACACATGCAGGGTTTAGCAAGCGAGAACATGATTTTCCCCAAATACACTGTGCACGGATCCACAACAGTGACATTGGAAGATTCTTCTTAAAGCTTTATACAAGAGTTTTTCTTAAAAATTTTTTGTGCTGGGAGGGTTAGGAGCTTCAAGCAGGCTGCGGCTTTTGACATGTTTCATGTTGGTCTTAAGGCAACCTAGTGTTTAAATTAATGCAGTCCCCATGTATCAGCCCTGTTGCTGTTCTCTTGCTCTGCTGCACCTGGCAGTTTTAGCTTTATTTTTTTTTTGTCCATTTTTGGCAGTGTTTCAATATTTGTTTCTAATTTATTTTTTTATTTATTTACTTTAGTGAGCTATTTAACATTTATTTTCGAAATGCTGTTTAATTCTATACTTAAGTTGCAAAAAATTTACAGTTTTCTGAAAAATTAATTCAGCCTGTATTATTCAGCTCCAGTGCTTCTTGGAGTTCATTGTTTTTACAATATAGAAGATTGTGCTCTTGCGTGAGAATTGTAAGGTTGGGTTTGTCTTTTTTTTTTCAGTTTTCCAGCTTCTACATTTTAGTCTCAGAACAGCTCTTAAGTTCTTTGTACTTGCTGTAAAACTGTAGATTTTGTAGACCTGGAGCTACAGAAGCGAGGAAAAAATGAAACACTTTATGGGAAAAGAGACTTTGTACACATATTACAGTCTCTTCTCCTATTATTGCCTGGATAGACTGATACCAGTTGCTGTCAAGTCTTTCCTCTGTGTATTGCAGTTTTATTAGATTCTTCCTCAGAATCTGTCCCACATCAAAATTAATCTACTTCCATTTTTGGTTTTGCTTTAGGTATGGATGGGAATGATCAGTAAAATCCAGCATAATGCTGATTATGCTTTATGATTTGTTCATACTTCATAAGGGCAGCCTTTTCTTTTGATCTTTTTACTACAGTGGATTTACAAGTTCATAATGCCATAAGCTATTCCAGTTTCTTCTGTATCCTCTAAGACACTGAATGTTGAAGATCCATGGGTTGCTGCCATCTTAGTACCCCTCAGCTTTGTAAATTTGAGGAATAAGCCTGGCTTTGCTCTGCCTGTTAAGCTGTGATACATAAGCATGCGTTAATGTCTTCCTGGTAATTAGTCTCCCATTGCTCTATGAGAAATCTAAGGATGTTCTTCTGTGGGGCTGTAAGGGATATTTTTTTTTCCTTCAGTCAGCCAGATGCAAAGATATTCTACAGAGTTTTATTTTGTTCTCCTTTTTTATTATTCATAATTGTTGGTGCCTATTAGTACAATTTCTCTTGGTTATTTAGGTCCTCAGAGAAGAAAATAAGACGTAACATGCTGTATTCTAAAACTGGACGTGGGCATCTATGCAAGCATCACATTGTCTTTGTAAAATAAACACACAGTTGATATCATGGTCTCTTCTGCTTTCTACTGAGTTAGTAACGGGGGGTAGTTATTCGTTGCAGGGGCAGCCTCACACTGCCTGCATGCTCCCCCAGTTTGTCAGAGGGCAGCCGCGGCATTGGAGCACAGGGATCGATGTGCAGCTTTCGATACCTTCAGTGCCTCCTGCCTGCATGCTGTGCACTGAACTTTGTCACGGTAGGGCTGTGACAGACGATCGATTAATGTGCTTGTGGCAATGCCAGGGAAATAGACAAACCATCGCTTAATTGAAATACTTAGTTTATTCACTGATTAAAGTACCTGAAGTTAGTAAAGCAGTAAAGCTAAAGAAAGGGCTATATAAAACAATAACAAATAATAACACTTCCTATGACCTTTTCCAATTGCCTACTCTCTGCTGCCCATGCCGTGGCTACCTAGAGCGAGTCTTGCTCCTGCTTATCCATCCCGATGGGTGTCTGAGGGAGGCTACCTGTGTTGGCTCTGATCACTGATCAGGATGGGGTTGTGCTGACCACAGTCCACATCAGGGACCAACGTAGAGCTTTGTCCCAGGTCCAACAATGAGGAAAAGGCCCCAGTGCTTCTGCACAGTTGTCAGTCCTGCTGGCTGATGTTCCTCCAGGTCTTTGGAGGATCTTCCCCCTCTCCACTGCTGGAATTGCTCTACCGTGCTAGGTGGTGTCACCTGTCTCTTAGGTGAGAGCATTAGAGCATTAGATGAGTCCCTGAATCTAATACTACTTTGAATGATGTCATCTCATATCCCATTTTCTATTCTTGTTGGTTACTCCTTCATTTTACTTTTGGGTACTGGTCATTGGGGTTATTTCTTAATGTTACTTTTGGGATGTTGCCATCAGTAATCTCCAAGCAAACAGTTACTCCCCTTCCATCAGTCATGCTCAAAGTCTTCGTTCCCCCTTTCTTACAGCCAAGAGCTATAAAGACTCCTATAAATAATTTGTCTCTGGCAAGGTCATAGTGTCAAAGGAGGTCTGTGTGGACGCATTCACAGTTATTCAAGTGTTTGGGGATTTTTTTGGAAAGGCTTCATGTAGGTAATGTAGGATACTACATTTCCAGCAGATTGAGTGAAGGGAAAGGAAGGAGCAAGTGTCAGAAGTGGTGTTGCAAGGTTTTTAAGTTTTATTGCTGTGTAGTAGTGAAAGCCTTCCAGCTTTTCAGGTTTGTCCAGACAGGACCAGACTATCACAGGTTCCTCTGATTAGATTTACAGACTCATTAAGTAGGCTGTGCAGACTCATGTCTGTTATAACTAGTATAATTTAACTTCATTAGTAAAGTGGCTACATACTTTTCAATGTCATGGTCAATGGTGTTGCAGCATGTTTGAAATACAGTAGGTATTTTTATTGTTCTATTTTCATTATTAGTATATTTTCCACTTTTTGCTCTTGAAGAGATTAGCCACTCTTATTTTAGCATTCACCAGCATGTCTCAGGCTCTAGGCTTACCCTTTGGGCTTAATTATGAATGCATGTCATGTTTGCAATTGCATTAAACATAAGCAACAAAATGTTACATGAGTTAAGCTGGACAATAGCCAACTTCCTTTCAGAGAACAGCAAAGTCAAGGAGATAAGAGCTGAAAATTAAGCTAGATATTTTCTTATCAAAACTGGGGGCTATACTTCTGTATTTTGGACTTCTAAAAATCTGTAACACTAGTTTACAAGAATTAAGATTAAAAAATAATTGATGTTAAGCAGTATTTAAGTGTAACTTAAATAAAACCATGTAACATAGTTCAGTATGGAAGACAGGATTTATTTGTTTGCATTGTAACATTCTGTTTAAATACTATAAGGCGAAGCCTGATTTATCAGAAAACCCATGCCTTTTAATGAATTTCTGTATTATCACTTGATTTTGAACTATCTTTTTAAATGAGCATGATCTGCTTGAATTAGGAAAAAAGAGCATTACTGATCTTTTGTCACTGATGCTTAGTGAAGTCAAAGGTATGCACCATGCGTGTTCTTAATAGTTCCCAAAGGGATTGTCCTAGCCAGACAAATGTATGCTTTGTATAAGGAAAAGAAAAAGAAAAAAAAATCCAAAACTTGCAGGATGATTTTGATCTGTTTGGAGACCTTTATGCATTCCCTCTTTTGTGACTCCATGAAGTGCTGGAGGTTAAGCAGGAGGCACTCCGGTGGAGGTAAAGCTGAAAGTCCATTTTTGTGGAACACTACATTGCATCTGTTGTCAGGGGAGCCACAGAAACAAGGTGTTCTGCATCTTGCAGGAAGAAGATTAATTATCTTGATTTGAAACTTCATACAAAAAGCCAGGAGGGTTTTAAATAACCATTTTCATAAGAATTTGGTAAGGAAGACAAATACATACAGACTACAACTTGGTGCATCTAGAAAAATTGCAGTGAAGCTCCGTATAACATGAAGAATACTTTTTTCAGTTCCTTTTTCAATAATGGTAGATGTCTAGATAACAAGCAGAAGGTGTGATGAGAAGTTGCGTATAACTGGTAGAATCATTGGAACTGAATTACAGTCACTTTATAAAGGATAGAGAGAATAACAAGTCAGGTATCACTCTGTTTTTTAAAGACTTCATTACCTTTCTTAGAGTTACTGAGAATGTAACCATGGGTTTTTGAATGTGTGTGGATCGATATGCTGCCGGAGGGATCTGTTACCAACCATCAAATGATACTACAGAAAAGAAGAGTTACTTTAAGTACCTCTGTAATTCACAGTTAATAAAATGGTGGTGTTATGGGGGAACTTCAATTTAAGAGACATTTAGTGGAAGATCTGTGCAGCTGGACTTAAAAGCAAGCTATTGTTGCTAGAAAATAGAGGATAATTTGCTAAAGCAAAAAGGTATTGCATTGAATGTATGATAAGTCAATTCCGGGATTCATTTTGATGGATAAAGATGAACTAACCACTGGACTGGAAGCTGATGGTTGCCTAGGGACCAGTAATCCTGACCTGATTATATTTAGTATAGGCAAACAGAGGACAAGTCCAAAAACAAGCTTATATCAAAAGGGCTGATTTCCCAGAACTGAGGAAAACTGTATTTGAGATTGTCTGGGAGGAAGATATAGACAGAAAATTGGGAGTTCCTTTAGAAAGAGTAAGGGAAGGGCACCAAGGAAAATATCTATAGCTAGGAAATTGCGGGAAACAGTGAGGTTTTTATTCTAAAATACATTCAGATCAGGAGAAATTAGTCCAATGTTACAGGCTCATGACTAGAAAGAGGTGGAAAAATCTTAATGTTGGTTTAGGGGGGAAAAAAAAGGCAAGAATGATCATTAATTTTCTTTCTGCATTTTGAATTGTGTTTCACAGGATGTACCAATGAGATTGCAGAAATCCCTCTTCTTTTCAGATCTTTTAGTAACAAAGGACAGTAGTGATAAATAACATAGACTTACAGATCGAGAACTGCTGTTACACCTGTACCATTGCTGGAACAAGAGAATGAGCAAACCTACAGAAAATTGTTGGCAGTTGATTATTGGACTGGTGAAAAGGCATTTAATCACTCAAAAGGGTTGTATCTTAGTATCTTACCTCCCCTTAAAAACTCCTGCTTTTTGGGGAAAAAGTTGCGAAGGCAACACTGTTTGCTGAAGGCTTCTATGGGACTCACAGGACCCCCCTCTTGAAGGCCTATAACTATGCTATGGATAAAAAAATTGATACTGGCATAAAAAGAAATCACTGCTAGTATTTTGTTGAATCAAAACAACTTGGCCAGCTATGAACAAATGCAGACTGTTGAGTTTTTACTCCATCAAATTAAATCCTGAAAGGACTAAATTCACCAAGAAAGTGCAGAATAACTGCACTGTAGCTCTGCAGGTATCTTCCAAACGTAATGCATTTTGCAATCGTAAATGTGTTACATCCCCAGCAACTGGGTTCTGAAGGTAGGCTGGAGTCAGAGATAGAGGATGTCCTATTCTCATACAGTTATTTTATGTCCTACTCTGCATTGTCCGAAATCTTTGTTTTGGCTGGGTAATGCAGACCCATCCTTAGAATCACAGTAGCTCAAGGTGGTGGTCCCTTCACCAGAAGAAATAAAAAATGCTAAAAATCTGCTTATAACATGTTAGTGACAGCTCTGATGAGGGTAATAAAATATAGGGTGCCCAATGTGGTGGGATGGCTACAAAGTAAATTACAGTGTGAGTTTCTTAGAAAAATAGAGGACAACTTACCTGCAGTTTTGCAAACAATTTAATCGGCTGTTACAAGGAAGTATTGGGAGGATTACTTGCCACTAATCCATCTCAGCATCCACTGTTTGTGCTATTTTGAATGATCTATTTTTTGTTCAAATAAAATAACGTCAGATCTGTTTGCACGTAATTACCAATGCTAATTTTTCTTATCCTTTCCAGCCTTCAAAATTAATGCAGGGGAAGAATGCATATATTCTTTATGTGAAGTTCTATCAAACTTGCTCAAATCAAAAAAGATGCTAGAGATCTGTGTCACTGATCATTGTTTCCAAGTGTTCCAGTAAATGGACACCGTGCTTCATTCACCTCATGCTTATTTAAATCCTGCTTGTCTGTGATAGTGTCAGTGCATTTTAAGCCCTGTTATGTTCTTAATGACTCGCTTGTTCGTAGTATGATGATGCAATGATAGTACAATACAGCAGTGATACAAGTTAGACTACACTAAACTTATGAATAAGATAAATAAAAAGTTTCTCTGGCCCAAGTTGGGAAAAAGCCTCCCTTCCCCTTTCCTTCTGCAACAGGAAGAAAATCTTCTCTCCTTTTCTTTTTCTCTGTATGTGGGTAGGTTATCTAAGGATGGAAGCTTATTAAAGTATTTTTATTTTTCAGGGACATTTTTAAAGGTTATCTGAGAAATATGATGTGTGTATAGTGATGACTTAGTTCTTACACAGTTTGAGTGCAGCATATTTACAAAAGTAACTGATATTTGTGAGCAGAAAAGCTTAATTCTGCAATAGGTGGTAGAAGTTCATTCTTTTTAGGTCCTTATGGCAAAAACTTAATCTTAAGTCATGGTGTTGGATAATTATTACAAATCATGGGAGTTAAAAGATAACACATAGGCTTATCTTATTGCTTTGTGGCACACATCACCTTTGTTCATTACATTTTTTTTGAAAACAGAATCCAGAAATACTGGCTGGACACTGGCTTGTAGAATTTCTAACCTCAAAAGCTAATATAAGATGCTTTCTTTGAACTGTGACGAGAAATTCAGAATAAACCCTTCTTTATTCAGTGCCTACAGGGCCATATATTTGCTCCCAAAAGGAACAAGTAAGAGTGGCAAAAAGTTGGAGGTGGGATCCAAAAGAATTGCCATTTTGCCTTAGTTTGATAACCTTTCAAGATGACTGTGAACACTGTTGAGTTTTCTGCAGGATTATTGCAGTTGGACTCGATCTTAAAGGTCTTTTACAGCCTAAATGGTTCTATGATTCTACTCCATGTAAAATTTTAATTTTGGTTTCTGATTTTTTTTTTTCCCATTAGAGCAGTAAGCTAGATTTAGTTGAATACTGTTGGTTAGTGATCATAAAGAAATGATCTCTAGATTATGGGGAAGCGGCTTCCAACTTCATTGGCATCGCTGTCTTTGCAGGCTTTGTGAACTGTTTTGGTTAGGGAGATTCATTTAGATGAGTTGTCCTGTTGGACATGAGCAGTTCATAGCTTTTTATATTTCATTGTAGCTGAGTATGACAATACTAATGAACACTTATGTAATCCCCACCACTTGTTACCATTTGCTTATTGCAACCTCTGTTTGCTAGCCTTTTTGCATTACAGTTACACTTCATAGACTTCAGGGAGAAGTACTTAATTATTTATGTCAAGTACATTTTAGGGATTTATCAACAACAGATACAATTGGAAATGTCTACCAAGCAAACTGTAGAGATGAGTATTCCTCCTCACAGTCTGGCCTGTGCTTTGGTCAGTCTCAAGCCTCAGGCAGGGGGTGGGACAGATGCTCGAGTGCCACTTCAGATGGCAGGCAGCATCTTTATTAATTCATGTATATTTAACCACACACCTGTTGTGCATACATCTAAGTCTCAATTAGGGAGCATGTCAGGAAAAGATGACCTGATTCTGCTCTCTTATTGTTATTCCAAAGCTCGGGTCCACTAATCCTCCTGTTTTGGTTTTTTTTTTTTTTTTTTTTTCCTTCCTGTTGTCTCTCCTTTGATGGTACCACAAGTCTGTTGGCCTTCTGCCAAGTCTTATGTCTGTTGAAACCTTTGTCCCTCTACCCACGCCAGTTGTTACAGTTGAGTCTTTGAATTACTGACCAGTTCATTATGAAAGCAAAAAAGCAGCTTGATCTCTTTCAGTCTGGACTATGAGGAAAATTACTTTCTTATCTTGCTAAGATTAACAACAGGATATTGCATTTGTGTGTTATAGAATATTGCAACTGAGTAGAGAGTACAGACGGCTGGGTGGAATTTCTGTTCAGGTTTTGGTCTGGATGGGTTGGCCCTGGTTCATGTAAGCCCAGGCTTTAAAATTATTCTGCTGTCCAAGCCACCCCATCAAATCCCTACCTGGGATGTGTAGGAGGAGGGGGCAAGGCAGTTGAGACTTTTTGTTGTTGTGGTGGTTGTTTCTGGGAGAGGGAGGCCAGTTATGCAACACCTACAGATATCATTTGTTCTTCTCACTTCTTATACTTGTTTACCTTCCTTATGTTCCTTCAAGTAGCATCTGTGTAGGTTTCAATTTTGATCTCCTATAAAAAACAACTTTATATTTGTATTTTTGTTTACTCTTTCACCCTGCTATCATGCTGTTTCTGTTGAAGGACCTCAAGAGCTATGTGTTTGTCAGATAGTGAGCTTGATCATGTTGTTACTATCATCTTCTGGTTAAGCAATATGCGGTCGGTCCCTTTACATGTTATGAGTTACCAGCATCACAGGTCATGATGAGAGGTAAAGAAAATTGTTGTGGTCTCTCCAATAATAGTGAAGCTTAGTTGTTGACCATACCTGCCAAAGGCTGAGCCAGTTCATTAGAAAACTTAGATATATCAGGAAAACAGCCTCTATGTCTTCCTTCCCCTATGCAAGAGAAATGGGGTACAAAGTCTAAGAGTTCAGTTAACAGTGTTTTACCACTTACTGCCTTTCTTTAAGTCTGTGTTGTGTCATTCCTGCTCTGAATGGATATGGTGTTGATAGTAGCTTGAACTTGTTCTGTAAGGTTTGCAAGTGTAATGAGAATGAATTTGAAATCTTGCCATAGAGAGGTCAGCAGTCACAGAAGATCTTCCTGGGATGGTCATCTATTCCTGTCCCCAGTCCCAAAGCAGAATCTGTTGTATTTCCTGACAGATGAAAAGCAGGCTAGGTACACACCTAAAGGAGATTCACAACTAGAGTGATGATGGCTTTCTGAAGATGTTGCATCATTCCTTATACTCCTCTTTCTCATTTTGAAGATTCTAGTATAAAAGTATTGACTATTTTGAAAATACAAAATGACAGTATAATTCAAGGAGGTTGTAATTCAAGTAATATATTTGGTGTGGTGCAATATATAGAATACGTTTCTGAACTTTGACTCTGAAGGATCATCCTGCTGGTAGGGAAGGTGATAAAGTTTGTCCGTTCGGTATTGGGCTTCAGTAGGTTTTTTCACCTCTGCACCAGGTTGTCCACCTCTGGCAGTATAAAAAACAATGATTGTTAAATTCATTGCTCTTCTAGCTTTCCAGATCTTTCCTTTTCTTTAAGAGACTGATGCTTTCTGTTCACAATTTTTTATTATTTTTATTTATTTTGACTAATGAATGTTTCAGTATGTGAAAACTGAAAGTTAAGGTGGGAATGTAATAAGATGTTCTAAAGAAACAGTGGCAGAGTTAGGGAACTTCTCACCTGTAGATGCTTTTACAACACTGGTGTATGTCTGTAGCATCTCTGCAAAAGTTATTTGGTGCTCAGAGTGACTATCAAATCAATAAAACTTTTATTTAAAATCATGTCAGTCTTATATTACAAGCTCTATTGTTTTCTGTGCTAAACTGCTTAAGAAACAATTCCAGATTTCTTCAAAGAAATTGAACTGAATAGAAAAAGAACTGAATAGAAAAAGTTCTCAGCAGACAGTCATAAATTTTTCCTTAGTCTTGGTTGCAAGGTATGAGATTCACTTTGAGCTTGTTTTATTACCCTAAACAAGTAATTGGATATATTCAGAAACATTGAAAAATTATACGCAGCTTGTATCAATCTGTTAACTGAAGTTAAAAGTACATTAGTGTAAGCTCATCCCTGAAATTAACAGGTCCAAAAGACCACAACTGATGGGAATTGGGGTTGATTCTCTCAAGCATAAATTTAGCCATGAACTCCTCACTATCTGTTCATCCTCTCTGTCCTACCGTTCAACTCTCTCATGTTTGCAGAAGGTTACATCATTGTTTCTTTGCTAGAAAGGAGTTCAGTTCAGACAGTTGTCCTCCCAAGTAAACGACTGGTAGTCTTCCATGCTTCTTTCTGTAATTTGTAAAGTTTCATAAATATGGTTAATAATACTTTGTCATTCTATAAGTGAAGCAGGCAATTATTTTCCCTTGATACTTTCTCTAATCTCTATTGCAGGGGTTTGGGAAATTTGTTACACTATTTCCCAGGAAATTCAGTGGAAATTAGAAAAGTTAGAGAAACACAGTTCTTTGACACTTACCTACTTATATAGGTGGATGTAATATAGGGAACCAAGTGTTATCTCCAGACTAATCGAGTCTTAAAACCCTGATGATGAGATGCAATGGGGTGCTAAAAGCTACCTACTGCAAACTTAAAAGTGTGTGGAAAAAGAGTGAAGGATTCCTACTTCCAGCAAATCTGCATATGCATGGAGGAGAGACAACTTAATGTGCTTCAGCAGTTAAATCATTTTTATTTTGAACACTTCCGCGTGTTATGCACGAAGCAGTTGTAGGCATTTAAGGAAAACGCTTAACAACACCCTAGGAGGTGGATCGATTAATAGGCCCACAAAGTTTTGCAACATGAAGCATGTAACGTAAAGCTAAGAGCATGAGAAGCTGAATTAGATGCCATTTTACCCCATATGGAATAGTTCAGGAGGTGTGTAATTTGGAAATGTCAACTACTAAGTAACAGTTTCAAATACCTTAGAAAATACTTATAAATGGCTTCCAGTCATTATACTTCAAGATGAGATTACTACTGTGCACCTAAATGAGATGCTTATTTGAGTCCCTGAGCAGCTTAATTTCAAGACACCAAAGGTCAGGGAGGCTCTAATAATAATCTAATAACAATTGACTGCACGTTTCTGCGAGATTTAGCTGCATTAGAGCCTGGTTGCTGAGGGCAGGATGAATTAGTTATTGCTTAACTGGCATAACTTGAAGCAGCATTAGCCATCGAATGTGACTAATACAATGTTACGGAATAGCCAAAGGCAACTAATGCTTGGACAACTGCTCTAGAAACTCAGAGCACAGTCACTGTGGCTCTGAGCAGATTTGGCTGTGTCCCACCTAATGAGGATGTGATTAGGTTGGGATTGGGGTACCCAGTGTCATGGTTTTAGTCGATAGGCATCAGGCCATGGTTCTGGAGATGAATTGGATGTTGAATGCATTCACTCAAGTGAAAAATTATTTTTTTTTTTTTGTACAGATGATGATTCTTACAGCAGCCTGAATCACGTCAAAGCTTGCCTCCCTCTGAATCTTACCATGATCAGATTGTATAATGAGTGTAAATTCACCTTGAGATGCACAGATCATAGGCACTAAGTAATTGCAAAGAATTTTTGTAATATTGATAGGAAAATAATACTCTGACCATGACACCTAATAACAGTTTCCCTGGAACACTGAATGGACATTTAAGTCTCAAGCCCAGAGGCTTGTTTACAGTTTAATTAAAGTAAATGCACATTAATAGTGATATTATTAGTATTCAGTGTCTTTGGGAATTTACAGGCAATTAATCTTCATATTTTCTAGAGGAGTAAATGATAATTTGGGGATGACTAATTTGATACAGTGATTCTAAATACGATTTTGAAATTTATTAATACAATTTAAAAAATGCTTCTCATTTATTTTCTGCTAATCTAGCAAAGACTCAGTTTAAAAAGGAAACTTCTGGTTTTGAGTGAGTATATTTGTCTCTTGAGTTGGAGGTTGTATCTCATGTGTCGTGGGAGGGGGAGAGGCAGCCTTGCTGTTGCAACTTGCATTCTCCTCTGCCCCTGATTGTGTGGGGCTGTGTGAGACAGGAGGAACTTGTCTCAAAGGGGTCAGTTGTGCTCCCACTCACTGTCCCTGATGCTCACCCTATCGCTTTGCCTAACAGTTAAACTCGCTAGCCTGGAAAGAAACTAGGCTAGTGAAATAAATTAAATTTCTTTCTGGCTAGTGAGTTGAATCAGCTCATGAAAAGATGTAAGACATGCTAGACCTGATGCCAAAGGATTGTGTGGGTAGGGGAAGAGGAAAATTGTTGCTCTTGGAGCAATAGTGAGCTGCTAGGTTAGCTGCTAGTCATGGGATTGCTGCCTTAGTCTGGGCCAGTTTAACCAAGGCATTTCTGAGTGAAGATTGACACTTTCTAAAAACAATATCCAGTTGTTCATATTGCTGCTGTCTGAAATATTAAATCCTGTTTGAGAAAGCACTTGGAGAAAGCAGAGGGATAAGTTGAAGAGCTCTGAGGATTCATAGCAGTCAGCAGTCACTAGAATACACTCATCCCCTGTCTTCCTTCGTCTTCTTTCTGGGATAATGAATTCCGTTTTTCCAGTCGTTAATTTCTTTGAGGCTTTGGGATCTTGAAGATAGCACCATTATTTTGTTGGGCAGGAGTATGTAGGGCTGAGTTTTGTTAGCAAACTCAATTTGGGAATAATATGAGACAGTGTATGTAAATGATACTTCTTTGTTGGGGGGAGGTTACCACAAATCTGGCAGGAGATTATGGTCGGGATCTAACAGGAACCTCTTGGAATATGTACTGTTCAACATATTTCTGAATCTGGAAAAAGGACGAATAGTGAAAAGACATAATTCTGTAGCATCAAATAATTAAAACGTTAAATTCAAACCAAAGAATTACATAAGAATCTTGTGATACTCAGTGACTGGGCAATAATGCAACAAATGAAATTGCAGCAATAAATTCCAAGTAGTGCATAGGGGATAAAACTATTGCTGCTAACACAGTGATGGGCTGTAAATTACCCATTAGCACTCAGAAAAGAGGTCTGGAAATCATTGTGATCGGAGGCTGAAAATGCTGGTGCTGTGCTTAGTACCCATCAGAACAATGTTAAAAATTATTAGGAGAGGAGGTGAAAACAAAATGGAAAGGGTTTTCTAAATATATTGCACACTTGCATCTTGAGTGGGAAACAGCTACTGTACAAGGAGAAATTAAGTAGACTAGGGCTCTCCAGTTTACAAAAGAGGTGACTGAGGAGAAGCTGATTTTATATATATGTGTGTATATATAAATAAAAGTATATTTAAAAAAAATAAAAATCATAAAGGTCTTGGAGAACACTAGACTAGGGGATATTCAGTAAAATGAACAGGAAGCATCTCTAAAATAAATTAATGGAAATAGTTTTCATGCTGTACCTAATTATTCTGTGGATCTCTTTGCAAAGGACAAACATCAAAATGTCCACGGAATGGATTAGGCGGGGAGGGTGAATCAAGGACTGATAAACACAAGGATGTGTACATATTCTTCAGCTTCAGAAGTCTTTAAAACACAGATTGCTGAAAATTGGAAGAGCTAGTTGCATACTTCGCCCACTTTTTTAATGACGTTTTCTTCAGCATTTCCTACAGCTGCTATTAGAGAGAGGAGGTTGGTTAGACCTGGTTGGTTAGAGAGGAGGTTGGTTAGACTGACATTTGGTTTTGCCGAGTACACCTGGTCTTCCACATAGGTTAACATTTAACCACAAGAGGTATACATATAGAAATCACTGCCTAAATAGTCTCCTAGCACCACTTATGCAGAATAGATGGAGCAAATAGTAATTGTATGCATCTCTGGTGGTCCTCTGTCCAGACCAGTAAGTCTGTATGATCTGTAGTGCTGAAGGCATAGCAGAGATGAAGGGCAGTTGTAGAGGTGAGACAGTGACAAGAGGTGGATGCTAATAGTGTGTCTTTAAAAAGCCTTGGTTTTGGTGAGTAGTGGTCATGATTATTAGAAACAGTTAAAAAGCGGTAACTTTAAGAGCAGCTTTAGAGCAGAAGGTGTTATCCTTGTAGCTTTACTGGTAACTCTGTGCTTGACTGCTGACAAGGCAAGTTCCTTGAAGTTTCTGGACTTTAGTATTGTTTTGCATTTTTAAAGATGGTGTCATGTCTTTCCTATTCCACCTACCAGATTAGAAGAAAAGCATTCAGGGGGCTGTAGTCCAATAGGAATTGAAGACTGGGGGTTAGAAATTGAAGGATTGCTGAGAAATTTGCCAGGATTTAAGAGGCAGATTTTCCTGAATATGATGGGAGACCTAAAGTTTATGGAGCTGGATCTCCAGCCTGTCTACCCAAATACATTGTAAAAGTAAGTTGTGTGGAAAATAAAGCTTCAAAAATGGCATAGAGAAAACCTAGAAGTGGAAGACTATGGAAAAAACTCTGGAAAGGAACACAGTTCTTGTTATTTGATAGAAATGTTAAACCAGGAGGTGAAGAGCTTTGTACTTTCATTACACGGAATTAATATTTTTCAATTTGTCTTGAAAAGATAAAATTGGAAGACCACCTGTGGAGAACTGTAGCTGAGTGGAAAATTTTGTGTACAACATGTTATGCGGAAGATTATGGGTCCCTGTGGATCCTTATGGATCTTAAATGGTGACTCACTCTGTGCCCAGAAGGCTGAGGAATTGCTATCCTCAGTACTTTTCATGTAACAGCACAGTAAATTCTTACGACACTGTTCCACAGGTTGGTTGCTGTATTTCTTCTAATCCAAATGTATGTCTTTTAGATGAAGAGAATTACAAGAATATTCAAATTGATTCCGAAAAAGATGGCACTTTTAACAGTAATTTGGTGTTGTGACTCCATAACTTAGGGCCATCCATCAAAGCCATTCAGAAAAGGCTTTTTTGTGATCTCATTCATACAATTCTACAAAGACAGAAGCTGAAGAGCATCCAAAGTTCAGATGAACACACTAAAGGAGAGTCATCATGAGCAAGATCAGTCATGCATCAGGGACTACTACTGAAGTTAGTTTATTGCTGATTTATATTAACTTGTAATTTCTGATTCCAGTATCAAGAAATAAGATGAACAGTTAAACTAACACTTAGAGAACTAAAACCTCAGCCTCCCTCCAGACAGTTCTCCTTCCCCTTTCCTGGTTTGCAGTCCCCTGGCTGCATGTTATGTACAGTCCCTTTGCTGAGGCAACAGGCAGTGCAGAAGTGTGGGCTCAGTGTGGTGGTGTTCATTAGCTTTTTGCCCCCCCCTTGGTTGTTACTCAGCTGCTGTGGTGTGGCTTTCTCCAATTGCCGCAGTCCCTTTCAGGAGCTCTGTGTGCTCCAGTGTGGGCTCCTCCGTGGGCTGCAGTCTCTTTCCGGGGTTGTACCTGCTCTGGCATGTGTTATTCTATGGGCTGCCGTCCATTTCGGGGGTGGTACCTGCTCTGGTGTGGGTTTCTCCATGGGCTGTAATCCCCTCAGAGGTGTTGTCTCCTGTGTTGTCTTCTGTGCATCTGCCCCTGCTCAGGCATCTGCTCTTGTTTCTCCTTCTCTCCAGTGTCTCTCCTGCCCGTAGAGGATACTGCCCTTTCTTAAATACATTTTTGCAGAGTCACCATATGTTCCTCTGATTTGTCTGGTTTTGGTAGGTGACGGGTCCGTTTTGTCTGTTGCTGAAGTGGCTGTGACCAGCACAGGGCAGTCCTTGACCTCCTCTTCCACAGGTCACCCATGCGTGTTCCATCCCGCCCCTGCCAGTTATGCCCAATACACCCTCATGCCCCATAGCTCTTGTATTCGTTGTGGCTTTGTTAGCCAAGTCTCAACAGGACAGGGAAAAGGTGGCCCTTCCAGTCTAACCTGGGGGCTGCAGAGCTCTTTAGAGTGGTAAGATGCATGAGTTTTAATTCTGCAGTCTGTGGGGAGAGATGAGCTTGGGAGGCTAATAAATGAGGAAACTTTTCTCCCAGCAGCTCAGTTTTAAAAAGAAAAGAATTAGTTCTTGTTTTGGGATGGTCATATGAAGTTGGTACTTAGTAGGATGCCATGAACATTATCTAGTGACTGGCTGTTCAGGGAGCTCTTGCATTGCTTTCTGTAGTTTCCTGGCCTCAAATCTGATGTAATCAGATGAGTAGCCAGTTGCTCAGTTCTGGAAAGAACCGAATGTGTGCACAACATACCCTAAAGGTACTTAGGAAACTGTTATGTTGAAAGACCAGTGAATTTAGGAACTGCATCACAGGGAGAGGATGAATAGTGGAGGTTGCATCATACTCTTGATTTGTGCACCAGAAATCCACTAAATGCTCCTCTGGATCTACCAGCTATAGAATTTCTGATTATTTTCCTATTCTGCACATATTATGTTTAATGTTATTCTCAAAGAAACAGACTTGCATGTAACAGCAGAAGTATGTTAACAATTGCATGAGTATCAGAATACAGGAAATGTTAATGGTCCAATTTTTCATTCCTTTATATTCTTCTAATTATGAAGTTTGTCCCAGCAGTATTAGTCACTGATATTTAGTGCTGATTTATTTAGGCAGTACTGTATAATAGAAGATACAATCTTCAAAGTATTTTGGTAGCGTGTGTTCATAACTACCTTGTGGAAGTAACTGAATAGATTAAGTGGGAGTGGGCACACTACATACGAACTTAAATCTTGTATTGAAATCTTTCAAGTGTGGTATCAGAATTTCATCTTTATGTGTATCGCTGGGTTTTTATGTCGCTTCTGAACTGTATTTATATATCATGGGTAAAAAGGTATTGATGAGACTAATTTTTCATGTAGTATGTGTTAGTAGATTAAAGGAAAATATGTTAGATTCTCATAAGTTGCACCTCATTCTCCTTAAAGAGAGCCAATCAATATTATGCTTAAGCAGAAATGCTTTGTGAAATCAGAAAGCTTTCAGTGGGTAGATCTAAAAACATATCCACCAAATAAGAATAAATGAAGAAATGGATAATGATCTGGATATGTGCTGGGCTCAAACTTGTTCACGTATTCAAAAGTGAGTTACTGTGCCTTAGTGATGCCAGATAGTATAGTGCATTGTGGAAACTGGAAAGAAATAGGTTAAGGAAAAAAAAACCTGGCAAGCCTATTTTTCCGGCCTTCGGTATAATTCTGTGCTGTGAAGCGCTGAACCAGGATCACCTGATATTTACAGAGAAATAAATCAGGGTCATTGGCACATTCGGTGTGACATAAAACAGGCTGTCACATGACATTGATTAAAATATTTTAAAGTAAAACTAACAAGGTAGTTACGATTAGGAGAGAATAGTCTTCAAGGTTTTCTTAGGTTATTTTTCCTTTACAGTAATCTATCACAAATGTTTCTAGTTGCCTTTCACAATCCCATTGGTAAATTTGTGAATTACTCTGCCCAAATCAAAACACAAGCCATGACTAAGATTATCTTTTAAAATGTCCCATGAGTAATACTGAATCACTCTGCATCATCTAGCTATTAGAGAAAGTGGTTGGTATTCTTGGGTGAGATTTTATCATCTTGTTCCGTGTGCCTTAGAATTTATTCAAGTCAGTAAGCTGAGGCAGAATTTAATCATAACCAGCCATCTGACCTAGCTCCATGTGGCACGAGTGCTTTGAGTCATTTTTATTTCCTTATGAAGTAGGGGAGGCAATACACACATTCAAATGAGAAGTGTGATTTGAAAGTTGCGTAGTGTATTCTCCCCTTTCACTGTGCTAACATTGTATAACCTAGAGTATGAGAAAGATCATGACACTTCTCAGAATGGGATAGTAGAAGGTAAACATTTTCAGTTAGTTTCTTTTCAAATAATGCTTGTTATTTGTAATGCTATGCAACATTCATACGCACATGATATTTGAGGTCTCTGGTCTAGGATCAGTAATCGGTTACACTTTTGCTGCCCTAACAGACATGGAGATTTATGTGACTACCTCTGTATCCTAGACAAAGCACTGAAACTATTAATGTCTTTTAAAATACAGTAAACACGCCTCTGTGATTACATGCTTGCAGACACTTGAGGAACAGCTTTTAAAAAAACAAAAGACTGGACACACTTCCATAGTAACTCAAAATCGTGAAAATTTATAAACAGGGTATATTCCTGTGATGTTTTTAGCACTACTGACTCAGACATCTCATCAGATTTAATCTATAAAGAACCCTGAAGAATTAAATGGAACTGATTTGTTGCTGAGATGATTCGCTGTGTTGCGTATTCACTCCTGTTGAGTTTTGCGTATGAGTTTTTCAGAAAGTAGTAAAAAGTCTGCATTTACTGAAGGAATTATTTATTTCCATCAAATACGGGTACTTAAGCCATACAGTGTTCTATTGAATCAGCTGTTCTTAGGGCATTTGGTCTTATAACACACTTTTGTTTCACTGGGGGATGGCTTCCATGGGCTATGGAGATGTGAAATCCATCTGGCTTGCTAATGTTTATAAATCCTTTCTTTTGTTTTCTCCCCTCTGCAAGTAGGATAGAAATTACATTTCTATTGTGATCAAAAATGAAATACCGGTGAAATTTTTGGCTTTTTACCTGTTGTGTTTTTTTTTTTTACTGGATACATAGAAGCACAAATATGATTCTTTATCATTCTTTTTAATACAAAAAAAGTTGAAAACATTTTAAGAAAACATTCTTGAAAATACGAAGACTCTCCAAGCATCTCGTCATCAGCAAAAATCCATGTCTCATTCATTCCAGAGTCATGTTGAGTGAAGACGCACTTGCTGTTTGCTCATGTTTATTGTGCATTTTTGTGCATCATTTATGCATGACAGCCGCATCCTACAGCAGGTACAATCTTTTCATTTCCCTGAGCTGTTCTTTGTAGCCCTCATTGTAGGATGTCAAGTTATCAAAAGCACGTTAGAAAAAACCACCCTCTTCTCCCTGATTACAGCAACCCTTTAGAGCTTTGCAAACAATCTTTAGAGCATCCCCGTGAAGTGAGGTGGTGCTGTAATCACTGCTCACACATGAGGAAATAAGGCACAGAGATTATAATAAATAATTTTTGACTGAAGGGTTTGAGAATGTCTGGGACTGGACACTTTTATTTAGCACTGTCTTCTTGTGTTTTTATATCAACAGCAGTTATAGCTATTTGGATTTATTAAATAATGAATCAGACCTCAAGCTGTCATACTGGGTGCAGTAAAGATGTAGGAAGGCATCTAGATGGAAAGCGCTGGGTGCCCAACACTCACTCAAATCTATAGAGGAGAAAAGCTCTACAAGAGAGCAGTCAGTCCACCTGGCTACCTCTAGCCATCTGATGTAGATACCTGACTTAAATACCTCCAGCTAGTGGAAAAGAATCTGGATTTTGTGATTATCTTTGAAGAGGAGTCTTGATCAACATCATACAGGGGTTATGAAGCATTGTTAGAGATGGCATACAGTTCTCCAGATCTGGAGAGCAGAAACCACCCCGAACCATGGGATCTGCTTGTCTTCTGAAGTCTACTGTCAGATTCATTACGCACTTTCTAACTTTTGTGACAGCAGAAATAAGGAGAGCCATATGGCTGATTCTGTAGACAAGTATCACTGACATTCTCAGATTAGTCTGTCCTTTATGTAATTTAATAGAGGAAAGAGTACATGATCATGTAATCACATATTGCATCCTAAGACATGGATGATGAATTAACATTGTTTAAGCAGGGTTTGTTTTCTCATCTGCTGATTTTTTGAATGGTGGACTTGAAATTTTAGCATCCTTTTTGTGTTTTAACATTCTAAATGTCCAAGTTTGAAAATCTGAGTATGTTGAAACTGTATGGATTCTCCTTTCCTTCCCCTTGATGGATCATCTGTGGTGTCTGAGTTTTTCTTACAGTGGGCTTGTCTATCAGGCTTTTCTTAGCATGAGGAGAATGTCATCTTTGGACGGACTTCCCCCTAGAAGATGGCGGAGAGCTAAACTGACAACAGAGTGGTGTTTAGAGTGACTTCGCTCAGGCACTTACCTATTGTAGCCAAGTCAGGAGAGTCTCCCTAATTCAGATAGCATTGCTGGAGAATGATAGACCATCCCAGAGAGATCAGCAAAAAACGCAAACCTCGCAGAAGAATAGAGCTGACTTTATGAAGAAGTGCTCTCCAGTCATCATAATCCCACCTGCATCCCTTTTCTTAGGGCCCATAATATGTTTCTTTTTTCTCCTTAATGTGATAGTTGTCATGAGTGTTCATGCCTGTGCCTTTTTTCCTGTTCTCTACAGGTTTTTTGCAAGCTGTCATCTTGTATCCCATCCTTCTCTGCTCTGGTTCTGTTCATGCTCTCTTCCCACTGCCCTTTTGCATTCCCTTCCTTCCTGTCTCTGTTCCTTCTATCCTACATATCTATTTTGTTCACATTCCTCATTCTTCTGAGTTCTTGTTTGAAGTGCTTATTTATCTTCTTTCCCGCTGTCTCAGTGCTAATTTTGTCATCCAGATTGTTGCACGTTGGCAAAGTCGACAGAATGAGGAGAGCCAGGCTTCTGTGTGTGTGGCTAAGCTAATGGCTGGCTTTCATACTTGGCATAAACAATACCTTAAAACATACTATCTGCTATTGCATCATTTAGTGGTAATAAATGGTCCAACACACACAGAGACATGTTTTTCCAAGGTGGTATTGACTTTTTATTAACTTTTATGAACCTTTTGGCTGGTATTTGTCATAGAAACATCTCCAGTCTGTTTCGAGATTTGTTTAAAAAGCTGTCTATTGATTGGAGCAAAACTCAAAACGCGTTCTCTCTCTCTTGACCTGGGCTCTTTCTTATATTATTTCAACATCTTCCTACTTTAATGAAAAAAAAGCTTAGATCTTAAGATCTGCGATAAAAATAGAATAGTTCCAGGTAGCATCAGCCTGAGAACAAAACAGAACGCCATTATGTTACTGTGCATGGCATCTAATGTGGATGCAGTTCTGGTCTCCCAGCCGCAGAAAGGATGTAGTAGCATTAACTAAAGGATGGAACAGATTCTGCACACAGAAAGATTAAGTTCTTCGGTTTGAAAAGCGGGAATTGTAGGAAGGTTTTGATCATGTTAGGAATGATCAGGAGAGGAGGAGAGAGCATTAACGAAAAACATCATGCTCTTGTGTAAGTCCATAGTGATATTGCATCATGGGGAAGGAACAACTTCTATGTGAAGAGACTTTAAATAAGAAGGAATTCTTCAGTTTAGAAGAGGAATGACTGAGGAGAAATCAGAGTGAAGTATATAAAATCATGAATGTCATGGAGAAGGTGAAAAAGGAATAATTATTTGCTATTTCTCATAGTACAAGAGCAAGGGGATATCCAGTTAAACGATCAAGCGGTAGCTCAAAGACAAATGAAGGGAAGTACTTCTTCTTGATATGCATAATTAAATTGCAGGATTCATTGCTGCAGAGTGTTGTGGAGGCTTAAAGTCTGAATGGGTTCAAAAGCGATTAGACAAATTCATGACAGATACTTCCATCTAGGGCTATTAAGCACAATGATGGGAATTGGGAATCCCTAAACCACAACTTACAGGAAGATGAAAGGTTGCTGGAGGGTTGGGCAGAGGGAAGGAAGCATTGCTCTGTGAAATAGGATGGCATATTCTTTTCCTTAGCATCCAATGCCAGCCACAAGTAAGGATGGAAGTAGTAGGGAAGGAGTGATGACTCCCTCCTATTTGCACCTTCCCCTCAGTTATTTATGTACATTGATGAGATTCCCCAAGCCTTCTCTTCTCCAGGCTGAACAGTCCCAGCTCTCTCAGCCTTTCCTCATAGGAGAGATGCTCCAGTCCCTTCATCTTCTTAGAGGCCCTTTGCTGGACTCTCTCCAGTACTGGACCCAGTACTGCAGATGTGGCTGTACCAGTGCTGAGTGGGTGAAGCTCATATTGTGTTTTGAGGGCTTGGATTGTAACAGAGCTCAGGGTGGGTTAAGCAGCCAGCTTTCAAAAAACATCTGACCATGTCTGGATAAGAGTCAAGGAGCATTTCAGCAAAGCAGAGTTACCTTTTTTTTTTTAGTTCGGTGTCTATGGTTTAGGCTTTAGGAGCAGGGATGCTTGTGCATTGCTGTTTGAGTCTTAGGTGCTTTCTGAAACTCTTAGACAATCTGAATTTCACTTGATATTCTGAAGCTGTCATTTCAGGAGCATCTGTATCCTCACTGATAATCTACAGTATATGCAAAAGTCCTTTATTTTATTTTACCATACAAAATTACCTATGTGTTTACAAACACCAGACCAGTTACCAGTAGCAAAAGCAAAATTTTCATGTACAAGACTAAACTGGGTTCTTACTGCTTTTCCAAAATAAGAATTTGAGAAATCTAGACAGTGATGTTTTTCCTCCTGTAAAAGAAACATAAGCATTTACCCATGTACAATGTGATCATGTAAGCTACTTTTGTGATGCTGCAATGGATGATTCATTGTGCTGGATTAATTAACGCTTTGCCACCTTCAAATAGAAAAGATAACTGTGCAAAGAGGAACATTTAGACTAAATGTGTTTGAGAAATGAATTGTATCCTTATAATTGTTTTTAGTTCTTGAAGTATCTAAAAGGATTTTTGACATTTTGAGATGTTGCAGAAGTCTGTCATTTGTATACTTTTTAGATTTGAGGAAGGCTCATGGACATTTTTCCTTGTGGGTTTTTGTGTTTTTTCATCATTCAACAAGTGATGAAATATGCTTGGTATTTCTGGGAAAAAGAAAAAAGCTGTGATTCACATTTGTGAACTTTGAAGCCATCAGAAATTGGAGTCTAAAATAGGCTACTAGAGAGACAGTGTGTATGTTGCTTTTACATTACATTTTTGTTATCAGCTTTTAGTGTTTGTTATATAGTGAGAACCAAAAAGCTAAACTGCAATATGAAATAGTAAACAGAAAAAAACTTGGTTATAGTAACTGCTTAACACTTGGCTGTGGTCTTACGATAACATATAGTGTAGGGTGTCCTGACTAACGGTATTTTTGTAGCCTCTCAAAATTTGGAAATGGAATGTAAAGATACTGCAGAACTAACCTGCTAACTTCAACAAATTCTGTGAATTCCATAAAGCCTGGATTTTCTGTCTTAAAAAAAACCAACAAATGCTGTTCAAGAAGGGAAACATAATTAGCTTTTTGCTTGTACAGGAAAAATTAAAAATTAATTGGTGGCATCCATGGCATACTTTTTCTCTTTTCCTGCAAGCTCCCCTTGTTAAGAAGACTGGATCATTATCTCTCTGATGGGAGTTTTGAGGCTGGTCATGCTGTGGATGTCCTATCCTTTTTTGATTACTGCCTGCAGAATGATAAACCGTTGGTACAGAATCAAGACATAGCAAATATGTGTGTAAGTCTTAGCATGACAATTCTGAACTTAATATGCAGTAAACACTTAGGATTGTGTGCCAAACAATCAACTAGAATAAGGCAGGAGAAAAACTCAATATATTAAAAAATACTTCTACTGTTACTTGTCTTGCACCAATTTTTTTTCTCTAGGTTTCTTGCTTCAAGAAAAAGGGATCTTCTGAGAATTTGTAAAACCATGTTCTAGCTGAATAATGTTTTGTATGAGACATGATTGTCATTATCTTTTGTAATATAAGAACTAAGAGTTATTAAATGTCAGCAGATGACAGATTCAACATAAACAGAGTTTAATTTTTCACATAAGTTAATGAAATGGTGAAACTTTTTACCAGAGGATGCTTCTGTATGCTGAAAGTCTTCATGTGTTTGAAAAAGACAAGTTGATGGAAGAAAAATCTGCTGAGGGATATTAAACACAAACATAGCATCTCTGGCTCAGGAAATCCCTGAGCTGAAATCTCCACTGAAATTGGAACGACATGCTAAGGAAAAAGCATTACAAGTTTGGTCTATTTTTATCATCTCTTTTAGGTCTCTATTACTGGACGCTGTCAGAAACAGAATAGCAGATTAAAAACTTTTGGTCTTATGCAGCATCTTCCTTTGGTTGAGTAATAGCTGCATTAGATTTCGGAAGCGAAAGGATTAGCCAGCGTTATGGTTGCTAATTATTTATTTACTTGGATTTTTGGCGTCAATTTACTGATCTATTTTTCCATATCAGAAAGTTGCACATAGAACATTCCCAGTGTAGAGTCCTTGGTTCTGCCTCACATGCTTCCCTCAAAAGTTTCATCACTGCTATTTCAGTTTCCTTTTTGCTTATTTCAGACAGAGAGTTTAAAGTGGGAACAGCAAAATTTTGTCTTGTTCGAAGGATGTTTCTAATTTGTTCTTTGCTACTTTTATCTGTTTTTTTATGATGTTCAGGTCTGCTGGGTTACTCTAAAAATATTCCCCTTTCTTGAATGCAAGTAGTTCATGAACTCTCCCTTACAGGGCTCAGTAGCATCTTCCTATATTGAGTAAAGGGTTCTCTTTCATTCCTAGTTATCCTGCTAAGCTTGCAGTAAGAGTTATCTCTTCCTCCATACAGCTATTGTTTTTTAATCATAACCTAATTTTAAGTTGATTTTGTTCTTCTCTTTAAACAGCTAAGCGCTCAATCCAAGCAAGGCTGATAGATGTGAAGTGGGGCCTGGGAGGAATTTAAGCGTCAGAGTCTAATGGTGTCATCCTAACCTTTGGCAAATTTCCATCAAATCCCAAGTCCATAAGCACTTTTAGCTCACGTAGCTCCAGGTAAATTCCCTTGGTGCCTGAAAGTCTGCTATGCACGCTTCTAGCAGTGCAAGCAGTCTTAGCAGAGAGGTCTGTACATCATACACAGGTTTGAATATTTTTGAGCATCCTCCTCTCTGAAGAACCTTTGAGGTGTGTACAGATCACCCTGTATGCAAGTGACAGAATGAGTGACATACATAATATTTTCACCGTAACTTCCTGAGAAGCAGAGACACTTCTGTAAGTGTCTCAACACAGTCGTCTCACTCAAAGTATAGTGCTTAGGATTCATAAAACGAGAGGGAGCAGTTGCACATTCCGATTTCCTGGTCTAAACCCATTCATACCCTTCCCTGATAAGGTTGCCATTGGATGATAAATAAGGCAGAGCCGTTCAGGAGCAGGAGCTCCCCTTCACTTCTCAGAGAGTGCCTGATCTCCTGCTGAGTGCTGCTCCCCGATCTTACCCCTCTGGTTTTTAAGTCTTGCATACCTTTCTGCCTTAGGAGCAGAAGGCACCTTGTTCTCTCCCCCTGTGCCTGTGCACATCTTGGGGCTTTCTGCGGGGCGGTGTGTGTGTATATGTTTTGGAGATAGGATGGTGTTGGTCCTCTGTTAAACCATCTTTGGAGTGCAGGGTAGAGGAAGTCACATCTCTCTGCATTTGTATTAACATGCACATCATCAACTCCAAGTGGGCTCTAGCTAATCTTTTCCCAAGTTTCTGATTTACTTATAAAGCAAATATTAAAACAAGAAAAGAACCAAATTTTCAAAGTACTTTTCCTTAAGATCTATGACTTTGATATTATCCTGAAATTACAGCAGTGTACATTCTTAGCCTAAAAACTCAGTACGTATTACTCTGTTCCCCACAATGAGTAAGAACAACTGTTGCATTACTTTAGGTAACTTCGATTAATTCCTAGCCAAATCATAGTATTAAATGATCATTAGGCCTGGTATTAGCCATAAATACTGGTTTAGGTTTATTTGTTTCTAATTGCTGCTTTTCTTTACTCTTACTTTGCTAGGGACTTACAGTGCAGCTGATTGAATATTGATGTAGAACAATAGTCACATAAAATGCTTTCTGAACTTGGAGGAACTTTGTCTTCCGTTCTGATCTCTAGCTAATGTTTGCTTTGCCTTGTTTATCTTTCCTGATAAATGGAAGACATCTCAATCACATGAGTCTTATGCGATTTCATGATGTTGAATCTCCTTTCTTAAAGAACATTTCCATAGTTTACCCTTTCTGTCTATTTTACAGCTGAAATAACTTTTAAAGCACCATCTAACTTGAGCTATCGCTTTTTACCCAAAACCCCTTTCCTTTTTATAAAGTTGATGATGTTCCTTGAAGGAGCTGCAGGACTTCAGGAACCACACATTATTCAAATGCTTGGTGAGAAGAAGCAGGTCTGCAGGGCATTGAAGTATTAATGAATAAAAAGGCAAAATTACAGTGCTTCATTTCTTCCAAGCTGCTGTGCTTTATTACTCATTCTGAGAAGTCCTGTGCATGTACCCTTCCAGGTTCTGAGATACACAACAGAAATGTATCAGTTTTACAGGTAATTTTATCCTAAAATGTATGTATTTTTTAATTTATCCAATAATAGGAAAACAGCTTCTCAACAAAGAACACACATGCCAAAAATCATTTGCCAGTTACTGTGTTTGAAACTAAACAATTCAATCGTGAGAGTTACTAAATAATCAATAGTCTTTGCCAAGACAGGTGGTAGTTCTAATAAATAGCTCATGCGGACAAAATAATTTGGTTCAAACATTTGTCAAACAGTTGTTTTCAAGTACTGTACTGGAAGCCGAACGTCATTTTACCTTGTTCCTATTGCTAGTCTACCTTAATGCTTATTTCTAATAAAATGACTTGTAACTCCAAATTCTGTGAAATTTGGAGGTGATTTGTAAAGCAGTTTGTATTTCTTATGGATAAACTAGATCTAAAAACAAAAAAATGAAAAAAGAAAAAAAGCCTGTGGTAAGGCTGTTCAACTGAATAACTTTTCTATTAGAAATTCAAGGAAACTTTTTGATTGTTATTTTGGTTGGTAACCATTTCTACATCTTACTGTAATACGAATTTCAGGAGGTTTTTCTTTTTGAAACCTGATGAATTCTGGGCAGGGAGGACTGTTTCCCACCTCAATATAAATACAGAGAGAGTGAGGAGGTACAAAGCTAAGACTAGCACACAGAATGTTTTGCAAACCTCAGATCTCAGGAGGGAGGTCTGTGATGGGACCATGGATGGAACAGGCATGTTGTGAGGGTGTGTCACAGCTACTGCTGTAAGGAAATTACTGAACATGCTTTTGGAATGTGTTGAGACAGAATCTCTCAAGTCAAACATCGCAGTCGTTATTAGGCAGATGGATAAGCAGTGTTACCTCTGTGGATTAGGATAAATTTCCTGTAGTTTTGCAATGTAGCTAGGATTTCCTACATATCAAGGTTATTACAAAACTAAAATCTGAGACTAACTTGACTGTATGTACTTTATGTAATATGCCCTGTGTTCCTTCAGGATGATGTCTGTTTAAACCAAGGTAAATATGAAAGGCATTTTGTCTTTGAACCAGCAAATAAAATTTCATTGCAATGAAACCTTTTATATACACTTAAGAGTCTGCTTGGATGATACATCATTTAAACTCACCAGGCAAGATGCAAACTCTATCTCTGAGAAGCTGTCTTAGACTCTCGTTTCTGTGTACTGTGGTGGACAGTTTAAGGGAATTGCTTCTTAATTACAGGGCTGTCCTTGATAACAGTGAGAAAAAATTGGTTTGGACAGTATTGATTCCAAGCACTTCTGTTCCTCTTTGGGGACATTCCCAGCCAGCAAAGCATTCACTGACGGTCAGATAAAACAGCTTAAGTTCACCCCATGCCTAATTTAATCAATAGGAGCCTATTTACATTGCAGAATGTTGGCCACGTTAACTTAGCCCTGGAAATATCATCATCATGTGCCTCTTGAGGTAGAACAGAAAACAAGTTTTGGTTAAATGTGTACAAGTCTATCCAAGTCTCTTGAATTTTCCCAAGTTATTTTTTAAGAGTATAGTTTTTTCATAGTTTCATGTTGGCAAGTTTTATCTGTCTTTCCTTAGCTGCATATAATGATTCTCTGTAAACATTTGGTTTGAAACACATTTGTTTTTAGCAAGAGCTATGTGTCATCCCTCCTATATCACAGGGAGAACTGGAAACAGCCATCATGAGCTAACAGGGGTTTTGGGTTTGGAAGGCCTTTTATGCAAAATTTCGCCTTCAGAATATTTACCATTGTTACTCACAGATTCTGTGAGATGAAAGAGTAATAGTATAACTTCTGAGAGAAGAATCGGTATAAAGTGAGATTAATTGCTTTGCCCAGGGCCACTGTTCAACTCACTCATGTGGTCCAAAAGTAAAGCTCCACAATGTATAGGACTGAAGTGCTATATCAGTCTAATTATAAAAGGTCATCCATGTGATATATTTTCTCATTACCTGAAATGAATGATTAAAATTCAGAATAAACAATAATGCAGGGTTGTTTTTTAACACAAACACGCCAACTACAAATGGATAACGATTCGCATACAGATATATCTGATGTTCAAGCTTCAATGTCCAATTTTGGCTTTCGGGTTTCTTTGTTTGCTCTTGGCATTTTCTTAGCTGTGAACTTTTTTACTTGCTATAGTAACAACGCAGTATAGAAAGTGAAACGTTTTGAGATTGCTTTTTGGGGACTTGAAATTCCCTGATCATATTACTATTACTTTTATGTATGCTGTGGCAGCAAGTCCATTAGCAAAACAAACAAGGACTGGAGTGGGAGCTGGTGAAATGAATACAGAATATAGGCAGGAGCAGATAAGACAAGACTGCAGTGCAATCCATAGGTTACGACAGTGTTTGAGCAAGGGTCTGTTAGCACCTGAGAAATCCCTTAGAGGTGAAAAAACCAGCAAGCTAATAATAATCTTAATTATAAACATAAAAATAACAGTAATCTTACAATTTTCATCTGAGAAACAACAAAAAAAAAAAACATGGAAGAAAAAGGTCTGTGGCCAGATGGGGGATATTGCGAGGAGAGAGTTTACTGCTTTGGAGCATAAATAAAACTTGTTCTCAGCAGTATTGCTGTAGTGACCAGTGGAGCTCCTTGGACAGGTGACATGGATCAGTGTCAAGAATCAAATGAAGGTTGATTTGGCTGCAGTGCAAATCACATAACATGTGTCAAGATGCAGTACAAGTTGGCATTTATGAGATTTCCTTCATAACTATTTCCAGAATCTGATGTGATGAGGAAGTATAGACAGAAAGCAAAAGGATAAGTTGCTGTTACAGGCTTGTTGCCTATAAAAGAGAATGGTAGAATAAAATTGTTTTTAAAAAAAAAAGAAAAAAAAATCTGTTATGGTTGTCTTCTACATCTTTTTTCTAACCAAATAGAGCCTTTGTAGAGCAACTGGCCATGGGGTTTGTAAATAATTTTGAAATTCATACAACAAAATACATGTCGCACACCAACAAGAGTTCCTAAAGAAATGATTTTTGAGTGGTGTTATATTGTGCTCATCTTTCATTTTTTGACCATTTAATTTCACATTATGCATGACGTGAAAATGAACCAATTTATTTCTATGTGTAATCCATTTCAGCTTTTTTTAACTATGGAAATTAAATTAATACTCCTTTTCAGCTCTGGTCTGCAAATTCAGTGTTACATCCAAGTTATGCTACATCCAATAGAATCACATATAATAATAACAAAACCTTGCAATTACAGAAAAGTGATATAATTTAAATAATGTGATTTTAAACTAGCTTTCTCTAGCCAAAGGACTTGCTTTTCTAGGTACAAGATGCATAAATGAGAGAAAAATACTGTATTTAAGATGTTCTTTATATATTATTTTTGTATGAAGTTTGGCATTGCAAACGTAAATGAGCATTAACCAGAAACTTGGATTTTGAATGGCACTGCATAGTTTAATTATGCTCTTTGTTAAATGTACTTACATTTCTGTTGGTCTTAGCTCTTTTCCCTTATAAATCTGCTTTTTGAAAAAAATATGCTACACTTCTCTAAAACACTCATGTATAAACTATTTGATCTTTAGTAGTTTGGGGTTTTTTAACCTGGTAGTGAATACGGTAGCAATCTACGATCCCTAATGATATTTTCAGTTACTCTGTGTTCTAGTCAAAACTTAATGCCCCCATTTCAGGACCCCAGGTATTGTTCAAACATCTAATATCTTGCTTTTGGAGAAGTACAGGTTTGAAAACCTAGTTATTCCATTTTTGTCTAACATTAAGCTGCTCTTCCTGCAAACATTTTGCTGCAGCAGGGAGTGCATAACAGTCCTCCATTTCTCGCTCTGTAAACATGCAAAGTTTAGTTACAGGTTACAGACAAGTTTTCTGGAGTGGCTCCTGGTACTGTCATGTGTAAAAGCCGCACCACAGTTTTACATTTGTTCTAAGTCACTTCTCGTGAACAGCTGTTAGGATTCACGTTTAGACAGTTGCCTTTTTAGTTAAAATGTTATTTTCAGTTTTTCCTCTCCATCCTATTTTTGTGTTGTCTAAGAGGAAAAAAGAAATTCCGGATGATAGAGAAGCGGCAGTTATTTCTATTCTGTCTTAAAAACAAAACCCAAACCAATACAGTGAAGAAAGGAAGAAGTATTCTTCTCAGAAAATTGTTTACATAAAATACCGTAGTCAGAAGGTGATAAAGAATAACTATTTTTTTAGCAGCTGGAGAGCATCAGAATATAGTCTTCAATTCCCTTACATGTTTTGTAATGCAGATTCCCTTTAACGTAGCCTTGCCAATGTACCTTAAATATATTTTAGAATTATTTTACCATGAAATTAGTTTTTCTCCATCATTGGCTTAGTTGAATCCTTCTTTTTGATCTATGCTGGGACATTAGAAGTGAAGCTGTGGCTGCACATACTATTTTAGAAGGTTTCTATCAAAATCTGTTCTGCAGTGGACCATACCCATTGAGAGTGGAAGTTATTAGCATAGCCTAGCTGCTGTGTAACCAGCTTCTCCAGCTCTCACCATGAGTCTTACTTAATTCCCCCACTCTATACTTCTGCTACCAGGTTGTATTTACATATTTATTAACCGGAGGAAGAGTAGAGGAGAGAATTTCAATCTCGAGAAGAAGCGCAGAACAGCAGAAGGCTCTTCAGGCTGTCTTCTTGCCCTACTAGTCATCGCTCAGCCCGATTTAAACTCCAGTCTCAGGAGTTTCCTGCCCGAGTAAACAACTTGCAAAATATTCCCTGCCTTTTAACCTTATACATTAGAGAACGGAGACAGGGTTGGTTTGGTTTTTTGAGGGTTAAATGAAGCACTTAGAGGAAATAAATTGGTCTGGGTAGAAAATTTTGGCTTACTAATATTTCAGTATCCCTATCCCATTAATGGCTTTTTTCCTTTTCACTTGCAGGTAGTTTATTTTCTTCTTTTTGTTATTATTTTATTTTAAAGCATTACCTGATAATAGCTGTAGAGAAAATTATTTATTGTTTTTTATTTATGCAGTCTGTTTAAGAACTTCTATACTAAAATCAAAATGCACTTTACTACTTCTATGAAGAAATCAAGGTTACATTGGAGCAGTTGAATCTTCAGTTAAGATAAATTATTTTTCCTAAATCTTCATGGTATTTACTTACCATTTTATCTTTGGATATTGTGTGGTACTTCTAGGTGGAATGCTTTTTTATCTCTTTTTTTTTTCTTTTTTTTTTTTTAAATAGTTTCATGCCTGTCACAAGGAAAAAGTTATGCAGATCAGTAAAAAATGTGGTAGCTGGATTTCAGAGGGTTGAGCACCTTACTGCAATTCTTGTAATTAGTCTTCCTCTGAAGTGAAATACCACAAGTGACTTTCTTTCTGAAGTAAGAGCGTATGAGTTTAAGGCTGCCCTAATGTGGGTTTTGTGAGAACGAGGAACTCAGAGCATCAAGAGAATATGGATAATTTCTTAAAGGTAGTCCACAGTAGAATCTGAGCCACACATCTGGGATCCTAATCTCTCTTACATTCTTTCATATGCCTAACATTGTCTGTGTGAGTATAATCACTGAACATCCATGAGAGCCAGGTTTTCCATGAGTACTATTTTAAGAACAGAAAATGAAACCTTATTTTTTTTTATGATGTTATATCTATTGCAGTAGTGTGCTGGTTTTGGCTGGGATAGAGTTAATTTTCTTCATAGTAGCTAGTATGGGGCTGTGTTTTGGATTTGTGCTGAAAACAGTGTGGATACACAGAGATGTTTTAGTTACTGCTGAGCAGTGCTTACACAGAGTTAAGACCTTTTCTGCCTCTCACCCCACCCCACCAGCGAGTGGGCTGGGGGTGCACAAGAAGTTGGGAGGGGACACAGCCGGGACAGCTGACCCCAACTGACCAAAGGGATATTCCATACCATATGGTGTCATGCTCAGTATATAAACTAGGGGGAAAGCTGGCCGGGGGACTGCTTCTTGGACTGGGCATCAGTCAGAGGGTGGTGAACAATTGTTTTCATTTGCATCACTTGTCTGTCTTGGCTTTTATTTGTCATTGTTGTTGTTATTTTGCTTTTCATTACGATTTTTATTATTATTATCATTATTGTTATTATTTTGTTTCACTTATTAAGCTGTTCTTATCTCAACCCACAAGCTTTCTCACCTTTGCTTTTCTGATTCTCTCCCCCATCCCACTGGGGCAGGGGGGGAGTGAGCGAGTGGCTGTGTGGTGCTTAGTTGCCGGCTGGGGTTAAACCACGACAAGTAGGTAACATCTGGGCAGCACATACAGAAATCACTGAGGCTCTGCTTGTCTACACTTCATCCACCATTGCAGGAAAAGGGACTAAACAAATTCAGCATCTGTTTAGAATAAACACCTTGGTTCAGACATGCGTTAAAAAAAGTTGAGTTTAAGTGTAACTGAAGAAGAGTATTTTTCTGAGTGGCTCTAGGCAGCAAACCAGTGGTTAATTCCTAGGTACTGAAGTTTTGTAATGTCTGAAGAAAGGGTAACTGGTTAGAGGGTGATGCTGACTTGTCTTTTTTCATATCTATTCTTGGGATAGGCATGTAAATTGACATAAAAATAGGCAAAACATTGTTTATGATCTCTATTTATCAATAAAAACGCTGGTAGTGACCAACAGATACTAGTTTTCACCTGGGTTTCAGATGTGTCACTGCAGCAGGATAGCAGCCTGCATCTTAACCTGGATTTAAAGATACATATATTTGTACTCTACTGTTGCGCAACCCTTTACTTTGAACAGCATACATATGGTATGACTTAATAGCTCAATAATTTGTAAAATAGATTACTATTTTAAAACAGCCTGGTAGCGGCACGGCAGTTCGGCATTTGTCCAGCAACTAAAACATGACACGATGCATGAATGTACAACTTCCACAAGTTGCAGGTCCAGCTGAACAACTGTCCGGGTGCCACCCAGGTGCTGCCTGTCGCGTACTCCTTTCTAGGCACCTCTGCCTGTCGCATGTCTTTGTACTGCAGTGGTGAGCATGGGAACGGCAAAGAGCGATGGTGCTCCGTGTTCGGTTTCTGTGTCCACTGCCTGGATGGACTTGGCCTATGACTTTGCATGTTTGTGAAACCTCTTTTACAGACGTCAGGTGTGCCTGCCTGCGGGAACTGGATTGCAGGCTTGGGATCTTGAATGTCCCGCTGCAATCACGTAGTGCCCGGTTTGTGCATCCAGGAACAGCACGTGTGGATTCATTTTGTTGGGACTTTGACTTGCTGTTTGGACAAATAAATCAATCCTGCATGTAAATCCGCTCTCTGCTTCCCAAGTTAATTTTTCACTGAGTTCAAATTAAATCATCTTTCCTAACCGGCTCAGGCCTGATTTTTCTTACTGTTCTGTGGTTCTCTGCTTTCACTTTGCCATTTGCCTCAGCCGCTCTCCAGGTCCTAAATAGCTGGGCTTTCGGTTTAGGCTTCAGGTTTTTTCCTGTTCTGTGAAAAAAAAAAAAAAGTAGCTGCAGAAGCTGCTCTGTTTTCTCCCAAAAACTCAGTGGTTTCTGGAGTTCATGGCCATTGCTTTCCCCCGCCTCCTCGCCTCCTGACAGTGGGTCATATAACAGCCCGGGAATGAATGGACTCTCCATTCAACCCTCTCCAACTGAAGAGGGTCGCATCTCTGTATGCAAGGAACAGTGACTGAGGGATGTGGGTGTTGCTACAGTTCCAAATTATTAGCCTGGGTCTACCATTAATGAAGTTGTAAGCTGGGAAGCAGGGCAACATTTGAGATGCTTCTTTGGGCAGTCGTACGAGTTGCCCGATATGAGTGTGCACTGCCAGGTGCCCGGCTGCTCCCGCTCCCCGCTGTGATGCTGTGGCACCCAGCCCAGCCGGACGCTTTACGTTCCAGTGGCTGATGGCTTGGTCTTGTGATGCTGACATCTCAGGCATGGTCCTAAGCCCAGTGTAATTATTTTAAAACCTGCAATATTCCCAGAAGTTCCCAGGTGTGAAGTAGGAAATAAAATAAATGAAAAAGAAACAAGTAAATAAACCCTTCACTCCCCCAGCCTTTGGAGCAGGAAAAAGCAGGAAAAAATGTAAACAAGTTTTAAATTCCACAAATAAAACAGTAAAAATTCTGGTCAGTCACAGATTTTTTTATATACCTTTTTATTTATTTAGAAGGGTATCTTATTTATTTTTAGACAGTCACAGAAGGGAAGACAACTTATATTAGCTCAGCTCATCTGTCTTCTCACTAGCGTATTTTGTTACCGATACGTGTTGATTACCTTCTTTGCTGTATCTTCCAGTGTGTCAGCTGCTGATGTGTGTTGGAGGCAGAGTCAGCTTAAACTAGTTACAAGGGAAGCAAAACATCTGTGAATACTTGAAATCATTCCTGGGTATGCTTCTTAGCTTCACTGGATAATGTAAGAACAGTAAGCTGTTAGTGTTGTTTTGAGCCTGTCTGAACAAATTTACCTGGAGGGAAGAAAGAAAAATCTACCTGGATTGCACCCAGGCAGAATGGAACATGCTAAGGTATTACAGCGCTGTGTAATAGCAGCGTGTGACTAATAAATCAGCTGAGTAAACTTACACTGGAGGGGGGTAACACTACTTGAGCTAACAAGTGTTTGTTATTTGTTTTGAAGTTTTGTTTTCTGCTTAATTAACGTATGCTAAGTGAACTCACTAAGTGAACGCTAACATGTAAGAAGGGAATTTATTAAACTTGATACTAATTTGAAATATAGAATTAAAAGTGTTGAGTGACTGGATGATGGCAGGTGAAATTCAGTTCTTGTATGAAATACTAAGGTGTGCATTGAGGGGCAGGGACAGGAGGAATTATCCTGACTTTATATGCGTGGCAATGAGCCCTGTACGTTTTAGTTCCATTGGAGAAAAAAAATCTTGGAATTATAACAGGTAATTCCATAAAAACATTACCTCTGTGCTCAACAGTAGTCAAAGAAACAGAATATTGGGGATGATTGTGAAGAATAAAGAGCAAAGCAGGCAGCTCTGCAGAAACCTATGACTTGTATAGTTCTGTCCCCGCAGCTTGAAGAGGAATAAATAGAACAGCAGAAGGTGCAACGCAGAGTAATAAGGACAGGAAAAGGTATGGAAGAGCTTCTGCACAGGTAAATGATTAAATAAACCAGGACTTGCCATCCTTGGAATGAGAGGATTGAGCAGTGGAAATAATAAGCACAAATGGAAAAGGTGAGCAGCAAGTAGTTCTCATTCAGGATGTTTGTCTCTCACCAGATCTCAGAGGCAACAAATGAAGCTAATAGATGGCAGGTTCAGAACAAAGGGAGACGCTTCATGTATTGTGTGGTCAAGGATATTGTATGTTCCAGACTTTTACCTGAGTTCAGAAAAGAAAGTAATTGAGTAAAATGGAATAAAAATGTGTCACAAAATACGGAAAAAATCCCTGTCAAAGCACACAGGTACCATGCCTGTGACTCAGGATGATGCTGGTCTGCGTATGGCTGGGAACATATCCCTAGAGTGTGTCTGTGTGTGACGTTTTGTCCTTTTGCTGAAGATCCTGAGCTAAAAGGCGCTTTGGTCTGACTTAATAAGACTGCTCTTCCATTTCTTTTGCTGTGCGTGGGAGGCTGGAGTTCAAAAGAGCGGTGCAGGTAGGTTCATTCGGTTGGAACAGACATCTGAACAGATCTTTCCAATGCCCATCAAGGGTACTTGGCCAGAGCCTTGTCATGTCCTGCTTCTCTTCTGTTCATTACCAGAAATTAGGCTAAGCTTCCCTTCTTTGTCCTCAGTAATGTAGGATAAGAGGTTGTAGAGTATATTAGTCTTTTTTTTTTTTATTGTCCATGGATTTTACGCTCTGAAAACCCTGTGCAGTCCTAAATAACATTAGCTACAGAAATAAGTAGTAATAGGTGTGTGTGTGCAGAGGAGCTTTTTATCACATAAGCTAACAGAAGGAAGGAAAACTTCAAGAATGAGGGAAGGTGAAAAAACTCTGCTGAGATCTGAAATGAGATGGAAAGCAATTAAAGCAGGGGGGGGAAAGGGAAGTCTGATTAAAGATAAGGAATTCTGATGATGTGACCTTGCATGCCTGCTGCGTCTTCGATGGCCTATGCCAAGTGAAGAGAAGGGTTGATTTAAAGGGCAGCACAATCTGAGATTGCTTGCCACGCATCAGTAAAGGAGTTCAAAAACAAGGAGAAGGCAATTTTGAATTGTGCGTTAAAACAAAGGAGGAACAAATGTAGATGTGAGGGACTGGTGGTGTGGTGGCCCTCGTCTTTGAGGACTGCAGAGCTGTGACATGGATGTGACAAAGCTGCAAGCAGACAATTTCACTACAGCTGAAAATGTAGCAGGGGCTTGTACAGAGAGTATTATAGAGGCAGTGGTGAAATAGGGACAATGTGCTGTTCATGCTGTAGATTTCGGAGGCTGAAGCTGTAATTCAGCACTAGAGAGTAATATCTGTTTGGTTCCCAAATAAGACATTAGATTTGCCTGTACTGGCTTGGCTGCGAAGCTGTGCCTCTCAGCTATTGTACAACATATCGGCCACTTCTGGTGGATATGCAACTGCTGCATGAATTTGCGGAGAAGGGGTTGGAGGGCTCTACAGCTGAGTGAAAGTCAAAGTGGTTGCTGTAGTACCTTTTAGCTTTCACGCACACACGCGGATGACTGGGAAGTCTCTCTTCTCCCAGGGCCATCATTCTGTGCTGGAAGAAAAACTGCTTTTAAAGTTTGCAATTTCATGCAGCCGTGGTGTCCCTATCATTTCTGGCCCCAGGCTCTTCTGGGTGACCTGCAGGATCCCAGTGAGTGCTGGTTGGTGTTTTCCTGACTGAATGGCAGAGGCGGCCAGCGCTGCAGGGGAAAAACATACATCTTCACTCATCTGGGGGTGGTTGGAGTGGGAGCACCAGTTGCATTTCCTTTTCAGTGAACTTTTTGGGGAAAAATAATGCAACCAAAATCCTGTTTCACTGTCGTCGCATTTTTTCCCCTCAACTTATGGCATGTGCTTTCTGTAAACATAGCTGCCTCATGTGGCAAGGATCCACGACTCAAAACTCAGGGTGGGCTTTTAAAGACTCTGACTTGGTTCCTCTCTGGCACAATGGCCTCCTGTTGTCTTCTGCATCCTTAGCCTCTGCTCTAGTTGGCCTGGAAGCAGGCAGGATTCCTGGGGTTATGACACTGGCCTGACTCTGATAACAGCATCGAGGGCTGTTGGGGGTGATGTCGGACGACTTTCCTCTGCTGCTGATACCTCTAAAAATACCTTCCTTGAGAGGGAAGTGCTGCCTTTCAGCCTTCAGTGGACTGCCATCAATCCTTTGTTATCCCTTCAGGGTTTCCATTAATTAACAGATTTGCAGTCGTAAATAGTTGGTTCAAAACCCTGTTGTGTGTTATTGCTGAACATCCTTAGCATTAATATGAGCTATTGTCCTTTTTCCTACAAGTCTGAAGGTGATTATTGAGATATAAAAGAATTTATTTTGTGTAGATGTTCCTCCTGTTGCCTAAAAAAGGCTTACATTTGTGTGCGTCTACATGGTATTACCCTTTCCTGCATTCATTTGTTTCAAAACCTTTTTCAGCTTTGGGATGTTCCCTAAAAAGGTCAGATTTTCCATCTCATTTTCACACAGAACACAGTGATCCATGCCTGGGCCAACAAGCTATCAGTGGGGTACTGGTAGCGAGAATTAGATCCTGAAAATTTCTGGGAATATGGGGCCATCTGATAATGCCAAAGTCGTAATCTAAGCAAAAATAATTGAAACACCACATGCCTATGCTTTTCTTATTCTCAAACTGAACTAAAACTAAAAAATTCAACTGAGACAGTAAATGGGCTTGCCAGTTCCCTGACTTTCAGCAGTGTCACTGGAGAAAATCAGGAATGGCTGTCTTGGAGCAAACCAGTAACATCTTTTTTCTAATATCCCACATCTGGCGGCGCTGCACAATACGCATCTGTCATGGTTTATTCTGTGAAGCACTGTAGGGGTTTATGCTCTTTTTATCTTATCTGTTGTAATTGTGTATTCCCATCTTAGGTAAGTATGTAATCTCATTTCAAATCTGTCTAAGCTTTTTGACACATATGTCAATATCTTTTCCATATGTATATACGTGGTACAATTTCCATGGTTAATTATGCACGGTTTAGAAATTAAAAAAAGAACTTAATTTATAAAAATGAAAATGTGTTAGAATTAGAATATTTTTATTAATTCTAAATGTATTGCCTTTGCCTTTCAGATTCATTCTTTATTCCCTTGCTCTTCTGAGATTATAAATAGAAACGAGTCAATGTGTTATCTCTGCATTAGTTCGTTATATACTCTGTTTTGCTTACTTCTGTCCTTCCTATCTCTCAGTTTTCTGTTCCTTATGAGGCACCTTAAATACTTCTGTGTTTTTTCATTGCCCACTTGTAAATTTTACATACTGCCTGCTATAGCTTTTTATTTTTCAGATAGATGACAAATACCGATCATTTATTCCATATTAACCTGTATTATAGCATGATAAACACAGAAACAGAATTAGATTTTGTTTATTTGCCAAGTATGACCAAGTTCTTGGTAAATATATTGTTGTAAGTGGACAGAAATTAATGTGCTGCATTACACAAAAGCTCGTGGAAGAAGTGAGCAACAAACTAGATAGTTGGCTGAGGAATTTTAGGTTCTTTGTTCAGATTTTTAAAAAGTTGTTTGGAAAGCTCTGTTTTCAAGGTGAGCTGGAAACGCCAGGCAGGTTCTGTAGGAAAAAGAATGCAATGAAAAAAAATTGCACAAATCTTGATCAGTTTAAGAAATCTGATGTTTCAAAGGGTGGGGACTCTCCTACCGCACTTACTACATAATTCTATTCCAATAGCAGAGTGGTCTTACCCAGCCTCTTGCATGTACTTTTAAGACTACTGCTGATGAGGAACAAGTATTGCTTAGTCTCATAAGCATTCTCAGGGAATTTAGACAGAGCATAAGGTACTACTGTAGCATTGCACACACCTTTTTCTAGCTTAATTGCAAGCTGATTGTGCACTGCTTCTAGCAAAACAAGTTTACTGTTGATACTGCTTGTGTGCCTGCCAGGACGTGCAGCATATAAACCCTGCCTGTTGCCTTTGGCCATGACCCTTGCTGATTGCATCAAGCAATACCTGGGAAGGATTGCAACTTTCGAAGGGAAAGTGGTGGCAACTTGCTGTGTCAAAGAGAATCCTTAAATCAGATCTTAAATGTATAGAATGAAAGGAAAATACACTGCCATCAGCATCTTCAATGCTTCTCCCCCTCACTTTTCCATAAAGTGATGATAAAAGTCCAGATTTATTTTCACTAGTCTCATTAAAAGTCAGCAAATCTTTTTAGCATAGAAAATCGTAAAAACACCTGGTAAATTATACCCTGAAATATGTTAATTGTTAGCTTTTTGTAATTATAATCAAGTGCTTTTATATTTACTAAGGAAAAGTGCTATGTGTGAGCCTAGATAGTATTGAATATAAAATTCCTGATTTAATTTCATCTTGTTTCCCTTTGATCTGATTATTCTGAATGACAAATCTGTCATCCATGTGAACACTGGGAACACTGACTTTTACTTGGTATGTATTCAATTCTAATAGGTAAGAAACTTGCTTGTAAATATTTCTGCAGCATCATTTTCACCTATGCCCTACTTAGAGCAGATGACAGTATTTTCATCTTTTGCTATGCAAGATGCTTTTAATTAGTTTAGTGTAGTCAGCTATGAATCATTCGCTGTCCTTGAATGCCAGAATTGATGACTGTCATTACGATACTGTGAAGAGGTGTGAAAGAATCCAGTTAACTCAATAGCCATTTGGGCATCCTTACTGCTTCCCCATTTACATTTCTGTTTCAGTAGCAGCAATAAAAAAGTTTGTGGTTCACAGTTATGATCATATTTAGATGAAACAGCTCTCATTGTATGTAGTCTGTATGAATGTACATGCAGACAGTCAGACACCTAATGTGAAAAAAGTTATATAATTGTTTCAAGATGGTAATGATCACATGGGATGGTGATTTTCTGATGTATGAGAAGGTAGTAAAGACCTGCTGACTGTTAAAGCTTGAACTGTAGCTTAAACTGGTAGTATGGGGACTAACTCTTTGACTGTTACCCAGGTATTTTCTTTTCTCTGCTTGTTTCCTTGGTTCTTTAATGAGTGTAGTTTGTACAGAAGTATGCCTTCACCTATTTGAAAATGCTCACTATAGTTCACAAACATTAGAGAGTCATGAAATGGTGTGAGCTTCTAAAATGGTGCAGGTTTTAAACTCAAGGAAAAAACACTTGTGTTCGTGTCACACTTCAACTCACATGCTTTCGAACTCTGCTTTGTGTCTAGTCATGTGAGCACTGTAAAATACTACATTGCTAAGGCTGTAGATACTTATGCAAGGACAGTATGGACCATGAATTAAACTCTGGATCTTTTGAGGATGTGTTAAAACACATCCGTTCTGGCATCATCTTTTTTGATCTGAATTACTCTCAGAAAAGTAAGTGGCTGAAAATAAATTTCAGAAAGACAAATGTGATCTGCTTCACCAAATAATATATTTACTTTTTTATAAGGAAAGTGTGTTTTCCTGTTGATGTTATTATTTGATTAATATGCCCAAAATATTTGGGGAACTAATAATAACTGAAAGTCCGGAAGTCAAAGAATTACGAAGTCTCTACATCAGGAGTGGTGGTATATAAAAGAATGCAAATAAAGATTATTTTTCTTGCTGCATTTTACTGTTAGGATGTCACAGAAGAGCTGCATCTAACTCGAATACAGCCTTTTTTTTAGGCTGCACCCAATGGGAGCAGGTGTGAGGGAGACTACAGTCCTTTCCCTTCACAATCTTCCAGCAGCATTTGGTGTAGGTGCTTCCACGTGGCTTTGCAATTGTCCCTGCCATTGCTTTTGGCATTAGATCTATGATATATTTTATTTGAATTAATAGTAACAAAGAAGAAAAACACATTCATGTCCTTGTACACAACAGGCAAGGCATGGTACAGGGTGAAGACATCACAAGGCATAAAGCCTACGAGGCAAAAGTAAACAAGGACTCATCCTAACTGCTGAATGCTTGTGAGTTGTTAAATATTTACTTATTTGTAGTATATTTATAGCTGCTGAATTTGAAGAGGAGGAAGAAAATTTGAGTCATGTTCGTATTCATCTGTGTTTTCTCAAACGTGTGCGTTAAAAATTAGGATCCCCAAACAGAGCAGGAAAAATGGGAGTTCCAAATGTGACGGTATTGGGCAAACTGGTGCATGGGTGCCAAACTACTTAATGCTTGCCTCCAGTTAAAACAACTGTTTATGTTTGCATCTGAAAATGTTTGGGAGAAATTATTAGGAAACCAGCAAGAACCCGCTGTAGAGGGAGCTTAAAGGCTAATGATTTGAAGAAATGGCTAATGTGCTTAAAGAATAACCAGTGTTTGGATGTGCGAGTATGTTAGTTTATGTGTATTACTGTATTAAGTGTCCTTGGTTCAGCACCCAAGGGCTTGCGCAAAGACTTCTCTGGTGAACTTCCGAAGCATTAAAGCAAATGCGTGACAAGGAGAGAAAGGCGATTTGAATTCAATTGCTGCTAGCAGTTTGAGAGGAGGATACCAAGAAAACACTGAAATAGAACAGTCCAGCCACATTCTGGGGTTAAATTCTTGCCAGTTGTTTAAGAAACTACCAAAACAATGAAATTTGGATATAAATAATTAAACAGCATGGTAATATTCGCATACTGTGGAAAGGCAGTAAATAGCAAAGGTGTATTTGCAGATATCTCAGTTAAAATGCAAGAAACCTCAAACTCCTTGGGAATTGTCTCAACAGAAGTGTCTTGGTTTGTGCTCATCTTCTCAAACAGGCCAGTGCAATCTTCACAAACCTCCCCACCATTCTTCTGTGATGTTTTTGATTTTGAATGTGCTTGTGGGAAAGGTTTGGTACTTGCTCCTTTTCAGTACGGTGAATGAAACACCAGTGGCTAGATTTATTTGTAGCTAAACATAGGATGTCTCATGCGGTCTTGTTCTCCCTGCTGCGCGCCATGCAGTGACTCACAAGAACAGAGCTGAAGAGGACTGGTGCAGTAAATACCTGGTAGTCTCGCAGCTGCTTCTGTCAAATTGGAGGCAGCTATTTTTGTAGCTTTAGGTAACTGGATGCAACTGAATCAGTGACAATTTCGGGAACTACAAAAGCCTTCTTCACAGACAGAAATAACAAACTATTTTTATATAAATGTTTGTTAGTCCCGAAACTCCTGGATATAAACTGTAGGTAGTAGGAGGCAGTGGCAGTCCTGAGCAAATACTCAGGTGTATGCTGGCTCCTAAGGAGAGGCAGAGATGCTGAAACATGAGGTCAGCTGCCTCCACAGCTGAAAGCTTATTTTCTGTGATTTTTCTGGATCCGGTTTTATTGTGATACCTGGTTATCAGTTACATTTTGTCTTTTCCTGCAGGTCTGCTAGGGCTGTCAGTAAGTGTGGACCAGTTAATTTGATTTTCTCGGCATCAAACTAGATAATTTCAGCCTTAGGAGAGCTTTTCTAATTTACACCCTTGATGTACTGGCTACAGCACTTAGACTTAGGGGTTTCAGCATTGCAGCATTTAAGCTTTACGCATTTGGCTCTCTAGACAGAATTCTGGAGTTGTGTGTCTTCATCCTATATGTAGTGAATAGGACCTAGGTGCTTTGGGGTGCATTTCATGACAGCCAGCATACCGATAATAACCAAAGCCAAATAAGAGTGCATCTCTGCAGGTGGGACGCTTTTGCTTCTGATGCAGACAGAGTAGGAAGAGATGGTTGTGGCTGCAGAGCAGGCATGCAGTGTGGAGCATGGCTCTGAAGCCCAGTGATTGGACACTGACCAGGAATAAAGGGGAGCCAAGCCGTCCAGCCCATCCTGCTCTCACAACTGCTCGTGCAGATACCCCTGGCAATATATCCCTGTTCTTATTGCTGATTGCAGTGTCCTGGTCCCATTTACTTACTGTCTCGGAACCCAGAATGAGGCTTTTTTTTCCCTGCTCAGCACCACAGTTTCAACAGAAGGCATTAAAATACCTACTCTAACTCATAATTCGGTGATTACCATTCTCCTAAGTGGGTTACAGCAGATGATGAACTGGAGAACTGTTCCAGTCAGTATAGGGTATTGTGAAAAATGTAGGAGAAAGTCTCAGTTCTCTGTACTCCAAAAGACAAAGCTGTGCAAGTGTGGGTGCAAACTGTGAGTCTTGCCTTCACTGAAAGCTCAGTGTACACCACAAGACAGTTGCCAAGCTCTAGTAGCGTGGTCTTCTCTATGTCCCTCTCCTCCATATTTCCTGCTAGCTGGTTTACTTCTGTTAAGTATAGGGCATGTAGGAGGTGATGCAGATCTGGGAATATCCATCCAGCGCCTGAGGATAACAGGACATGGTGGCTCTTGGCATTACCCCACCTGAGCTCTTTGTGCGACTGTCTTGAAAGCTGTCACTGATGCTGACCAGGACTTAAGTGAACAAGGAGCATGCTTGGCTGGTGCCAACTGTTCGGTGTTGCTCCATTGCTATTTCAATAGCAGTTATCAGTACAAAACCAAAATCATTCCAGGACAGTGAGCTTGGAAAGCCTATAGGAAGTTTTTGCTTCTCTGCATGCTTCCACTTAAAATAATTCATAGCAATTTGGTCCGTCTAGCAGAGGTAAATAATTTTGCTGCCACCTGGGATATTTGTTAGCTGATTCAGCACTTTATTACCTAAGAGCTGATAATCTTTTATCGATATGTGCAGGCTAGCACAGTAATGCTTTTATCTGTGTTAGGAGAATGGGAGTTTGTCTACACAGGGTCATTCAGGAAAACTAATCCAAATTGATTTTTAAAGTAGATTAATTAAATTAGGTTCCATCTCTTTAAATTCACTACATGGCCAAATTTATGTTAGTTAAATTAGATCAAATTCTTGTTTAACCTTTCTGGTTCAGAATTGCAATGGCCTTAATTTGATTTATTTTAATTCACTTAAAAATTGAGACAAACTTCAGTGTGCTCACTTATATTCCAAATCAGAGACTTTGATCTAATTTAACTAAAGAACTCTAAAGCCAAATGTTCAGTTAATTGGGATTCAAGTTTGAGTGTCCTGAGTGAACAACTATCTGGAAAAGAAAGCACTGAGCAAATTATTTGTCCTATTTTTTTAATTGTAAAACATAAATAACATCTGATGGAATTAACATACTCTTGCTATGGCTGAAAGTCTTGTTTGTGTGCTCAGTAAGTATTTAATGCATGAATTTAAGGATGAAAGAGCGCACTAATATTTGACAACAAAAGACGTAATTTTGTCTGCTGATAAAAATGGTACTATTAATTCACTGTGATTTGAAACTGTGTATGCAAAATACCTGATGATAGAGCTATCAGAGCTTGCCCAACCCTAACAGCCAAGAGTTATCTGGCTGTATCTTATGTCTGAACATGTTACTGTGTGTATCAGTGTGGTACGTAAGCTCTGTGCAGTATATTGCTTAACCTTCCTATGCTTTTAATGTAAAAGACAATGATGTGTGCCACGAGAAGATTATACAGGGGCTGGTAACAATATGTATGTGACAACTCCCTCATTCCGTGTGCCCTCTGCCTCTGGCACTCCCAGTGGCCGGGGAGATGGCCTGACCTTGACAGGGGCTTGCGGAGCAGAGGGACTAAATATTTAGTTATGAACACCGGGAGTGAAGTGAGGTCTCTGGTGTGGACTGTTAACTAAGGTGTTAGTCAGACTAACATTGTCTCAGCCAGTTCTTTCCTGATTTATGTAGCAAGCCCCAGTGGCATGTTGCTTATTTATCACTGATAAACTGTTCTTGCACAAAACTTTTTTTTTTATATTCAGTCTCTCACTGCTGTGGTTTTTTGATAACATTATGATTCATATTTACCCATGTTTTTGCCTGACGGTAGTTGAATAACAATAAAATTCCTGTTGATTTTGGGTGGTCAGATGAAAACTTAGAGCTACAACCAATGTATTAATCAATGCCACCCATCAAAATGCTATGGGTCAAAGCAAAAATTGATATAGAAGTTATCTTATTTTGTTATCTTAGTGAATGGCATAAAGTATTTCCTAGGTTTCCTTATCGCTGGTAATGCATTAGCGTTGGCTCATCCTCCTTCACAGTCTGTTGCTAATCGATAAATTATTTTGATTTGGGTTTTTTTTCAAGGAGTGTATAATCTAGAATCAAATGAATCTTTGTAGAAGAGTGAACCTGCGTGTTTTCTGGATTCAATTATTCGTGTTCCTTCAAATGTCTGGTTTTGCTTGGCTGGAAAACTGCTTTCTGAATTTATAGATGGTTTCAGAACATTATTTTACCACTGCATAATGACAAAAGCAATTTCAATTTACAGGTTTTTTTTGACATGGGAAGCCAATATTACTGGTAAATTGTATATTGTCTTCTCAGCTGAGCAGATAGGTTGCTTGTACAGTCCAAAAAATGGAAACAGAACAAGCATAGTACACAACGCAGTAAGTCTGTTCTTATCCCAGAGAAACACATCATACTCTCTAGAACCAAGATAACAGCAAATTTGTTGCACTCTTCAACGCCTTAATGGTATGCAGTGCTGCATGAATAGCGTCAGTTACCCATGGCAGTAGATCTGTGTTGAAAAGAGTAAAAAACTCTAAAGATGCTTGTTTGGAAATTATACTGTATTTTTTCAGGATAAATCATTGGATGGCCTGTTTCCCACTTCCTCTCCCTTCTGAAATTCAACTCCCAAGCTATTTTGGTGTTGCTAGCTTTTTTTGTTGCTTACTTTTGTGTTGGCTAATCAATTAGAAGTAGTAGGATATGAATTGGTGATAAATCATGCATAATTTGCAATGAAAAATGAACATACCAAATGTTCTGACATGTAGTCTATATGCTGAAGCGTATTCATTTGTTTTGGGCCATCCTTAGCTATGGAATTATAAAAATGGAAATTAGTGTCTTAAAATTAAAAGAAATACTAAAACCCCAAAGCAATATTCAATGGCTGAATGCATGTCGAAACTAATGAACATCTTGTCAATTCACTCCTGAGACTTTCAGGACCCCTCTTTATGTTGTTTTCCTAGTAGACTGTGATCACCCTCAAGTATTGTTCATGTAGTTGATGTCCTGTGTTAGAAAAATGCCCTTTTTTGTCCTCTGATGTTTGATGCCTTCACAGCCACTGGGTGCCACTTTTCCATGTCGCCATTATAGTGAAAATGTGAAATACTTTGTGCCTTACTGAAATTCTGGTGTATGGGGTATAAACAGCAGGATATCAGTGGCAGGGTGCTGCCAGGGGTACGCCTTGTCGGAGGAGGCCAAGAACTGTTCTGTGCGAGACACAAGCAGTTCGAGCCAGCTCTGAAACACCCCATCGTCTGCCAAAACTTCAGCCAACCAGGGGAGCATATGATGCCTCTGCTTGGACACATTTAAGAAGAAGCCTCAACTGCTAGGAGTAGGAGACGTAGGGGGAGATACGTGATGAGATACGTGAAGAGGTGTGTTTGGAGAACAGGGATAAGGAATGAAAGAGAGGCGTGGAAGAGGACATGGTTGGAGATGCAGCTGGAGACGCCCTCCTGGAAAAAGATACTCCGTGGCAGAAGAGGGACACTCCCAATAGGACTGTGGCCTGTAGGCAACCAATGCTGGAGCTAGGAAATCCCGAAACAGGGACTGTGTCTTATGGAGGGACCCGTGCAGAAGGAAGTACACCCCTGAAAGGACTGCAGCCCATGTAGGACCCATGCTGCAGCAGACACCCCCCCAAAGGGATTGCCACTCGGAGAGGACCCACACCAGAGAAGGTACCCCTCCAAAGGGACTGCAGCATGTGGAGAGCCCACGCTGGTGCCTGAACAACCCCAAAGGGACTGCAGCCTGTTGAAGAGACCCCAGGAACTCACAAAGGAGCAAAGGAACAGGAAGAAGCAGTGGAGGAAAACTAAAGTAAAATTCTCTGAGTCAAGACTGTTTTGCCTGCCACATCTGATTAGACTGATTGTCAGGGACAAGTTTCAAAAGTGTGTCCTAAATAATCTTTTTGGACAGTGAAACTCAAAATTGTGATTCTGTGGGAAAATCAAAAACTGTAAGAAGTTCTAAATTCAGAATGACTATCAGAATTTTCAAGTCTTTCCGAGAATGATAATTCTGTTTTATTTGGGAAGCTACATATTTACCCCTTCTAAAGTAAAGATGACCAGTAGCCATCTTGATTTCTGCAGCAATTTAACTGTGCTGCTGCAGACAAGAATTGAATTGGAAAGGATAATTAAAAATTATTTGTGCAAACAGCTGTCACCTATTATTGCAGGTACTGCTGGTGTGATCACTATATTGTTTTTCTTATCAACAAAATAATATTTCTTCCTTACTCCAAACATCTTTTTAAAAATGGCTTTCTTTTTCTGTTAACCAAATGAGTAGATACTCTCGTTTTGCAAGTCTTGTATTCAGAGGTTTACTTCTAGTGAGTTTATTCCTATAAAGTTTCCTTAAGGAAAATGTGTGGGGCTGACATATTTGGATTTTTTCTTTGTTATGATAAGTTTTTGTTTTATCTATAGGTTTTTCATGTAGTGATTTTCTTCTTTCTGTACCTTTCCTCTGTCCCTCCTTCCATCTGCTACTGGTGATAGTGTTTTGTTCTGCTTTCATTAAATATTACCCTGTTTTTCCTTTAATTACGGGAGGTGTTTCTATTTTGTCAAAGATAAATTTGCTAGTTCTGTTTGTGTTGGTGTTGAGAGAAACGCTACTACTTCATGTCTTCTGGTTAATTTATCTCTTAGTTTTAATGCTAATCTGGTTAAGACATGATTAACAGTATTCCATGGGGCTCATTTTTTTCCGTCTAGAGCCTATTTCGACACTCAAATTAATGCTTTCCTATTTGCTATATATTTACCCAGAGCTTAAGTTTGATATTTTTCTGTACTCTACCAGTGTTTTTTGTTCTTCAAAAATTATTTTCAATAATTTCAACTTGAAAATTTTCACCCAAATGTAGGCAGATGGGTCAGTTAATTATGAAAGTGTGCTTGAAACTTCTAAAATTAATGACATAAGAGTTTAAGAATCATTTTTTGAAGCATTTTAGAGGGAAGCTTTTCATTAGAATTTTTGATTGTACAGTATATCATTGCGTAAATGCTGGTGAAGGTGTCTCAGGTTTCAGCGCTAATTTATTGAGCCAAAATCTTAGACCTTTTTTGTAAAATAAAACAAGATGGAGTCAATCTAATATTTTAATAGTGAAACAGAACTATGCACTGTTCAAACCATGCCTCTCATGCCAGTTAGAGCGTCTTGCCTGTACCACATTGTCTCATGCCATTTCTTTCTACTTAGAAACTTTCTAACAGTCTTTATAACATGTCTGATAATGAAAAGTTTCTCTCTTATGTCCCATGAAAATTAGACAATGCATTTGAATGCTCCAGGACTTCTGATTTTAGACCTTTGAATGCGCTGTATCTCTTCCATGTGACACTGTGCTGGACTACACCAGGCAACTGCCCCTTCTGTATTCTTCCTGGTGGAAACTTTTCAGATACCTTATGTGATATTGCCTCTTCTTATTTGCCTGGTGTATCAGTTAGCCACTAAAACATCAGCCACCTCAAATACTTAATGTAACCATAGCCTTCAGACTGCTCAGTTTTCAGAGTCTTCTGGTATAATAAAAGGCAGGAAATCTCACCATGAAAGCGGATAGGAATGATCTGCTGGCGCAGTGCTTCTTGCAAGTAGACCCTTACCAGAAGCTAGGATGGATGGATAGTGATTTTGAGTTCGTTCTTCAAAGCAGTAAGGCTTTTTGATTCCAGGATGTGATTCCTTCTAAAGGGCCTGGAAAATCTGGGTTCTCCGATTTGCTCTCAAGACATTGTTTCTGAAGTGCATTTATTTTGTTGTCCTGTCTAGCATTAGGCCTGCAATACTGTCTTGGAGCCATATAACTTGCACCAGCTCAGCATTACTAGGAGTCATTTCCTTTATCCCATTAGCCAGATGGAGGAGGTCAGCACCCTCAGCCCACTGCCATCCCAGAGCTGTTAATGACCGGTCTTCCTTGTCTTATTGAGGGAGCCCAAAGAGACCTTCTCATGTTTTGCCCAGTTACATATTTGTTCCAGACATGTTTGTGAATGTACTCAGGTACAAAATGTAAACTTCAGGGGATGGAGATTCTTCAGATTGAAACATGTACATTGGTTTACATAAGTGAGGGAGGCTGGAAGAGTTCAACTCTGATTGAAATGGGAAGCTGTTGATGACCTGCTCAAGAGATGACGCCTAATCTGACATGGAACTTCTGCATATCTGAGGAAGCAAAAGGCGGGTTATTTTCAAGGAGTGGCAATTCTCCTGAGTAAATTAGAAGTAATTAAATTACGGGGGTGGGGGGAGAAGTAGTAGATACATTTCAAGGGAGGAAACTTAATTCTGTCTGGACCCCCAGGGGAGTGCAAAGAGGACATGACCTGTGAAGGTGAGTGCATGCCACTAGCAGCGGGCTCTCTGTAGTTAAAGCCATCTCTTTAGGATAGGGCATGCAGAAAGTCTCTCAGTGTGTGTCGAAGTCACCCCTGGATAAGGGGAGAGAAAGCTTTCAGATTTGATCTTTGATCTTGGGGTAGGTAGGCTAAATCCTCTTTTTCCTTTAGTTCGTCACTTTTGTTTCTTACAGCTATTTCTAGCTGTGTTGACTACTTTGGATATGGTAAATTAGTACTTGGGCGTAACATCAGCCTGCTTTGAATAAAGAAGGATTTCAACAGAACTAGCTGAAAATCAAGGAAGTTTCCTAATCAAAGTGCACAGAAAATTTACAGTATGGCAAGAGCCATGCTTATCCACCCCATTCTTCAAAGCGGATGAAAAAGATACCCAGATGATATCTGGGATTCCCAGAGTCAGGAAATGCCTTCCAGTTGCAAATAGCAAGAAGAACTGACTGCACTTTCACCTCCTCAACTTCATCCAGAGAAAAAGGTCTGTTTAAGCAGATTCTGTGTGAAAACAGATTAATATTCTAGAGAACGAATGTCCAGAATATATATATGAGTATGTAAGATGGTTATGGGGCACCTGACATGTCCTTACCAAAGTGAAAATGTCTTCTGATGGAACTGGGCAAGTCTTCATCCAGGGCTGCTGTGGAATTAAGAACAGTGCAATTACAAAGAGGTAGAGCTTATCAGCTTCATTTTTTCCCCCCTACATTTACAAAACTGTGTTCCTTTTGACCCAAATTACTGTGTCTAACCAGTATAAGTGCTATGGATGTATTAGCTTGGGTCTGAGCTGCCTTGATTGTAATGTAATGCATTACTTGACGTGGATGTGCCTTCAGCAGCTTTAGAGAAGTTTGACATAAATTCTATAAATACAGCTTTTTTTTCAACAAGTCACAAAACATAGTCAGGAAATGTAAAATAAATTGTAATGACTTATGGTCCATTTTTTCACAAATAAAGGTATTGACAGCAGTCTTTCTCTTTTGGGTTTGGGCTTAAATCTCAGATTCATCTGTTCATCTTTCTGAATCAGTACACTAAGCTCTGAAAGCAATTTTTTAATGTCAAGATTAAGCTTACTTTAGAGAATATTTTAAAACTTTTCTGTAAGATACGTATTAGTATGTACAATTTTTCTCTTGCACTGTCCTTGTTAGAGACTTGTTCAGTAGGTGGACTCTGGATGTTGTCTGGCATGGAATTTTGTTTTCAGCTCCAAGTAACATGACACCAGTCAAACCACAAGCAAACAAGAAAACAGGTATTTCAAAATGATGCAAATATGGATGTACTGCTTACAAACATGCTGAAGCTACCGTATTTCAAGCTTGAAGTAGTTTTCTGAAAGGCCCAAGATAATACTCAGGTTGAAGACTTGATCATTTCATTATGTATGTGAATGGCACTGTATAAGCAGACTGGCAGATTTTTGATCTTGATGAAATTTGAGATACCAATTATGGTTCTGTTCAGTTGGTGGGACCTTTCAGTGTTCTTCAGTGCCTTGACCTTTCTCTTGACGATCAACATACCAGTTCCAGGTGTGTTAAGCAAGACTGTGGACAGGGAAATTGTCTCGATATAATGATGTTTTGGACTGGAGGGCAGTGTTGGTGAGGACAACAGTCTCATTCTGTCTTACATTGAAAGCATAAGTTCCTGCATAAACTTCTAAGAACTTGGAGTGTCTTTTCATTTTTTTTTTATTTACAGAAGTAAATAAAAAGCATTATCCCATTATAGTTTTCTGACAAAGCCAAGCACTGGATGCAGCTTCTTTTATATTATGTGACCATGAGCCAAGGGCTTTCAGCTTTCTCTTGGTGTAATTTGAATTAAATTTTCTCCTTTCCTTTTTCTCTTAGGAGGGAGTTTGTATTAAATCAGATTGTTTTTCCAAGTTCTGAAGGTCTGAATAGCAGACGAATAGGAAGAACAGAAAGTGTTTGTTAGTGCTTATTAGCATGTTTTTTCTTTTCATTGTGATTCAATTAAGCTTAAAATAACCCTCTCCAATTACTGCTCTGTTTGACACTGTCAAAGGGCTGGGGCTTGTTTTACAATTTAGCATCCGTACTATGGTTCTAGACATCCTTTTATTAAAAAAAAAAAAGAAAAGAGTCATTACGCTGATGGTTTAGACTTATTTTTTTTCAACAGGATATACTCAGTATATACTCATACCACTTGCCATGGTCATTTGCTGTGTGGTGAGGAGCTGAATGCTGAAAGCAGAGATAATATTGGGAGCATCACCACGCATGTGTGGTTATGACAGCTGACAGGAGAGCTCAGGCACTGCGGAGAGGGCAGGAATGTCCACAGAACTGCTGCCAATAAAAATTAGTGGGTAATATCCCAATTTCCTCCAAATGAAGGGTAAAACTAAAAGTTTATGTAAGGGTGCCTGAGCTGAGTGTAGTCAAAGATCTCTTGTCACTGTGCATGTTTTGCCGACTCCTATTACCCATCAGTCAAGGTATAAAGGATGTCTTTTTCTGAAGGTAGTGTAGGTACAGTATTTTCAAAGTACTGGGATAACAGTATTTAGATAAGCTGTATTCTTAATGTGATTTTCTGCTTCCTTCTCATCAAACAGTAACACAGGAAGAGAGGGTTTTGGTACGTTGTACCTTTGTTCTGTGGCATAATTGGATGGTGACAGGTTTGAGAAGCGTCGAGCACGCTGAAGCAAAAATCTTCTGCCGACCTTGTTACTGAGGCTGACTGAAGCTGTTGGGAGGACGTGGAGAAATAACTTATGACACATTCAGCTTTGGCAGTGTTTACTTCTAAACAGCTTCCCGTTTCCATGCAATTTCCAAGCTGAACCTACTTGATATTGACAGGTAATATTTTAATGGATAGATTGATTGGACTGGCAGAATGAATTAACCATCAGCTTGACAACCATATAGCATTATGTTGTGTATCTGTTTACTCAGCACTGGGTGAAATGTAAGAGTCTATTGAAAATCAGATTTCCATGCTGCTTTGTCAAAGCAAATTTAATCACAGCCAGAACATGTGGCATCCATCATTTCCACTTCAGAAGGCATCAACAGGCACAGATCAGCAACAACAAGCAATGCTGCCACTGCTGTCTTTGACTCACATGGAAAATTAAATTTTACCATAGATTTTTGATAAATGATGCAGTCTCACCCATCAACCATGATTACTTAAGTGTTCTCTATTAAAGTAATCCCCAATAGCTTTGTATCTAGGAGCAAGGTCTTACTCCATTTGGCTTTGAGTCACTCCTCCTGATGTGGAATAGGCTTTTGGATATTGCCTTTGCAGATTAGACACTGTTTTTCCGTTTGTTTTTCTTCGAAATCTCAGATCTGTCTGGCTGCCTATTTTTACCTGCATTTTAGTGACCAGCTCAACTACATACTGTAATTTATTCTGTGTTTTTCTCTGAAATTTCAAATTAATGCATCTCTTTCTACCCTCACGGAGTTCAGGATAGCAAATTATATTATAGGAAATCTCAAGGTAATTTGAGTGAAACAATACAGAGGACATTTAAAGATGCAACCAGTTGCTTTGTTCATGCCTCAAGTATGGTAAAGAGCATTTTAAGTCTTCAGATTTACATAAAATGTTGAAAATACTGTAATTATTAGTTCTGCACATTTTACTTAAAGTTTTCGTCTCCTTTAATTTACCACAGACACTGAAACTACTCCAGTTTAATAGCTAATTAATACTTTTTTTGGGGTGATCTTTTTTCCCCCCTTCCACTTCCATTTAAAATGGCCAAGTGTGTGTTTTGTAACACCGCTGTCTATTGCTATTATTCTTGTTAAATTTTAATCTGATGTGTTAATGCCTCCTTAACTGTGAGTCCAAAGCCTTTTTCTTCCAGACATGAAGATAACAGCATAATTTTTCTAATTCCTACTAATGGAGCTATGATTCTTTAAGATTGTCTCATGTCTTGTACTGTCTCTTGTAATGTCCTCAAAAATGATGTCATTAATTGAGAGGAGCTCATAGTCACTAATAGGTCTTCTGAAAATTGTTTCGCATTTACTGTTTTGAATTACAGTATTGCTCAAAAATATCTTGCCTATAGTCTATGCGAGTTCAAATAATAATGCTTCCTGTGTTTCTGCATTTCCTCAAGCATCGATGTTCAGCCATTTATAAATATTTTTGTACTTACAATACAATTTCTAAATTGCTTTCCTTTTTAGTGTTACTATTAGTGGTATCAATATTTTGAATCAAATATCTGAATATGCTTTTTTGCCTCTTTCCTTGAGACAAGCTGTTTACTTTACATTTCTACTGATAAAAAATTTATATAGGTATGCGGTGATAACCTATGGATGCTGATTAAAATGTAAACTTTTTTTTTCCATTGATCTAAAGCAACATCTTAATTAAAACCTGTGGCTGTATTTTTTCATGTAACTTAGAAGTCTGGACTTGACATGTTCGTCTGAACTAGTTGGCGAATTCATCTGAGGTGATTCACTGACTTATAGTCAAGGGGGAGAAATACATACTCCAAGGGATGATTCACAATTTTAAGACAAGCACCTAAAAGAGGCTGGGTAAGTCACCTTCTGGAGGTATTATTCTCTATTGACTGTAAAAGGTGCCTGGGATGAGTAGAGTGACCTGGGAATGTTAGGCGATTAGCGGAACTAGAGGAGGAAACGTGCCAAACAAGCGCTGCCTCTTTGTTACACACTGCAATACAGATGTATTGCTGGGACTGCTGGCACAGTACAGATGTGTCACACACCTGCCGCTGGGAAAGCTGTTAAGAAGTTGTGGGTGACGCTCATTCTGTGATTTGTACTGATGCTGCACAAATGCTGCACAAGTGAAACGTGTATTTAAAGGCTTACGTGCCATAACTTGTCCCTTACTCTCCTAGTTGCCCGCCAGATGTACTCTCTGAATTTTCTGTTGTCTGCACTTGGACATCTGTATCAGGGACATTTGTGTAGAGTGACAGTTGAATACATACAAGAAGTACTCAATCCCTAAGGGTGCAACAGTTTTGTCTCTGTCAAACTGGTTTATTTCTGTTTTTCTTAGAAAAATATAGAGCTGATGAAGTATAGCTTACCTTTCAACACCAAAAGGTGTTTCTTCCCAAAGGCTGAGAGATGTACAAGATTTATGACTTTTTCTGCTGTCTGATTTGCTGGTCTGCATGATTTATGATGAGCCGGTTCCTATGCTAGCTATCAGATCGTCCTTTTAAAAGCAGAGTCTTTCATGTTAATAGTCAGTGCAATTCATAATTACTTGTCACTGGGCCTGACTATTATCTGAGTGGATTGATACGCATCCACCAGGCAGCAGGTCTTGCTTGTTGATTCACTTTCTTCTGTGTAGGTCTTATAACTTAAAGGTACACTCGGGGTGATAACAATAACTCAAGATTTAGAGACCTGAATTTTAGACACCTAAATTAGCGATGATGAAGGTTAGCTATGGTGTCTGATCATAAATAACAGGTGAAGTGTGGACTGGGGTAGCCAAGCACAGTATGACTTTCCATCCCCTTGCAATAGCTTCCATGTACAGCTTGTGTACCTCCTGATCTTGCCCAACATGAAAATTCATTGTTCATGTATCTACGTATGCCTGAATTGAGTATTAGGCTGCTGCTTTGGGAATGAATAGTGAGGAGAAACTGCTCAGTTTATGTATTATCTTACTTCATGCCAGCAGAGTAGTTTTACTGGATTTTCAGGACAAGGCTGTTCTTGGATGCTGAAGCAGCTTGTTAATGCAAAGTCTACGAACCTCCACCTGAGCAATAGTAACTCTGAACTGGCTGGAACGGTAATGGACCTCTGTGCTTGGGATTGCTGCCTTGCCTGGCATATTGGGTTTATTGAGATCATGCAAGTTCGGTTTTTTTCTTTGATATGAGTGAAAATACCTTTTAGTTTGCTTTCTTCACTTATTTTCATTCCTGAGAACAGCCTAATTAGCAATGTCTGGAATAGAAAGATGAGTTGAGGCAGAAAATTCATTTTGATTGTAGCCATCCAGTCTAGCAAAGAAGTAATAGCGCTGCTTTAAATTTTTGAATAATGGAGTAAAATAAAGACAATGTGGCTGAATTGTATTGATAAATGACTTTATTGTGTCTTATTTTAAAACAAATAACATTTTCTTAAATTTTTATTGCAAAATTTCCAGACATTGTTTGCTATTCTAGTGTCCCAAAACTATTAAATTCATGAAACTTTGAAGTTTCATGACAGTTTTACTGCTATAACTGATTAAGAAATATAGAAGTTTCTATTTTAGATTTGATAACTGCTTTACATGCAGTGCGGAAAAGGGAGGAATAGGCTTAACTGGTGTTTTGAACAAAGTGAAAGTATTACTCTTTCCTATGCATCTTTTTATTCAGTAAGGAAACTTGCAACCAGTTGAACAACGTGATGTTGGGACCTTGTTAGGATATGATTCCACTCTACTGAATCAAAGGCTTTTTTAGCATTTTATGGAGCTTTCTGTAATCACATGGTCTCAATCATTTTAGCAGTAATGTAACAATTTCTTATGCCTCTTGATCTTGTATGTATACATCCATCAAGTTTTAAATTACATGCAATCTTTTCACAGCAGTTTAACAAGGGAGGAGTAACACATGAAGCAGCAGTAAACATTTACAAACCAATGCTCGTCAATTCTCACTTGGGTAAATACATTTTAAAGACCAGGGCATCCTGATTTGCTCCAGTGACAATCTCATAATTGCAGAAAATACAACTTGGAGCACACAGTTCTGGAAGAAAAGATGGTAGGGAAACCTAGGGAGATGGAGATCTGGGATTGGAAATAGCTGCTTGATTGCTCATGGAAGCCTATGTTTTTAAGAAAGCAAGATGTTGCTTACTCTGTCAGTTTAAGCTTTTTTTGTTGCCTTTTTTACAACACAGGGGACTAAAGTGGAAAACTTTAATGAAAGCACACATCTATTGTAGAGCAAAGCACCAAGACTTTTAATATAACTAGTGACCTAAGTGTCGCATGATCTGTGTTATCATCTGTCTCTAAAGGAAAAGAAAATTTCTCTTCAATTTTTGTTTTGGTATTTATAGACCCTTGCCCTTCAGAAGTCTGGGCTGCGGTTGTTTCCTTTCATGCAAGTGATCCTTGATTGTACAGTCTTCATTTCGGAGTCATCCTCAGTCGTATTGGAGTCTCTTCAGGGAACTCCAGAGGAAAGGGAAAAAAAGTCTTCATCACCAAGGTACCTGACATGTGCCATGAGTTGGCAGGTGAACTCAATCAAAATCAGCTTCCAACTCATCCTTCCCTCCTGAGTAATTTAATTTGAAGGAAAGGTACTGGACTTCACTCTGTTTCCAAAAAACTGGTGCATGATCACTGTGGTACTGCACGTGGTGTTCTACCTCTGCCGTTGTCTCTGTATTTCCCACAGAAGTTCATACCTACAGTTTCTCCTCAGTTACAGCATATCATTCAGACACCATCTAGACATGATTTTTTTTTTCCTTTTGCTAAACACAGGAAGTCACAGAGGTTTCCTTGAAATCCTCCATACTGGGTCCCTATACATTAGGTCACTTGAGCAAGCTCTGTGAGGCAACATCTCATCAGTAACCATCAACCTAGTCAGGACTAGTATGCTGTGAATTGCCTGAGATGATCCAAACCACAGAGAAGACTTCTTCCTGTTCCAGCTGCTGTCATTTCTTGTCTCTTACAGCCAGTATCTGCTCTTTTAAAGGGCAGCCAATTAGTCGGGCTTGAGCCCTCTTTCCCTACACAGCTGTTGGAAACTATCGTCATTTCTTGGGAAGCCATGGGATGGGACCAAACGGCAGTGGACAGTTTCACTGTATTCTGCACTGCTCTGCTTCAGGTCAGCAAGTCTCCCAGGATTTTCTGGATTGAAGTGAGGTTAATTTCTAGCTCTTTTGTTCTCCAAGAACATGTATGTGTCCTTACGTGTGCTTATGCAGCAGCATGCTCAGGCAAGGTCACAAAGTGGCAAAATTAATTTTTGGGAGATCCTACATGTGAATCTGTTCATGGCAAAGCAAGGTGTTCTCCAGATGAAGGCTTGTTCCTGGTTTTCCTCGTTTACACTGTGAATAAAGCCTTGTGTCAGACCTTTGAGGTAGATGTGCATAGATCTTTCTACTATAATAAGCTCCCTGAAGAGGACAAAAAACTTTTGAACTCAAGACAGATTTTATCTGAGTCAAAGCTAGAATAAGTAACTTCTTAAATCCAGAAAACCCGGAGTAGCTAGATAAGATGGAATGAAAAGAAAGTATACAGTATTTTTGTTGATTTAAAAAATCTGCTACTCACTGTGTCTTTTTAAAAGGTTTTTGCTTCCAGGCAGTTTAACGGCTCTAAATAGCAGCAAATGCTGCACTGACTCCTCTGATACTGAGGAATTTGCCTCTGTGACTCCCTTTTGTCTTGGCAGGCACTGCAGTTTCTGGAAGGTAGGTCCTTCTCTCTGTGCTCAGCAGTTCCCCAGAAGAAAGGCGGTCTCCCCTCCTTCCCTCTGCCTTACTGTTTTTTTTGAAGAAACATCACACGCTTGTGCAAAAATATAAGCAAGCATACACATGCATTTGAGCTTTCCTGTGAAGGTCTAACACATGCTTTTCCTGTACTCCCTCTTATACCAAAGTGAAGTTTATACTGAAGGAAGGCTCAAAATTATTTCATAGCTTCATACAGATGAAATGCTTAAGCTCATCTACCTTGTCATGCTGTCTGTAAAAAGATTATGAACATACCTCTAGGCATGAAGGCTCTCATATCTCTGTATTAGGGCCAGGTTCTTTATTCTAGTTCTTCCAGAACGGCTGGTTTGTCCACAAAGAAACTGGCAGTTCAGGGTGTTCTGCTGAATTGCAGAAAAGGACCCACCAGGATCATGTGCCTTATTTGACGGAGATATTTTTTGCTTTGCAGTCATAGCCACAGGTACCTCCTTATGAGAACACAAAACGTCCTGCACTACTACTTCCATCTTAAAAAGTGAGATATACTTCATCGAATAGGTAAATTTTTCAAGATCACAACATCAACTATTCATCCTCATTCATGGATGGGTAAAATCCACTTCTGTCATTAGAAGACTATTGCATCATACTAGAAACTGTGTATGTTTAGAGGTCCAATTTTGTCGTAATAGATTGCAGGGGACATTATATAAACTGATAACAACTTGCTTGCAAAAACATATCTTTGTCATATGCATCATATCTTCTAGGCTATAGATGGCATGGAAGTCCTTCTGTCTGAGCCAGAGGTGGTGTCTAAATTACTGACAGATTTAACTCTACAGACTTTCAGTTTAATTAGAATAGTCCTCATTTTCCCTAAACACATTATTCACTATTGCTGCAGGTTGGCTTGATACCCTTAGTATCACTGAAACCCTACCATTTTACACTGGAAGGGCAAAGTCTTTCAGGCCCTCCCTCTATTCATTTTGTAGGCTGAATGGGTAGAAACTAGACCAGTTTTAACTCAACAATTTCCAAGCAAAAAACTTTCTTCTTCTGATTATACACCTCTCTTTAGCAGATATCTTCCTTCCTTTACTAGAACTCCAGCTACTCCTGCAGCTGCTTGAGAAACTTCTCAGTGTTGGGGGTCTGCAGAGAACCCACCTGGTAGTTTACTTGTAACTTCTAGAAACCATTACGCCATTGCTGTGGGTGATGAGGACTGGAGTAAAGCTCTTGTGATCTCTATCCATACGCTCTCTGTCTTTGAGACACTCGTGGACTCAGAAGTTAAGTATGTGTGTGTGTCACACACACATGAAAGAACAAGAGTCATGTTTCACGACCTCGAAAAGCGTGTACAAAAATGGTACTTGTATATATATACTTGCAGATATTGGTGGAGTCAGCAGACCAACTGCGTCGTTGAGGAAGAGTGTGCATGTTTGCCTGTGCACCCAAGATTGCTGCCTTGCCATACAGTGCTAGTGATAGATAGCTTAGTGAAGTGATCTGTCGATCTTTGAAAAGGCAAAGAAAAAGGAAATGGAAAAAGGGAGTCTGGATGAAAAACTACTTGTCACATCTTGCAAAAATGATTGATGGTTCAAAAGGAATCTCGCCTTCAACAAATGAATATAGAAACGCATAAATCTGAAATAAATAAAATGTTGTGACTTCAATGTTGCTTTCTCTTTCCTGGATTTCTCTGTTGTTTTCTTCAGGCTCTCACTTCCTGCCTTCCCCCACCCCCCCCTTGTGATTCCCTGTTTACTTTTCTTCGCTGTCAGCATATGGTTATTCTTTATCATTTTTATGATCTTTGTGGGTATCCCATATTGATGACATTCTTCCCTTTCTATCTTTTCTGCTTCTGGGTTGTTCTCCTGTAGCCAGTCACCTTTTGATAGCCAGAGGAATCTTACTTCCCCCCCTTTTGTGGCCTGTGTACTCCTCCTTCTTGAAGACTCTCTCTTTCCTCCACCGTATCTGTATCTTCTCTGTTATTCTCGGGCTACATGCTGGAGCAAACATCTCAAGGGCAGATATTCTAGTCACGTTGGCTCCCACACCGCTTGCCGTTTCAGACCGCTTAGGCTGAATGAAGACTAGGGATTTTCTTGAGTGCTCTCCAACTGCTCCAGCATTTTGGGAACCTCAAGATGATGTTCCCTTTCCCTTTGCCTTTCCAAGACCAACACGTTATATGGACTTCTGTAGTACTCCTATCTCTGCCTCTTGGACCTGCGTAAGATTTAAATCCTCAGTGGGGATGATGGTATGACCTAGAGTATGACCTGCTAGTTGGGTCTAGCTCCGTGAGGCCTGAAACTGCAGCTATTAACTTGTCATTAACAATTATAGACCTGCAGAAGCTTTTGAGTGCATAACAGATTAAAAATAGTAATGCAGACCAGAATCAGTAAAACTAATACAGCATATAACTATGAGCTGATCAGAAGTTCTAATAAAAATACCAAATTGTGCCTGTACAAGTAGATTTTTGAAAATGAGAATGTATTACTTAAGTAAGCTAAAATAATTAGTTTCAGAACTGTGAAGGTTCCCATTCCACGGCACTGCAACAGAATTCTGTAAAGCCTTCCTCCACTGAAATTAACTGTTTTATTTTTGTACTAGGTAATCATACTTTGGTATTCAACTAATACAGAATACTTTTTACTCTGAACTTACTAGCAGTTAGGAGAAATAACAGGGAATAATGTTTCTTGTGCTGTTACCTTAATTACAGCTTCTTATAGTAATTCTTAAATTGAGTTTTAAATACAGAGATAGGCTATTTTAACTGGTAACAGCTGGAGAAAGGTGGAGTCCTATAATGGAGCTTTTCTAGATTATTAGACAACTCTACTTTAGAAAAGGGAACAGACTTTATATAATCTCAATGTGACAGTTATTTTTAATGAATCCATACTGATTGATTGCTTATGGAATGTTTCTAATATAAAATATTTTGGATAGAGAACAACATTTTAACCAATTATAGCAATAATTTGTCTGTAAGCTGATTTATTTTATAATAGTGTATCTTCAAACCTGTCAGTAACTAAAAGGATATAATGTAACAGTTTTTTTGGAAAGAGGTACTGGTTAAAAAAAAAATAAAATTGTGGAAGTGTTTTGCTGTGTGTATCCACCCCAAATGACTAGTTCATTTGTAGATATTTGTGCTGTAGAGCTCTGATAGACACACAGTGAATCTCAGCTCTAGATTCCCTCCACTTTCACTTGAGTAAGAGAGGTGCTTTCAGGGGGCAATTAATCCACCCTAAAATAGCGAGCCATCTAAGCCATACATACTGAGTCCTGTTATAATTAGCAAAGATAGCACTGCAAGCCCTTAGGAATAAAAGCCAACAGATACAGTGGGTGAAGAGAAAGTGTGTTCTTCTCATGGTGGAGCGAAATTCTTTGGAAACTCAGCCTACCTCAAGTTGGGAAGAAGAGGCAATGGAGCATGAGTCTTGTATTCTGTGTTTCATTCTAGCTGCGTGCCTGTCGGTGCTATGTGAATGGTGTGTGGTATGCTAAGGCTCCTTTGTGTTTCTTCTTTATACCAGCCTAACTCTCTTCTCAGAGGTTCTTCACTGGTGTATACAGTCAAAGTAAGGGGCATGGCCAACCGATGGAGAGGAGTTTTCATTCATCTCACTGTGACCCTGTGAGGCTGCACTTGGAACACTTCGGTTTGGCTCCCTGGTATAGTAAGGATGTTGAGAAACTGGATGGGTGCTGTGGAGGGCTGCTGGGATGAGCAGAGGCTCAAGTCTGCATCCTGTGTGAGGGATGTTGAGGGAACTGCGCAGGGAGGGAGTTTAGGTCGGACATTAGAAAAAGAACTTCAGTAGGTGGGTCGTGACTGGAACAGGTCACCCAAAGAGGTGGTGGAGTCTCCATTCCTGAAGGTTTTTCAAGACTTGGCTAGATAAAGCTACAGGTGACCTAACGATACGATGTTGGTAATAGTCCTCCTTTCAGCGGGAAGCTGGTTGGACCTCAGAGTTACACGGTTCCATGGCACCATTTCTGCAGTTTTGTGCTTTTCCTTTTTAGAAGATTATGTTCCTTTGATGTTCTTGTTTCTGGCTTTCCCTCAGCTGTGGAGAACAATATTACTGCTTGTTTGCAACCTGAATGATTGCACATTAGAAAGCATTAATGCAAAAAGATGAGGAAAAAATGGCGTTATGGAAGGTCCGTGTGTTTTGATATTATCATTTTTCATTTCTAAAAGAATCTGCATCTGATTTTTTTTTCCTGTTGGTGGTAGGAAGGATCTCAGTGTACAAACTGTATAGAGAATGGCAAACTGCATGGGAAGTCTGCAATCACAAAATTGTTATTTTAATTGCAAGGTAGTAGGAGAGAATGGTAGCTGTTGTCTCAGGCCCTGGACCTCCACTATTTATGTCTTTCTGTGTGTACTTAGAATGTACAGTTTTAAGTGCAGGTGTTACAAATTTACTTTAGTTCCTATCAGCCAGGGGATATTGGTATATTAAAACATTAGTATTTAAAACTTGCATATCAAACCTTGTGGATCCAACAACTCCTCTAACTGTAGCTTACATAAAATGTCAGGAAAAAAAAACCTTAACAGTACTCTCTTTACTAATTAAACAGTCTAACTCAGTGTCATAACCATTTGAATTCCTAGGGAAGGTCTTCTGGAAAGCAGTTGAAGTGTAGTGGTTGACTTCAAAGTGTTTCTCTGAAAGGTTTTGAAATTTGTCTCCTTTTAAACCTTGGCTGACAAAATGAGTTCTGAAAAAAATGATGTTTGATAAAGTTTATTTGGAAGGCAGATGCTTGCTGAATCAGAGTTCATGGGATTAGAATATTGTACACTGATTATATCAGGCAGCAGCTGTGGCTCTGATTCATGTGCCAGGTTTACATAAAAGAGGATATTTCTTCTGGGACCAATCAAAAATACTAATATTTGATCAAGGAATTACTACCTGAATCTTTATTAATTGCATAATGAGATGTTCAGTGACCTTTATTTAAGATGATTCTTTAGAGATTAAAAATTAGCTAATCTAAGTTGTTTCGTTTAGAGTAGACTAACCTCAGAAATATCATTAGGAACTAAGCATCTGTTCATCAATCAAAAAACTCTTCATGGAAAGAGCTCTTAGTTGATACTTCTTATGAAGTCTAGGTGAAGCAAGTCCACCAAAATAACAAATTTTGCAGAACATTATAATACATGAAATAAAAACGAAGGATATGTCTCAACTAAGTGCAAAGGTAAGGTAAAACTTCATCATGGAGGATGGAAGTAATCAAATTGCTTTTGTCAAGTTACTGCGGGTATATGGAATATGTTATCCACCGTTTCCATAACCTCTGTAATCTTGGGAATAACGGGTTCAATGAAGATGGAATTTCACTGTAGGATTTTACTTTATTCTCTACACTTGCTCAAGAAACTTCATATAAGTGACTTAAATCTCCACGTGGTATGTCTGGCTAAAATATTTTCAAAAAAAGTCAAACTAGTATAGGGCAGGCAATGGCATTAGAATTGCATAAGTGAGGCTGTGTGTCTAGCTCTGTCCTGAGCAAAGCCCATTGACATCAGTGAAAGCTTTAGTGCAAGGTACAGGTGAGACTAAGTAAGCATTCTTTCAGTCTCAAGGTCCATCTTCATTAACCTACAGTTTCTCAAGTTCAGTGTATTTTGGGAACAATCCGCCAGCTCCATTAGCTGCCGGAGTATGAATTTGGAATATTTCCACAGCACTAAAATCTTTTTTACTGGCATAAGAATATAAACATTTCTTGTTTTGTTTTTCATGGTCTCTTTCTTTCATTTTTCATGAACTCTTCATTGGTGTAGTGAATTTAATTTCTTCCAAAAAAGATCCTTTATGCATAGCAAATACCGTTTTCATAAAATTTTTAAAAAATCATTTCCATATTTGTAGGAGATGGTTTAAAAGCTGGAGAGAGGGGGAGATTCATACCAGTTAACTGTGAGCTTGTGAGTTACCTAAGCTAGCAATCTGGTCGTGTTGGGCTTCCTAGAGAGTGAGCAGAAAGGTGGTTCAGAAACACGTCAGGATGGTTCAGAAATCATGTGGTCAGCTTTTAACATAAGCCTTTGAATTAAATTACATTTGCATTCAAAATTAGATGGAAATAAAAGTTATTCCCTTAAGCCTACACACCAATTTTCTTTTATTTTTAAGCACTTTTCCAAAATTATGTACTTTTGAACAAGCCAGTTCATGCGGAAAGTTTAGTCCATTCTTCTAAATGAAATGTTTCTGGCATGGCAAGCTGGAGGGGTATTTTCCTATTTTGTTCCACATGTTAGTCTCTAGACAGAAAAATGAATACACAATACAGAATTTTTCTTCACCAGTGGAATGTGTTTGTAGTGCCAGTGTTGCCACTGTCTGATAAATTGTGGAATGCGGTGGGATTTCTTTTTCTTATTTTCTTAATTTTTTTGTTTGAAATGCATAGGAAACTTATGAGCGAACATACAGTAAGTATTGTGATGAAAAACTTAAAAAGCTGTACCTGTAAAGACAGAATTCTCTGCTTCAATTTACTGCTCCCTCCTTTTGCACGTCCGTATATTGCAGTCCTTAAGAACATGTTTCCAGTGAGACCCGTTTTCCATTTAGTGCGCATGTTGGAAGGTGAATGAGGGCGCGTACGGAGTTCAGCAGTTTCAGGGTCCAGAAAGTGCTTGCTTAATTTTCCCTTTGTAATGCACACCCTACTTGTTTTTTTGATAAATGTAATTTCTCTCCATTTTGTAGCAGCAGTATAGGAAGGACAAGTATTTTTGAGTAGTGGAGAGAACCTTGTTTGAAAGGATCTTAGCTACTCTAGCATTTTCTTGCAGTAGCAAACACTATCTGGGAGGAAAATACAATACTCCTCGCTGAAGGCAGGCACTGGCTGCTGAGCAGGGAATGTGCAGTGGAACTACACCTCAATCAGTGAGAATATCTGTTTTTCTAAGCACTTCACCTTTCATTTTGTGGCCTTATTTTGAAAAAAAAAAACCCTGTCATTTGTAGCTGTGTTTGGTGTTTGCTTAGGTAGTAGAGTAAACAGAAGTCATCAAAAGCGTAAATATCTCTGGTGATGCGAGGGTTCTGTAGAACAGTATCTGTGGCCACATACTTGTGTTGAAAGGGACACAGCCTGAGCTTTGTCCTTTCTGCCTCCAAAGTAGTTTTAGTTGCAAATTGTCAGGGTCTCTAGGAGGCTGGGGATTTTGCTTGTTTTGGTTTTGTTTTGCTTGGATTTTTAAATTGTAATACGAAAACTGCAGTTGTGTTCTATAGAAGTTTGACTGCAAAGTAGACTATATATAAAACAACAATATTTAGAACAAAACAGTGAATGGTTTATTTCCTTTTCATTGCATCTCTGCTACTTAAATACAATATAGTAGGCTAACTAATAAGTCTATGAAGCAGCTGATAATCAAGGGTCTTTTCGGCCTAGAAATCAAATCTCTTCAGTGACTATTTATCGAGATTGTGTTTGAACTCTAGAGATTTCCCAACAGATGCATGGCTTACTAAACTGTTAAGCTTAAATTATGGTGAGTCTACATGGTTTTCTTCTGTTTCAGTCTTTGAAGCTACTAAAAGGATTCCATAAAAAGGAAACACATGCATTTTAAATACATTTAAATGAATAATTAGAATGTTTCTCTGTATAAAAATACACTCATAAGTGCTCAACATCATGGCCATAAAGATGACTACATCAACCTTCTTGTTAGCAGGAAGGTAAGGAAACAAGAATGTATCTGTTGTGTCTTGCTAGTTTGGGGTTTTGCCTTCAAAGAAATCAGTACTAAACTTTTGAAAGACACTGAGATTTTTTTAAATAAAAATATTTTTAAAACTTTCTCTCACCTCGTTTTGGTTGATCCTTGCCTCTCTTTTCATCAAAAGACCAGTAGATTGCGAGCAAGAGTACACTTGCATTTCCCTTCAGCCATGTGATTGCCTGCCAAGGCTTGCAAACATACATTTTGCCTCACTGCAGATTTCTTTTTGATGCCTATAATGCTATGGTACTTGAATTAATGCACAACTTGACAGTTGTTACACTTCAAAATAATTGATATGGGTTTCTTTGCTGGTAAAACTGGGAGAAGAAGTTAATGAGAGATCCTTTTCATTTGCTGCTTTAGTGCTAAGCTGTTGTGGACTTTTTTTTTCTTCAGTTTCCTGAATTCTTCATTATCCTACCTAATAATGGGCTTTTGAGTGCTAATTAGTAACTGCAAAAAATAGGTCAGACTTTTAGCAAGAGAGGAGGTTTCTTGTTCGGATAATATATGGTAGAGCAGTTGTATTTTGCATTGTGTCTGTTGTACAGTTTGTACCTCAAGAATTCAGTAATTAAGTAAGGGAGGAGACAGGGAAGAAATATCCTTGTTGGGAGAAGGTGCTATGAGGTTTTCTTGTTTTTGTCAGTGAAGACATGCAAGACTGCAATTCTTTTTTCTTGTTTAATTTCAATCAGGGAGCTTAATCATATTTCAATGTCAAATTAAATGATGGTTCATTTATAATTTGGTGCATTTAAAATTTGCTTCTGTTGTAGTAGAAGTTGTTTTGTTAGCATCCCTGTCAATAGGGGAATCTACTTTTGCTGTTTAGAAGGAAATGTTTTGGGTTTTATATGTATTGTAAAAATAAGAGACAAAGACTAACTCCGTGCTAACTCACACTCTGCGGTTACAGCATCCAGTCACTTTAATTTCAACAGCTTTTCATGGAAGTGTTTAATTCTGTAGACTCACTCAATTTGTTTGATGTTTCTTGTCTTTGAAAGACGCTGAGTCTGATTTCTGTTCTGATAAGAGGATTCATGCAGAAGTCAGGCTTCTAACTTGCAAAGGCTTTGGAGTCCTAGTAGCACCTTCTTCTTGTGCGATTTGATTAAACTTCGGGACTTCAGAGTTTGCAAAATGCGTGCCCTTCACTTACTTTTTAAGTATAATGAATAGTCCACTGAGTTACGACTATACAAGTGTAAGCTCTTGTGCACATGATAGCTTGAGTAATGCTGGAAAGAGCTTTGAAAGAGGAGCAATAGGATGCTGACGTTCATAAAATCCTCCTTGCTTAAGACCATTTACAATACAATGCCAAAATAACTATTGAAGAAGTGCTATGGTGGGACCCGCTGGTTGTGTCCATGCTGCTCCTAACCACGATAGCAGGAGCACACTACTTCTGTGTTCAGCAGTCTCCTATCTGTACCGAGTCCGTGCAAGGATGCCTTTGAGTGTTCCTGGATAGGAAGCCGCTCAAGTGCGTGTTAGTGACATACTAAGTTCCAGGGTGTGCTTGGGCCCATGGGATCACATCCATTTCCAATCATGCTTTTCAAAAGATAGGAGAATCCAGTTTTGCTGATGTCCGTTTCTTTTACTGCACTGTCGGAAGTGAGAATGTTTCTACAAATGATTCACCATCTCTATTTAGTGTGTACATCACTTAACTCCAGTGATACACACTATAATGTATGATTGAGGAAATTGTTTGGGATGTTTTAAACGTAATGGCCCAGCAGTTTCTTTTGAAGAATACTTTATTCACTGATGTTTTCCGTTATGACAGTGAGAAGTTAGTAAATGCAGTTTTGGAGACTCTCTGAATTTTTTTACCTCCTGTTCTCATTGAAGAGATTCAAAGCCTGGCAGGTAACTGTCTTCAAAATCTGTAGTATAAATGTCACGGGAGATTGTCTTTCCAACTAAACCAAAAGTCTGCAAAAATGACATGTTGGACAGAGAACAATAGAATAATGTCTTCTGTTTGTGGGGCAATTCAATTCAAAATAGAAAACTACACTTCCTTAATATTTTTCTTCTCCGTAGGCAATCAAGTGTTTATCCTGAATCCAAACTCAAATAGCTGTCAGCACTTTTAGAGAAGTTAGCGATACATAAGCATTTCATCTTAGGATTTCTTTTTCCTCCCTCAAAGTTTGTGCCTGTTTGGGTGAGTTACCCAGATAAAATTTTGTCCAGAATAAATAAATATGGCTACAGGTATTATAGTACCAGTAGTTAAAAATATCATTAAAAAATTCCAGTGCAAAGCAAAGTGATTATAGGTATTGGTAATACAGGCCAGGCCGTAAAGGGTGAGATTTTCTCATCTGACAGCTGGAGCCATGGTGGTATAAAATTTTTCTGGCCAGTCTCTCCTCTGTCTGCAGAGTCTTCTCACTTGCAGTAATGATGCAAGTCTGCAGGTCTTCTCCCTTGCAGTAATGCCTCTGAAAACTGGTTGTAGCAAAATACTGACTATTTCTAGTTTTTCTTACTTTCTTTGGTTCTAGTAGAACCTCCTTTGCAGGAGGAACAGGCTTCTCTGTGAGCCTTGATTATGGTAGGCATTTTCACGGTGCAGAAAAGATAAGAGAATCTAACTTTGCTAATGCCTTTTTCTTTTCCTGTACTGTCAGAAATGAGAATGTTTCCATAAATGATTAATTCTCTCCATTTAGTAAGGTTATGAGTTCATTTCCTGTAAAAACAGATGGGAGGAGATGCCTGGCTCTATTCTGCAGGTCTAAGGTCTATGGAAACTTAGGAGGGCTAAAACAGATTTTGGAAATGAATTGATTTGTTCAGTTCGTCGTGAAGCAACTTGCAGTGTGGAATTTCCTCCCCAGGGCTAGCAGCTTAGCTCCAGAGGCCACTCTGGTATCCATCCTTCTGAAGGATGCTTGATCCAAACCAGAAAGGATTCCACAGAGCTTTCTAGGCAAAATGACACTTAATGGTATTAATGGTCTTCAATGGAGCAGGGCTCTGCAGGATTTCGTAGTGTCAATTTTACATGACACAGATTGTTCCTGTGGTGTTGCTGGGACTTAAAGATCATGGGATTGGTTCTTGTTTCACGTCTCTTTTTTGAAGGCAAACAGTTCTCTCCACCTTACAGAGAAGGTTGAAGTTGTATGGTTGTAGGATTGTTAGGTTTAGGAGATGACAAAGGTTGGATGTCAGGATTGCTCTGTCTTTGTCCACTGTGTCTTCCATTTACTTGTGTGATAGCATTGTGCTGGGCATCAGGTGGCTTGTTGGCAATCTCTGACAGACTTTGCAGTAGGCCAAGTGTGGTCTTTGCAAACAAATTCCGTTAGAGACCATCTGTTTCTCGTAGTTCAGTGGGTGGTCTTTGCATTTCTTATTTTATCAGTATTAGTAGTTGTAGACTGGGTAGTGTGTTGTGTAGTATGGACCCTGACAGTAAATGCCTGGCTCGCTGCATGCTAAAGGTCAGAGGTGTAGGTATAGTACATAAATGCATCCAGAATATGTACAATAAGGGTATCTTCTTTCAGTGATTGTGCATTCTGTTTGCCATTTAATATGGTATTTTCCGTTTCTGTTTCCACTGCCCCAAAGTGCTAGTTCGCAATGTTAGTGAGTGCCCATGACCAGGGACCAGTGCTTATATTTCTTGTACACTCATAGTGTTTCATGGCTTGGAGTTACAGTCTTATGTCAGAGAAGCGCATTGGCAGAACAGTTCTTAAAATACAGTGACAAACTCAAAAATCACCAAGCTTTCACTCTCTTTTTCCAGTTTGTGTCAGGGGTGCTTGTGTTATGGAAGCACTTAGATAATCACAAGTGATGTGAGCACGGTATGCCGTACAAAACACCCCTCTGGCTCTCTCCTCGAGGACCCTGGCGTGATGAAAAGCTAATCTGCAAGAAAAATTGTGAGTATTAAAAACAAATGAGTAGTTGCTGTGCTCCCTCTATTTCTCACTTATGACCCTTGTCTAGCCTCCTAAACAAAGGAATGTAGCAATCTGTCACACAAAGTATTCTTGACATCCCCAAAATGAGCTTCCCCCCCTCCTTTTTTTCCCTTACTTAGATTTAAGTTGTTGCATAATTAAAATCTCTTTGACATCCTGCTTACAGTCATACAGTCATCCTGTCGCAGGATTGGTGTCCATCTGGCTCACAGCTGATGGAACTTTATACTAACCTACTCTCCTTCTATCAGACACCACCTGGAAACTCATGACCTTACATGTCACCATGGCTATACTTTTTCAGCCCCCACCAAGTGTAATGATCAGTAGGCCACACAGGTTTTTTTCCTCTTGAAAGGCATTGAATTTAAAGCAACTTGCTCTTGTCCTCTTGTTTTGTAGGTAGAAATGTATTGATTTTTACACATATTGTGAACATCATAAATACACTAACAAATGAGCAAGGATCCAGCGATTATTTCAAGGCTCTTTCTGGGCATGTCGCCTTTAGCTGTTTTAGCTGTTATACATCATCACTAGCCAAGAAATACGAACTTCACCTATTCAGAAAGGATGCTCACTTTCCGGCGGTGCAGATACAGCCCACAAAGAGCTGCATCTGCCCATTCAGGATGTACTGGCGTAGGTACACAGGCAGGGTCCACCGTGCAGCATGCATGCAGTGAGTCCAGTGAAGCTGCTGTTTGTTGTGCATATGCACTACACGTACAGTGAGGCTGACGCAGCTGGGAACTGCCGTGCTTGTGTGTATCAACACATTTTTATTCAGGGGGTCCCATTCATCCAGACCAGCCTGTGCATGTACAGTAGGTCTGAAATGTCCCAGATATTTTAGAAATCCAGACACAATTTTTGTCTTGCCACGCAGGCACAAATCTCCAGGAGGAAGAATAGGACAGATCTGGGGGAAGAGAGCCCTGTTTTTTAGTTTATCAATAATATTCTTGTGACCAGGCTAATACATTGAAAGCAATTTCACTGAAAAGCTATTCAAATGCATTGAGCAGCTGAGCAATGGTGTAGCTTAAAGGTGGGCTGAATTTCACGGCAAACAGCGAAGGGCAAATTTCTCAGTGAGGCACTGCACTGTGTAAGTTTGGATGTTTTCAGAAGTTTGTCTCGGGTTGGGATATGCTTATTTTAGGTATTGTGCATTTATAAAGATCTATTTATGGAAATCCAAGAGTTTCATGAATAAATGAAATGGCATATTCCTTTCTTCATTTCATGAATTACAGTATCAACATTTTAGAGCCTGTTCATGAATTAATAATTACTTTAATCAATAAAAATAATTATGGTGCTAAGAACATTTTAACAATGAATGCTTTCATGCCATTTCCACTCCTTTTTAATTAAAGCATGACAACTCATATTTACCATTTTCATCATGATAGCTCTAAATGGTGAAATTTGTCATCTTTGACTTGGGCTCTAATTATAATTCTTTTGGATGGTTCAAATTTCTTCTCATTATTCAATTATGCTTGCTCCAATTTTAAACTGACAAATTTTTCCTCTCAAAATCTCTTTCATGCTGTAAGAATGTCTGTGACTTCGTAATACCCATTTTAAATATTCTATGCTATCCAGAATAAATGCAAATTAAATATATGAAATAGAAAAACAAATACGAACTGCTGAATGTAAATAAATACAACAGAAGACCAATTATTTCCAGTTGAAATGCATCTATCTTATTTCAGTATAGCATGAAATATTAATACAAATTTGTTGCAAATATAGAAATTGCTAAAAGACCATAATAAGCTTGCAAAAGCAGCATACAGACTTAATTTTTATGCCTGTGGCATAGTCTTCAATTAAATGATCTCATATTATTTTTTCATACAGAATCTGTTCCTTGCTCTTTCGGTAGATTGCATGGCATTCCCTTAAATATAATAACTTACTATAATATTCTTGTTCAGCCTGTTCTCCATATCTTACTTTACTAATATTTTTTAAACTTGGCTATGTGAGAATAAATTTATTTTCCTCATCACAGTGAGATCTGTTTGCCTCACAAATGTGTGGGTTTTGTTGGTGCCTCAAAGAACTGTGTTTTGCCTGGTGTATAGCTAAGAGAGTGAGCCAATGAGGAAGTATGGGGAAAATTATTATGCTTGAGTTGACCATATTCAGGCATGTAGGATCTAAATGTTTAAAGTCCTTGCTTTGTAAAACATCATGTAGTGCTAAGACATTGTACTAGCACTCTAAGACAGAGCTTTTACTTACTTCAAACACAACTGTGAGAGAACTCCAGGAATCAACCTAGACTGAGGGCTTCCTGACGTGGATTCATGCCATCAGAATCTAAACATGTACTTGTGATAGGTATGTCAGGAGTGTAAGATCTCTTTGTACTCCCAAAACCACAGTGGTTCCTTTTCACTCCTTGCTATTATTATTTCTGTCATTATATGCCTTCGTTACAAAGCTTCTGCAACGTCTTTCTTTCCTGTGCATCAGATTCACTTTTAGGCTGTTTTCTGTAGTAAATAAGAAGAGGTGTATTTGGGCAAGTATCAGCATGGTTCAGTTGCTGTGCCTGTCAGATGGTTTTACCTATCCTAAGGATGCTTTCAGTTGACCTTTATGGTTTTCAACCACTGCAAAATGTCTGCCTAAAAAGCCAAATACCTCCTCCTATGCCGATCACAAGCCGTCACTTACAGCCAGACTGTTGCTTCAGGATTTTGTTGGGCATCACAGAATCAGAAAATCACTACGGTTGGAAAAGACCTGTAGAATCATCAAGTCCAACCATCAACCCAACACCACCATGCCCACTCAACCATGTCCCGCAATGCCACGTCCACACATTCCTTGAACACCTCCAGGGATGGTGACTCCACCACCTCCCTGGGCAGCCTGTTCCGATGCTTCACCACTCTCTCAGTAAAGAAATTTTTCCTAATATCCAGCCTGAACCTCCCCTGGCTCAACTTGAGGCCTTTTCCTCTTGTCCTGTCACTCATCACTTGGGAGAAGAGACCAACACCCACCTCTCTGCAACCCCCTTTCAGGTAGTTGTAGAGAGCGATAAGGTCTCCCCTCAGCCTCCTCTTCTCCACACTGAACAACCCCAGTTCCCTCAGCCGCTCCTCATAAGACTTGTGCTCCAGACCCCTCACCAGCTTCGTCGCCCTTCTCTGGACATGCTCCAGCACCTCAATGTCCTTCTTGTAGTGAGGGGCCCAAAACTGAACACAGTATTTGAGGTGCGGCCTCACCAGCACCGAGTACAGGGGCACGATCACCTCCCTGCTCCTGCTGGCCACACTATTTCTGATACAGGCCAGGATGCCGTCGGCCTTCTTGGCCACCTGGGCACACTGCTGGCTCATCGTCAGCCGGCTGTCAATCAACACCCCCAGGTCCTTTTCTGCGGGGGCAGCTTTCCAGCCACTCGTCCCCAAGCCTGTAGCGTTGCTTGGGGTTGTTGTGGCCAAAGTGTAGAACCCGGCACTTGGCCTTGTTGAACCTCATCCAATTGGCCTCAGCCCATCGATCCAGCCTGTCCAGATCCCTCTGCAGACCCTTCCTACCCTCCAGCAGATCAACACTCCCGCCCAACTTTGTGTCGTCTGCAAACTTGCTGAGGGTGCACTCAATCCCCTCATCCAGATCATTGATAAAGACATTAAACAAGACCGGCCCCAAAACTGAGCCCTGGGGGACTCCGCTTGTGACCGGCCGCCAGCTGGATTTCACCCCATTCACCACAACTCTCTGGGCTCGGCCGTCCAGCCAGTTTTTTACCCAGCGAAGAGTGCACCTGTCTAAGCCACAAGTCGCCAGCTTCTCCAGTCTGCAAATAGATCCCACTGTCTGAATCCAACCTTCATGAACTACTCTGATCAGACAATTATAGACTGAATTATAGTGTGTGCATGGGGAAGAGTAAGTTAAATTTGCAGATGGAAACAAATTTCTGCCGTCATATCTCTGGAGTGCTTGACTTAAAATCACCATAAGGTTGTTTCAACAAAATTTTGTGCATGCAGTTTCCAGTAGTTTAAGAAGATCCATTGGGAAGAAAGCAGCAAATAAGCCAGTACGCCTACAGATCATCAGAAGGACTGAAAAATTTGAGATCCACTGTGCAGAGGTTTGCTATTAAACCTACCTAGTTCAGCAGTCAGCAGCTGCATCCTCTGAATGACTTGCCCTTTTCCAGTAGCTTCATACAAACTGGCTTCCTGTGGTGAAATCTCAGGGTTCATTCCAGCTCTGGAACAAAGTGTGCTTCTGGGTGCGCCCATCCTTGCCTCCTTTTACCAAAGCACTTCTGACCTGTCCTGCTCTGTCTTTTCTTTCTGACGGTTCCTTTTTACAGACCCTTTCCTTGCCTCTTCCAGCCTCTTCTTCATGGAGGCTCTTCGGGCTCTGACTAGGCACTCCTGTGCTCTCCTGGGTGCTGTCCTGGTTGCACAGTGGATTACACTGTGGTAGATTACCAAAGTAGTAATAAAAAAAGGAGGAAAAGTGTAAAACTTGATTATGGTTACACTCTGTTTTTTACCTAGTGGACAATGCCCCATTGCAAAATGTGTATGTAAATGCCACTTTATCTGTCAGTGTAATTGAGATTAGTTGGTGTATTAGACTCATATTGGCTTTTTGCACATAGCAGGTTTAATTTGTGGTACATGAATTGCACTTGGTGTGTTAATGTCTTAGTGCATCCTAGTGACAAAAATTATTTTTAGAAATTGTTAGCTTTATGTGGGTCTCAGAATAGAAGAAGTGTATTTTTTAAGCTATTTACACAGTCAGCTTTTTGCAAGGAATATGGACAAGCTTTGGATTTGGTTGTAATGTATACAGACAACTAAGAGACAATCACTGATTTTTATATTCACTTTTTTTAGTGACAGAGAATATGTTTTTATAAAATCTAAAGTAGCAGTTGCCTATAGTCAGTTGTTATTTCAGTATGAATTGTAATCGCTTCGGTGAAGCAGCTATTTCCAGTTTATCACACTGAGAGAGGAGCTCAGAAACCTATTTTCCTGGCACGTGTGTTTGACAAAATACTAAATACTTGAAATATTTTACCCAAATCCCCTGTCAAAGTGTTTTTCCTGTATTATTTCTTGAACCCAGAAAATGAAGATACATCCGAAAAGTATCTTGAGCAAATATTTGCATTTGGTGAATTTATCATTTGCTGTCGGCAGCTACTTCAAATTATTTCAAGATATCTGAGATCTGGGAATAATTTGCCATGAAATGATACAGCTTTTCCTTTAAAAAAAGGCATAAAAAATAATTGCTCTATAAGATGTAATGTTTATGAGGTCATGTGAATGGTTGCATAATGTGCACATGGTGAGAACTGTGCATTTCACGTTAAATACAAGAATGGCTGTGCACTGGGAAGGAATATTTAAGAAATCAAGAGAACTATAAACGGCCATCTGCTTCATTCTCCATTTTTATTTCCTGGATTAACCCACTGCAGTATTTTAATGGATAATGGATTGCTGTTCCATCTGCTCATTAAATTTTTCATACCACAAAACTACCTTATCATGAGAAAGGTTTCCTTTCTGTGCAGGGAGGGGACAGTTGTTGGGGAAGAGGAAAACCAAAACGTAGTATGACAAATAGCATGAACTATACCTTTCCTGTTAATCTTTGCTGGGATTCTGTTTTTTCCTGTACTTGCTCCTGTCTTCAACACAATGGTCCTTATGTTGCTATGGGGTTGCAAAGGAGGAATAAATAGTGGGTTCATATCATTGTCCTTCCCCCCATTCTGGGTGATCCTCTGCGCTGTGGGTAGGAGAGCAAGTGGTGAAGGAGTGCTGTGTTCTCTCGGCTGCTTACGTGGACCTCCTGTGTTGTTGCTGCCAAAGTCTTAATTTCAGTAGAATCACGGAATCATGGAATGATTTGGGTTGGACCTTCAAAGATCATCTAGTCCAAACCCCCCTGCCATGGACAGGGACATCTTCCGGTAGATCAGGTTGCTCAAGGCCCCGTCCAACCTGACTTTGAAGACTTTGAATAGCTCCTAGGCTCCTCTGACCCTTCTCTTTGCTGAGATTAACAGAGTTGACAGGCTGAGTAGCATGAAGCTTGTGCAAAACATTTTTAATTTCTTTCTATTTCACCTCTTTTGTACCAAACAGGGGCAATGGAGAAGGAGCTAGTGTGTGGTTACCTGTGTGCTCTGAGACTGGACCTCAATTTTGTGCTTTGCTGCAACAGCAGAAAATACTTGAGTCTCTTAGTCTGTAATTATGCATTACTGCACTGCCTGTTCGAATAAGCAGTGTAACTTTGTTTTGCAAGATGTTCCCAGGGAGCGTTGTTTTAAGGAATGTGCTTTTCTACGTACTGGGGAAAGCCCTTTCCATGAAGGGTAAGTCCTGGGTAAGGGTGCAGTTTTTTTAAAAAAGGGGATGTGATGTTGAGTGTTGTGGTGGTGTTTTTAAGATGGGAAGATGGCTGAAGAACAATTTACCATATTATTATTCTAATATAATAAACCCCATCGTGGGACTTACCTAAATAGGCCTAATAAAGCATTTTAACTGTTCCATTGTGATTATGGTAACAGTGCAGAAGCACAAAGCAAATTACAGCCCAAGCCTCAGAATCTGATTTTTGCAACAGAAATGTGTCGCCGAAAGACATTTGAATACATTGTTTAAAAGAGAAGGACATCTGGTTCAGATGACCCACCAGCCCTGGAGTATACGTAGATGATCAGCCCAGAGCTTATGTTTTCATAAAAATTCCTGTTATCTCACAATCTCGTTCCTGAGCGGAAACAGGCCATTAAGATCTCATTGCTAGGCTGAATGCATGGTTCAGATTACTGTTTTCCCCATGTGCACCACATTTGTTTACACTGAATTTTACTTGCCATTTTATTGACTAATCACTCGGTTTCATGAGGTTTTTCTGCAGTTCTCTTCCCTCACAGCATAAATTGCTGGCTCCCCAGTGCTCCTGCCTAGGGACAGGCTGTTTGGTGTCTGTGCTCAGTTTGAGCTATCGTACCATCTTTCACACATATTTCTGAAATGGGACCTTACCCTTTGGTACCTCCTTCAGAGTTTAGTTAGTTTTGCAGGTACTCGAGCTCTTCTGCTTTCCCTCTCGTTGTTTTGGAGAAAAGGGTATTTAAAAATTCAAGGACTAAAATGCGTCCTCCCGGATTCCCTGCCCTGTGTGGAGCATTTCCCTTTAGTAATGGGCAAGTTTAGTGTCTGTTTTGTTTAGGAAAATTACTTACCTGAAAACATATTTTGTCCAATTTAAGCAAGCGAGGCTTGGCATGCTCGTGCCTTGCTATTCACCTGGTCAGCCTTTTATCATCCCTGCCCAGGTTATTCTGCTGGGCCTCTGTTAGGAAGAGCAAAAAGTCAAAGATGAGTCCTTCCTTGACTCTGAGGACTTCAGTAGGAATGTTTTATAGCCCACGGCTATGGGGAAATCACCCACCACCTTACACAAGTCGGAGAAGGTAGGTCTCCTGGTTGCATCTTCAGTTCTGCAGTCAAGAAACTGCAGAACTTACTTAGAGCGGGAACCCATGAAGCTTCTTGGCAGTACATCATCAATATCCAAAGGGGTTATACATGTGGTGAGATTTTTCAGTACAAACATCCTTGAAAATTGCAGAAGCTGCTGTACACCCGTCACGTCAGAAAGGCGTAGTGAAAGTGAGTTTATACCTGACCGCTTGTACCTTGCTGCTCCTACCGTCAAAGTTGAAGCAGTACCACTGGAATAAACTGTACTGAGTAGCGTGGAGGTAATGGGAACGTGATCTCACTTTCCTAACTGCAAGAGAGCTTCATAGAGCTGCACAGTTCTGTAGAAGGCTTTGGCGGGTTACTGCGATTTGTTTCTCTGGCTTCAGTTGCAAGGATTACATCCCTCTGAGCTATTTCCATAGGTCGCCACTTGAAGTCAAGTACTATTTCTTTTTTTAACACACTCACACCCCTCTGAGCTTAATGGCTACAAAAACATTAACAATTAACTTTAAAAAGATGAAAAAAATAATGATCCAGTTTAAAGATGTTTGCAAGCCTGCACATATTAGGCAATATTTTCTCTGTGCAGGTATGACTTGTTTTTTCAGTCAAAGAAACTCTCAGAAATACATAATACTGGATTATGGCAGAGAAGCCAACTGATTAAAGGGATGTTATGAACTTTCAAAAAAAGCAAGGTGTCTTGGTTGACGGCTGGTACAACTGCTGCAGACAATACCATTTAAAAATACTCCTAACTGAAAATGAAGTGAACTGGCTTTGATCTATCCGGTCATAAAAATTATTTATCAACTTAGAATAATTAGGAAGCACTTCTGGCATGCAGTAACTTTCCCAACTGCCTTGAGCTTATGGACTTCATTGGAAATGGTCATCAGAACATAAGAAGCACTTTGCTTATTAATTAGGGATACACCAGTTAAAAGGGAGAATTTCTGGTTTTCGTGATATGACACATGCTCTCTGAAAGATTTAGTGCTAACACAGCAAGTATATTTTGTTTACCTGTCACAGACACTAAGAAAAAAACACTCTCCGATAGAGATTCTCTCATCTGAAGTTCTTAACATTTTACAGAAAGAGTGGGCGAAGCCCTCCAAATAGGCAAGATTTCTGATGATAACCTGTCCTCTGTGGTTACCTGTACTCCAGAAACGAAAGGGAATACACTGTATCCCGTCCTCAGGGTGTAGGGAAAGGCTCCCCTGCCCGTTGTTACCGAGATTTGTAACATCAGACTGTAAAATCAAGATTAAACTTCCACAGGTCTCATACTGCGTGGTGGTGGCTGGTTTGGGGAGACTCCCTTCTTTTCTCTGTATGTGCACAGCTGGGCAGGAGTTATACGAACAAATTAAGAGCCTCTAGGCTTTAGATTATGAGGCCAGGAATATGTTGAGCAGATTTGAAAGCTTAAGTCATCAATAATTGAAAGAGCTTTACAAATTTTTCAATCGTATGAATTAGTAAATAAAACATAATGAAGTTTTTAGATGTGTAATAAATTAAATACAAAGTGTAGTTTGCTTTAATAATTATAATTCTTCATCGTGTGCTTCAACATTATGTTCTTAAATCTTAGCTCTGAATTGCTGAGACTGACATTTTTTTTGGTGCCTGAATTATGGTAGATTGCACAGTAATGAAATGCCTGTTTCTGAGATTCTAATGAAAAGGAAAAATTAGGAACATGCATAATATGCGTCATGAAATGTTTGCTCTGCAGTGTTTGGGATACCATTTAAAATTTGCTTTTTAGTGCACTACCTCATCTTTCCTTATCCTTTTATTTTAATGCAAGAAGGATCTTTTTATGGTAGGTGGAAGTACTGTGAATTCAGACTTTGAGTGCTGAGTACTTTTAGTACTGTGATTTTCAGACTTCTCTTTGCGTACCAGTGGGAAAACATTGGCAGAGGTCTTTCAGTTGTCTTTGAGAACTTGGGGAAAAGAGAATGTTTTAAATTGCCCTGAAAGTCAGAACAAAATAACAAAGACGACTTCCCCCCCAGCTAATGGCTTATTAGGCTCCAGCCGTTTCAGAGTGGAAGGCAGGAGAGCACCATGGGGCCATTTCAGAGTCTGTGCACCCTTCCTCTTTGCGGCCCCAGAGGATTTTGAAAGCGTGCAACTCAGGGCTGGTAGATGTCATAAAAGTGTTCCTCCGCATGGTTTTGATGCCCTTCTCGTGCTGGCCCTGGACCATCTCTCCACCTTTTGTCCCATTTCTAAGGCATCTAGTTTTGGTGATAAGGTCATCTTAGCAGTCACCCGTTACCTTTTCAGGAGGGAGCGATTCCTGGGGTGTGCATCACATTCCTAAAGGCAGATGGTTTTACAGGTATGAGCTCACCTCGCCTGGGGATATGTCACTGTAGGGACTGCTCTCAGACAACGTTGTGGACAAAAAGGCACAAGGTTCATCTTCCTCTCTTCCATGCAGTTCTCTGACGTTATCTGAGCAGACTTGGCACTCTCAGGTATGGCCACATGCCTGCCCCTTGCCTGCCACGGCATCCAGGTGCCTACTCAGTTTTGTGCTATGAAGACCTGCTCTTGTTTATTGCAATACAGCCATTTCAAGTGCTTTGAAAACACACAAAAATCATGTTGCTCAGTCCAGTCTGGGCTAGATGGGACTAGCCCAAAAGAAAAGGAAGCTACTAGTGGGGCTGAGATTCAGACCCCGGCTGTCCTTTTGCAGTGTAGACGAAACTTCAAACATTTACGAGGATAGGTGGGATTCCAGGTAATGTACTCTGAGGTTTATGTGCCATCCTGCGGTGCAGATCGTGCACCATGCCTACTTCCTTTGTCCTTGCACCTGACTTCTCTCGTGAGAGATACAGGCTTTGCATATGGCATCTCTTTAGCGGCTATCCTAGGTTGCGTAGCTATTGTGTGTCTAATTGCCCTCTCAGCTGTTTTCAAAATGGGGCTTAATCCGTTCATGAGAGGTGTCATGGGAGAGATAGCTGTTATTTGAGGAAAATGAATTTAAGAACCCAAAAGGTCTTATCCAAACAACAGAAATGGAGACATATGTCTTTATGCCTTTTTTTAGTAAGTCTTCTGAAGCAAGATGACAGCAAACATACTGCATAAACAGGGAAGACACTTGTATTTTTTAATTACCCTGACATTGGAGGCTAAGCATTTGCTGAAGAGGTTTAGTGTGTCCTGTTGTCCACCCGTCGGTCTCCCCTATAGGCAGTTGAGTCAAGTTCTAATTCCTGCTGCAGATGAATCTGTTTTGTGATTCTTTATTGCTTTTCTTTGGTTAGCCAGATTGATCTAGATTTCATGATGTGTTTACTTCAGCATCTGTTATGCTATTAATTTCCTACTCAGGTATTTGGAGAAAAGCTGTATGTCAATGTGAAGCATTACACCTGCATCAGCATTGTATTTGTCACTTTGTGCAGGTCTAAGGAGTTATGTATTACATTTAAAAGAAAAAACCAAAAAGACATTAGGGTAATTTTGGGGTGTTGTCATAATCCATAACACCGTTGGATTGTATTTTTGTGTTTGTAGCAGCCTAGCTTGCAGTTTATGTTGTGGGCATGTATTATAATTAATTTTTTAAAAGTTCCTTTAATCAGAATTAAATATATTACCTTTGAGTTTGGTCTTGTCTGATAGGAAGTAAATGCAAATACAAGCATAATTTATCATTGTAGTAATTTAGCTGCTTAAAGAGATGTTCTCATGTCTTTTACCATTCTCACTATATTTTTGGATCCCTCTGACACTTGTATATTCTTTTTCAAAGAGTATACTTTACTGGAACTGAAGAAAATGATTCCATGCATGTTTGCAATCTATAACATAAAGTAAAGATTTAATATTTTAATTAATTTTCAGATTCATTCCATCTTCTTAGCTGAACCTCTACATGAAGCAGAGATTGTCAGGGAACTATCCACTATAAATTTCACTCTTTTCACATTGGAGTGGCTTAATGAAGAATTCGGAAGTATGAGTGATTCAAGTAATTTTCTAAGCATTATACATTGTATACAATAATATGTTTAATATTGTCCATTGATCTGAGTGAATTATTTCTAATGACCTCAGGCCTTTTTAAATCTTGATTGACTAACTGAAATTTTTTCTCTAGTTTGCAAATTTTGCTGCCCCTATTAATCTCTCCTTGAGAGAGATTACAGAATTTCTAGGTTTTCAAACAGCTTGTTTCGTGGATTGGTTGGGGACGTTTTTCCATGGGAAAGGTCATCAAGGTGCTAGCATGTTACATTTAATATTCTGAGCAGACTCTTCACAAATTCTGGTACAAATTCAGCTGCAGTGTAAGTTAACATTGGATTGCTGAAAAATGAAAGAAATGTTTCTGTAGCTGTACTGCTCATTTTATGTAAGAAGACTGTGGAAGGGACTTTGGTCTGAAAGTGTCATTAAAATCTCTTTTAGAAATACTGTACGCTTATGTACTTAGATATGCCTTGTCTTGAAGTGAAATCTTAATGTGGATGTGGACAGTTTATGATCAAGCTTAGTGAATTTTATTTCACTAAAACTCAAAATAGGCGCTATGGTTTCTTTTCATTTCAGACAAATGTATATAAAAGTTTTTTCCGCGAGGCTCCTGAGTCTGTGTTTAATGTCCAGAAGACTTCTCAGACAGTACACAGTTAATATATTTTCTCAAGTATGAGTCATTTTAAATGATGGCAAGGAAAAAGGAAAAGTGTTTCTCTGCCTATGACCAGGACCTGGATAACGGGATCTGCAGTTCTTTTCCGTTCTGCTTCTTTTTATCCTTGGGTTCACTATGCTACAGCTGTAAGATCTGGGTTATAATTTAGAGGAATACAAGCTGCCAAATGATTGATCATGTCCATGTCAACCAGCTGTGTGGTCTTGCTCAATACTTGCTTTTAGTTGCCAAACCTTCCTTTCAGTGGCAAAAGTGGAAAAGAAAGGAAAAGAAAGGAAAAGAAAGGAAAAGAAAGGAAAAGAAAGGAAAAGAAAAGAAAAGAAAAGAAAAGAAAAGAAAAGAAAAGAAAAGAAAAGAAAAGAGAAAAGAGAAAAAAAGAAAAGAGAAAATAAAATAGTCTATGTTATAGAGCAATTACTCTTTGGAAAAATACATGCCACAAGCTAACAAATTCTCATTAATTTATGTTTTATATTGCTTTAACATTAGGTAGGTTCCTTTTGTTTACAGTACGAGAGAGTATTTCTTCTGGGAACTGTCCCAACTTGCACTGGAGGGGGGAGTCTATTCTGGGGGAGTGTTTCTTATCTATAGTCTTCAACCCATTGTTTAGTTTGCTATGAATGTCAAAGGTAGTGGCCAGCTTTATCTCATGTACACTAGAAACCAATTAAGTCTATCATATCATTTCAACATGCAGGCCAGTTAATAAGTTTAGGTCACTGCTGACGTGAATTGGATTTGAATTGGTGTTCTGGAGGTGAAAGACTGGATATTAAATTATTAATGCTTTGCAGTCTCAAGTTTCCTCACTGAAAGTGTCCTTCCCTCCCTTCTGCTTCCTGCAGAGGTTTGAATAAAATACATGTGTCAGGTCAGGTCTGTTCTCAATTGGCAACCTGGGATTTAGGTTCCCCTTCCCTGTTCCCCCCTCCCTATACTCAAATGTATACCAAGTTGACATGTATTTTGTTATTCTCCCTAGCTCTCCAGCCACTGTCTGCTTTTACAACATTGATATCATTTCTATTCCCCACAGGAGTCTGTGGCTTTATAGCTGAGCAACCAAAGACCAAGAGTATTCCTGTATGTTTGGAGATTTAATTTTGTTTCGCTCTATTTCTCTGTGGAGTAGTGTCTCTGCAGGAGCAAAATGTGATATGCCACAATAGGAATTTTTTTTCATTAGTTCTTTAAGTACTAACACTACAGGTACTCTGTTCTGTAACACTTCAATGTAGTTGCATGTTTAAAAATAATCTCTTATAACTGAGAAGGGAAACATCACACAAAGACAAAGTCTGCCTTCGTATCAGAGACAGGGAGAAAACATCTTTCAACTTAAATTTGTATAAAGCCTGACAAATGTAGTTTGCAGTGATTTTACTTTCAGGGAAAAGCCTGAATGAGAACTTGCTCCAGATTCAGATGACAGTGCCTTTGTAAAAGTCAGATCTGATTTTTTGCCCTTTTCTTGACAATGATTATAGTAAGTGACCTGAATGTGGTCTGTTCCTTTGAAGTGAGCAGCTTTGAGACGCGTTGAGGAGGCTCCTTCTTTTCACCCTTTGAAAATTAAAGTAGCAGGATTGTAATGTTCCCATCCCCATAAAAGGGAGTGGTACACGTGCCTGCTTGTGTGTGCTTTTCAAACAGTACCCCTTGCTAGCATGCTTAAATATACTTAGTAGTTTATCACGTAACATATGCCAAGTTTGTTTTCTGTGATTTCTGTCAATGCCTTTTCAATAACTGAAGTGTATGAATAAATAGATGTTTATTATGATTAAAGGAGTAACCGTATATTCTAAATTTATTGAGTGCTGACTGGAACTTTTTGGTTGGAAGTTGGTTGGGAAAAATTACTGTCAAACTCATTTACCACAATTGCAGCAGAAGTGCAGTTCCTTCTGGGAACATAGGCATTTGTATAATCTGACTCTGTGGCACTGAGCTATGCTGTATGTAGTGTATTTATGATTGAACAGAAAGTTTCAAACAGCAGCCTGTGAAATTGGATTTCAGATGTAATGTACCATAAATAAGTGCTATAAAGAATGCCTTTAATGCTATAAATCAGTTTTTATTGGTTTCAGCTATCTCATTCTGGTTATTGTATTACCCACAAAATCAATGGGAATCAAAGAGCTGTAATATATTTTATTTTAATGTCCCATCTCCCATGGAAGTGGCATATGAGCCCTTAGATCACCTTTTGGGTAGGTTGGGCAAGGCTGATAAATTACAGCTATGAGAGTGTATTCACAAAAAGGTCTGTGTAAATAGTAGCTGTGTAAGACTTGAAATGCTTTGGTACAGCACTTCCTCCTTGTAAGGGGATACTTGCCTATTTTTCTGAATGTCCTTTGCTTTTGTTGTTTCAGTAAATTTGCTAATATGATTTGATTCCAGTAGCTCAGGCTTTAAAAAAATGGCATCACAACATTACGTGAACCGGACATCACTACCATTGCATCCAGAATCGGGAACGCTTTGAGGGTAGGAGATTTGGTTTCTTTGTGCCTTTAAGCATTCCCTCTAGCAGAGGCTTGCTTGATCCTGGGAAAAGAGCAAGAACACTTCTAGCAGCAGTTGTGAAGAGTACAATACAGTGTGGGCTCCATTTAAGAACATACTATTCTAGTGGAAGGAAGGAAGCTAATGCATCCTGATTCTATGAATAGGCTTTCAAAACCAGAAACAAATCATACTATCCTGGGAAAGTGAAAAAATAGGAAGAAAAACTGTTTTCTAACTAAGTAATACCAGATCAATTTAAAATGTTAGCTGTGCTTCCACTGTGTTTCTCCTTTGCTCATATTAGTATCTCATGGTAGGATACAGTTAGGAGAAACACACACCTCTGGAGCTCAGTTACTTAGGGCTGGAAATCTATGGTGGAGGGCAGAATACTTGTCTTTACATATGTTAGAAACCTTCACTGTGTTAAAAGATGGGAGTACAAATACATTGCAGTTGGATAAGTGTGCACTGGTAAATGTCTCCTGGAATATTGTACTGCTTTGTGAGATTTCATATGCCCATCAGAAAAGATGACTGAAGAAGTAAGCTTTTTGATAGGTATTAAATACGGGTTGTTTACACTGTTCTGCACATCAGCTTTGCGTTTTCCCTTGTCAACCAAAGCTAGTGTAATTTATATGCCAGAATTAAGAGGAGAGAGTAGACAAAGAGGAATGATCACTGTGGGGCTTTGAGTAGTGTGTAATAGGTTATTCTTGGCAGAAGTCTGAATACTAGGATGACAGTAGGTTATAGGAACCAGGAGAGCTGATTTACTCATCTTTGATCGCATGAATAGCATTAAACTGTCTTTGAGTCCAACTTGCTCATGTTGACTTACACCCACATCACCTCCCATTGGATTTTAAGCTTTTATTACAAGGATTGAATGACACGTTTTATTATTTGCAATAGTATAAGCAGTTACTCTCACTGGAGCGCAAAGATGTGTGGCTTCACGAGAGGGGAGTGTTAATCATTTACATGCAGACGTACGTGGTTATCTGTGGGAGTGGGTTAGAGACAGGTGTCAGACCTGGCTGCTTAATAGGAATGTAAGACATGAATGATACCAAGGAGGCAGAATAAAATGCCTGACTGCCTCGAGATAGTTATAAAGTTCCTTGTCCCTACAGTAATTTTACAGGTGGTGATTATAGGAGACGTAATGATTTCATGCAAAATACAATATAATTAAAATGTTTGATTTGATCTACAGACCTGTGGTCAATTTGCAAGCCAGCTGCTGACCAGCCCTGCACCATGCCATCGCGAGCATCGCTCAGAATTATGCCCTTGGTTCGAGTAATGCTGTGTCAGGTGTTAATTTAGATGGGCTTGTTGCTGCTACTGGTTTGGGTCCGGCCTAGCACCTGGCTGATTACTAAGTCCAAAAGAGGCAATAATCTATTTCTGTGATCAAAGATTGATACAGGAAATGTCCCAGGGTCTTTGGGTACTGCTAACATGCAAAGCAGCAAGTGTAGCATGTTGTGTCGCAGTGGGGAGGGAGATGGGTGAGAAATGCTCTGAGGATAGGAGCTTGCTTAGAGGTTGGATAGGCAAATGAAGGACTTCACAATTACTTAGGGTTAGGTGAACAACCAGCTTCCTGCATGTTGAAGAGAAGCATAGGATGGTGGATTATTTGCTTTCTTCTTCTGAAGGAGAGAATTTAGATGTTAGCATCCAGAACACAGATAGGGCTTTGTCCTTACTCACTTCAGGTACAATTTCCTCAATCAGTGAATAAAACAGTGCTTCTTGAGGCTGGTCCTACACATCAACTCTATGGTGTTACAGAAACACTATCAAAAATAAGTCAGTGGCAGACAGATTAAGATACCTGAAGTGTAGAACTAAAAAAAAACCCCTTTGCAATCATGTTCTTCACCAAAGGATAGGATCTAGCAATATTGTTTTGACATATCTAGAAAAATTATAATATATGGAATACACATGCACATGTGGAATCTGACACTAGGTTTGCACATGTTTATTCTGTCTTTGGTGCAGTGAAGTGCAGTTTGGAGCTGTGCAGTGGCCCATCTTCCCAAGCGGGGTAAACCCCTATGCAGTTGCTCATAGTCCTGGCTGGGCACTGTGCTGGGAGTGGGAGCTGCGGACTAGGCAGGGGACCCAAGTCTCCCACATCCCAGGAGCGTGGTCCTAGTGGTTTGCTGTCTATCAAAAGGTAGACTGATAAGCTGGAGAATTTGCTGGATTAGGCCCTTGAGTGGGTTTAAGCACAATAGCAGCTATTTGTGACTCCTGTGGTCTCCAGGCTGAGAACTGAGTCAGGATACTGCCGTAACTGGAAACGGGCAGTAACAGAGCTCTGGGCACATCGCATCGTCCCCCGTGCGCGCTTTTCATGGTCGGCTCTGCTGGGTGCTGCAGTCTTACTTCAGGCGTTTCATCTTAGATCTGTCCATGGATTTGGAACAAAGACCCATCCTTTCCTTTTGCTTCTCGTGGCTATGAATCCAAGAAGAGAGTGATATAAATGACACAAAATGGCCATCTGAGTCTGTCCTCAGGGAAGACTGTTCTAGTTTCACCATAGTTTTTATTGATTTATTTCCCTTCCACCTGAAAGCTGACATGCATCCTGATACGGATGGTCATTATGACAACAATGATTTGCCAGTTTGAGGGAACAGATGGACGGACAGACAAAACCAAACCAAGGGAAACCACAGGTGACCTCAGCAGGCCCCATCTCAGGTTAACTACCAGGGATGCAGCACTGTGCTGTTCCGGCTGTGCTTTCAGAGCTGGGCCGATCGTTTTCTGGGCATTTCTGTCGGGTGCTCCGCTGGATGGGGTTAGGCACGGTGTTGTAGTGCGTAACAGTATGATGTTTCCCAACATTCCCTTGTTGGTGCTTTGTCACAAACTAGGGTTGAAAATTACAGTGGCAATGAGGTGAACAGGACCAAGTGGCAGATCTCATGATTTTTCAGAAATACCACATCAAAGTTCTCTAATTCATGAAGTCCCAGTGCGTCAGTCCATGTCTCGAGATACAGTGACAGCCAGATGGCAGAAAGCTGTGGGTGCAAGGCTGTAGCACCAGCTCATGCTTCCTAGAAAGGCTCCTGTTGGGATGGTGCCTGCTGGGAAGCACCCAGTTTGCGGTGCCAAGCAATCCTATAGCCTCTTCCCTGCCTCAGGGTCCCATGCACCAGTACAGCTGGCCAGTTATGTCAAGCATATGGGATTGTGAAGCAAAAAGAAATAAAAGGACACAATGGTGGGTGTTTAATTCATGAGGAACATACGCTATTATTTAGGAATACAAGTGGGGTGGTGGCAGGGTCTCTGAAGTCGGCATGTGTGATTTCTACAGGTGTGCTGCAGAGGGACGCACAGATGAGCTGTTGGAGCGGTCATTGCTGAAGTGTTACGGAGCACTCAATGCATATTGATTTGAAGTGTGGCAGGAAAAAAAATTGCAGGTTTTGTAGCATGCAATTTTTCAAGGTGTTAGCAACAGTGTTAAATAGCTGAAATTAAAATTGCCATGCTAAGAAACAGCTTAACTTGAAGTCTGCAGGACCAATATTCTGCCGTTAGCTCCCACATCCTCTCTGTTTCTTGCCTGAAATTGCCATTGCCAGCTGCAGAAATGGAACATTTTCCATACAGAGTACGTACTGTTTCAGCCAGCTCTACCAATAAAAAAAGCAGCTTCTGCTCTTTCACCCTCCTGCACTATGCTGGCGTGAACCCTTTTGAGGCCACACTGTCGTCTTGGTTAGGGGCTTGAGCTGCCTGAAAAGTAGCCCAGCTCGACACCACAGGCCCTCCAAAAAAACCCAGAAATTTTCAGTGGGTTCAAATCCTGAACCAGCTCACCCAGGCACACAAATGCCTGATCCAGCACAGTCCTTCAGTTTAATCCTTTAGTTTATACCTTACCTGGCTTGACTTTTTGATTACCTCTCATCCATTAGCTCACTGGTCTATTCTCTCCTTTATCCAGTTTGTTTGAGTTTTTTCTCCTATAAAATTATGAATTTGGGGGAGAGGGGAGAGAAGAAACCTCTTCTTTTTCAAGTCACAGAAGTGGCTCTTTTGTTGTTGCCTGAGCCGCTATGCCTGTTCTTTCTCTATCTGTTTTAGATGGTTACTTCTAACGAGCGGCGCTCTGCAGAGTTACTTGGGTAGATCTCTTCCCTGGTTTTGCAGGGTGGCACAGATCAGAGGCTTTACTTCTGAGGAGGACACCCAATTTTAGTTGACAGTTTTTCCTTTTTCTCCTGTTAAGTCAATGGTGTGCTCAACAGTGCGGAGTAACCTCCCCCCCCCCTTCACTCCTTTATCACCACTGACAGTGCACAAGAAAAGATGAAAAAAGGAGCTTCTCTGAATCCTCAATCAGATAAGCAGAATCCCCAAAATAGACACACTGGTGTCAAACCAACAGACCCAGCAGTTTCTCCTTTCTATTCTATTCTTTCTTCTTTCTATTCTTTTTTCTGAAAAACAGAAATATTCTTAAATATTTCTGGGTTTCCCCTGCCATCAGAAATCAAACATGTGTTTGCATATTGCCAGTCTTTATCAAATTAATTATTTGCCAGTTGAAGAGAAAAGGTGGGCATAACCAAACTAGCAAACCAGGCAAAATTTGGTTCTTGAAGTGGCTGCGGATGCTAAGCAGGGATTACGGCAAACGAACAGTTTTCCAGGGGTCAGAGTAAGCAGCCTGTGTAACTGCTGTGTAGCGGGACTGAGAAGCACTGAACTGATGCTGTGGCAGGTTTCCCATCGCTGGATGTATGTCATTGGAGTGTGCCCTTTCTTTGGCTTTGATGAATGTCAGGGCAGGGAAACACGAGGTTTTACCTTTGTAATGCTTGGGTGAATACTTGTAAATTTGCCTATTGATGCTGATACAGTTTTTCTTCAAAGTCAACTGAGAGGAAAGTGTAGTCCAAATGAGGTCAGCAGCTACTCTGTGTGTGTGATAAAATAAAATACAGAGAAAAAAAGAATAGGCCAAAGGGCTCCGCTGATGGTAACACTCACAGTCTTGCACAATATAAACAAATAAGCCCAAGCTAGAATTCTGCTTAGAAAGTGGGACTTTTCAGGCATGTCTTAATGAGCTCAACTTCAGTCAAAACAAGAAACTCTCACGACCTCCATTCTTCATCTGCCTTAGCTTGCTAAATTGTGTTGACACAGAAGGAACGTGCGTTCAGCACGTCTCCTTAGACATAAATTATCCCATCACACTTTTGGCAAAAGCACCGTGCCGTATTATTTTTCTCAGCAATATGGTAGATTGGTAATCATGGAGTAGGATTGAAAACTATTACACCACCTTTAAAATGGAAAGCTTTTAAAAAATAGTTAATACTGAGATTTTAATTATCTCTTACTTATCAAACACATAGACTTTGGGTTTCCAAGCTTCACACCACAGTCATGAGGTATGTATTCAGCTTACCTACTTTCACACACTTTGCCGAAGTGCCTGCATTAGCGATGAAATTGCTTATACTTTCCTTGTAGTCAACGGTGGAAGATAGGCCCCTTCAGAATTAGGTAACTGAGCTTTGAAAGACACTTTGGAGATAGCTGTAGTTCTAAATTAGTCACCTTAACTTAATGATTAAGCTTTAGTGAGCTAAATCGGTACTTAGTTCTTTGTTTCATGTGAAAAGAAAGATCACTGCAAATGATTTTAACTCCGAAAGGAGTTTTAAAAAGAATTACTGAAGTTGCAGGAAAATCCTCAAAGGAGGTGTCTACACTAGGCATGGTTTGCTAACACTTTTAACAAAATGTTCTCAGTCTCTGATAAATCCTCTGAGTTTACAGGGAGGATTGAGAGATCCTATAATCTTCTCATGAAAAATGAATTTGTTTTATAACTGAGGAGCAGTAGGCTGCAACAGCTATTTGTAATAATGTGCATAACAGTAGCCATTGGATAGAGTCTTATACAATTATGTATGCTGTATGTACTAATAAAGTTTAAAAAAAAAAACAGAGAGCTTAAAGTTTAGGATTGTGGAAGGATTCAACAGGTAGATAAAAAGCATTTGCTTAGTGGCTTTGGGAAGCCTGATGACAAGGGAGTTTCTTGTTTAGGGGGGTGATGGGGGAAGGACTGCATGTATAAATCAGTAGTCATGAGTTACCAGTGGCCTCATTAGTGCAAAGGTGTTGTGTTTTGCAGAAGACCACAGAGGTACGTTTTCATGAAGAATTTGAAGGGGAGTGGGGATGCTGTTTAAAGGCTTTGACTGCACTTTTCATCCCTGCGTAAGGGTCGGTCAGCCAGGGAGAAGGTGCTCCGGGGAGAAATGGCACGGTGAGTTGTCAGGCAGAATGGAAACGTGGTTCATGCTGTGGTCAGGTAGTAGGTTTGGTAGGTGAAGGCGAATAAGACGAGATCGATGGGCACGGAGCAGTGTACCTGCTGAGAGTCAAGCAATGACTTGGACACTGGGAGTGTCAGTCAAAAAAGCTCTTGAACAAGCCCTCCTTATCTGTATGCTGGTGGGACTGTAGGATGCACTCTGGTGTGACAATGATGGATGGGGCAGATCCTGCCAAAGGTGGATATATGGGATATAAAGTGTAAGTGGATGGTCTGAGCTCATCATCTAGGCACCTTCTAGTGGTCACTACCAAGCAAGAAAGAGAGAAACCCTTTCCAGAGGGCATTTCTTGTCCATCCTCACATGGATGTTAGAGCTGATTGTGATAAATTGCCTTGTGGCACGTCTCTGTCCATCTCCACAGAGTGACTTAAAGTAAATACCAAATATACAGATGTAGTTGGATGAAAAGTATTCTGCTCAAAACATGGAGTAAAATCAGTGAATTTATACAGAATTGCACAGGTTGGGCCCGTGCTTCTGTGATTTAAACACTGTAATCTCAACAAAACTGTATTTTGAAATATTTTAAGGGAAACAGGTGCGACCGTATTCCACATTTTAAAAAAATAGGGGGTAAGGGGAAAAAATAGAAACTTGAAGATAAAGGAGAAGGTGAAAGCATCACATATTCACTTGAATTAGAGATTTTATCTGTTGTCCTTCAAATCAGATAGAGGGAAGAGAAATAGATATCTGTATGTAATAGAGGTACTTTCTAAAATTGTACAGTTGCCTATGGTTCCTATAGAAAATAGAAGAAAACTATTGTAATGATGTATCTGCAGAAAGCTAATGCAACAGGGTCTTCTGATTTAAGAAGTAACCCGATTTGCCCAGCATAGGCTTGAAATAAAATGGAATCCTTCAGGTTTGTATAATCCTGGGTAACTGAAGATAGCTGCTGTTTAGTGCTTTATCTTCTCTCTCCTACTAGGACAATAGAGACTGACCTTAAACCTTTAGTATTTTTGCTTGGGAGCTCCAAATTGCTACCGCATGTGTAGGCCTGCTGAGAAACGGTAATAGAAATCTTGAGGGAACCTTTCACTTCTCGGAGATTGAGGATTCATTTTTAATGCCCAGTTCAAGCATTCCTCTTGCCCATATTCCCACACTTAATAGCATGCACCAGATCTCTACTTGTTAACAGAAAATGTTATTATTAGAATGCCTAAACTGATTATTTGAATCAGACAAGTGTTCTAACTTCAGAAAATGAACTTCCTTCAGCTTTTTTTGCTGTGTATAGGGGAAAACCCAGGTGCTGTGTCTTCAGGTTGTTAGCTCAGTAACTGACTTCACGTAGTTAATTCAGCATTTGTGCATTCTTCAAGAACTGGCAGTCCTCCTGATAAGCTCAAAAATGTATGTTATATAAATTTCTTATTTTTGTTATTTTTTTTCAGAAGCTGATGGAGTAAACGTACTGCCTTTGCTGTTCTTGTGCGGGTTCTTTTCTTGGGTTTGTTTGGGGTTTGCATTTTTTTTTCTTTTCTTTTTTCCCCCAGATCAACCACACATCTTAAATTCTCGATTGCTCTCTGGCCAGGTGGAGCCAAGAAGGCTGTAAACCTCCCAACAAACTGAATGAGTACAATTTTCCTTTAATAAAGAGCTCCTTCTGCTGGTGGGAAAAAACCCACATACACTAAACCCAGCAAAGAATGTACAGTCTAGGTTGTGTGCTAGGTACAGGCTGATTTCTGAGATATTTCTGGTTAGGAAATGCATTATATATAACTTTTCTATTAGCAGAAGGATATGCACATGTGCTAATGCTGTTATCCTATGGCTCTTCACTGATATTGTCCCTCTGCCACACACAAGTAATATAAAAGAAATTCTCTTTCTTGATACCTGTCAGTCTTTGATGGATGTAACGGATAACAACATGCAGCCTTGTATGTGTTAAAGATGTAAATACTGTAGTTTTGTTGTCAATAAAATGCCTTTTCTGTATATCATGAAATAATGCAGTGAAAACAAACCTGCTGAAAGAAGTGTGTTTCTCATGTGCTAAAATGGAAAATTCATTCTGGGGTACCAGCCTTGGGTAGCAAGCTGTGAGGGGGTTCTGCTTTTCGAGACGTTTTCCTTCTGATACTGAAGTTGTTGGGACTCCTGTACTAATACGGTTTGATATTCTCAAGCAGCATTCAGCAAATTTTGATAATGGGACAGGCTGTAAAGACAAATGCTACAACAAAACTAATTTCTTCTTCGATGACTGAAAATTTTTAACTTCAGGCAAGTTTATTTTCACTTAACTAAGCTCTTTCCATTGTTTGTACTCTCTGAGGTGCCAACTTAATAATAGGACACTGCTGTGTCCTGAGACTAATGTTACCTGTAATGGGGGGCTTTATAAAAATGTGGGAAAATCCAAGTGGGCTATACCCTTTTCTTAGCCCCTAGTATGGAAGAATATAGAGAGTAATCACTTTGGGCGTACGGTCTTTCAGATAATTAAGTTGGGACTGCAGATAAACAATGTGCATCATCTCCAGGGTTGCCAGAGTCAAGAAAAAAAACCAAGTCTTTTTGTCTAACTTTTGTATACATCATTGTAGGAAATCCTCAGAGTAGCAAGATTTACCTCTGATGCTTAAGTTGTATGGTACCAAAGTGCTCTTTGAAAGAATAAAAAAGAATTTTTCTTTGTTTCCTCGAAGTTCTCCAGAACCTCTCTTTTCCAGGCAGTATAGCAGTACTAAGCAGCAGATCCTTCCTTTACTCTTGACACTTGATTCTGATATGGGCCAGAAAAAAGCTCTTGTTTTCTTTGAACACAGCTGCTGTTTCAGTTTAGCATCTTGGTCAGATGTTTACTTTGGATGGTTAATTCTTCAATTCCTATTTCTTTAGAACTCCTAGATCACAGAATCATTTAGGTTGGAAAAGACCTTTAAGATCATTGAGTCCAACTATAAACCTAAAACTGCCAAGTCCAAACTAAACCATGTCCCGAAGTGCCACATCCACACATCTTTTAAATACCTCCAGGGATGGTGACTCAACCACTTCCCTGGGCAGCCTGTTCCAGTGCTTGACAACCCTTTCAGTGAAGAAATTTTTCTTAATATCCAATCTAAACCTTGCCTGGTGCAACCTGAGGCACATCTTGTCACTTGTTACTTGGGAAAAGAGACCGACACCCACCTCGCTACAACTCCTTTCAGGTAATTGTAGAGAGCGATAAGGTCTCCCCTGAGCCTCCTTTTCTCCACACTGAACCACCCCAGTTCCCTCACCTGCTCCTCATAAGACTTGTGCTCTTTCCTCGATGCTCCTTCCTGGAGCAGTGTCCTGCTTGCTCATGAGAGAGCATAGGCACTTCTGGGGAAGAGAAGAATGATGTGGTTGTGCTTATGGGCGTAGTCGTGGTCCTTTGAGAGCACTGTTTTCTTCAGTCACACCTACCTCTTTCCTCTTGGGAAGGAAGGACTTGGTACTGTTTAGCTGAAGAGCCCAAGGCAATCTGGCCAATGTAGCTTTTTATATCCACTTGGAATTGTCAGTTCTGCGGAGGATTATTTGTAGTGTTCTGCATTGTTCTGCTACAAGGCAGCGCTCAGGGATTTTTAGGAAGTATTGTTACACTAAAGCAACACTACCAAAGTACGGGCATACTTTCTTAGTCACTTTTGGATGTATCAACTCTAGAAATCAGTTAGCAGTTCCTGCCCACTTGTATGAAAGATGTTCTTTGAGATAATTTTTATACAGGTTGAGCTTGTGGTCCTCCTACATAACTTAAAAATACTTAGTTCTTTCAGTAGTACTTTGAAATCAAGTACAGTGAGTAGGCCTGATTTGCTTCTTAAAACTGCTAAGGCATATGTATTTAAGTTCTCCGTAGACTAATGCACAGGTATGTTAAGAATTCCTGACGTTTCTCGATATGAAAATGACTTTCTTTTATACAGAACTGCTAAATGAACCTTTTTATGGCAAAAATAGTCTCCCAACCAATTTTCTTCTTTTTTTTATACAGAAAGCTGTACTCCAAACCACCTATGGGCACAATACAGTTGCCCACATGCTGGCATCTAGTGTCATTGAGTCGCTGTAGTATACACTGCCTGGCCTCCAGCTGCCATTCCAGAAGGCTGTGGGTCTCCCATAGCTGCAGCATTGTATCTGCTGCTCTGTGACAATGTCTTGGAGAAGCTGGGCTTGGGCTGTCACTGGGGGTGCCCAACCATGGTTCAGCTCAGAGCAGGAAGAGCTCACTGAGCTTTCCTCTGGTGGCTCCTTCCATCTCCTCTTGAACATTCGCAGCTGTAGCTATGCTGTGCTGTGTCTTCTGCAATAATGTGAGCTAGATATTCAAAATAGGCACCTACATTTAATAGGCATATTTGACCTTGATTTCTCTGTGCTTTGTTTTCTCTTCTGTAAGTTTGGATAATACCAGCTGTTCATCTTTCAGGGATATTGTAAGGATAAATTATTAGTGAAGCACTTAAGTACTTAAGGGATGAGTAATGTTGTAAAGTCTACAAGGAAATTAAACATTCTGTCTTTCTAGCAGAATCTGAATATTGTTTACTAAATGAGGTACAGGGTCATACACAAAATGTTGAATAGAGAGCTGTGCATCCAAATGAGGCAGATCTCCTATCTTAGAAAAAACAAAGTGTGAATCAAGACTTCCGTGCCGAGTATGTAAGTGTCATACGCACATGAAAAAGAACGAAGGTAGGACAGTCTACCATAATTCTGATATCTGCAACTTTTTGACTACCAACTTACAGCTTTAATACTATTTTTATGAGGTGCTATATTTTGTGATACTGTCTGTTGTGTTACATAGACACACATACATGCATCCTCTTATAACCAGCTTTGTTAATGCTGGAGTCTGTAACCAGAACATACGATGCAGCCAAATCGGGATTCAAATAAATGTTAAAAAGAAAAAAAAAAATTAGGATGTTGACTTTGGGGGGATATTTTTTGTTGGTTTTTTAGCATCTGCCTTTTAACATGGCATAAAAATTTTCTAAAAGGTTCACCACTCAATTAAACTTTTCTATTAAATGCTGGATGCAGAAGCCATATATTTAACAAGTTTTCCACTCTGTTGCTTTACTGTATAAATAATACATCTTCTGGAAATTTCTAATACACGTCAGGTATTCATGATGAAAAAGCACATTTGTACTGCCGGTTCAGAGATAATTACTTGCCATTAGGTTCATAAGAACATAAATTTTATTCATTTCTATCATCTAACTTGTCAACTTCTTACATTTCGTCTACACTCTGCCCCTCACTGACAAGCAGCAAATAATTTAGTCTTCCACCAAAATGATAATGACTGGCAAATAAAAATTTCATTGAAAGAGACAGCACAACATCAGTTGCCCTAAAAAGAACTTTTTTATTTTTAATTTTTTGCAATGATTATTCAAGTGCTGTCACTGAAATGAATTTATTTAAGTGACTTCTATTAAGCTGCTCTCATGTAGATGCTTCCTTGTTATTTAAGAGGTAAGCAATACGTGCTGGTTATTTTGGTCAAAGTGCATTTTTACACACAGTCTTGTAGTCACTTGTGTTACAGGTTGTTTGAGAAAATAATAGACTTTACCACCATAACAAAGTTTCTTCTCTCACGTCACTTATGTGACACAAAAATGCATACAAATCAGATGGGGGATGCAAATGTCTAGCATCTCATTAGGCAAAGGTCATCTATGTCCACGTCAATTTGTTTTTGAGGTGCTGTCCAGCAGTAACACTGATGGTTTCAGTGATGTGTTGTCTGTAACTTAATCAGGGACTCCCACAAAACTGTATTGCCTCATTCGTAGCAAAATCTGTGGCATGCTGATACACAGATGAGTAGGAAAGATCTTGAGATGTTGGGGAAAGCTGCTAATTTGGTTATTATTTGGGAAAGACACTTCTGTTACCTGGTATCTGCCCACCTCTGTCCATCCGAAGAAATTGCCCATTTCTTCCTAGAGTAATTGAAAGGACTTTTTTTTTCCCCTCAGCTTTTGCGTTCTTTATGTGGAGCTCTTTCTTACCTCAGTGATTAACTACATAAAAACCTTAGAGAATCATAACTAAGCTGGGAGAAAATACACACTGACAAAATTTATATTCCCAATAATGATTTGGGATAGTTATAGTATTAGAAAAATATACTTCAAATACTAAAAAGAGTAATACAGAGGAATGCTTAATACATGTAATTTGAAATCAGAAAGGGTAAAGTAATTCTTGGCCACGTCTGTCGTGTTTGTGTATTAATCTGCCACTGGAGACAATCAGATACAATTCAGGAGGGAAAAGCAACTAGCACTAGGGAAGCAATTTTCCAGTGAATTAGTCTCTGGCAAAGGTTGCTTAACAGGGGAGCCTTGCCTTTACATCAAAGAAACAAAAAAAACCAACATCTTTTCTGCCATTTGGTGGTAAAATTTTAGAAGAATGTGATCCAGTTAGTCCCACAATGCCTTCCAGCGTATGAGTGCTGACAAGATTTAGAAAACAAAGAATGTCCTCTCAATGTGTGTGTTAGGTATTGGTATTGTAGAATTGCCTTCACGCTAGCAGGAAAATATACCCATCTTCACGTTGAGATGAAATGGTTTGTGAAATGTTCATGCTATGCATCGAATACTCGAGAATACTTTAGTAAACATACAGTTGGAGGCTATTAATGTATATTACTGACTTCAATTAGAGTTTACTGTGTATTTAGTAAATGCGAAAGTGTGGAGTTGCATGCGTAATGTAAAATTAATGTAAATGCTGGGAGGAACAAAATGACATCTGATTCCCTAAAATATTTTACTTTGCGGGTCAATGTAGCTGCAAAGATTTTGTTAATACAGTGTTAACACAGATGCAAACTCACAAAGGTGGACAAAGTAAGTAGATATCCTGTGTCCTGGGGATAGATACCTCTTTTGCATTTCAAATTACCCCAATGCTTGTGTAGATATTCTTGATAGTATTTTCGGTATTTTCTTCTACAGCTATGCTAGGTGGCAAGTTAAGATAGAACCTCCAATATAAGCCTGAACAAATTTCTTTCCTTTTGTTTGTTTCTTTTGTGAATTGTTTTGGAAATCTTAAGGTCTCTGAGAAATCCGGATCACCGAACATCATTGGTCTCTGAGAAACAGAAAGCTGGTTTAGGTTGTTTGTGGAGAATGCACACAAAGGTAACCAAAATATAATCTAATGCATTTGCTTACAGTTTTATTGTTAACAGTCAGCTTTCATAGTAGGATGATGTATTTTATTCAGCCATTTTCTATTTCCTTTTTCTGGGTGTAAAAATGAAAATCTTCCTTTGAAGAAAACTTCTAGGATGAATGAAAATATTTAGTTTAAAAAAATTAAAATACAAGTGTGACCTGGCAGCTCAATTTCTGTACTTCTAGTTTACCAAAGTCCTATCTTTTCCCGCTGCCTGAGCACCTGGAAAGTCCTGGTACTGGCTGTGGCTGCAGAGCTGTTAGGATCCCCACTGGAAAGCCATTGTCCTGTATCCTCACTGTCTTGCAAGGAGGTGAAAGACCCCAGGGTCTTGAATACCAAGGCGAAGTTGCGCTGCCAGGAAGTCTGGGGTTTTCGGCATCTCTTCAGATGAGTTGGCAGGAAACCAGTTGGGTTTCTACCTTCTTGTTTCCATTCAGAAGTCTGTTTGAGGCACTTTGATTTCAGTGAATCTGGTTTTCCAAGAAAAAAACCTAGCAACGTTTACAACAAAAGAGATTTCTGGCCAGTTCTTCTGTCAATTTTGACCAGCAAACCAATGTGAGGTTTGGGGTTTTTTTTGTTGGGTGGTTTTTTGGTTTTTTTTAGCTAATCACAAGGTACCTATGTTACTTTCCTACTCAGTCTTCTTGAGACCACACTGAAGCTGCAGCTCAGATGATAATTTCCCACTGAGTTTATTAAGCAGAGCTAGTCGGAGACACTGATGCTGTACTGCCCTTTCCTCTGTTCCCAGTTAAGAGAAGGGGCGGCTTACAGTCAGATACACAAGTTGTTATGGAGCACCTATGCATTAAATGCCACACTTCTATAGGTTCCTTTAGTTCAAGGAATCTTTCAAAAGCCACTTACTTTAAGCAGGCAATTGGTTTGTAAATCATCGGAGAGCTGTTTACCCATATTGCTGTAAGGATTTGGAGTAAGGTGCTGGAAATAACCGCTCTGCTCAACAAGGCGTCTTTCAGTCCAGCGGAATCATCTGACACCCGGTGGGTTCAGTGTGTAAGTAGAGGAGAGGCAGAAAGGGTCTGAGAAACGAGAGAGAAAAGAGACTACAAAGAACATAAAGCCATCCAAGCCCTCACAACTTAGTATTCAGACACTGCTCTTCTCAGCCCACGAGTCTTGGCTCCGCAGGGCCGTGTCCAGGGTTTCAGCAACGGTGTCGCTTTCCTTCTCTGCACCGAGGCGACAAGCATATGTCAAGCCATTTGTACCATCTGCCACACGAGCGTCAGAGAAAGCACGAGGAGCACAAGGGGGACAGATACTTGAGGACATTAGTGGTAAATTATTTAAATGAGAAACACCAGGTTTGGTGTTGAAAAGCTGCACAATCTTGGCAGCCTGGCAGGCAGCGAAGCGAAGCACAACTGACCACTCTTGCCAAAACATTGGGATATTGGGTAGGCTGAGTGTCCTCAGTCTGTTCACATAAACAGTCCACTCCTGAAAATGAAAAGGTGAAACAAAAGAGTGACTCAAATGCATTTTGTGAGATGGCTAATCCACAACATGTTTCACTCTATGAGAAAAGGAGCCTTCATACAGATACTTCCAAAAGTAGGCTTGAGGATTTTCTAAGTCTGCTGATTACAAGTTTACCAGCAAGGATTTATTTCAGCTTGTCCATGACTAATTACCTCACTTTTGAGAAATTTCAAGCTGTATCTCTGGGCTTCTTTGTTGTGGTTTTGGGGTTTTAGTTCTTACTTTTCATAAATAGGCTTAGCAGGGAGGCATTAAAGTGAGGGGTGAGTCCGTTTGTCGGGAAAGTGCAGGAGTTGCAGGAAAATGCATTTCCCATGTGGCCTTCTTGGCTGGCAGCTGCAAGCTTAAGTATATTACTCAGTGATTTTTTTAGTAGTAGTAGTAGTATCGGTATTAGTATTATTTTAAGACTCTGCTTCTGCAGTTCACTGTGCTCCCACTGCTTGCCTGGAAAGGAGCAAAGAGAGGACACAAGAAACAGGTCCATTGCGTTTGAAGAAGAGCGTGGGGGTTTAGGGAGGCTTCTGAAAACCTATGCTGTTACAGCTCTACACCATCTTTTTCTTGGTGTACAGTAAGAAGGACCACCCCAAACAGTTTTAGGTCTGAGAAAAACAATGAAACTGAGGAAAAAACTTAGGGACTGTAAGGGGTCTGATTTATAGGGGTGATAGCAGCACATGAGGCATCTGCCTTGCTGCCCAAGAATCCAGTTGTGATCGATGCAAACCCGCTTGTTGTTGCAGGATGGTGTGGCTGTTGCTTACCCTTGAGCACAAATTACCTCTGCCTGGTTGGTAATGAATATAAGTTTCTTGTTTTGCTGTACTCGCACAACTTTGATTTTAATGAAAGCTAGAAGCAAATGTAGACCTGGGATATTTATGAGTGTGTAGAAACAAGGGCTGAGATTCTCTATTTGCCTTTAGAAACTGAAATTTAAGAAAACTTTCCCATGTGGTAAGTTTTGTGACAAAAACCAGAAGAGTTTCCTGTGATGTTTCTACAAGGTCTGTGGGTTTAGATATATATGCAGCAATTTTCCTGCTTGCTTCCTCACACCTGGCTCCTGCTTTCACACTCCTAAAAGAATCTGAGTGCAAATTCTCTGCCAGCCCAACAGATAGGCTGTTACACGATGGGACTGCTTGCTTGGTTGGTTTTCTGTATTCGCTTTGCTTTGTTGCGAGTCTCCTGTGTAGAAAGCTATTTCTGCTTTAAGAAACAGAAAATGACAAGTGCTGGTGAACCTGATGGGCTCTCAAAGCCCTGAAATGGAGTAAAGTGGGAGGTTTGTAGCAAGCACCGGCATGCTGACCTCCATGTGTCATTTAAGTGTTGTAAGTACTCTTCGGCTCACATCAGTGCAGAACATTAAGGTGTTGGCATATAAATTTCTGGGAATGATGCTACAGAGATTAAAAGAATAGGACAGTACTTTATTTGTCATTAGTGTACTCAGAGCAGATTTGTTGAAAGAACTAGCGCTAGCGACAGAGCTATAACAAGGTTTCCCAAATCATTAGTTTCAAATAAACAGTACTTGATCATGCTGAAATTTTGCATGAACTTCTGAAAAAAAATTAACTCCTTTGCAGCTATCAAAATGTATAACTTAATTTACTCTGCTAATGAGAAAGGTAAATGCCTTTTTGGAACAGCATAAAAAATAATTATATTCATTTCCTTATGTAATCTAAAAATATTAATTGATTACTTCTACGATTTTCCTATGTTTTCATTCTATTATAGGACTTAATGTACACAGTATGTCATAAATGAAAGGACAGTTGTATTATCAATTGTCTGTTTCATAAACCATAGAAACCCAGTCGCTTTCCTTTAAAATACTCTTTGTTTCTTATTGAGTGCATACTCATGACTAGTGCACCTTCGCACAAAGGTCCAAGAGTTGCATTCTTCTTTTGAGGCCTACATTTTTAGTTTAATGTGTAATATCTGTACGCCGGGGAGCTAGAAACAGTTACAGAACCCAGTCTACTTGGTGACAATAGCACAACAGTGACTGCCTCTTAAGTGCTTGTGCCCTTTAAAATGTCATAAGACCTTCCTTCTTCCTTGGAAGAACCTTGCTGGGTGAAGAAGTTCTCCAAAGCATCATTCTCCCATGTTATCTGCTCGCCTTGACTGAAGCAGCATGAGCACACGTTTGTATGTAACTGCTCACCTTCTGTTTCCAGAGCGTGTCTAGTTAGAAGACAGTTGTATTTTTAATAGACACCTGATCCAACTCCTGTTTCTGTAGCCATGGTATCTAAAGCTAAAAAACAGTAGAATATGAAGGAGTGGTTATCAGTGAATAGATTGCTTTGGGTTTTTTTGAGGAGATAGGATATGATTGAATGTATCGGTGTATAAAAACTAATCATGTCAAGATTTAGTTCTCTTTTGCTGCTGTTGGCTCATGTTAAATCAGATTGGTGACCAACCTCCTATGTTGGACTAATTCCATGGGCAGTGCCATGAACTATTGCACTTTTCAGAGAAAGACTTTAAAAATATCATTAAAAACATTGAAAGAAATCGTCTTATGGTTTGCTAAAGTATCACAAGTATTTTTTTATGCAGATTTTAATAGTGCTAGACTGAGCTAAATGGTTTTAGGTATTTTGCCACTGGCAGTGGAAGGTGTTCCAGTTCTGTGTTTGGACATTGATGTGTTGGCACAAGAGTATTTGAATTACTTTCCAGTGTCTTTGGCCCTGGAATAACATTGAATGTTAGGTTAATTTCCAGCACAAATACAAATGTCCATGATATTTTACATAAAAGCTTAAGAAGAGAAGACTTTTTTTAGGGGGGAAAAAACAACAACAACAACAACAAAAAAACCCCCACAAACAAACAACTGGAAAAGTAATGCTGAATGCTTAACAGGACATAAAGGAACATACATTTGTGTTTTATATTAGAAGAAAATTATTAACCTGGGATGTCAATTTGTCTTTAAAAGATGAATCTTTTATATCTAGAGGTACATCAAAATTTATTTTCAAGTAATTTTTTCCTAGAGTGCTCTTGGCATATGTCATAATTAATTACAGCCATTTCTGTCCAGTATGGCAGGATGAAGCCAAGTCTACACTAGCCTAGCTTTTCCTTTTTTTAATCTTTTAAACTTATAACTGCAGAGGGTTTCCAGAGGGGGTGGGGGACTTTTCTTATTTATTTTACTGAAGTTGTCCCGAATCTTTCTTTACAGAAGAAAGTTGATGTAAAGGATCTTTTGAATTTTGTTACTTATTTTTTCCTGATTTTGTAAAAAAAAGTTCCATTTTCTTGCCTTTCCCTGCAGTTTCCTCATTTCCCATCTACCTTCCTGAATGAGGGCATTGCTTTACTGTTTTATCTGTAGGCAAAGGCTCTACTTCCTAATTGACGCCCAAGCTGGAATTAGTGGCTCAGTAGGCTTAATGTAGACATTGAATTAGTCTTTTCTAAATTTCATAGTTGGAAAAATGAAACGTTATTTCTGCAGTGAGTGTGCTTTGTATTCTCCTTCCTGCACAAGAAGTTGCTTCAGCTCTTTAACTTCATTGTGGAGATACACCGGGGCACTTACTGAAGGCAGGTACATTGCCTGCACTGAGCAAATTTAGGACATGCCATTGATTTCTGCTAGGGGAACTCAGGACCTGCCACAAACTCTTCCTACATTCCGAAGTGAATCCTGAGCCAAGCCTGTGAAGAGGTAGCTGTGTTGGCACCCTCCTTCATCTTCCCCCCCCACTGCTACATATATCATCTTTTATCACTGGGGGGGGGGGGGGGGGAGAAAAAAGCCCCCCACCTGACAAGTGGGTAAAGATTAATTTCTGGTTTCTGATGAGAGTTTTACACAAACCTGCCTATTTCTTAATCAAATACAGAAAATGCATTTTGTATGGGGTACAGCTTTTTTTTAAGCAGAATGTAATTTTTCCCCTTGCTTGTTCCTCCTAGTACATTTTTCTGTGGGTCTTCATTTCATAACTGAATATTTTTCCACGCATTTTTGAGCTTTGATTTTCAGGGGGAGATGATACCTTTTATTAGCTTACCTGATAGATGAAAAAAATTGATAAGGTTCTGAAATTCATCTCTTACCAAGCTCTTCTCCAATCATTGAGTTCTCTTCTCACTTGTGTTGCTTTTACGCTGGATCAGCAGACAGCAGTCTCTTTCCAGAGTGCTTTATCTTCTGCAAACATTTTGGGATGCTTTGCTTCTCCGGGATTCTCTGAAACATACTGTGAAATTCTCAATGATCCCTGGCAAAACAAAAGTGAACATGCAGTTTTTCAGTAATTTCTCTAGTATTGGAATAATGAGGAAGAGAGGTGTTTGTACTGACCTCGGCATTTGTGACTGTTTAATTTGGAAACCAGGCAATAGATAATAATTTTGTTTAAGAATTTGCATTATTTTTTGTGACTTTATGGAAGGAGAAATGTAATGATCCCTTCATTTTTAAAAATTAATAATGAGACTGTAGCTGGAAAGTGTGCTGCTCCAGATTTGTGGGTTCGAAAGTTTTGAAATCGTATCCTAATAGAATAGCTGCATTTTTACATTCATCTTGTCTGGTGGCAAATAACTACACAAGGTGAAATTAGCCCAGTGCCTCTTGATCCTCTTTTAATTAGGACTGACAGCTTGTAGTACAGATGCTTTGGATAGATTAAAAAAGAAACAACCTGAAAAGGAAAGGAGCTCTGTGGATCAGACTGTGTGGTGATGACTTTATTTATAGCCTAGTTCATTTACGATTGTAAGTAAACTTGACTTCCACACACAGCAAAGTGTGAAATATCCAAATTAATCACAGATGTTAAGCGCCTGGGGAAAATAGATTTTGAGAGGATCAAAGGTACGAAATGCGAAACAGAAAAGAATGGGGAACAGGCCATTTATGGATTAACAGGTTAAAGGGTCGCTTAGCCCTCAGAAACAAGGCTCAAAGGCAGAGCTGCTATTGATTTTTTTCTTAACCAAAATCCCATTTATACTGAAAAGAATTAAAGCATGGACACACTAAACAGATTAAAATCTTCTAGATCCCATGTGCATGTGGCCTATGAATTTATCTGGCTAGTTGTAAAATGCTAGTGCCATAGTCTTTCCACCATGAAGTGGGTGACAGCGTGATGTGCCAGTTTGTGGGTCCTGTCCCAGCATGTGGATCCCACAAGTTCAACAGACCTCTAAGCAGCGGATGTCAAACTCAAACTAGGCCTGTGAAATACTCTTCAGGTTTTAGATGGGAGTGACCAATGGTCCAGTCAGGCTCTACAGAAAATGTGTGGATTTTGGACAGGGGATACAGTGGGACGGAGAAAAACCATGATCATGGGCGTGCTTCCTGCAAAGGAGCTGGAATATGAAGATCCTCCTTCTGGACCTGCCGTAAGCTCTGTTGCTCCTAGTGGAGTTGCACAGAACATGATGTCTGACAGACATCACGGTGACTAGCATGTCACAGAAAACCTGCGTGGCCGTTGGATAACCCTCTCCTTAAGGGAAACAATTTGTTCTATGCTACTGATAAAGGCCTCAGTAGTGTATTGGGGCATATACTTCCCACTTGAGGACCTTATCTTCTTTAATATCATGGGGGAACAACGAAGGAAAGAGTAGTGTCAGTGACATGGTGTCATCTACAGTGAAAGTCTATACCTTCAGTGAACCACAACTGGCAATGCCCTATGGCGCAGGAAGTCCTGCTGTAGGCACCTTGCAGCTGAAGGTGGATGAAGCTGGACTGAAGTATCTGGCTTAGTGGTGTGCGTTGCTCTACTGTGACTCCAAAAGGTTCTGTTGTTTTCTGTCTGATTCAGTTCAGTAGAGAATGGTTATATTATTGTCTGTTCGGGACTTAATGGACTAGATAAGTGGACAGTGAGGTAGACTCGAAACTGGCTGAACTGCTAAGCTCAAAGGGTTGTTGTGATCAGTGGCACAAAGTCCAACTAGAGGCCAGTAACCAGTGGTGTGCCCCAGGGATCAATACTGGGGCCAGTACTGTTTCACATCTTCATTAATGACCTGGACGATGGGACAGAGGGACAGAGTACACCCTTAGCAGGTTTACAGACAATATAAAATGGGAGGAGTGGTTGATACACAGGAGGGTTGGGTTGCCACTGGGACCTTGACAAGCTGGAGAATTGGACTGACAGGAACCCCATGAAGTTCGGTTAAGGGAAATGCAAAGTCCTGTAATGACCTGGATTTGACTGTGTTTTGCTGGATGACTTTGGATTACCAGGTAGGTGAGGATTTTCTGTCTCATGACTTTCATGACTTAATTGCTTTATTGTGACCAGTATACCATACCCCTCTGGAACTCAGTTTTCATTCTCAAGCATGCCAAACTCATAGCCATGCAATACAGCTTACTTGGGTTTCATCTTTCCCAGTGCAAGAGCTTTATACGAAGCCAATCAATATTTTCACAAAGAGGTGAGAAGAAAGCGTGTGTCTGTCAGCGTTCCTAACCACTTCAAGCAATTAACTCTTGAGGCTTTTGACCTCAAGTGAAGTATGTCTTCTCTGCTGGCTCCCTGTGACTTGAATTGGTCTCTCTCTCTCTCTGTGTCTCTCTCCCTCCTCTTTTTTTAAAATCTTGTGTACTCAAATTCCTTATGGAGTACAGATGTTGAAGAGCGTTCTGTGCCTTCACCAAGCAGGCTGGGAAGTTGTCCTAGTCATTCCTATTAGATTCCTGTGCAATGGGAAGGAATGATAACCTGCGGTTTGGTGTCAGAGCTTTCATGGCTCACTTCAGGGAGGAGGAGATTTTTAGAACTGGATAGTCTTTGTATTTTAGAGTCTGTTTTGGATAGGATGAGAAAATCTTGTCAATAGTTGTAATTCTGGAGATAGATGACAAAAATGAGCACAACTCTGAAAGACAAATGCTTCTGCACGCAACGTTTATTTGAGCCATAGTATTTTTTCCCCTCAGGGGACAATGAATGGATGCTGTAAGTTTTTAGAGGTTCAAAAAGGCATTGAACAAATGAATGAAAGAAAAATCCCCTGAAGTCGTAAGTTGCCCCCAATGGATTAGAAAGTCCATGAACCAAAAGTTGGTGCATGCTAGGAGCATATCCATGCTTACACTTGAACTTCTCTTATTGTGGCCTCCTGATACAAAGCTCTATGGACCCTTTGATCTGACCTGTACGTCTGTCCTGGTGCTGGTCTGTGAAGTGAACTGGTCCCATTCAAAACCTGAGTCCTGGCTGCTGCTTACAAGGGGACAACGGGGCAGAAGGCGCTGCTATTTGGTCTTGAGCATTGATGCAGGGCCCCAGTCCTCAGGGTCTCAGGGAGAAGTTGTAAACACACTAGAGATTTCTCCATGTGGATGCTGGGCACTTTCTGGGATTCAGGTGGAGCGTATGTGGACTGTATCAACTGTGCCACGTGTCAGCATCTGGTTTTATTAGGTCAGTAATGTACAAGATTATCAGATCATGATCAATTTATTGCAAATAGGATGGTTCCCAACGTCTTTTAAAGTATGTCTGCTTTTATGGAGGCCGTAAGCTTAAATCTGGAAGGATAATTTCAGACACCACCATTGAAAATATTGGCTGCTGTAACTTCAGTTTTTCACAGAACAAACAGAAGAAAAATTGCAAGCGGAAAACATGTTTCATGTAAATACCAAAACATCTCGGTAGAGCCAGCACAACATCAGTAAAAATAACTTTCTGGTATTCTTCCAGATTTGCATTTGCATTTTGAATCAATCTGTACACATTAGAAACAAAGTAAAATTAGAAGATTAGAAATGTAAAGCAAGGTTTGAAGAGTTTAGTTTGGATAACAATGTGTAGATACAATTCTTTCAACGTGCAATCAGCTTCTGTTACACTGTCAATGTGGTATTTGACTATACACAAACACAGACTGCTGCAATGACAATTTTATACCCTATTGTACAACTCCAGTCAGCCCTGGTGTTTCAAAACAAGACCATTTGTCTTGCTGTAAATACAAAAAGAATTATACAAATGTATCTTTCTGCTTTATTATCCTGGAAACCTCATAGATCATATGAAGTGTTTTGTGTGTGGCAGTCCAAGGAGAAAAACAGAAAAAGAGATGGCATTTAATTTGGCTTCTTGCTATGTTTACCTCTGTCTGATGTGGGATTAAGTTGTCGTTTATGCAGCTTTAACAACGTTTCTTTTGAAGTTTGCGAAGTGCAGGTCGGATGAATTACACTATGTTTCCTGACTTTTCTCGGTGTTAGAAGTCATTAAAAGGAGTGCAGTAACTACTTGGGAGAGGAAATGCAAGAAGAATATTAGACATCTCAGGAAGCTAAAACTCCCCTTGCTGAATGTGACACAGAGAATATCACAAAAACGTGTTTAAAAATCCTGTTGACTTCTGAATGCTTATGGTTTGGTGTTGTTTTTTTTTTTCCTACTGGCAATCCAAGAAATTTGGTCAAGAGGATAAAGGGCACAAAGAGTTACACCAGTGGCTATCAGCAGCATAGCCTCAGCTCACAGAGCAAGTGCCAATTCATAGTGAGGGTGCCTTAGCAGTGAGCTTCAGGGAGGCTGAAGGCTGAGATGGAGGTACCATTGTAGGAGTGTTCAGGGTCAGGTATTTCTTTATGCATCAAGGAAGAAATGGCTTGAATGAGGAATAAAAGGTGGAGTAAGAAATGGTCATTACAAACAGTTGAAGCTGTCTCTGTCTTTGATTGTTGCTTTGGTTTGATTTAGTGTTTTCTCAGTTTTGTTTTACATTATGCTATACTGCATATTTTGCTTGCAGCCTTGCCTTCTAATTTCTAATTTGGCCTGACATAGACTATACCTGCATCACCAGCTGCTCAGATGCTTGAGAAGCACATTGCATTTGGCCTCCAAGGGGTTGGGATAGGGAGCTTCTTGTTCCCTGTTGGTGCACAGAGCAGAGTGGAGGAGAATATTGAACAAAGAGCAGTGGCTGCTCAAACACATGTGCCTGTTGGCCACAGAAACAAAAAGCCCACCCCAAAGTAAAGCTAGGTTATCAGTAACCACAATGGAATAGATCTGTTTTTTCTCAGCTGAAATGTTCATTTCTGAAAAGCGTGGCTCAATCCTGCACAGGGCACCTGTATAAAAGTCCTGTTGGTTGTTGGCTTTTCTTTATACCAAGGAAAGTTTGTTTCCACACAACAGGTAATTTTTAGAAGTGTATGATTCTGCAAAATTTCTACTTGCTCTCTCCTATTATTTGCAAGTTGCACATAATTCAGTAGCATTTGTAATGTGTGCATAACTAATTATTTTTACTACTATAGAATTTCTGTATCATAAATACTCATTTTCCTATCAAACTTCAGAATATGTATCTGTAGGAATAATAATCTTTATACATATCATCAACAGCAAAACAGAGATTCTTGTTTGCCCCGATAGATTTTTGTATCAGTCTTGCCTGACTTGAGCCATGGATACTTCTTTGTTAATAGGTTGAACAAGTAACTAGATGGTAATTTTACTCAACTTTTATGATTTGGAAAATGTGTGTCATCCAGCTTTTGAAACATTCTTACACAAAAGCAGAAGGATGGACAACTTAAAAATAAATAACCTTATGTCCTATAACCAACATAGGATTCTCTCGCATTGTGGGCAGGATGTGTTAAAGCTTTACTCCCTTGACTGTGTCTGGCTGTCATCTGCATCTGAACTGCCTTACTGGAATCCAAGTGAACTTCCAGCTATATTTTGTGTAACATGAATAAATGAAGAACTGGAAAGTGTTGTTTTGTGTTGGTTTATAGTGCTGTGAAAAATTACTGCCACTGGTTGCCTTAATCACATGCAGTAATCAAAAGACAAAGCTGTGCAACATTAAGACATGTGATTTCAATCGCCAACAGTTAAAGAAAAGAAAAAAATCTTCAAGTTAAACCTCTGAAAACAAGCCCTGTCCCGCTTGCCTGTATGTATATATAAACTAGTAGCTATGTAATTAAATATGGTAATGTATAGTCTAAGTAGTGAAAAGTTGTGTGCTCCATGTCTTCGTGCTTCTTCAACATTAAGGTAATGATTTTATTCTGGGAGGGGAAAAATTCCTATTACTGTAAGACTGATTATAAGCAGAACTGTAAAACAGCTGAAGAGATCTTAAAAGACTTCAGGTTACAGCGGTGACTTTGCTTAGTCTTTTGCCTGTCATGCAAGATGGCAGTTTTGGATATTTGACTGACGGGTGGGAATAACTAAATAACCTCCTACAAATGGGAAGAATTGCTCTTAAAACCTTACCTTTGAAAACTTGGAAAGGTTTAGAGTTGCAGAATATCAAAATAAGTAGGGCATTCTTGTAATATTTTTCATAGAGCTGGATGAATTTGTGAACAACACTTTGACTGTAGGCTTGCCTTATTTTTCTAGTGCTGTCAAGTCCATCAAGTGTGTGAGCTATTGCAAAAGGAGGAAACTAAAAAGAGTCAGCAAAAGAGAGGAAAGTAAATGTACAGAAGTGTTCTGAGCCCTACAAATTAGCAATAAAGTAGATATAATTATATCCGTGCTGTTTGATCCTTTTGTAAATTTGCTAATGCTTTTCTATTACTCTTCTTTTATTTGTTACATGGCATTTCTAATATAAGGAAATATTATAATTGGGGGGGGGGTGTGTCTCACAGAAGCATTTACTAGCTAGGTCTAATTTTTCTTTTGCTTAATGCCCAAGCAAAATTGCATAGCTGTAAGCAAAACCAAAATGTAATTGTGTTGGGGGGGGGTTGTTTGTTATTTATTTGTATTTATAATACCTCAAAGGCATAGTCACGATACAGTATCCCATTGCAGGAAGCACTGGGTAAATGCAAAACAGAAATATTATCTATGGCCCTAAGAATTTGTGAACTAAACTTAAGACAAGGGAAGAAATGATTTCAGGAGAACAAGGAAGAGAACAATACAGTATGTCAGTCAATACTCCAAATGGGAGTATTACAAACAACGACCTTTGTGCAAGAGCAGAGTACCATCTGCCTAGGTTTTTGAGGTTGGGGGCAATGGAGAACCATGGGAGGAGATTTGAAGAGCAGTTTTGCATTCAGGGAAGTGATTGTCCCCCTGTACTCGGCACTGGTGAAGCCACACCTCGAATCCTGTGTTCAGTTTTGGGCCCCTCACTACAAGAAGGACATTGAGGTGCTGGAGCGTGTCCAGAGAAGGGCGACGAAGCTGGTGAGGGGTCTGGAACACAAGTCTTATGAGGAGCGGCTGAGGGAGCTGGGGTTGTTCAGTGTGGAGAAGAGGAGGCTGAGGGGAGACCTTATCGCTCTCTACAATTACCTGAAAGGGGGTTGCAGAGAGGTGGGTGTTGGTCCCTTCTCCCAAGTGACTAGTGACAGGACAACAGGAAATGGCCTCAAGTTGCGCCAGGGGAGGTTCAGGCTGGATATTAGGAAAAACTTCTTTACTGAGAGAGTGGTGAAGAGTGATACTGAGAGAGTGGTGAAGCACTGGAACAGGCTGCCCAGGGAGGTGGTGGAGTCACCCTCCCTGGAGGTGTTCAAGGAACATGTGGACGTGGCATTGCAGGACATGGTTTAGTGGGCATGGTGGTGTTGGGTTGATGGTTGGACTTGATGATCTTAAAGGTCTTTTCCAACCTTAATGATTCTGTGATTCTGTGATTAAATTGAAAGTATGTGCAGGGCTTAGTGATCTCCTGAATAAACGGATCTTAAAAAAAAGAGTTAAGTCTGATGTACAAGTTGCAGGTCCAAGATATGTATTGTGGCAGTGATCATAAGAAACAAGAAAGGAGGCATGACGTGTTTGCTTAGTCATGTTGAACCTGCATTGGCAGCTGTAGGGTAGATAGGAACACAAGTTGGGGGTTTGTTTTGTTGCTTAAATTTAGACAGCTACATCTGAATGAGGTGGTTGTTGAGATTCCTGTTACAGATGATGCAGAGAAGCAGACACTTTGGGGCCACAACTTATCTGTCCTCTTTTAAAGCTGACCCGGGGGGAGGTGATTTATGCCCTGAGAGGACATATTTCTCTGTTGATGAAAAGGCAAAAAATTACCAACTGAGTCTAACTGGCTGCATTGTAGACTTCTACAGTGCAGATGTGTCTAAAGTGAGGTGAGATGAATCCCAGCAAGAGAGATGGGGATCATGGCAGAGCCAAGCTGACCCATTTCTCTCCATGAAAAGTAGGATGGAAAGGAAAAAAAAGGCCAAATAATTTTTCAGTTGGTATTTTTTCAAAGAAATCAGCAAGATTCTGTGTGGAGAGACAAGCAGAGGCAGGAAATGCTTTGGGATTTTGAGGAACAAATCCTGGACATCGCAAGCCTCTCTAGGACTGTCAGTGTGGGATTTCTTGAAGTTAAAATGAAGGCATTGTTTGAGTAGAGGATGGCTGAGCTAAAGGAAGAGTGGATGAATCAGTGATGGTGAGTGTCACTGGGGATACTTTGCAGCGTATACTAAAGGTGCCTTGTAGAGTGAAAGTAGGTGCAGGGGAAGCAACTATTGGAGTGATCCAGGCACAGGGACTGGCAGCATGGGCTACGTAAAGGGAACAAGAGAGAGATGGTTTGAAAGATGCACAGTTTCAGCAGCTTTATCAGTGGAGAAGCATAAAGACAACTTGAATTCTGACCTAACGCACTGGAAATCACATACAAGTTGGATGCCAGGACATAAGAAGGGAAGGGTGAGGAGGAGTGCTGGGGGTGCCTGGAAAGGGAGAGTGTAGCTACAGAGGCTTCTGAGAGAGAAGCAGTGTATGTGGTGAAGATGGATGGGCTTTTGTGAATGGAGACGATAAACCACAGCTGCAGGTCAAATGAAGATCTCATGGTGATGGGAACAAGGGACTAAAACAGGTCTGGCAGGTGGAGGTTGAAGTCATTAGGAAGAGTGTGGGGCAGCTCATTAACGCTTCAGGTAGATAAACCATCTCGTTGCTAAATCCTTGCTGTGATTTCTGCTTTATAGCCATTAGTGATCACAGTCTTTGGACTGCAGCAAGTTTCCAAGATTTGTATAACTAATACTAACTTTTACACAGCTTTTTGGTTTGGAAGAACTTTAGGAACAACACAGATGAACCTCATTTTCTTTCTATGTCAAGATGAAATTAAAAGTACACTTTTCTGTAATTTGGTTTATTTTTGGTTACAATAACTGAAGCCAGTGAGGAAAGCTTACTTATTCTGTTTCTGTCAGCTTTAGTAAGTGTTCCTTGATTGAGGTATTCTGCAGATAATACATAAAACAAGAGAAAAGTCACACATAACCAAATTTACTGTTTCTTCCAGCATATCAAGTTCTCCTTACTTTTCCTTACAACTTTTCTGTATATTTTTCTTCTTTTACTGGTAGTAGGTCCTTTCCTGTGCAGAAGCTATCCACCAACTTCTGAAATGAAGCTTTTAATTTTTAGTGATAGAGGCCTGGAAGGGAGATTACATCCAGAATGAAAGCAAGGAAGATTGACAAGTACTTATTTCATAATTAAAGTGAAGTATTTAATAATATAGCATTAACTACTGGGCTTAGAGCTGAATCTTTTAAAATACGTTAGGCAAACATGTCTGGTAACAAAAAGGCTTAAAGTTGAGCAGAGAGATTTTCCTTCTGAAAGCCTTCAGGGACACCTGACTCTCTCTCATTGCTTTGAGATGTGCTTTTCTAGGCTCCTAAAATGAAGGTGCAAGTTTGGCAGTGTGGATCCTGAGAGGTTTTTTGGCTTCTCGAATAGTTGAAGTTCAGAGTAACTTTCATTAAAACAAATTGTTGTCTCTATTGTATTAACTGCTATTACAGCTGGCTGCAAATTTTTCATTTTCTGTAGGTGATATTAATCACAGGGTGCCTGTAATGTGCTGCGGCTTATCCTGAACAAATACAATTAAACTATATTAAAATTCCATAAGGAATTCTTTAAATACATCTATTCCTATGTGAATATTAATCATTTTTTCCACTTAGGAGCAGATGATCACTCTTCCTTTTTGAATTCCTTTTTTTAGCACAAGCTGTGTGACACTGAGGTACAAGTCACATAACGTAGCACATGCGTTGAGCGTGGGTTCGAGCTATTCAGTGAGTTGTCACTCATGCCCCTCAGGTTTTGCTGGATTTCTTGTCATATAGGACTAGGGTTATATAGGTTCATATAGTCATATATTGCTAGTTCCTGTGTCACTAACGGCAACACTTTCATGTTGGGAAGACTCATCATGTGGCTTTGCTGAGTGTAAAAGGCAGCTTTTTAGAATGGTGTGTCCCATAATGCTTGAACTGAAAGCAAATAGCATAGCTTGCACTTTGTTAAGCCAACATTTTACTGTCGGGAAGAGGCCACTCAGGGCCTGAAGGATATTGGGGCTGCTCTTTAGAGAAGCTCAGCTGCACGCTTATCCAAGATGACATGCAAAGATTTAAAACTTCAGACTGCTGCTCAAGGAACCTTACTTCTCTTACCACAAACATGGATTTGTCATAATGTGTCCTACAGTGGAAAATAAGAGATTTGGTAGTTTCAAATCTTGTAGTTATGGGGGTGATTTTCTTTTCCATTATTCTAATAGAGGATGGCTGTAAATCTTGGAAAATTAAGTACAGCTATAAAGATTTTCATAGTAGTTGTGAAAAAAATTTTCATCATGTAATCAGACTGATGGGCAAATGATATTATTTAAATTTCTGAAAACTAGAGTCAAGGAATATTGTCTGGGTGGGAAGAAACGCAAAACCCTTTCAAACAACGTGTAGAGCCAAAAGAGAAACTGCAGTGTATTCACAGCCTATGGGTTAGTAAAAATGTGACCATTTAGACTTTGCAATCAAACACAAAGGAAAACATAGCTGGCGCACAGCAGAAACATTTAAGATGACCGGCTTTAACTATAAAGAGAAAATACAAAATTCCAGGCACATCATGGTCCATTTAGCAGTTTAAAATGATAGCTTGATAACAATGGTTTCCTCATGCAAAACGATGAGAAAGGTGGAGAAAAGCTAAATCCATCAAAATCTATCAATTCCCAGTCTTCTTAGGGAAAGTACATGGAAATCGCTTTGATAACATATTTTATAGGCACAGAAGAAGGACGGACAGGCTGGCAGTTCTTGAATGGTTGGCTTCAATCCCCTGCAATATGTTGATGGTTTGCATTCAGGAGGGGCGATGATGGAAGTCCAGATCTGATGAGCAGCCACAGTGCTTGCCCCAGACCTTTTCTCAGGGTTAAATCTGGCTTCGTTCCCCTCCTTCTCAATGAGCATTGAGTATGAAGATGATGTGGATAGTACCGTTGTCACCTGGATACTGCATTGCTCCTGGAACAACAGCCTGGGCAAAACTGCTGACTCAGACATGAGCCTGATAAAAGGAGATAATGGATGCATGAAGAAGAAATATTTTCAAGAATTAGCTAATACGCTGTTCTCATCCTTTGTTGCCAGTTACTGCTCTACATATGCCTTATATAAGGAAGACTGTATAATAACCCAGTGTTATTTTTGCAAATGTGAAGATCAGGAGGGGGACAAGTGAGTGAGAACTCTGAGTGAGAACAGTGGTAGCAACATATGGAGCTTAAAAGTGTGTCTTATGAAAAATCTGCTCTAATTCTCCATATTTGTGTGATGTAAATGGTATTACAATGAAGTAGCTGCTGCTGCTCTCCAGCTCTGCCGTGCCATGTGGGAAGTACAGGGCTTTCCCAGCTGGCAGCGCCAGCAGAGAGTGTCCACCAGAAGAAGCTGGAGTGAAGGGGGATGGCAGGGATGAAGGCCATAACTGCCAGCTGAACACTTCATCTGAAAGTTGTATCCTGGCTCAACTAATTACAACTTTTCTTTCCTTCTCTGTTCGCCTTCAGGCAATAATCATTAGGGCTGTATGAGTGTGTTTATATTTACTGAGGAACAGCAAATTTGCTGAACAGTGTGATTTAAAGTCTCAGAAGCATTTGAATGCATCAAATAATTGTGGCTGGAAAAAATCCAAGACTTAATTAGAAGTTTTCTCTTTGTTAATCCCATAACTAATTTGGTGATTAGGGCATTCACCCTTCATGTGGGAGAGCTTTATTCAGTTCCTCTCTCTAGCTCAGGGGCACAAACCCAAACCTTCCAAATCTGAAATACACCTAAGCACCAGATCTCATCCTCTGCCTTTCCTATGCACATGTTTCACTTTGGATATGAGAACAGTCACTGGGACAAGGACTAGGACCCAGATGCCTGCAATCTAATCACCTAAATTAGAGAGTATTTTTCCTCTTGCTCTCTATTTCATTTGCTGGTAAAGTTTTTTGTGCAAAAGGGAACAGCTCCAACAGAATATTAAGGACACTATTTTAGGCTCTCATGTAATATTCTGCTCCGGGAGAGTTACTAAGAAGGGAGACTTTGGCAGAAATTCCTGCTCTGAACTAGTTAGAGACGGGATTTCAGTCCAATTCTTTTGCCTTTAAACAAATTCACATTGTTGACAATATTTTGACGTGGCTAAGGTTCAAAGACATCTTCAGCTACTTCCTAGAAGAGTGTAAGAGGCAGTTCAGAGGCTGCCCGGACTTGAATACTTCTGACTTAGTAATTCCTAGCTGATTCCTTTACGATCCTGTCCAGCTGTTAAAGCTGGGTTAATTAATTTGGGGTGGGGGAGAATAAATGACTGAAAGAAGGTAGGCATTGAATACTTAAGACTTCCCTGCATCATCCATTATGTGCTTTCTTTTCCCATTACAGAAATAAACTCTATTTCCCTGTTTCCCTGTCTATTTCTTCTAACTATTAACCTTTTTTTTGCCTCTTATGTGCCTTACAAACTATAGCTTGTCCTGTGTCATAACCTTTCTAGTGTTGCTCCCACATGCTGGTGATGTTCCTCTGTTCTTGTCCTTAAATAGGTGTCCTTATTTAAGCTTTCTGTATAGGTTGGTTTTGGTGGGGTTTTTTTTGTTCTGAGGTCACTGAAGAGCTCTGAATGCGGTCATATTGTTCTATGACTGTTCTCTGTACCCTTCCTCTGCAATAGCATAGTTCGTTGCTGTTGTATTTAATAAGACTCTTTCAGCTCTCCAGGAAACGTCCATCTTTTATGCTTCTCTCCCAGGAGACCCTTTCAACCTATTCCCTGGATAGGTTGAATTCCACTTTTCAGGACAGTTACCCTTCTCTTCAGTTCTCACTGATTCCTTACCTTAAAATAGCAGGTTCTTTTGCTTTATTCTGAGCTTCACTGAGCTTACTTCCACTTAGTTTTCCCAATTATTTCCCATTAATGTATATAAAATCTAAAATATTTGCTTCTCTAGTAGCTTCCTTCATCTTTAGCAACAGTCTCCTACTGTACCTCCCAAAGCTTGGATTGTCCCACAATTATTTCCACTGATTGTAGAAATCAATCCCTTGCCTTCTCCTGAGATGGTAGCTCCCCACCATGACTTTAGCCATGTTCTTCATGGCCTTTATCTTCAACCAAGTCAAAACTCTGCCTTCCACCTCTTCCAGAAGCTAAAAGTGAGAACATACTTTTTTTTTTTTTTTTTTTTTTTTTTTTTTACATAGGATGCAACATCCTCTTTTTTCTGTACAGTACTTTAGTTTCTGAAACAGAGACTGCTGTATGCTTGGGCTCTTTACTTCACTTTTATGTTTGCTTTTTGTGCATAGGTCTGTGCTGTTGGACTGTTGAACTAGTGCTTCCTTTGGAATAGGTAACGATTTTAGCCAAAGAAATGCTTAATTATTAAACATTGTATTTCCCTGCAGTTTCCAGAATAGCAGTTTATTAAAAGATTCAATTTTAGTTTGGATTTTATGTGAGCTGTTAGTAATTACACTCAGTTTAAGAGCAATGAAATGTTAATTAAAAATCTGAATTGTAGGAGAAATTAGGAAAAACTGGCTAATTAAACAATATGATCATTTGTGATGGTTCCAGTTGCACAGTAATGTAATTTAGAAAAGAAATTGTTTGATAACTATTTTAAATAGTTATGGGAGATAATGATGTGTTGGTGTTTGCTTTGCAAAATATGCACCACACAGAGAAGTATCTTTGAAATCACTGCACCTGAAACATATTTGAACGGAAAGAACAGTTTGGGGCTTACAAATGTGTTTGGAGTGGCTATCCAATTATAAGTAAAACATTACATCTCTCCCCTGGACGAAATTGCCTTCTCCAAGTCCTTCATCCTTGACTCATCTTACAAACTATTCTTCCAAAAGACTGAGTGAGCTCTTCGCCAGGACAAGACAGGCAGCAGAAAGATACTGTAGGTAATATGACTGTCTCATGACTGCCCTCGTGTTTCTTTGTGTCCTGAAATGGTGCTGTGCAGGGGAAATCAGGTGCCTGGAAATCGCAACTATGAGTTATTCTGTCAAAGTACTTTGAGTTATACGTACGTTCTGGGGAAGGTGACAGTTCTGAAAATAGGTGGAGACAATATTCTACAAAATCTTCTACCAAAATAATATTTAATATTGTGAATAAAACCATGGACTAAGCACTTCATCCAGTAGTGGATCCTTTTCCAAGCGGTTGAGTGCTGAGGAGTCTTTTAGATGAGCCTTACTTCATGAAGGAACTTGACCTGTTCTGGAAATCCCATCCCTTTTACAGGTTTGATGAAATGCTTCTGACTGCTTCTTGAAAATACAGAAACCAAAACCCTTTTTCACTGTGTAGAAGCTAGCAGTGTTTTCTTCTGATACTGAGCCAACAACAGGTATACAAGTTAACACAGAAGACATCAGAACTGTGCTAGCATGAATTAGGTTGAAGAGAGGTAAGGCAAATGCCACATTAATTCTCTTCTCCCCTAAAGACTGTAATCTGTGATGACTGATAGAAGTGTTTTGAAAAGAGCATTTCAGATAAAAAAGCGCTGAAGAATACTGATGAGAAGGTATTTCACCTTCTGTTTATTACTGTAAATTCTGTGAATGCTTCTGTCTTACTATGTTACAAAACATACTTCAGTACCTTAGCAGACATTTTCTTCTTCAGCAAAAGTAAAATTGTCTGGTGTGTTCGATAAATTTTTAATGAGGAATCTCAGTGTTTTTCCCCGTTCTGCTGCCTGTTGGTGCTGAGATTGATCTACTAAAGACAAGGAATCTTTTCCAGTCTTACCTTTCCCAGTCCTACTCTTGCAAGAGTATGATCATCCTTGGAGTTCTCTGGACCGAGAGGTATTCCTTCTGCAGTCCTGGTTCTCATTAGTTGCATTTGCTTATGCTTTTTATTGGAGAGTAGGAAGTTCACCTTGTTTTAGCTTCGATCGTATCTTCTAATGCTGGGAGAGAACAGGATTGCTGTTTGCTGTGGCGTCCTAATTAAGTATGAAGATAACATTTCTAGAGAACAGACAAAAAGTGTCAAATATGAGACACTTCCTAGTCAAAAAGGATGGGATCAAAGAATGCAGTAGTCAAAGGCTTTAGATTAAATAGTTTTTCATGAGAGAGACACAGGAATGGATTTGTTGGTATTTGAAAACAGCATTGGAAAACAGGCGTCAAACAGTTCATCCCCCTATCAGGGCAAAATCTTTTGGGACTTTTCTGCCCCTGATCCCTCTTTGCCTGAATCCCTCCTGCCCCATGCATGGGTGTGACTGTCTGCCAGGATTTAGTCCTTTATGATTTAAATCAAAGCTGTGTTTTTGCATTTTGTGAGTTAAGTCAATCTATTTGCAATTTGTGACGCTAATTTGCTCTGATCTCTGACTTGTTAGCAGATGCCAAGTTCCTGCCCAGAACAAATTTTACAGCTCAATTCCTTTTTCCCTAGCTATTGGAAAGTGGGTGAGCAAAGGGTCAGAGTTGATTAAATTTATAGGCAGTCCTTCTGTACTGCATGTTTTGGTTTGGTTTGGTCTTTGTTTTCAATGTAAGGCAGACGCACCCAAGATGCAAGATACAAAGCTATGCTTTTTTTATATAAGGTATGTTGGATTAATTTAAAATAAATAAAACAATGTAATGGTCAGAAGCCCTGATTAGTTAAGGATTCATGCTAGTAAGAGGAAACAGGATTTTTGCATTTTGTGTGGTTTCCCCCAGGTTCCAGTAGAGAATGTTTCTCCTGAAAGTATCCCCTTTTGCACAACTTAATATTAATTTACGCTTCGGGAAGGTGGCAGGTTGTCATTTCCAACCTCCAGTTTTTCTTCAGACAAACCAGCAAACAGGACAAAGTGTGCTGTGGGTGAGAACTTCGTCCACCCTCAGTCCTTTAGTCTCTTCCAAGAGGCCACCATATTCTGTGGTACTTTTTATAACATGGTTACTGGTCTGGGGAACTGAACAGCAACCTCAAATATGTCAGTATGGTCACAATACTTTCAGGTACAGAAAATAACAGCTAATTGCAGTTGGGAACTTTTTGGATCATGCTGATGTGCTTAGTTGGATGGGTGTAATTCAGGCTTGTTCAAATTACTGCAATTACTCTGTCTGAGTTAATGAAGCAGCTATTACACTTTATGAAGCAGAGATTTATAATTTTGGCGTCAGTGATACTTGAGAAACTTAAGAATGAACTAAGGAAATCTTTGTATAAAAATGTAGTCTTTATATATAAACGCTGCTGCATAGCGGAAGGGACAGGGTAGCAAAATTACAAATTACGTCACAAAAAAAAAAGATTTGGGTCAGATATTAGGAAAATCTTTTAACGATGAGGGTAATGAAACACTGGAATGCACGAGGTGACACCGCAATTTCCATAGGCAGTGCTGAAGGTTTTTAAGACTATCTGTCAGGAAGGCATTTGTGCATACTCATGGTTAGGTGACCTTTTGAGTTACTTACTGATTTTATTCACCACACTTTATATATGCAGGTAGTTCAGGGTTACATAGGCAGTTCGAAGCCATAGATTTCAGATCACTTCTGCTTTTGTGGAAATTCAGCTGAGGCCCGGATGATGAGCTGTTTATGATGCAGCTCCTGTGATCTGTAGATGACCATGAATGAGTATGAGGTTAGACTCCTAAACCCTGCTGTGTAAGATTTCAATACCTAGAGTTTAAGCCCAGACAGCCGCCCAGTCTGATGACTTTCAAGGGCTGCCTAATTGCATTCTTGAACTCATTACTTATTCGCTAAGGTCTCTACATGCTTAACTCCAGTGGCCTGGGATGGTTCACGCCCTGTTATCAGATGAATTTAGGAAGGTGGTGTGTAAATCTTCAAGAGATGCCCAGGAAACAAGATATGGGCGGGTCTGATTTTGATGATAGGCTCTTTTACATTATTCTTCATGGTTAAAGCTGTCAGCCAGGGCACAGGGACACAGATTCTGGTTGCTGATCATCCTGGAGAAGAATGACCTAACCTCCTGGTAAGGGAATTGTCCTGACTGTTAGGTCTTGAGCTGTCCTCAGCAAGATCTTTCACGTTTTGTGCTGTGGAAGCTGGGCCCAGGAATAACGCAGGTAAGAAGATTGCTGGTTTAATGGGCGAGGAGGATGCCAAACTGATCTTCCCAGCTCAGGGGTCCCCAGGATATGGATGTAAATTACACCATTACTGATAAAAGCTGAATCCAGTCTTGGATCTGAGTGACTGAAGGTGCCTCACATTTCCAGTTGGTACCCTGTTCTCTCACTGAAGGAAATAGATGCACAATTTGAGCAGGCTTAGGCTGTCTCTGGAAGTTAATAGAGGCAAGAAGATACTCCTGTTACATGGACTTTCAGCGGAATGTACTTGCCCCAGAGAAGAAATGTAAGTAGTTGTCATGGGCAGACAGCATGCTCCCTGCTCCCCTGCTGTGGTCCACATGAGTTAAGTTAGGCACATAATTATTGTGAGTTGGATTCAGCCCTTCTGTTTCTTAAAAGAATATTGATATTTGCTTTTCTAGTGCTGGAAGGCAGTAGATGTAAAAACTGATGTAAAAATATGAATTAAATGCATTTCCAGTATGTGCAGAAAGTTCAGGTCTTCAAGCAAGTGGTGATGATCACTAGGAGTGACAGCCTCATGCTAGTGAGAGGCAAAAGGCAAACTCTTATATACCAACTGTATGTATAAAAAAAATAAGGAGTGTTATCTACTTGGTCTTCAGTTCAGTTGGCCAACTTGAAAGCAAGCTAGGTGAAGAATATTTGCCTTCTGTAGACCATGTCCTTTCAGGCTGGAGATAGACACCAGAGAGACAGTGGCCAGTCCTGTGGGAAGTGGTTGGGTGGTGGTGCAGAATGATGCCTCAGGGATCCGGAAATGTCGTGTACCTTCTGTTCCCAAATATCTATCGGTGCCACCTGGTTTCCATTTGCTCCGGTGAGGCTTATAACCTGAAATGTTACAGAGAACCACTAACTTTCTCAGAATCTCCTGACCACTTGTAATTGGGGCCCTCACTGCTACTTGGGGGAATGTGTTCGCAGGCACATAGGAAAAAGAACAGGGCCTGTCTGGTCCCTAGACTTTTCAGCTGCATGGCAGTAGGATAAATTTTTAACCAATACAGCTCCTATTAAGCATATCAGTTAAAGTTTAAGGCCTCAGTCAGGCATGCACTATGTACAAACAATGTACAAACTGGCTCAAGTTCACACAATTTTGATTAGGCAATAGATGAGTACAAGGACAGAATGTAGAGAGGGGCATAGACACTAGAAACAGAAGTCAGTTTTCATAAATTCAGCATCAAAGGAGTCATATTTAGTAATGTATGTGCATCACAGCACAAGACTTGCTGTTAAAGAAGGAACTGAAAGAGAACAGGAGCTGGTAATGTCCATGCTGTGTTCTTCCCAAGCCTAAGAAAAATGGAGGAAACTAAGGAGAAAGCTTAAAAAATAAATTAAAAAATGGGTAGCCAAAGCTGCAGGTAGTAGGAAGAAGGTGAGAGCTTACAGTAAGAGGACAAATTAGATTTCTATTTTTTTTTTAGCAAACAAAAAATCCTTTTACCATTTTTACAATTTTTTTCTGCTCTCCTGTGAATAACAGCAAAAGGTGAACTGACAAACTACATAAAGAAAAAGTAAAATAAACTGTCTTTTTACATTATCTCATTTCAGTCATTGGCATGTAAGATTTTAGTTGTAACAATGTCTAATATTTTCACACAGCTTTATAATTTTTTCAAGTTGACTGAGCCCATTGAGCATTCAAATTCTGTAAGCAGATCTCTGATATTATTAAATTTGGCTTTTACATATGTGCATCTAAACAAGGATGATATGAAATTGTATTAAATTTGGGTTGAATCATGCATAATTCCTCAGAACTTCCTGTGGAAATGCTGTACCCTTTTCTCTTCTCTCTCCCTAAACAAGGTGCTGCAGCACCTGTATTTCTTCGGCATAAGTCAGTAAATCAGAGCAACTCCAGCTGTGATACCTCAGGGTGAAAAATTAAGACTCATTTAAATGCCTCATCTGGAATTGAATTGTGTACAAGTTATACTAATGAAACTGAGGTTTTCTTAGTATGCTCTATTTATGTATGAAGGTGCTTCTAGAAACTGTGCTGTACATGGCAGTATAACATACTGTAAATATTACACAGATCTTTTTGGCATTCGTTTTTAGGGAGCAATGTGGAATTCAGTAGCATTCAGGGCGATGCCACAAAGTCTGGGAAACACAAGGATTTAGGTTTCCTCAAATTTATGGATGATGCTGGCCTCCTTTATGAGGTGAGTGAGACCTGCTCTAAGTATTGAGATAACTTTATTAAACCAATTGAAAAGTAATCACTATATCCATTTGATTTAGTAGAAAAGAAACCTAATTAGGTTGGTCTGTATTATTCCTACTATGGTCCAATTACCTAATTGTTCTTTGGCCAGGATAGACTTTCATGCCTGCTGGTACTAAAAACTGGTGTTGACCACAGTACTTCTGGTAAAAGCTCTGAACTCTTCTTTAGTTTCAAAGCAACAGATCAGTAGGATGCTGCACTGGGGACCATTTTTATTGAAAAGGAGAATGAAACGGTGAAGGAGAAGGCAACTGAACTATTTTGAGTTGGAATGATGTGTGGACTGGTACCAGTGCTGCTCTAATGGTGTGGGATGCATTTTGAGTGCTTTTCATGTTCGATCGGGGCACTAGCAGCAAAATGTTGGGATAAATATCAGCTCTTGTCTGGAGCACCTTTTTCTCTTTTATTTGGGCCAGTCACTGTAACTGTGACCTGTGTGTACTTGCATGAAGCCTCTGGAAACCATTTCAGGTTCCTCGGGGATCACCCAGAACCTGGATGATGCAGCGTTTTGATTGCAGAGCTTTGTTCACAGGATATCAATTTTGTTGGGGAAAGTACTGCTACAATGCATGTAACCACTACAGACAAAATTGTATAGAAACCTTTTCAGAATGTGCTTTTCATAATGTTCAGAAAGAATCAAGACCAAAATCTTTGCAAACCAGAACTGAGCCGTGCAGGAAATAGCACAGAAATGAGAAGGGTGAGCTGACTTAAATAGAAAAGATTTAAAGTCTTTAATGATAGTTTAATGTAGTGACAGTAGCGATAAAATAAGCAAGTATAAGTTTTAAGTGGTTTGTTTTAATCTTCTTTTGTATTTGTTTCCAGAAGGAAGACCAAAGGACAGGAAAAACTGAAATCCGTTCATATCTAGTTTTTCTAATTGAAACAATCTTTCACACTCAATTTTGAGTCCTCTCTTTGCAAACCCAGAATACTGTTTCTGCAGAACATTAATTCAGGCAGTTTAATCATTAGCAAGCTCCAATCAAATTATTCTGTTTAATTTTTATTATGCAGAAAACATTGTTTGATGTATTTCGTATTTGCTTATTATTTCACTCATGATTTGTGCCCTTCCCATTTGGCTGGAAATGGGTGCTTAAAAAAAAAAGCCAGAATTTTAAATCATATTTTTAGTGATTGCATTTATTTTATCTTTATTAATGTAGTTCTGTCAATGTCTGTTTTTCACTTCAAAGCAACAGATTTACTCAATTTCAGTACTGTTTCTAGTCACTGTTGGACTGAGTTTTCTGGATATCTAAGCAGCTATCAACGTAGAGATTTCAACAGTGTGTCCCAGCAGGTAAAGTTTCAGGGTTATGCTTGCAGCCGTTCGAAGAAGACAGTGTTCTGTAAATCTGATGTCTTCGGTAGCCTTGTTGTTGTTATAGTTATCAGGAGAGCTAATAAAACTGGCTAGCAGGCAGAGCTCAGCCTCTTCTAGCTACAGCCTGAGAGCCTTCGCATCCTACATTTTTCTCTCTTCTCTTGGGCATGCCTTGACATGAAGCACCAAACAAACCAAGGACTGTAATGGCTTTACAGCTCAGAGCCTGTTGAGATGCGTCTGAAAGGTCTATCAGCTGCCTACCTGTACTGTTGCGCACCCATGAATACCTGTGCGTGTCTTTCAATTTTTGTATTTACTAGGTCTTCCTTCTTACAGTGTAATTTGTATTCATGTGTTGGGAGAGGAGAACAAGCTTTTCAGCTTTTTCAGTTCCGAGTTGGTGTCTTAACTTTTGACAAACTTGTGCAATCAAAGAAAATACGCTCTTGACACCTGCTAGTTGTGCTGAAACCAAAAGTAATTAAGGAAAAAGCTCCAAATAAAAACTTGAAATTGTAAGTAACAGCTTTTCTCCATTCTAAACACTAAGTTAATTTAGCAGCTTAAAGGATTATAAGATACAGTGATATCTGTGAAACTATATTGAATCCCCAAATTTTGGATTTCTCATAACTTGTCTATTTTTTAAATCAGTGTTATATGATTTATTAATCTGTACATGATTCAGCAACATGTTAACTTTTAAAATACATGTGTGTTATTTTAATAGAGGGTTTTAAACTTGAGTAGTTTGTCAAAATTACCCATTTATTTGTCAACAACTATATTTTAAAGAGAGAGGATATTTTTGTACAAGTTTTTTTAGGTCATACATTTTTGTCCATCCTGACACCAAGATGATTTGTGGAGAGACTATTATGCTTTGGGCACTTTTATAGCACTTTTCAGTTTATGGGCTGTGCAATGTTTGTTTTGTGACTTTAAACAGCATTATGATTTCTGTAAGCATTTTGTCTTCATGGACATAATATAATAGAATTTGTATTTTGAAGCCTGTAAAGTGATTACAAGAAGAAAATGCTATGTTATTGCAATGGCAAGGCAGCTGTCTCTGATAGATGGCTTACTAAAACATATTAGTTTGATTTTGGAATGAGTTAGTGTCTTCATTGAGCACTCCTTTCCATGCACATTGAGCATTCAGGTTGGGGCTTTTTTATTTACTTAAAATCTTCTTTCCTTTGGCAGTGTTAGTAGATGTTGCAAGAAAGTTAACTTCATGTCTTCTGCAGTTCCCTTGGTTTTTGGAAGAGGTTTTTTTTCAATAGCTCTGATTTATGATCTGTGACCTGCTTTGTTAGATGCTCAGAGTTGCTTTGAATGCATACTTAAGTTTAACAGTTGTGATCCTCAAGGTCTTCAAGCATTTGGTCTTGTGTTAATTTACCTGCAGGGGACTATTAACTTGTCTTATTAGCTTGAGGTCATTATTTCCTGTCTGAATGAAGTGAAACCCAATTAGCATTCTCAAGTGTTTCAAATGTTAATTTGGAGAAAAGGGAAGGGAAGGGAAAGGCAAAAAGGAGAAAAGAGAACAAAGAAATAGAAGGATTTGGCCTTTAAAATACAAAGCTGCAGTTCCATTTCTAGTTGCAGTGATGCAAAGCTACCATAAAAAGTTTTATCTTCCAGGGTTGATTTAGGTGCACTTCCTCCTGACTTCAGCTGAGATGACAACCTGTCAATAGATGCCTGTTTTCCAAGGGGGTGTCTCTGCTTCTTGTAGCAATGGCAGTCGGCACTGTTTTTGATTGGTTTCAGTAGAGGCAGGAAAAAAACATCCAAATTCTGCACATGGCATGTACATTTGCATTGTACCTGTAAAGCACCTGTTCTTGGTGGTACTCAGCATTTCCAGGTCCCCGGAGCATCCGTACCTGTGATCTTGGTGCCTGACTTCTGTTTACAGCATGAAAAAGAAATCTTGCACGCAGATCTGCTACACACAAACCAGATCCACAGTACACAGCACCACCCTAAATTAAGAAATGTTAAGTGCTGCGTTTCAGGCTGTATCTTCAATTCTGACCCTTTCCAGGCTTAATTGCCAGCCTCGAGCCATCGGAAGATCCTTGGGGATCCTCTCTGGGAGTCTTACACAGGTGCTGTTCTTTGGAAACAGATAAATGGTGCAATCCTGGTTTTAGTCTAAGGATGTCCACACTGATGGGGAATTGGCTTTTCTGGGTTTAGGGGCTCTTTGTTCCCCCTCCTTTGTTTGGTTATGAAGTGAAGTGCTTTGAAATAACGCCGTATTAAAGGTTGAGCACAAATGAGTGAACGGTCATAACTCTGTGGTCAGGTTACTTGCCCAAACAAAACTCTGGGGTACAATGCCAAGTATCAAACAGGGCGTTTTGTGTTAACAGCATAAAACATGAAGACATGGATGTTCTGAGGACCTGTCTCAGGCATAGGTAGCTGACCTACTCAGAAGTCCTGCTATAGATGCCTAAATCCTTTCATGAGGCTGGTGTCAAAGAGCACAACCAAGGAGCTGGGTGGCAGAGCAGGGGAGGGCACTGATGCGGTTTGGGTGTCAGGGCATGGACGGGTGTGTGCCCGGAGGGAGGGCAGTCAAACCCTGGTATGCCTCACTCTGTGTCCATTTCTCCTTTCCATGTTTTTCAGCATTCAGTGTCTGGAGACCTTATTGACAAATACAGGTCAAGTTGCTAATTATGTAGATTTGTAACACCTAAATAATTTTTATTTTTAGCCTGGAAAATGAAGCCAAGTTGATGGTACGGTCTGTTTTAGGAAGCATGATATCAATAGTTTCATCTTAGTGTATTTTATCAGCTACTGTATTCCTTAGCCTTGTCGTATTGCTATTTCTGTAGCTATTGCACATCTACAGGGATTTACAAACATAGGAACAGTCTCCCACTACCAGATTCCTCTATGTTAGTTATGACTGGCATTTCAGGGTGTCTTGACCAGCAATATTTTAGCTAATTCAAATGTCAAATGAGGAACTCTGAATAAAAGTGAAATTAGTTGGAGCCAGAGTGAAGGTTGATTTTAGATTATGGCCCTAGTGGATTATCCACGAAAGGCTGATTCTGTTCCATAGCGCTTGGAATTTTGTGTGGAATCATGTTCCTTGGATAAAGAGCCTGGAAAACTGCTGTTTTCTGGGTAGTGTATTGCCAGTTTCCCACTATACAAATTTAGTCTTGTAAGAGTTATAACAACACCCTTCCTGCACACGTTTAAATATTTTGTGTTTAGCTTTTAATGTCTTGTATTTTTTCAGTTTTGTAGGAAAGAAAAAACATGAGCTGAAGTTGTTTTCTGTGCGACAAGGGGGGAATGGTGTTAAAGGTCTTCATTTCTATGTAGCTGCCTTCAAGAGATTGCTCTCAAAATGTTGGATCTGATTTTCATTACTAACAACTCAACTGTTTTCACCACTTGAGGCAATGAAAGTTTCCCATCAAGTAGCAGTGATGTAAGGCAACATTCAGCATCCTGATGTTAAGAGAATCAGTTGATTGTGTGTAATTACTCAGACTCAGGATTGCATCAGCAACACATCAATGAAGACTGTTTCTCCTTGTCATCAGCTGTGACTTCCATGTTCAAAACTGATGCACGATTTTGAGGCAGAAGTGCTTATCTGGAGAGCTGACTAACAAAAGGGATATGTAACTTCCCATCTTAAGGTTATTGATTTGAATCCAGCCTTAATAATGAAGAATGTTGTAAAGTTATCTAAATATCAAATGGGAAACTGTAAATGAGAGTGAAGTAAGTAGGATCCAGAGTGAAAAGGTATATTACCCAACTATCTGGCAGGCACAGTCATTGCCAGAGGATTTCGTTGTACTCTGTTTTGTTTAAAACTTTAGGGCCAAGGTTGAAAAGATCCTAGTAGTAATTTTCTTGGGGTAAATCTAATTACTTCATTTCCTTGTTTTCTAAACTTCTGTGAAACCACTCAGCAAATGTTTAATTTCTGTATTAGTATGTGTATGGTGCCGGGCTGAGACCCTGTAAGGTAAAAAGAAAAGAGTGTATGTTGTTTCCGGAGAAGTAGAAAAAAACGTTATGTGGAAGTGGAACAAGGCGTCTCCATGAACTGAGGGGACAGAGAAGGCTTTGGTATTTCTTGAAGTAATGCCACAGGTACTATTTTGTATCATCTTGCACCCTCTGTGCATTTACAACTATGACCATTGAGATACCAGCTGTGCAAAATTCTCCAATTCTGGAAGGTGCTTTTTCACAGAGTGCCTTGGTCTGTGTGAATTGCCTGCCAGTTCTTCCACATGTACTAGCAGATGAGGACTACAGACGAGATGTTAAGCTTAATGACGTTAACAATGACTAAGCAGCAGGCATATTAGGAGGATGTGCAAAGAAGGAGGTTGGGAGCTGTGTAAGTATCTAGTTGCAGAACAAGAGAACTGGCGCTTGGGAATATGAGCACTCAAGACTTGCTGAGAATGCTCAGAAGATTTGAGCAAGAGAGGATAAAACAGGAGCATGTTTTCCCTGGGCAGAGCTGGGGAGAAGGGGTAAGGAGGAATCCTGTTTAACCAAGGGACAAGCCAAGACCAGAGAGTGCTGTCCTAGCCAGAAGATGGGAGCAATCTCCACCATGACTTGGAGACATAGGATGCCCCATTCCTGGAAACATTCAAGATCTGTCAGTAAAATGCTCTGAAGCAGTAAGGGAAGTGTCAGAGTGATGGTGGTTTCAGCATCCTGTGCCAGGTCTGTGCATGTAATGAATGTTATAGGGCACTATGGGCATTTTACTGCCAATGAAGAGAGGCAAAGATGTCCACATTCAAGGAGAAAAGTGTGCTTATCAGAATTGTTGGGTAGAGGGCAACAGAGGGCAGAACAAGTCCTAAAGAAGCAGACTGGATAAGGTAGGGGTTCATTTTTTGCTAAGTAATCATAGGATGGGAGCCTGCTCCCAACAGATACAGCAGAGGAGCCATGCTAAGACCAAATCTTAGGGCTTATCCAGACCAAGGAAATCTCTTGAACCCATTGGCACAGCAAACCATTACATGAATACATTCAGGTGAAATGCCTCTATCAAGGCTGCATGTGTGACTGTGACATCCAACGACTGTATCTGTGCATGCTGGAAATGAAAGATTCTGCTTTTGTTTGGTCTCTCCAGTGTGTTGCAAGGTTTTCTCCTGATGTCAACATTCAGAATAAAGGGAAGGTAACTTCTGAACCCGTTTCACATGTCTCACAGTAGAGTCATTTAAAAGGGGAAAAAGATGCAGTGCAAAAATAAAAATGGAAGTAAAGGCCTTAAAAAGAGAATTAATGAAAGACTGTACCTAACTTAGTACTTGACCATACAGTGCTACCTCCATCCTTTCTTATCTCAGATCAGTTCTGTACACATTCATTGTTATTTTGCTCCTTCTTTGTGCACTGAATACCTCACTGGATTCAAATGGATCTATAAATGGACATTGAACCGTTTAGCTGAGAGGAGGACAACTGCTGAATCACTTTTTGGTGATATAATCATCATACAGTAGGCTGGCTTGAAGCTAGCATTTAAGATAGGAAAGGCATCTGATATATCTTCAAAAGTTACCTGCTATTTGCTTTTTGCCTTACTAGTGACTAATGCATGTTTCGTAAATAAATTCTCTTCGAACTCTGTTGTGTCACCATGAAACATACTTCAATCTAGTGACGCTAGTTAAAATCTTAGTTACATTGAGAAGGAGACTGAAGCATTGGTGAAAGGAGAAAAGGGTCTGGGTGGAACACTATTCAGCCCATAGAGAATACCCTTCATCTGCAACGGAAAGCAAAGATTTCTTCCTAAATGCAAGAACTGACCTGTTCTGCAGCTGTGCTGCCATCAACTGCTCAATGAATACTATTTCATTTAGTTCATGAATATAGATGGCTAATTCCTTGGGGCAAGTGATTCTATTAATACAAAGCGTATGCACAACCACCACTAATAGCAGAACTCTGCTCAGTTTCTGGTGGTTTGACTTCATTCACTAGAGGGAAATGGCAATCTCAAAAGGAAAGGATGCTGACAATAAGGTTCCTAAGACTGCAATAGTTTTGCTTTAGTAAATACAGACTTTTAAAGTAATAAATTTATGTACTTGGGCAGTTGATTTGAGACCTTCCGCATCTCTCAATTTCAAGGCAGCTGGTGAGAGAGTTTTTACTCTGAGTTCATTATGGAAATTACTGTACAGTGGGATGATTATCATGCTTAAAGTTAAGCATTGCGCATAAGTGTATTCCGGGCTGACTGACAACAGGAGAAGTTGGGAAACTGACCTTGAGAAGATAATCTCAAAATAGACGCAAATGTATTTCCTTTGTGTGTATGGTAAAGTGTGGAATAGGAAAAAACACTACGTAGTTCATACTACATCCAAAAGTAGAACAACATCAACTGTAACCAAAAAAAATGCAGCAATAAAAAATGTGGAAATAGTGAATCAGGAAAGGAAAGAGTCATTAAAATATCAGGGTGTAACCACTGCAAGACCCTTTCTAGTGGGGCCGAGAAGCTTTTCAGTCTTTTGGTTCCACAAAATATTACGCTTTTGGCAAATGTAGACAAAGCTTCTTCATACATATAAGAAAAGTTAAAAGGTGTAGAAATCTACCAGCGGGATAGCTGAGGGAAGAACTTCCATGCTTTCAATAGAAGCAGGAGGAATTTCCCTTGTATGGCTCTTGAAGACCTTTTGTGTTCTTCTCTCAAGTGACAAGAGGTTCAGCTTCCCAAAATACTGTTGAATAGATTCCATCTTGAGTCAGCAGCTTGTACAAGAGAAGGTATAGGTAGCATCTTTTTTATTTGAATACACTGTACATTTTAGCTGCCTGAGAATTTTATAATTTGTAATTATTGGGATCTTCTAGTTTAGTTTTCTACAGTGTAGTTGTAAGTGATCTATATTTTTCCTCCGTACCTTCTTGGCTGCAGCACAGGTCCCACTCAGCTTGTGAAATGTTTTGCCTATTGACCGGTGAAAACTGAAACAGAAACTTTTCAGGTCATCTCTTCAATTACCCTGTTTCTGCAACATTACTTCCCAACAAATATTCCTAAGTAATTTAAATTATGTAATTGATGGTGTTTGCATCAACTGTGATTACATTACATATTGCTCATCCTATCTTCATTATATATCTTTGGGAAAGGTTACTTTAGATTAAATATAGCTTGGTCTGCTTGGCTGGACATCTCCACTACAAATGTAGTACGAAGCCTTCTGAGGGGAGACTGAGCTGTGGAGCCCTTTAAGCCCTTCTGGGAAGGACCACTATTGCTCACATATGGCTGTGGATGGCAGTCAAGACGGCGTTTCTGCCAGTCCTTGCCAATGTGGCTGTATTGTCCACAGACAGCCAAGGCTCTGGGCCTGGCAGTGAGCCGGAACTATTGGGACTATATCATCCCGTGTTGGGACATAAGGTGACTACAAGTGCATGGAAAACATGTAGATGAGGAGGCCCCTTTCCAAGGTCTGCTCAGGAGAGCAAGTGCTGTGTGCTTGCCTCCCTTGTATGACCTTTTGGGAGTTGCTACCAGTGCACTGGGGTGGCTATCTTATGGGGTCTTCTAAATTCCCAACTCCTCCCAGTCAGTGGCAGCCCAGCTTGGTGAAAAAGTAGTGATAGAGGTGTTCAAGGCATGACTTGATGCCCGTGTTACCTAATCTCTTTGAATTCATAGGTGTTTTCTGGAGCTGTCCAACTTCTGTGTAGGGTAGAAGATCAATCCAAACTGGAATAGTGATGACCGGTGTCTGCAGCAGCAGACAGCACGGACCTCTGCACCCCCTGTACGTGTGTGGGGCATGCTGTATAGCACTGTCTGGTCCCCAGTTGGTGAAGGCTATGAATACCACCGTACCTTCAGGAGTGGACTGAATGGGACCAAGGGAATACACTTAAATGTCAATGTCTTACCAAATGTGATCATTGTAACATGAAGACTAAAAAGTGTAGGTGCCCCAAACATCTCCTTATCATGTTTTCTTCCTGACCCTAGTGAGGGATGGGGGACACTGGCATACCCCCTACATGCCACTTGCTTCATCTGCACATGCCCTCGTGGCCTGGATCCACAGTCACTCCTGACCAGAATGGCTGCTCTGAGTATGTCTTTCCCAACCTTCTGTGCACCCGATTTGGTGTGAGACACCAACACAATCTCCAGCAACCTCATGACACCACTCCCCACCTTGTATCTTGAGGTACAGCCTCTTCCCACAGAGGCTACTTGATGGTTTACCAGTCCTGGTGCATTCAGCTCAGTGGAAAGCAAGGGAAGGTCAGGAGGGTATTACATTTTAGTTACCTGTGGTTCTGCAAGGAGCTGACAGGAGACAGTGGGAGGAAGGGGGAGCTTCACAGGGCTGTGAGAATAGCAGCTGCAGTTTGGGAGGGGGAAATGTGGCATGTGTGAAGGAGGCAGAGGGCAGAACTGGCTAATGAGGCCCTGACGGATGAAAAGAGGCCCTTGAAGAAACTTTCTAATCCTCCGCGAGTGAGATATGACCTTCTTTCCTATTCCCCTCACCCTTTTCCGGATGGCTTTCAGGAGAAGCCACCCATCTGTCCTCTTTAGGCTTTGGGCTGAAATACTCTGTTCAGAGACTAGCCTCTCCTTTCCCATCTCCCTCTGGGCATGCATCACTCCTTGCCCCAGAGCGTCTTTACAGCCAGACCTTTTCAGTCCAAGACACTACCCCAGCTTCCGACACAGTGCTACAGCCAGGCTCTCCCCATGCCTGGTTCCGGCTGGCTCCCAAGAACCCACCGCAGGACACACCACAGGAGCCCCTCAGCCAAGCTGCCCGGACGGGCAGAGGAAAAAGGGGAAGAAAGTGAGAAACAGCGGAGGAAACATCAAGGTTAGAGAAGGAAGAGGAGGTGCTCCGTGGTGCCAGATCAGATACCCCCTGCAGCCAACGCTGGAACAGAGGAACTGTGAGAGGGAAGGAGCGGCAGAGAGCAGCTGGTATGTACTGACCATACACACACACACTGCCCCTGTGCTGCTCAGGGTGGGTGGAGGAGACTAGAGTGAAGTTGAACATGGGAAAGGGGGGAAGAAATGTGTTGTTTTAATGTTTGTCTTGTTTCTCACTGCCTGAGTCTATTTTAATTGTCAATAAATTAAATTAATTTTCCCCAAGTTGAGTCTGGTTTGCCCATGACGGGAATTGGTAAGTGAACCTCCTGTCTTTATCTCAGCCCATGAGCTTTCTCATCCTATTTTGTCCCCCTGTCCTGAGGAGGGGGAGTGTGTGAGCAGCTGGGGGGGCATTTGGCTGTTAGTCAAGTCTAACCCACCACAGAGCTCTTGCATAGGTTGGAAACAGGGGGTGCTGATGCTGGCTGTGACCGTATCAAAAGACAGATGATTCTAGTTACTGTGTGAGACCTGCTGATCTGTGTGTGTGGTGGACTCTGAAACGTGTTCTTGTGGTGGTGTTTATAGAAGGCAAACTGACCAGTGGGTAAGGTGGCAGCCGTTCGTGGTGGTCTGGTCAGATGTGGGTTTGGCCGCAGACTTCACAGAGTTTGCTCTGCCTGTGCAAATTGGCAAGCTTGCTGTGCCTTCACTACAGCCATGTTGCATGGCAAATTAATCTTATTTCCCTGTTCTCTGCCTGCCTCTACTTTCATTCCTCCTTTTGCGGTCTCTTGTCTCTTTTGGTATACTAGTCATGCATATTTCTCTTAGATGTTCATCTCTTGTATTCTGACTAGGTACTGTTTTCTGCCCAATTTTTTCACTCTCCCTGATCTAGCTGCTTCTGACTCCCAATTTAATATGTCAAATTAGAAATTAGTGTATTTTTTGTTGTTATGACGTTGTAAATGAGGATGTTACATAAATCCAAGACATCAGTACCATTCTGGACTCTTCGTTATTTGTCCTTGTTTCATACTGTTTTCACTTATTATCTGTTAGCAATCTTCATTTATATTCTTTTAAGAGAGTTTTCAGTGTGAGTGCATTTATTTTTCAGGTGGAGTTTTGTGTGGTACGGCATTATACTCTGACCAAATTCTGAAAATACTGCTTCTGTTTCATTCCCTTACTGATTCTTTATCTAAGAAATAAAATCAAAATCAGGGTTCTTCTTTTTGAGCCACGTTTTAATATTTTTGGTAGTCATTTTTTCTCTAACTCTTGCATAAATAAAGAGTTTCATTTTTAGTGGGGTGGCCAGGGAGAGTAGGTAGATCCTTTAAATATAAAATCGGTATCTTCTTACTCGTAACTCTGGCTGAAATCAGCCTGTTAAAAGTCTGAGTAAGTGTATTATAATCTGAGGTAGATGCTAAAATCTTGAAAATTATTTGCATCTGTTACAGGATGTATTGAGCTTTGTAGTTTGAGTCATAGTTATTTCTCGAAGTATAGAAAACACAAAGTACTGTTTGAGCTCTGCGGACAGGCTGTTTGGCAGTGCTAGATACTGGCTCGGTATTTTGGTCTTTAATTGTGGAAAAGGGTGAGGCTGTTTTGTATTTGTGTGTGGTCATTATGGTTTTAATAATACAAAGAGATGGCCATTGCAAATGCAGCCTTTCTTCTCCATGTGAAGATAGACCAAAAGAGCAGTGTGCAGGTGGCCTCTTTGGAGGACAGAAATTGAGTTCAGTAGGTAGAGGATTAAAATTTGAGTGAATTATTGAGTTCAGTAGTAAAATTTGTAGTCATTTTAATACTGTAGGTCTGAAGCCTGGCAGAGGAGACCACTGAAGGAGATGCCTTAGTGGAAGAGTCTGTGTGTTGCTCCTTCTCTGCCAGGGAAGTTCCTCAATGAAGTAGGGATACCCCTGTGAAATACCTTTCTTAAATGCTTAAGCTTTGCAAGCTCCTGGTTGCCAGGTCTGTTGTTATGTTTGACAAAGTAGATTCGGGCATGCCTGAGGTGAGAGGGCATGTCAACTTCACTGTCTGTAGCTGGGAAAGGGTTTTCCAATAAAGGAGGGATTCATGTTGCAAGCAAGAGCCTAAGAGCCGTGGAGCTCGGGAGCAGAGCTTTGTATGGAAAGAAAGTTTGTGCTCTGTGGAAGTCTTTGGGGACTAAAGACATTCTGGAAGTAAACAACCAGGACCCACGTTTCTGTGACGTTCCCCTTGTGGGAAAGGGAATGGCAGCTGCAGTTGCTTTACACTGTTCCCAGTGTGATCACTATCACATCAGTGCATTGAGCATTCAAGTGCCTTAGCAATGTCTTCCTCTACTAATACATATTAGACTGGGAGACAGATGTTTATGTCATGTTATTTTATTCCTCATCAATCAGCAGTTTCCCAACCATCTTATTTTTAACTTGATTATTTACTAATGAGCAATAAAACCCACAGTGCCTACAGCAACGGTTGCACAGCGGGTAGTGAATTAGCAGCACACACACTTAGTTTTATTTCTTTTCATGTTTACCACAAATCAAATCCTTTCCTAATGTCTATGTCCTTGATAAACCTAAATCATAGCAGGGTATTTGTGTTCTTTCAGTTGTTTCCTTTTAGTTACGGTCACAACATTTGGTCCACTGAAGTCTTAGTAGCTTGTAGCAGTCTTGGAGACCAAGCCCAATAACTTTGCTAGAGGCTCTATGTCAGGATGCTGGAAATTCATTTCTGATTTTTTCTGGCTTCCTTAGCCTACATTAATTCTGATTTGTTATGAAGTGGATTAAAGCTAATAGGAAGTGAAGCTTCTTTCAGTAAAATAAGTAAAGGGGTTGAGGTGAAGGGGTCCAAAGATGCCAGGAGGCAAGATGGCTGTTAAATTTCTGAGTGACATATGCGAAGCTCTGTGGTCTTGAAACACTCTGCTTCAGATCATCTATCCGCACAGCCCTACCCCTACAGAAAGCCAAAAAAGGCTTCCTCTGTCGATCTTAAACAATAAAAGAAAGTATTTTGGCTTTGCACCAAATATTCAAGTTTGCAAGATAAAGCCAGAGTTGTGAGAACTGAAAAGAAGACACGATCCAGGATGTAAGAATGGTGTTAAGAGAAATGGGGAATAAAGACAGACTCCATTAATGTGAATGGCTATGGGGAAAGGGTTTGTAAAGTCACCATTCATCAAATCCATGGAAGAAGAAACAAAGAAACCAGTCATGTTTGCGGGAAACACCAAAGCGTATGGAATAGTAATGTAATTTTCTTGAAAACTGATGTTGAGAACAGGAAAACAGGGAGTGTATGTATGTTAAAAGGGAGTGAAGACTGAGAAGCCAGATTTGAAGCTATAATCGTAAAAACACAACTCTAGAATAAACTAGCCATTGCATGACAGCAAATTAAAAATAAAGTGCTGTACAAACTGCATTGTCTTTTCCTCTGCTGAAGTTCCAGTGTTACAAAGGTATGGCATCTGAATTACAGCACCCTAGTACTTCCCAGAGTATGCTAAGCTGCCTGTATCGTATCTCACTCTTCCCATGTTCCTTTCCTTGGAGGAAAAATTAAAGCCCGCTGTGGCTTGGTTTTCTTTAATAATTCAGTATGCTGCAGCTCGGTGCGCCTGCTGCTGAGGGCAGTGTCAGTGGTGCGTGCTTCACTCCTGCAGTGGAGGGTGCTGTGGGTTGTAGTCATTCGTGGGTCTTCCTGGAGTTTATTTCACAGCCTCTGACTTGCTCCCGCAGAAAACCCAGTGGCTTGCATCAGTCGGCTTTATCCTGGCTATAGATGACTGCATTGCTTGTCTAAACTGAAATGTTTGAGTGGCTGCATTAAACTCTGTAAACATTTAAGCTAATTTAAAGTCTGCCATGACGAGATGGGTGATTATGGATTCTGAGTGAATTAGCTGAGAGTAACGGGAAAACAGTGGAGAGAGTAGCTGATGGTTATTTTCAGTGCAAGTGCCTGCTCCTCTGCTCCTTTGTTGACTATATCAGTGTTAGGGCTTGTCTGCAGAGAAACTTGCACTGTTGCAGCTAAATGGTTTTTTTTTCTATGTTAGTTAAATGGATAAAAACACGGCATATGGCCTCTATTTTGCATCTTGCGTATTCTTTTCCTCTAGCTAGGAATCGAACTGCCTCTGCAAGACATATTTCCTCTGCTCAAGGTATGGTCCCCACTGTGAAAGTCTGAGAGCACGTTATCAGAGAAGAGTTATATCTGCTCACCTTCAGGGACTCATTATTTCTCATCTGTATCATTGCACATTTTTAAGGCATAAGGAGGGAAATAACACCCAGCCTACCAAAGCTCCCGTGATTAATGTGGAATTAGCCTAAGTGTAACGAGGTTTCATCTCCTCCTTTGAGGAAGAGATGAAGGGGCAGATTGAGGCCAGCAGATGGGTAGCTGTGCCCTAAGTGGATTAGCTCAGCGTAACTAGCAGCAAAGCCAGGGTGTAAACGATACTCGATCAACCTGGCTCTGGATACCAGCAAGCAGTCTATCATGGGAGAGTAAATCTAAACCGTGAGGATGTACCTAGGCAAGGACAGTGTTAAAATTGAGGGGACTTCTTTCTTATCTTTTTTATAAAATGAGATGCAACTCCCCAAGAAGAAAAAAGTAACTTTTTCATTCTAGTTTTAGAAGTTTTCTGGTTTTCCCCCCTGGCTTCAGACACATTTTGCAGCTACAGTGGAAGATTTTCTCACAAAGTTCTGTATTTTTATTACCTTACTATAAAAGACCTTGAGACCCACTTTCAGTCATTCTTATAAAAGTGATCGGTTTAGCAAAATCCCAGTATCTTCCTTGTAAAGTGCCAGTGTCTCCTTGAAATCTCTCTTGTCCTCTAGTAGGTAGTAGTTTTTTCAGCCTGAGTACACTGGAGAGAGTGTATTTCACGCTTTGCCTAATCTGCAGTAAGACAACAGGAAAGATCCCCCAATTCCAGCCTGTCTCAGTGCAACGTGCCTGCTACTGGCACCTTGCTCCTCATTAGCAAGCTCTGTTCTAGACTGAGAAGAAAAATGCTTGCACTTCAAAATATTTCCTAGCCCATTTGCAAACTCTAAGACATTTATTATTTTCATCATGTTTAATAGCACAGCTCCTCATTTTCTTGGCCTTTTATTGCTGTTATAGTAATGTGGGCTATGACTTCATTTGACTTTTCTAAGTAGGGAGTATCACCTCTAGTTAGCATTTAGATGGGAAAATATCTGAGGGTGTTCAGGAAGCGTAATGGCTGTTCAGAATGTGACACGTATCCGTCTAAAATGAGACTGAGGATATGCTGGGAAGTGATTTATCAGAAAATGTTCACTCATCACAAATAAGTATTTTCAAGTGAAAATACCAGTTCCAGTAAAGCCTTACTAAAACAAACAGTCTAGATCGAAACAGGAGAGGCAATCCATGGTGTGTGTAGTAACATGGTACCTAATGTCCTTACTGGCTCAGTGCATGAATTCATTAGTCAGGTCTTCCTACCTCTGTTCTTCCACATGGCAGGAGACTGTCCAAGCCCCCAGCCTACTGCTGTCTCAGAGTGCCTCTTCCATGCTGGAACTCTTTCACCGCATATTAAATTCTGTGGTGTAGCTGTTTGACCTTTGCAAGCTCTAGGTGAATAATCCATTTGCCTAAATGTCGATCTCGTTTCTGCACATACAAGCTCTCAATCGGTCTTGATCATCCTGGTTGATCAAGGTTAGTTAAAATCAGTTAGTTAAAATAGGACAGCTCCAGCAGGAAAGACTTAGTGATCTACCCTAGAATACCAGAAGTGTAGAACAGGATGGAGGAGGCTTAGGTTATGTCCTTACTCTGAATTAGACAGGGAAAGGACTTGTTCGTGCAAGTGTGGCCTTAACCACTGTGGTGTGGAATCAATGCATGGCTTTGTCTTAGTCTTTCCTGCTAGAGCTGTGCTGAGTTGTAAGAATTATGAAGTGTCAGTGGTGTGGAGAACTGAAGAAGTGTCTTCTTACACACTGTAATGTAAGGACAAATTTTTGTACCGATATAGCTGTTTCAGTTATGGGTATGTGTGAACTGGTATGTCTTTTCCATATGATTGCTAATTTCTATGGACGTGTTTTACACAGTTTGTTTTTCACCCTTCTTAGAGGAATTGCTGGATGGGTATAGAATAACATCCATACAAGGTGAATTTATTGCCCTAATTTTATTGCTGCAACTTTATGTGTGGTCAAACCAAAGTTGTTTCAGTTCAACTTTCTGAAAATGTTAACTGAGGCCCCTGATACAAATTCCATGTTAGTCTGCACACCTTTGCCAAATTCTGGTGAAAACTGCAGCCTTCGTGACCCAAACCCCAAATTCTTTTGAAACTGATGCTAAAAACTCACACAGATTTCACAACATCAGCTTCATCCACTAAAAAAGGGAAGTAAAAAAAACTCTTGAGAAATTAAGTGTTTTATGATTCCATTGCTTTCAACTCAGTTTTGTCAAGTTCCAAAGATTATGTACTTTGTTAGATTGGAATAGCGAGGGTGCAATCTGACCTTGCAATTTAATTAACAATTCCGTTGATGATGTGCTGACCAGACCTGGAGCATTTGCTGTCGTAACTCTCTTAGGCAGAGCTAGAAGGAGGAAAAGGAGATGATGTTAGACACTGAGGAAAGCAGGTGTTACTAGAATTGCACACAGGGAGAACTGTTGAGTACTAGATGAAGAATTTTTTAAAGTCAGTTTGCTTTCCTCCTGGCATCTCACTTTTATCATAAACTGGTTTGTAGTATCATGGAGTTCTGTTAAGCAGATGGTGCATTTTATCCCAGTGGTATCTGCTTATCGCTCGTGATGAAGTGATTTTTCTATGTAGTTAGTTAAAGTGCAACTTGGGGTTCTTTGGCAGTCCGAGTTGTTATTTAGAGAGTCTTAAAATGTAAGTCATGGTTAACTTATTGCTCATTTTAGTTTATGCATGCTTAGCAGTAGGCATGCTTCTAAAAATACAAGTAAACACAGGTATCTAAGTGCACCTGTGGAGGTTTTCAACAGGCTGAGTCTCTGTTCAGAGGAAGGAATTTGTATTTTGTGCCAGCTGCGGGTTATATTAGGCAAACTTTGCAACAGTAGCGATAATGAAGAAATAGATGGAGCTTGTAGAGCTCTTTAGGAATAGGTTGGACAAACATCTGCCAGGAATAGCGTAAGTATGGGAGGGTGCAGTGAATGACTGCCCAAGGTATCTCCATCAGCACTCGCATCCAATTCCTAACCTAACACATTTTCTAATCACCCCCTCAGATGGCAGACAAATGGACGGTGTTGGCCTGATTCTTGAGACTTACAGTCATGGAATTTGAGACCCAGGTTCTGAGCAGCCACAGAGGAAATACATGTGGTTTTTCCCCTCCAGTGTTTAGGCTTCCCAGGGAACTGGTAGGATGTGGATGTTACAGAGGCAGCAAGTTTTGCCTTGCTTCATTTTTTTGTTTTTGGGGGTGGTGGTTGGTTGGTTGGTTGGGGTTTTTTTTGTTTGTCTGGGTTTTTTTCCCCCAATTTGTTCCTTCTTTCTGCCATCCTCACATCTGTGCTGGTTTTCAGACTATTTGAAGATACCTACTGTGGTCCAGCAAAAGCAGATCATTCCTCCTGTTGGTTTACCGTGGGAGTCAAATTTGAGAACTCATGTGTGGTGGGTTGGAATCCTGGAATGCTACTGACAACCACTGAAATGGCAAAGTGCTGGCTGGGGTTCTGGCTTTGTTCTTTCTGCGTCACTGGATGGTTTCTAGGAGATTGCCCTGAAGTGGCATCACTAACCTGTATTATCTTTTAAAAGGATTTTAGCAGCTTGGGCTATATATGATCTTCCTTTAAAACTTTCCAAGGAGAACAGCGTTCTAAACAGCCATTTCACTACTTGCCGTTCCCTACCACCTGCTACTTTTGAATTCTTGGTGAATGAGATGAGCTATTACTAAGTTGCACCCTACTTTTCTTACCATAAATAAGTGCAAGCTCTCCATCACCAGCTAAATACTGTGAAACATTGTGATCAAAGGAATTAGGAGCATGTTAGCTTCAAACTTGCCTGACATTCATTTGAATTCTGCTGCTGTAATAGCACCCTTTAAATTATTCCTAAATCATTCAAGCTACAGGTAGTTTTTTGACACATTCCCCTTTCTTTTCTAGTGTGCTTTTTTATTTTTATCACTGTTGTCTAAACTGTTTGAATAGAATGTCATTCATTTGTATCATTATTGGAAATACTAACTGTGTATCTGTCACACACTTCCCACACTAGCAGTGAAGTTTGAACACTTAAAGGATGGTTAAAGGAATAGTAACAACATATGGGTCTTCTGAATTGCCTCATACAGGACACAAATATAGTGCCCCCACGTTAGATCACTGCAGGGAGGGGTTTTCAGCCTTTCTTTTTCTCTGGTTTCCTACTGCCCAGTTCTTCAAAGGAGAAGGTGCTGGTGGTGTCCCAGTGTGATTAGTGAATAGGACTATATTGCAGGCACAGGCAATGCTTCATCTTAGTCTCTAGCTATATATCAACATTTATAAATAGATCATCTTGATACCTTTTCAAGACAGCTAGTGTTGTGGTGATTTTATTTGATTTGCGCTTCTTCGGAAAGGATAATTATGACAAATGTTCCCATTACCTATTGCTAGTGCTTTGGGAGAGGAAGAAGTCTGTGATTGCAATTAGCTCCTGCAGACAGCAGGAGAACTTTAACTAAAACTAGGTTTGCTTTAGTGTTAACTGTTGCCTTTGCAGAGATCAATACTCAGTGCACTCTGACTTTTCTGTCGGTAAGAAAGATGCTGAATGTTGGGCACAGCAATTAGGCCAAGTAGGCACAATAGCTTGACACTGAGTGATCGCACTACAGAAGTCACACAGGTTTGAACGATGACACTTACTTGCTCCATTCCTCTCTAGACTGAAGTTTGTTTGGTTGAAACTCTGACTTCCCGGTTTCTATCAATTCTGTCTCTGATCTCCCCGAACAGATCCCTCTCAGACAAAATCCTTGGCTGACTTCTTCCAGGCCTGCTGCCCCACTCGCGGATTCTTCAGTCTTCCTCCTCTTTCAGCAGAGACTCTTTCTCTGGTGGACACTCAGCTCCCTCCAGTTTCAAGACTGACTTGCGAAAAATACTCTAAATCTTCCTTCACTTCACAAGATACTGTCCCTCCCAGCATCCTTTGGGACAAGTTGCCCACTGTGGGATGAGCAGGTTCATGGTGTGCTTGCTGAAGAACTGGCTGAAGAGCAGGACTCAAAGGGTTGTGGTGAATGGGGCTACACCTGGCTGGCAACCGGTCACCAGCAGTGCTCCTCAGGGTTCAGTTCTGGGGCCAGTTCTGTTCAATGTATTTATCAGTGATCTGGATGCAGTGATGCAGGATTTGAATGCACCATTAGCAAGTTTGCTGATGATACCAAACTGGGAGGTGCTGTTGACTCCCTTGAGGGACAAGTTGCCTTGCAGAGGGATCTAGATAGGTTCGAGCATTGGGCTATGATTATGGGATGAAATTTAACAAGTCAAAATGCCGGATTCTGCACCTGGGACGGAGTAATGCTGGGCACAGGTATAAATTGGGAGAGGAGTGGCTGGAGAGCAGCCCTGCAGAAAGGCATCTGGGGGTGCTGGTGGGCAGCAGGCTCAATATGAGTCAGCAGTGTGCCCTGTGGCAGCCAAGAGGGCAAACCACATCCTGGGGTGCATCAAACACAGCATAACCAGCCAGCCAAAAGAGGTGATTATCCTGCTGTATTCAGTGTTGGTGAGGCCTCACCTGGAGTACTGTGTGCAGTTCTGCACCCTACAATTTAAGAAGGATGTGAAGGTCCTTGAATGCATCCAGAGGAGGGCAACAAAGCTATTGAAGGGGCTGGAAGGAATGTCCTATGAGGAGTGGCTAAGGGCTCTGGGTTTGTCTAGTTTGGAGAAAAGGAGGCTGAGGCGCGACCTCATTGCTCTCTGCAGCTTCCTGAGGAGGGGAAGGGGAGAGGGAGGTGCTGAGCTCTTCTCCCTGGTATCCAGTGATAGGACATGTGGGAATGGTTCAAAGCTGTGCCAGGGGAGGTTTAGATTGGACATTAGGAAGCATTTCTTTACTGAGAAGGTGGTCAAACACTGGAAGAGGCTTCCTAGAGAGGTGGTTGATGCCCCAAGCCTGTCAGTGTTTAAGAGGCACTTGGACGATGCCCTTAACAGCATGCTTTAACTTTTGGTCAGCCCTGAAGTGGTCAGGCTGTTGGACTAGATGATCATTGTAGGTCCCTTCCAACTGAAATAGTCTATTCTGTTCTAAAGATGGTCCATTTTCCAGGGAAAGACCACCCATCGCTAACCTACTTAGGTTAATTTTTTCCCTGTAAGGACATGTCATTGGTCTCTGCCCCAGTCAGTCAGGAGAGCAGAGAGGGCTCTTCACTTCAGCACCTTTCTCCTTTCCACCTCCAAAGTCAGAGATACTGTAAGGCATTACACAAAAGAAGAAAGTACCGGCTTGGAGGTTGCAGAACAGGAAAGGTTTATTTTCTTCCCATCTTTTGGGTCAGCAAGTCATGGCAACATAAATCCCAAATCCATTCAGAGGGGTTGGAGTAACAAACCTGTCTACTAGCTCTTTCAGTCAGGAGAACTGTACTGGCTTTAGAGGCTGGAGCAGGTCCATCATAACTATTTGTAGCATTTGAGTCAGGAAATCCTTTTGATTCTCCTGAATTAAGCTTGACTATATAGTTGATTGAATTTTTAGGTACTCTTAGTCATATGCAGTAATAACAACACATCAGTAGGTAGTACTCTAATTATTTCTAGTAGCCCCAGCTAGACTATTTGTATTGTGCAGTCTGATTTATACCTCACAGAATGTATCAGGATGTGGTGTTAAGGCACATGGCTGGTAAACACCATCATTACTCTTGGGTAGTAATGTAAAGTACTGTAGTACACAGCTCTGCAAGCTGTTGTGGAAGAAAGTGCTTTATATGGACTTTACCTGGGAAAGTCTCTTGAAACCACTATGTGACTTTTTGTCTCAGCAGTGGCTTGCTGTTCACTTCTTTCTTAAAAGTACAGACCTGCAATAGAGCTATCTACAGCAGAATAACTAGAATGGTTAACGTCCATCAGTCAGTCAGTTTACACATCTGGAGTCTGGCTTCATTTTCAAACTTACTTATATTAGCCTGCTTTCTTGACAGTCAGGGTATGGGATGAGGGGCTTCTAATAATGTTTACATAGGAAGTATTAACATACGGTGATTCCCATTCACTTTCTGGTTAATATTCGGTGACTCGGCTTGTTATCCCATGCAGATGACCTACACTTACCATAGGTTAAAGTTTTCCATGTGCAGAATTTGTAACCCAATCTCTGTTCCTAAGGCTGAAGATCTTTTTACCTTCTTTCAGATGGCTGAGATGCTTGACTGCCTTTGCCCATTATGGCTGGCTTTTGTTCTTCCTCTGTTGCAAGATTGAGCAGCACCACAAATTAGTCTGGTTTTCCAAAAGGGACAATTTCATAGGTAATTTTTCACTTGCCATGTTTAAAGCTTCACTTAATTCTTTCAAGTGCTATGTTACGTCAAAGTACACAGATTGTTGAGATTACAGTATGCATACATAGCAGTTTAATTGTACTTTACTCACCTAAGTTTACCAGTCATCTGACTAGTATGTGGCTGTTTAAGTGTCTGCAATGCCATGAAACTATTCAATGGGACCAGCTGTACATAAAGATGAATGCGTTTGAGTCTTCTGTAAGTACTCCTCAATATTAGTGCCATGGATATGCGTAGCCTCTTTTTGCCTTGAACTCCTTCAGTAATCCTGGATTCTAGTGAAGATTTTATGTACTTTAACCAGATCTCTGAGTGCAGACTGCTGTTATTCACTGTTTACACCATGGTATTTCATGACTGTACTTAATCAAGGATTTGCAACTAATTTCAATATAAAAGGATAAGATTTCCAAAGAGCAGGTCTATTTACATCTTGTTGTATCAGGTCATGGAGGAATGTAAGTGGCAAGGACTCAGGAGGGTTTTCCTGCTATTATGATTTCTTGTAACACAAATTTTGAAAATCTGAAGTTTGCATCATCTATGAATCACCCAGCTCTACATTTTTACTCGTTAAAAAGCTGTAAAGAAGCTTGCAACACATTTATCATGATTATTTCTCTGAAAATGCCAACACAATTCCACAGACTTGCATGGACATACTCTGTAATAACACTGAACTTGGATTGTACAGGGCTGAACACTGGAGCCTTCCTACAGAGTGATGAATGCAACGGAGCCACAACCTTTTGCTGGGGAAGATCATTTCAGATCCTCCAAATCAGATGACTTCTTGCTTTGTGCTTTACTCGCAGTTCAGCTAACGTCTTATTGCCTGCTATACGTTGTACAGGTCTGTTTGTAACACCTGTTCATAGGCACACAACAGACACAGTTTTGAAGACTGACTCAGAAGACAAAAAGCAGGAAAATTTGTAGACCATATTTTCTTTTTTGCGAGTGAACATTTTAGAGCAGGGTCATGGCTATTTTAATTGCAGGGTGTGGTTGAGGCCTCTCAGTTGTCAGAGGAGAGCAGAAGAGGGATTGGTAAGTAAGGGAAGGGAATTCTCCTGGCACTGTCAAGGCCACAAAGGCTTATTGGGTCTTGACAGCTCTTCAGTGCTTGGCTTCTCTTAAAGCCAAGGGTTCAGCTCTGTGACGGTGGGGAATGGCACAGAGAGCTGACTAGAAATAGGGATCCCAACTGACTTCAGTCTGTTTTCAGGTAATGACTTTCTAAGTCTACTCACTTCCACCATAGTTGAAGTCACACACCCACTGTCATGAGATGTGTGACAGAAGTCTAAGGGGAATGGCAAGTGGTCAAGACTCTGTGAGCTAATCCCTTCCTGTCTGTGTGTTTCTCTGAAAAAGGAAAGAAAAGTGATCTTTCTCAAGGAATTTTCCATCCAAAACACATTGTCAGAATTCCTCACTGAGCTAAAAAATAGTCTAAAGGCCATAAGGAGCTCCCCTTCTCACTGCAGGAGCTACCTACATCAAAAGGCATGCAGCAGCCAGAAAGGAAAGCAGCATCTTTACAAATGCTTCCCTCTCTTTTAAGACTGTGGTAAAGGGATGGATAGAGCCAGGACAGTGATACTGCACTTTAAAGGAGGCGATGGATAATTGTTCCTGTCTTTTTCCTCCTTCCCCCTCAATCTTTTTCCCTGGAGCACTGAGGATTTTTGGTTCAGTTTTGGTCTTTGAGCTGTTCTGATGCAGCATGGCTGCATTCCCCTTTTATAGTCAGTAAACAGTGTAGTCTCGCTCTCAGCTGTTTCTGTACACTAGCAAGAAAAAAAATTAAAGCTGGGTGACCTACCAAGGTAACCTTATAAATTTCAGTGACTAAAAATTTCATCAACCTTAACCATATGTGCTGAATGCCCCCAACAGCTGCAGGTTAAGAAGGGCATTCAACACATAATTACCTCAAAATTGACTTTTTTCTTTTTAGGGCCCATGAGTCTCTCCTTGCCATGGCTGGCTGGCTCCCATTCAAGTGATGATCCAGCACGCTGCATGCTGGTGATGCAGCAACCGCCACTGAGCCCACTGAAGCATGGGACAAGCTGGGGGGGTTAGGGGGAGGCAGGGGGAGAAGGTAAGTGCTGGTCTTAAATCTGTATCTTGCCTTTCACCTTATAATTCTTTTTTTGCATAAAATTTTGCAGAAATATGCAATATGCGTTTTTGTTTTGTTTCTTTCAAATTGCCACTTAAGCGTCTGCAAACAAGCCGCTCTGCATAAGGCTTCTTGGACAATTGCAGCTTTACTGGTGGTGGCAGCTGGGCAGACCTGGGTTACACTTATGAAAGGGAAGACTGAATCAGACCTCACTTATTTATAGTCTGGTGCTGAGTGTTGCTATTGATATCAGGGCATTCGGTATCTGTATTTAAGTTATGGCTGGAACATCACTTTTGAAAACCGAACTGTTAATTTATGGAAAGTATGCTTAGATCAGTAATTTTCTGGAATAGATTGGGTTTTCCTACTAGAAATGTTGTGTGAGGTGATCGTGATCCCTCTTGGAGTGGGGAATGGTGACTGAATTAAATTCATCAACAAGTTTAGAATGACAATAGTGCAAACAGAGCTATCCTAGCTTGGATAAGTGGTAGTGCCTGTAAGGCAGTAAGTAGATCATATTGTGCTGCCCAAGGGCTGAAGAAGACCTCAAGTTACTATTTGCTGTAAGGCATTTACACCCTCTCACCAGTGGAGAAGGACGGTATCTCTGTTACATGGAGGTTCCTCCTGTCTGTGAAGCGTATTTTGCTGTGGCAGGTCACATATTACCTGTGTTACACTGAAAATAGTGAGATTGGGAAAGAAATTCTGTGCTTATACTTGAAAATATTGATCCTCTTTGTATGAGAAGCATGCATCCAAGTTGCTGGGCTTGAGGCTCTGTGGCAATACTAAGGGTGGGATTCATCTGACTTATTTGTAGATGGCTGCATCAGAGCTACTTGTCTGGGCTCTTCTTATAGTCTATGGAGAGAAATACACACTTCTGGGGCACGATGTATTGCATCCTAAGGCATCCAAAAGGGTCAGGTGACTTGTGACCCTGAAGTGCCAGTTTCTAGTGACTTGTTTGGCTATTGGTGGATACATCTGCAGATGTCCTAAATAGGCAAGGTGACCCCTTGAGGGCCTGATGAGGGAGACTAAAACTGATTCCTGAAAACGGCTGGTGCCTGGGAAGAAAACAAAAATCACATAGTCTTGGAAGTCTTCATAATGTCCCATAGCCTGTGACCTTCATTAAGACTTTCAGAAATGCAGTGGCCCATGAGAGGACTTACAGCAATGCTGTGCTACTAACTGCATTTCTTGCTGATCACTGATAAAGCTGGGAAGATCAGCATTCATGTCAAGTGCTGCTTGTTCCTAGTTAGGAATTGTTTTTTATTCCTAGCAGGTTTGCTCTTAATAATGTTCATGAATCTGACTTTGCCATCACGATCACGTATTGATTAAATTCAACACTTGACTCAGTTTTTAAACTTCAGTAATCTGTCGCCATTTAGAGATAACCATTTTTCTAAATATTCTTCAAATCAAACTTTTGTGTATTTAATATAAACTTTTATCTGATACCATGAAAGAACTTAATTCTATGCTTGCTTTACCATCCAGGAAAAGGCCTTTCTTCATACAGAATATTTACTTAGGTAGCAAGTGGATATCACTATATTACCTCTCCACGCTTTAAATACCAGGAACCATCATCTATTGCAAGTAGTAATGCAGGCACAGTGATACAGAATCAATTAGTTGTTTTTATGTTACACATGCGGACTCCACATTTCCTGAAATGTCACCGAAAGACAAGCTTTAGTAAAAATCCTGTAATTAAAGTAGAAGTTCCGCCTAATGTGAAGTGCTAGCTGCTGTTTTATCAGCATAATGAATAGGGCAAGAGGAGATTACCTCCATGATCAAACTCCTGCACTGGCTAAAGTTCATTGCTATTTCACACTAACAGCAAAGCCTGTAGGTAGTCATCAGCTGGTGGAATCGGCAACGTCAGTGCTATAAATCAGCGAGTGCCCTGTATTTTCAGAGCTGTTGCAGTGCAGCAGAAACATGGGTCTAATTTCCTGTGATTTCTCATTTTAGTGCTCGAAGGCTGATTTTAATAAAAGAACCATGCATCCTAACAATTGTAGTGCTGAATTATAATTTATTTATCAGTGGTTCCTCTAAGTCATAATGGGGTTTGTTCCTGGTGCTTTTGTACTTAAAAAGGAGAGGAGCATCCTAGAGGATGTGTTTTAAAGGTGAGGAGATGTTTTTTGCTTTAAGGAAAACTATGATTTTTTGTGTGCATTCTGTCTTCAGGTTCTGTTATTTCAGTGATGGCAAGATTATAAATCTGAGAAGCTGGCTTCTGGTCTGTCTTATACTCAAGCAGACAATGTGTATTTTTATATCCTTAATGTATTTTCTGAGAGACTATATAGGAAAAATGCTTAATGAGTAAAAGCATGTCATACAGAGTCAGTAAAAATGTGGTTCTTGATGACTCAGCCACAAGTTTCCTAGTCAGATCCCTTGATATCTCCTGGGTTTGTCCCCTCATTGTTGAATTGAGGTGATGATACCAACCTTTCGGGTGAGCACTTTTTAGTGCATCATTTTGATGAAAGGTTTGAGAGAGCAGAAATTAAGCCTGCTACCCTACTCTGCTACATATGTTCTCCCTTCTATATCACTGCTTGGCTGAGGAACTTTTTGAGGAAGTCTCTTTGCCCTTTTACAGTTACCTGTGAAGTCTGTTTGTAAAATGGGATTAATAATGTTAATCCTTTGATTTCCGTTGGTGAAACATACTCTGTAAAAGCTAAATATCATCTACTATTCAAATTCCATTAGATAAAGAGTATTGTGTTTTGGAGAGGTTCCCACTGCGGCAAGAGCTATGAAGTGCAAATTACGAGAGAGACACGAGGATGAAATTCAAGCATGTCCTGTAGTTATAACTGTGATGTAGGTGGGTATCAGGACCATACTTGTGTGCACACCCAGTGCTCTTAAATTTGTAATTTCCTGCGTGGTCTGGGAGCTCCCCAGTTAGTCATGTATGTAAATGAGACAATGGATTGGCTTGACACAACGGACCGACTTGAGACAAGGCAATTGATTCAACTCTGAGCCACCTTCACAGCACAGTTTTTGACTAACTGGGGCAGGAGCTCTCCAGGTAGGAATTTCAGACAGAACTGTAGATTCACCCAAACAGCCCCTGCCATACCTACACTAATTGGTAGCGACTACATTTGTGTCTCCATCCGTTGGTTAACATCCTGGGTGGAGAACCCGGTCATTTAAGACTCCGCCAGGTAGTTCCTTTTGCAGAATTGACCAGATCGTACCTGGACAAGACACTTGTCCATAATCAGTAGGAACTGTTCCTGCAGATGCAGACATGGTCATTCAGGACATCTTTTGAATGTAGGTGAGATATTTAGGAGATGTTTTGTTAGGTAATTTAAGACAAAGTACCATGCATATGCTGGGGTGGTCATGTAGGACCATGGGCCAGCTGGATACAAGAATTCAGAAGACTGTGGAGTCTCAAGTTTCCTTCAGGAGCCTCATGTTTCCTTCAGGAGCCTCATTAAAACTGCTGGCTTCGCAGAATCATTTGAAATTTTTATGCTGGAATTTTTGAGTGGAATTCTCCCATTAGAGAATGTTCAATGAACTTCCTAGTCAAGCCGTGGCTTTGAAGGAGGTAGAGAGACCACAGAGAAATGTATTTCTGGGCATGCTTCAAGTTGGGTGTCCAGCTGCGAAAGGAGCTGGTTTGGTGAACTGTCCCTTACTCACCGGTCAGAGTTTCTGGTGGTATAAGAGAGGTCTACTTGGCACTGACTCTTTGGTTATAGTCAAGAAGTTTGAAAGAAATTAGTTTTGACAACAAGGCAAGCAGCATTTTGATTTTTCAGCCAAGCTGAAGGAGACTTTGTAAATAAATACACTTAAATATTCCATTTTGGTTTTCCTCCCAGCAATAACCCCTTTTATACATGCAGGAAATATCCCTGTGGTAAAAAATGCCTCGAAGAATATGTAAAGACTTTCTAAATGCAACACCTCGAAAACTTAGTCAAACCTGGTAGGAGATACATGGTGATTTGCTCTTTGTAGAGATAATGAGTCATCTGTATCACAAGGGAAGTTAGTGTTTACATTTCTATTTCTGGGTTATGGGGGTCATGTATAAACTGTAATGCAGTCATTTGATGCTGGAACTGCAGAACATTTTGGCCTAATTATTAGAATTTTCTTTCCATCAGTTGCACTCTTTGCATTGCAAACTTTGGAGCTGTAAGGATCAGGCAGTTTTTTATTATAGCATATTAATTACTTGCTATTTAAATGTTTGGTGGGGAGGGACTACTTACACAAACTTAGCGGATCTATCTTTAAGACTGCCCGTGACACATCAGGTAAGTGGTTTTTTAACCCTCACAAAATAGCCAGTCAAGGTTAACTTGAAAAGCCTGAGCCAAAGTAGAGGGAAGCATACTGCATTAAAATGGGCATAAACTAAAGAGAAACTTCCAGGGATCATAGAAAACTGTGGACTTGACATTTTGCAGTGAGGAAGACAAAGATATTTTGTATGATTCGTGGAATGACAATTCCCCCCCTTTTAAATATAGGGAATATCATTGCAGTCAGAAATAGCTCATGAGTGGGGTGGACTTTTTTAATGCAACATAGCCGTCAGTAGAAAGTCAAACAGTGAACGGACATCTTTGGAAAAAATACACGTGGGCTGGCTTACCACAATTTTGTGAGCCTTGTGCAGTGTCTTCTGGGAGAGATGTGGCTGGTGGTGAAATTTCTGTTGCCAGTCTTTTACCTATTTAATGTAAAAGTCACCCAGGTAAACAGCCGATAGCAAGGACCGACAGCACTGTGTCATCTAGCAGTTTTCTTTCCCTCACATGAACTGTGTTCAAGGAATGTGTGGACGTGGCATTGTGGGACATGGTTTAGTGAGCATGGTGGTGTTGGTTGATGGTTGGACTTGATGATCTTACAGCTCTTTTCCAACCTTAGTGATTCTGTGATTTTCACAGAGCAAACCTCTGTAGGTGAGGACGGGATGGCTTTGGGGTGGAAAAGAGCAGAAGCAAGAAGCAGGGAAAGTTTTTCTGGGCTCTGGAGCATGAGAAGACAAAAGTAAAATGATCAGGACAGGTCAGATGGAAAGGTGGCTATGACTTGAGTGTGGAGACTGTCATTTTTTTGTACCTGGTTTGCATATGCATTACTTGACAAAATGTAGAGGCTTTATTCTCAGTGACATCACGGTGGCAGTGTAATACAATTTGCACCTAAATTAAGATGCCACCTTTTTCTAGTAGGGAAAATCAGTTAATCATCCTGTTAAGAAACACGCATAAATGTATTACAATTTCATGCCATATGATACAGTGGTAATTCCAGACTGAAATTCTTGTGGCAGGTTGGAGGGGTGAGGTGATGCATTGGTGCGATAGCTGCCATCACTCTGGTGAGTCTTGTCATTATTCCCAAACAACCCACAGACCCTTCCACGTGGAGGAGAGTGCACGTTTAGAGGCATGAACAGGAGTTTAGGCAACAGGGCAGTTTGCGTGACTGGTAGCTTTCCAACCATTGTAATGAGAGCTTAATTATCCTTTAGTAAGGTGTGTGGCTGAATGAGGCTGGGCAGAAGCAGAAATGGAGAGCAGTATGGGATCCACCAAGGACTTGGGAGTACAGTAATGTGCACTGCAAGTGAATATGCTAAATGGGAGATAGATCCTGCCTCTCTTTTAATGTGGAGAGAGAAGGCAAGAGGAGCAATTTAGTCTTGGGTTCTTTAATCTCTTTATAAAATACACTGAAGTTCTTCTCACCTTGGCGGGAGCCGAGGTTTTTACAAGTGAAGGTGTTAGTGTGTAAGGCTGTAGTGCTGTCATTCAAGAAGTGAAGTAGATTCCACTCTTAAGGAAGTCACAGAAAAACTTCATGTGTGGAGCCCACTGACCTGTTTGACTAAAGGGTATTTTCCAGAAAGTCATACAGTCTTCATCTGAAATTTCAATAAATGGAGTATCTAGCACTTCCTTTAGTAGTTTGTTTCAAAGGTTAATCACCCTCTCTGCTAGAAGTAGAGGCATTAATTCTCATTTAAATTTATCTAGCTTCAGCTTCTAGTCATTGGTTCTTGTTATGCCATTCCCCATTAGATTAAATAGGCCTTTAATATTGGCATTTTCTCCCTGAAAAGGTACAGCTTTGCTGTAATCAAATCTCTTCTTGGTCTTATTTTGAAAAGCTAAACAGTTTTAACTTCTTAACTCCCTCACTAGAATACCTTTTCCCAGCTCTCACTTAAATGTTATGTAGGTTCTCCAGTTTTGTTTTATTCTTGTAAAAGGAAAGTGCCAGAATGCTATGTGATGTTCTGGTATTGTTCCCATCGATGCGGTATTTAGAGGTAAAGCTATCTTTCTCCTAGTCGCTCCATTTATCCAACCCAGGGAGGGTTACATTTGATATCTTTGCTGCATTGTCTGTGTCACTTCTTCACTCAGTTCAACTTTTTTGCCATTTTTGAGAGAAAAGGGTCACCATATTATTAATTTGTTGGAGAAGGGAAGGGGAGAGTTCCTCTTTATTTTCCTATCTTTTATGTCATCTCTAATAAACAAAGAAACTACATTCTGAAGAAGAAAATAAAAATTTAATGTGGCAGTCCAGAGATTATGGAAGGAATGGGCACTTTTAATGGCAAGAAAAGATCTACTGTGTTATGTGCTTTTGCTTTATTGCCGGTAGGAGACCTGCTAGAATTATTTGTGCTTTATCTTCAGCTAATTCTTAAGCCCAGTGGGGAGCAGCCACTGAGTTTGAGGTCAAGTTTTCAGAAACAAAGCTCTGATGTAGTGATCTAAACTCTGAAACCACCCTGTGCAAAAGTATCAAGAAACGATTTGTGAAATGATTTGGTAGCATCTAAGGACATCTTTATAAAAGAGGTTTCTACACTTCTCTAATTATGGAACTGACCATTCTGTACAACGTATGTGTGAAGTCTCTGCAGCCAGCTGTCTTTCATGTCAAATTTCCTTGTCTTTTGCTTGTCAAATTGTAGCATTTGGGTTATTGATTGCTGGCTCTGTTCTGTTCAGCTCTCAACAGCACTTAATCAAAGCCATTTCCAGGTTATGTGATTGTGCCATGTTTGTCTGCCTGTTTTTCCTCAGTGAATCTGCTGGAAACAATTGATAGAGGTGGAAAGGTCTCAGGTTGTTATCCCTATGCATTTCATAAAGTGAGGTAGCTGGGAGGAGGAGCTCTACTTGCATGGTCTGGAGTGTGGGCTGCCCCCAGCAAAGAACAGGGGAAAGGTTTTGCATGTTCTAACCATGAGAAATGGATGTGACTGGAGCTTGAGCCTTAGCCCAGATGCCCAACCTCTGTTCCTTCTTGCCTATTGATGCCACAGGCTCACATGGGGCATCTTCTGCTGCATTTTGATTTCTTTCATACAAAGCATCTATAGGGCATCCTTTTCCAAATTAAATTACATTTTGTCATGCTTCTTTCTAAGCAGTACTCCAATACTGAACAGACATTGATAGGATGCAATGAAAGTACAATGTACTTTTTAATAGTATAAGAGGTAGACGTGCATGCACGCAGAAAAAAAAGGCTTTCAGAAGAGTATTACAGTATCAAATTAAGCATGTGGAAGTCAAGAAATGCCAGAGGTAAGACTGTTTCATGCTGCTTTAATTTAGTTCTTTCATGCGTATGACTTATAATCCAGATGTGAGACCGACAGGTGCCTATTATGTATATTCACCCTGATGCCAGCTTATTTTGTGATTATGGTGAGACAGTGCACAAGGGCCAAATCTGTGTTATGAGGTGGATGAGCTGTTGCATACAGAATTCTTCATTCACCAGTTGTACTGTTGCTATCTTAGCATTTTTAATTTAAATATTAAGAAGTTTGCTGGGTAGGGGACAGGGAGAAGGTGGGACAAGGTGCCAAAATACAGCACTTGATGCAAACCGTCTCACAGAAATCGTGTGCAGAAGACTCCTTTGCATCCACAGCAGGGACCAGACCTTTTCAGTTCACGAGGCAGCAGGTAACTCTTTGCTAGTGAGTAGACCAGCAGCCAGGCTGAAGGACTATGAGGTTCTCACTTACCCGGGTCTCTCTCCTGCCAGCAGAGCATTGCTGAGAGATCCCTAAATTTTAAATTCTGGGTGGAAGCATGCTCCTGGTCTTTCCTTGAACTTCTTTTTTTCTACCACTGCCCTTCCCTCCCCAAGGTAGTCAGTCCTGCATGTATCGGCATGTATGAACTGTTTTACAAAACTGGTATAACATGGCCAAATTTGCAGAGCGCCTCAACGTGCATGTGCTCCGGACACTAGGGGAGCAGCTAAGCTGTGTTTTGTTGCTCCAAAGCATGATCGTGTTCAGGCTTTTCCATAAAGTGAATTCTAAATTCTTACATGTGAACCGGATAATAGGGAGAATAGAGGTTTTATTTTTCTCTAACGCTGACTCTCCAGGAGAAAAAAAAGGACTTTGTGCACATACTATTCTTTGAAAATCTCAGCTCAAATACTCAAATTTGATTAAATTGTGAGTACTGAAATTATCATATGAAAGTATGGCACTGCTTTAGTGGGATATAATTCTGCCAGCCGTCAATACAGTAACATGAACTGGTACATGTAATTTGGTATTTCATTATGTAAAACCTGCTGAAAGAGTTCCTCTGAGTCCTTCGTGTTACAAATTTGCTTGAGTTGAGTTCCTCCTTGTGAATTTCAGGCTAGTGCATTACAGTTATAAGAATTATGTATGACATAAGCCCAGTTTAATAATTGTTTTTAAGATTCAAGTGGTGATTCCCTGCCCAGGTGAAGATTTCATATATCGCATCTTCAGTGATGAGGGCGTCCATTTGACATTGTTTAGTCTTTATTGGGAAAGGTACTGCATCAAAACAAGAAATTTAGAGTTCATGATGCAGTGCCCTTTTTGATATTCCAGATAAATAATTCCATTTTAATCTCACAGTAGGAAAACAACTGATTGAGATTTAATGTCATACACAAGGAGCTGCACAATGTGTTAGTTATTTGTCAGTCTGATGGAAGAGCAGAGGAGTTTGCTTCCTTTGATTCCAGCCGTGCTGTATTTTATGACTGACTTTTACTTGTTTTACTCATGCCAGATAAAATCTATCATGATTATACATCAGAAAACATTTCATTATTCCATCCATGAGAAATAACTGTAGCCGGTGCGGAAGCAACAGATTGCTGCCTCTCACAAGCTTTATGGAAGTGTATTGTAATGGGATCGAGTAGCCTGGATCAATAGTTCTCTCTAGTAATACAATCCGCTGTCAGATAACTTCCAACAGCTTTACAGATTTAATGAACTCCCTGGGTTGATGATAAAAATATAATGTAAGGAGGAAACTAAAACAACATCATGTATTAGATATAGCCCTAGGCGACATTTTATGACCATCTTTTCTTCAGTCGTATATTTTTAATTATAAAGCCAGTATGCATCAAGCACTGTCCTGAAATTCTCCATCAGTGAAATTCATCTTGCTCTTCTCAAGTCAAGGATAAGGAGACTTCATGTAGGGAACGAAATGAGAATTTCAAGCTCTGCGTTCACACCACACTGGTGGTAGTATTTCAACCTGTGAGCTGTAGGAGAAGCCATTTCTCCTTGTGCCCTCTTTGGGGCCATTAAACTCTTCTGGAGGAGCATCCTTTGTCTTCAGCCCCCCTCCGCCTCATCCACAGTAGGATCTTAATTCCCGCAAGTGTTTTGGAACTGAGGAAGTCGCGGAGAGAAGCACGAATCTGTGGTTACCCAATCAAGGAGAACAAGTGTCTGAACTGCTACTTAAAATATTGTTTAGGAGTAAGGAGTAAGTAAAGTCTTAGGAAGTTAGACCTATTGTAAGGAATGTATCTACTACTAAAGCAAACTGTATAGATAAGACACTGTATAGCCATAGGAGAAACCTTAAGTGTGCCTAGGTTTGAGCACACTGACACAAGAGTTAAGGATTTTTGCCTATGATAGGAAGGTGGAAAGCTATATAAATATCTTGGAGACACATTAAAAACTGTTTTCCTCCCGAGAAAAAGGTCAATAAAAAATTGCAAGTGCCATACAGTAAGAATGTCTTTTTTCAGATTTTCATCCAAGTAAACTGGAACTCTCATGCAGGTCTCAGACATGACACAGTACTTTGTGTAAAAGTTAGGAAAAGCAAATGTAGCAGCAGTGTGACCTCTGGACAGACTGAAAAAGATACACTGTGGTGGTTCTTATTTCTTCCTGTCTTCTTTGCTCTCCAAATGGAAAAAGAAAGTGCCGTTGTGACAATACTACTTACTAAATTTATCTCGGGTGTACTTCTGCCCAATACTTTCGATGTGACTCCCCAGTGGTGCTAAGCTTTGCCATTCACGTGCTGCTGCCTTTCAGCCTCCTCTGCGGTGATGAGAGTGCAGCATCCACCTAAGCGCTGCTGCCAAGCCAGTCGTAACTCAGGCGGTGCCAACGTCCTGGTAGTGCACTCTTGAAACAGGCGTTTCCTTGCATAGCTGGACTTAATCCTTTTGACATGCTCGACCCCAGGGGAAAAGGTAGTGCTTAGTCCTTTCTCACTGAGCAGTCAGAAGGATCAAAGTTCAAGGCGCTGTTGGAGAATTCGGGTGTAAGTTGGCACTTGTGGTCAGTGCCTTGGACCACCTGAGACAAGGTTACCTCCAGAAGGGCAGTAGACAAGGTAATCCAGGAGCCACGGAGGATTCCTGATTAAGATTCACATCTAACAGGAGGTCAGATGAGTCCTTTCCTGAGCCAGCTTCACAAGGAGTAGTAGATCTCGAAAAGGGATTTGGCCCAACTGCTCCAAAAAATGCAGTGTCTCATCTGTGCATCCCAAGCAAGCCCCATCGCCATCACTGCAGCTCTGTGACAAGGGGAACTTGTGGACCCCCGCAGTGGGGGGAGTTGTACAGGAGCTGGCTGGCCCTCTGCTCCATCCATCAGGCTGACAGCAGCCATAAAAAATAGGAGTGTTTATGCCTGATACACATAAGTGCCAGATATTTCTTCCCTGAACAGTCTAGTTTTTGGCCCATTTCAAAAGACCGAAGTGCCATCTGCACTGACTTACTAGAGGAGCAATGTTCATACAAATGTTGACACTGCTTACTATCATATAGGCTTGATTGGTAACGTTAGTGGAAAGAAGACAAAATTTATGTAAACAATTTAGTTCTGTTAGAATTATTGAAAAAGGGAAATCTCTCCAAAGCAATAAAAGCAAGAAATGATATTTATGACAGTACCAGAATTCCTGGGGAACTAGTGCATTAAGTAAACAGGAACCAAATTGTGTGTTTTGTTACCGTGCTTTTTACAGAGCAGAAGTTTTTAAACCAAACCAGGTCACACTTGCCCATAAAAGTGAATTCTTCCCTTTTGGCTTAGATATATTTCCTAGCAGAAGACATGGAAGCAGGAGCAGAAGGTTGGACTGAGTGAATTTTAAAAGAGGAGGTCCAGTTAATTTTCCTTACATTATATGTCTGTATGATGCAAGCTCCAAGGGTTGGCAGATGTTTTTAAAGGAATCCTTTGTATGTTGGGCAGACAGCATTTCATGCATGCTGTTAGACCTACTAAGTTTTTTTTTTAAGGAGCCTGACTGCTACTTGAGCCACAATTTCCAGTGCAGTTCATTCTTGTTCAGCTCCATAATTCATCATGTTAGTGACCTGCTTCTTCTTAGAAGAAAGAAACCTCTTGTAACGACATTGAAGACCACTGAGATTCCTCAGTGCTAACTACATTTGATTGACCTTGACTGATTTTGAGAGTTGACTGGTCTTTTGATGAGACATCGGTGTTTGTTGCAAACAGCTTGTTTTTGAAACACCTTAGGGGGAGTAAGCATATTTTGTTGAAAAAGGGAGAAGGAACCTGTGAGCTGAATATAAGCTTTTAGCTGAATACAGTAAGCTGAACACAATTGGTTAATGTGTCTTTTGGGAAATCATATTCCAGTATTTCCATAGGAATTGAGATGCTTCTTTCAAAAATGAGGGCCTTTCTTTTGGGACTATGAGCTGTTTGCTATTTACTGGCCCACTGGCTTGGATGGGGAGTGATGTACCTTCCCTGACGAAGTTGCAGTCGACACAGGGATGCCGACAGAGAATGAGACTAGCAGGCCACATCACAGCTGTGCAGTTTAATACTGTAAGTGATTGCAGTAAATGGACATAAGTTCTTCTCTTGGACACAACTTGAAGCAGTAACCCCTTTTTTTCTTCTCTTTAACTCCTCTTTCATCATCATTTTCTATATGGCATTTTTATCGGTCTTCTCTTTCTGTGTCATGTAGGAGCAGTTCAGCGAGTGGGGTAATATGACCATCTGGTCGGCTTAAGTAAAGAAGCCTACAACACACATACCTTGTGCTTGAAGAAGGCTTTGATCCATTAAGGATGTACTTCTTCACAAGTGTTTAAATATGTATGTATATATAAATTGGTATCTAACAGCCATGTGCCAAAGGAGAAAAGAAGTTGGAAAAATCTAATTGCAATGGCAAAAGTCAAGAAGAGTATCAGTCAGTAACACACTGATTAAACTAGTGCATGTGACTCCGTCAGTCTCATAAATTGCAGTTGTTTCCTGGTAAGAGCTTTACAGAAAGGCACAATTATTTGGGCCTGTCTAAAGTGTTACGCGGAATAACCCTTCCTATCTTTAATGAGCAAACAGAAGACCCAGAGGCAGGAGACATGACTCTCAGGATTACTCTTGCCCCAATCAAATAATCTGTTGCTGTGGTCTGGAGAGATACTGTTCTTGGGCTTTTATCAAATTAAGCAAGAGTGCCTGGAAGTGTACAATGTTTAATCCTGTTTGTAACCTCCCTTTTAAAGTCTTAGTCTTACTAGCTTCTTAAAGCACATCAATAGCAGAATTGCTCATTGGTCACTGTAACTGTCAGAAATATGTTTTTAACTAATGCTAGTCATGGTATCACCTTCATTTACACAGAGCAGGTATTTTTGATCTTGATTATCCCTCCAGAGTACCTTTTGTGTGATCCCTTGCAGAATTAAGAATCTTCTTCAGTTCAGAGTCTGTTTTCTAGTTTATCTCAGGGGACATGAGCTTCTTTAAGGTGAGATTAGTTATCTGGTCCTGGAGTCTCATGTGATTTTAGTAGCCAAAGTTTTTTCTCTTCTAACTCTTCTACAGCAGTAATTTTTTATAAAGCTTACCTTTAATCTTGATATGCTTTCACTCTTACAGTGCATTCTGAAGCAAAGTCTTGGCAACAGCTGTCACAACCTAATGAACAACATCTCTCAATATCAAATGTAACACAGAGCTCTGTGAGTGTGGTGACTTGTTCCCAAGAAATGTCAACTCTCTTGCTATGCAGCATGTAGCAAATACAGTTTATACAGCTATCTCCCAATATGCAACCGCTAGTCTGCAGTCTAAAAATAAGACATAACTTTTCTAGGTGATAAAAAGTAATAATATTTGGTTGAGGTATTAATGGATTAAAAGATCACCTCTATGTACAAAAAGTCTGTGCTCTGCTGATATCAGCATTTTATAAGAGACAACCTGCATGTTTCTTTTTGAGTATTTTCTTCTTGCAGCCCCAAGGGTATCTATAGAGAAGATTAAAACAAAAGAGATTTTCAGTAGCAAAGCAAAAACGCAATCTGCCCCACCTTTCCAGAGTTCTTCACAGAGGAACATTTATGCCCCTATGCCCATGTCCAATTATCCTAATAGCATACCTAAACCATGTAACTAAAAAGAGAATAATTTGGAATTTACAAAAATGCAAGTGAAAGACAAAAATTGGCATAAACAAAAATGCAAAAAGTTTCAAAGCAGCAGGCTTGGCTGGATTTCACTTCACTGAACAGATTTGCTAATTGTATTTTACTAGTTCAATCTTGTTTTCTTAGCATGAAAGATTAACAACAGAACTTCTTTTTTTCTTTCCCTGTTTGGAAGCCGGAGCTCTCCTAGGAGCTCTAGCCAGACAAAGCCATATTAAATAACAGTTTATGATAGTTGGATTGGATAAAATTTGGAGATGATTGATGACATGATTGCTACTGGTTGTCCGTGGGATGTCTTAAGCTTTTAACTTTTCTGCTGGGAGTTCCATGTGTAATACTCTTGCTACATAGATCTCAACAAAGCAGCTCTAGAGAGCCACAGTGTTTAAATGTCCCTTTTAACAAGAATATTCATAGTGCACTAGAGATGGCTTTTGCCTTTATGGAAACATCTGTTACTCAAATTTTGGGTTGGTTTGGTTTTGTTGGGTTTTTTTATATCAAAGTATATGTGTGTTTATATACCATGGCAAAGAATCAAATCCTCTTGGTTTTTGGTAAGTCTGCCACACAATATGATACTCACATGTAAACATCAACTCTGAGCATAGAGTGGGGAGGAAAATGCGATATTCAGAAAAAGTGCTAAATTTCAAAATACCTGAAATAGTGCCTACACCTGTCCTCAGACCACTCCGTAACTTTTCTAGTTAGGACATTAAGTATGCCTGTGGCAAAGTTTGAAGCTTAGCACCTTTGTCCCAAGAACTAAAATAGCACATCTGAAGGTACACCAGTGCCTCTCTAGTTTTTAACTGGTCACATTATACTCTACTTCAGGGAAGACCTGTTTGTGGAGAGTAGCTATTGCCTGCTGTAGTGCAGCAGAAGTGGGTAGACAGAAGCCCTAGCATGGTCAGTAGAAGGATATTATAGGAATTGATCAGGGCTTTAAGCAAAATAAACTTGGACTCTTCCCTGGAAATACGTTTGCAGGAAACAGTATAGTACTGCTCGTCAGAGAATACAGCTTCAAAGGAAAGTGTTCATGGCTGTTGGATGCAGCTCCTCACTGAAAAATCAGTGTACCTAATGCAGAACTGAAGGTATGAGAAACAAATTTTGTAATCTTACTGCTTTGCTTAATTTTTAACATTTAAGAAAGAACATTTTCATTAAAAAATTATTTCTGTGAAGCATACTTTACAGATCAAAACTTAAGGACTATCCTCTTTGTATACCTTTTTGTCTTTCAGGACAATTATAATTACTGTAGAAAACCTCATTGTAGTGGTTAGCTTTTTATCAAAGGGTCTCGAAGCACTACCTAAAGGAGCTAAGAATCATTACCCCTGTTCTGTGTGTGAGGAAAGAGTCAAGAGATGATGAAGAGACTGGCAAAGGACAACTGTAAGAGTATAACAATGGCCAAAATAGGAACAGAGCCAAGGACCAGCCTCATACATTATCCAGGAGGCTCTTCTTCCTGAGTCTTTGCTTTCTAATGAGGTTTTCTCCCAAAGATTAATATTCAGGTTATTTGGTTTAGTTCTGTGTTTTTCACTGACATAGAGAACTGCATAGCATGGGGTTTATATTTAATAGAGCACTTATGCATGTATTTAAGCACTGAGCAACTGTCTCCCCTTGAAGTCCAGTGCTCTTTAGCGAGATGTTTATGTGCTGGATCAGACATTTGCTACCTTGCAGTCCCTAATGCAGAAGAACAAAATGATCTGTTGGGTTCTTCCCTTTCCATGAAGATGACTATGGCAAAAAAATAGAATAGTTTGGCTATTTATACCAATGGCAATTATTGAGTCAGATTTTTCTGACAAAATTAATTTTCCCTTCTGTTCACATGTGCTATTCTGTTTAAAACACGATAGATGTTTCTGATCCAAATGCGTCTCATCTCCAACTAAGTGCAGTCTAAGCCATCTACTACCCCCAGAGGGTCATTTAGATAATTGGATATGAATTGCCTTTTCAAGATGTCTTTCCCTCCCTCTTGAGTGCAGAAGCAACTTGTGGTGACCAGTATCCAACGTTGCATGTCTCGGGAACTCCAGGCTAGGTAGGAAAGGCCTTTTTGGCTGTTTAGGGAGAGGGAACATACCTCCTTTTTTTGTATGCATGGTTAAACTTATCGATAAAAGAGTATGTCAACATGTCTTCACTAGAGGTTACTCTAGCAGGTAGCGCTGCTGAAGCCTGGGTGTGCACAGGAATGAATCATTCAAGACAACGCAGATTTTGTACTATGTTCATCAGTGCATCCTCAGAACGGAGAAAGCTGACATGTTGTTTGAAAAGGTCACTTAAAACCTATAGGCAGTTGGCAATTATTAATATTTATTACTTGTCTAAAGAAGTTTACATGCAGATACTTAGTCCTTAAAGGCTGTGAGTTATGACAGATAAAACTGATAAAGTTCCTGTTCTTATCTGTTAGAAACTTTCCCCCTTTCTCTTCCTTCTTAGAATTTATTCTGCACATCATTGTTCTCTGGTTTTGCTGAACTATTTGGAAGCAAGGGAAATTATATTACTATTATTATTATTATTATTTGGAGCTACACAATTATACTATTAAGGTTAATGATGCCAGCAATTAAAAGGCATCTAGTTATTTGGAAACTGTCAGTTGGGACAAATTGTTCTTTAATGTCTCTACACATGGATTACTTTGATGGGAATGTAAGAAATCGGTAGGTCAGTGCAATATTTCTTGTTGCTTTTTGCTGTCAGGAAGCTTTCCCTGCTGTCCTTGAAAAGTATTGTAGGGAAGTGTAAACCACATTATACCACCCCTTATCTTTCTTATGGGTATTAGTTACAAATATTCTCATTAACTCTCCGTCAGTGAATTATGGACTAGCTATTTATGGTACAGAATTATAAATTGTCTGGGACTGTTTGTGCTCCCAGGTTTCTGGCTCCGAAATTTGCCTCCTTTTTACAAAACTGTTAGTTATGAAACACGCCTGGATTTCTAGAGGATGAGTGGCTTTGTCATGTATGCCTCCCAAATAAAATTTTCCTTTTCTTTAACATTTTGCGTGGCTTGAAATTTTTTTCCTCATCAAAAAATAATTGCAAATACCAGGCCAGTTGCTCAGCTGTACTCATATGGAGCCACTAGTCCACATGCAGCCAAGAGGGAGGGATATCTATCAGCTCAAAGTGTTGCAATCACTTGTTTTGATAAAGTCCGGGGTATTTAAAACCCAGGCGGGAACACCGGTGTTTTCTGCCATTCCAAGCTCTGTTTTGACTGTTCACTAGACATCCCTCAGTGAGCATATGAAGTGATACCTGCAGTGCATTTCCCTGGAAGATTGTCGGGTTTATTTTGGGCAATTAGATGTGACAACATCAACATTTAGAGTATTGCTTGTATTCCCTGTACTTAGTAAAGAGAACAGCTGGTTAATACTGATAATATATTGAAATAAACACATATGGATGCACAAATACGCACAATTATCTAGGGAATAGTTGGCATGATTTTATGATGCTACTCTCATGCCAGCTAACAATTAAAAGTTTAAAAGAAAAAAGGTTTCATTTGTTTCCAGTCTTAAAGTGATAAAACACAACAAAAGATCGATGTCTTGATCTAGGAAACACTTCACGTTAAAATGCTATTTGAATGCTTAAAGTGAAGAACAGCATAGTAGAAAGTACTTAAAACTCCACTGCAAAAATGTTACCTATAGCAGCAATAGGGGGTAGATGCTATCCTACCCACTCTGTGGAACTTCCAGCAAAAAAAAATCCACAGCAAAACCCAAACCATATATTGCACTTCATTTTCGGTACAGGTGAAATACAGTGTTTAAGTGGGAATGCAGAAAGTGGTCTTGCAATTAGAGCATCACTAATGAACTTCTGGTGAGCTTCAGTGAGAGCCTAAGCACCTAATCACAAAGACCCATCTTAATGTACCTACTGGTAGTAAATGGGGTACTTGCTGGAATTGCTCTGTTTCTATGTTCCTTTAAAGGTCTGAATATGTTTTACTGATTCATCCTGCAAAGCAGGGAAGCTGGAATGGAGTGGAAGCAAATGCAGAAAGATTTGGAGAAGTTAGGTTTTTTGTTGTACCCTGTTTCAGCTCACCTGCCAACCTTTCTTTTCACTTTAAAGGAAAATAAAATCTCACTAAGGAGTCTTATACTCAAAAGTAGTTTGTTTTAAGCAGTGAAAAATGTTCTTTGGATTTTTTACCTTTGTTGCAAATACAGATCCAATTTGCAAACAGCTTTCTGAACTAGCACAAGTCTGAATTTTACAAGGTATGAAAATTCCTTCCACTTTTAATAAGAAACTCCAAAAATGGTTTCTTCCCCAAAGGCTAGAAAATGTAAACTATTGATTCATTTTTGTTTTCCTAAACAATGGCATAGTTCAACATAATTATCCAATGAATATCGTTTATTTAGTCTTAATATTTAATTGCTCATGTGAAACAATTATCCAGGTTTTTGCAACAACTTTGAAATCTGTTTAGGAAAATAAATACTGTAATTAGAAATTAAAAGTCCTGTTGCTCAGTATAATAACTACATTAGTTTTAAGCAATAAAGTGGAGCTAAGCTTTGTTCTTTAATTACTATTATTATTTTTTTTCTTAATATGTATGTGCCCCATGCCTATTTCCTGCCTGGGGCATCACATTTGCAGAAGCTGGTCCTGAGACTATCTCCAGCTAGTTTTGTGTGTACACCATGGTGTATAGTTCATAAAGAACCAGGTGACTGATTACACTGGTAGAATGAAAGGGTAAATGAGAAAACATTTAACTAACCACAGGAAACCTAATTATAATCAAAATTGAGTTATATTTTCTCTTAATTTCTGAAATATTTTTGGCATGGGGATTATTTCTGCATCACTAGCTGTAATTGTTTCTTAAGGATATATAAACCTGTTTACAGTTGCAAGTTTCAGCATCAGATGGGAGAATGATCTCGGGCAAAGGCCCAGTTGCAAAGCTACTAATTCTGGATGCTGTAGGGGTGTAGCCTCTCAGCTCGGTCCATAACAGTACTTTTCTCGGGCGCAATTTTGAATTCAAATATATGCATGGATTTGGGATTTCCCAGCACAATGGGTTTAGATCTGAACTTTGTAGCTCGGGTTGAACTATGGTTTAGGTGCAGGAAAAATAGTTATCATGAGTGTCGCCCCTACCAAATGAATATCTATCAAGATCCTAATGAAATCTCATTCATTTAGCTAGAGTGACGTTTGTAATGAAGCAGAACTAAACTCTAGTCAGGTAGTAAAGCAGTGGACTTTCTATCCATGCTCAACACAGCACTAAAGAGCAGTGAATCAGAGGTGGTGAACTTAGGGATAATTGTGTGTCATAGGTGCCGGAGGTCTCTTAGAGTTACTGGTGGACATTGACTGTGGGAGGCCTTTCCTAAATGGCTTCTGAGTTACTGCCCTCAAGACTGCGATGGTAAACTCGGCTCAACAATGCTGACCAAGCACGTTATAAGGCAGATGAACGATGTCGCTCTGACATTAGTGCTCAAGATATCTTGACTTAGCAGCTTGGTCAAGCCAATGTAGAAGGATCAACAAAAATAAAAGGGGTTTATCTAGGATGTGTTAACCCATGTGTTAGCCCCCTTGCCCCTGCCAACAGCAGCACCTGTTTTGTCTCAGACAAAGCAAGACCATAGTATTTGTTTTTTCCGGGAATGAATACTGCATTGCCTAGAAAGATCATTTCCTGGTGAAAGGGTTGAAGACCCACAGGCATCCTCTCTGCCTCAGCGACGCCTGTGTGTGGGAGAAGGAATTGCCTACCTACCTTTCCAAAAAGTGAGGAAGGCCTGACAGCAAGTATTGCCATTCTCTGTGCTCCCCTGACCACAGAGAGACCTTTCATGTTGTGGTCCAGGAGGTTGTAGGGAGCCCACTAGCAAGAACCCTGAAGGCAGCTGAGCTGCAAGGACACAGGCCACTAGCAGTTCCCGTTCATGCAGGAGGTTGGACACTGGCCAGGCTGATCGAGAAACATACGGGACTCTGGTACCCTCAAGACACCGCTTCTGTACATCCCTGCATCAGGGGTTGTCCCTCGGCTTTCCACGCAGAGGATAAAGCTCATCCCAGGAGGGCGAGAATCCCTGTCGGTGGAGGGAACACAAATTCACGTAACACTTTGCCTGCGCAAAAAGATAAATCAAGCTTCGCATTTTTAGTCTGCTGCGTCTTTCTCTTTAATTGCTCTTTATTCAGATCTGAGGATGCTTTTCATTAATTCTGAATCCCCTTGGCAATGGCTTGCTAAAATCTATGAACGGTGTGTAACAGTAGACTGTTTTGGTCTGCTAAAAAAACAAAAAAATCACTTGCCACATGGATCTTCTGTCTCAGAGGTTGTTGAAGAGACTGAACGCACTTCAGTATCTTCACTGAACTTGATGCCACTTTTGTATTTCCTCATTCTGTCTGTGAAGTTTCAGGGAAAGCCAAATTCCTCCACTAAGGGGAGCGTGTGAAGTAGTTGCCAGTAGCGAGACTTGAGCCAGAGGATGACAAGTGAGCTGAAGAAGCCCAGCAGCAATGCTTGTAAGGATAGTGTGTCACGGAGATCATTTTAAGGCCATTATTGATTAGGGGAAGATGAATGTGTCTTTTAATGGTATTCTTTGGTGTATCATTGATCTTCCTAGAGCCCTACCAAGCTGCCTTCAGGTGCTTCACTGAGAGGGCCACGCGTCGTAGCCTGTGGCTGTGCGGTGATAAATTACACGGCACCAAGCTGCTACTGAGTGCTTCCCTCTCCCTTCAGGCTCTTTACCAAAACCCTGCTCGCTGCGCCGGCCCGACAGCTGGCTCCTGCTGAACTTCACTTGCGCACAGCTTCTCTTTGTTTTCTTACATCGCTGGTAGGACTGGTTAGTCTGCTGTGGTGACTGAGTAAAGCTTCTGAAACGTAGTTAGAAAGTAGTAGGAAAGCTGCTTGCTGCTTCTATACAACTAATTGCTTGGAAGTTACGGTGTTTGTATTTGTTCTCACATAGGCAGGACGTGCTGCAAAACAAACATTAGGATTACAGCTGTATCGATCGCCTGGATTGATCAGGCCTGGTCCCCTATATCATACTGACCGCTTCTCTCATGGTGAAGGCAATCCCGAGCAAGAATGGCATCCAGTACTAGACACTACACAAAATTTTTCAAACAGATTATAGGCATCTATTTTAAAATGCAGTATGTTTAAATAAAATCTGATTAAAGGATATTTTAAACTTTGTGAACCATAATTATTTCTGAACAGTGCTTTCCTTTTATCAGGGGAAGTTTTGTGTTTCATATGGCACGGATAAATAAACATTGTGCAGAATGGCTTCATGAAGAATCCATACTGCAGAATTAAAATAATGTGATCATCATATGCACTTTTTCTTGTTAAGGCAGCTGGGTAACTCGCACGCTGCAATTTAATGCTTCTTTATATGCAGTAAAAATTCATGCCAGCAGTTCAATAACCAATATGTTTTCTATTGTTTCTTGCCATGACATAGAATGAGGCTGTTTCTGAAAATCTTTCAGCTGAGTGCTGTGCATATGGAGAATATTAACTATGCATGTATTCTGGAGGTACCTCTTTTTAAGAAAAATGTCAGATTTTTTTCATAACTTTTGTAGTCTTCATTCTAATACATCAACAAGCCACCACGAATTACACAGATGCATTTATTTGTACATGCTTTGCATTAATGTAGCTTTGAGACATATTCTTTCATGAGAAAATGCATTTAGTATGGATACTTAAATAAAACTTTTCTTACCTATGAAAGGTAATTAGGTGTGGAGCTCCCACGAGCGTACTATTGAGTTATAGTTAGTGACTATGAAAGTATCAAGAAGACTTAAAAACTGCTAAACTGGTTTGGACGGTCTATATTCATACTCCAAGGTAACTTACTGCATTGTCATTAATTATTTTGGGGTCTAAGTGAAATTATGGAAGCACTCAAAAGGTTGTACGCCTTTCAATTTTTTAATTTAAAAATGCAATCATATATCTTAAGAAAAAACCCACAATCTTTAATTTTTTTAAAACATTAAATTCACTTGGTTAATTGATTTAAAAATTTCAAAAATGTATGGTTAATTAAAGATTTTTCTCATTGTTGAGAAAAGCAGCAATTATGCCATGGTTCAGGTGTGATTTAAGTGTTTCGGCTCGTCTTCAGGTGAGGAGTAATCTCCATAATGACTTTCGGTGGCTCATGGCAAACCGTGCCTTTAATGCAGGAAGGCATAGTCATTCTTCACGATCAAAGACGTTACACTTACGCTTAATATGCATTAAGTACGTGTAACAGTATCTCCATGCAGTCTGCTCCAGCGTGACTCGGGGTGGAGCGGCACCTCCTCAGTGCTGGTTCCTCAGCGGTTGCAGTTACCCTACAGGAGTACTCACCAAACAGTGAGTGGTTGAGGCTCAAATTCGGTGATGGCATCACAGTCTCTGCTTTTTTTTAAAAAAGTTTTTTTCTGGCTGTCAAACCTAGTGAGAATAGCCATGGAAGAAGGGACCTGAGTTTGACTGATGGAGGCCCTTGGCATGTTCTTCCAACCAGCCTTGAAAAATATATCTGAGAAGTAGGGATGGCGGCATCCTTCTCTTTTCGGTTGTCTGCCCTGATGCTTGCCAGCCTGGTCTGACACTGCTTCATCAAGGACGTGTGGGGTGGAGGAGCATGGCTGTCTTCACTGCTCTTGGCCATCTCAACTTCAGCTGGGCGCAGGAAGGACTGGCGTCCCTCCCCGGCACAGACCCTGGCTTCGGGGCGAGCAGGAGTAGCCCATTTCTGACACAGCGATGGCAAGACAGGCCCATCACGCAGTGACGCGGCCAGGGAGGCTTTGAAGGGGATTGCCCTGGTCAGCGACTGGTTGCTCTGATGTGCCTCCGCTTGTCTCGGCTGGCTGCAAGTTCTCTTCGGGACCCTCTAATGGCCTTAGCCATTGGTGGTCACGGGGGGTGACTTCCCAGCCTGTTCTGCCATCTTGCTGTGCAGCTTTCTTTGGGAGGAAGGAGTTTGCTGCTACCTGAGGGCTTTCTGTATTCACCGTTTCAGCCAAAACACATGCAAAAGTGTATGTATTTCAGATTTTCCTTCAGATTTCTGCATTCCAGGGGACAGAGGTTTTCGGTGAAGGTAAATTTGATTGCCTGGGAACAGCCCAAAGGCCCACTGGGTATCATCTCCAGATTTAAATCGATGCTGGGAAACAGGGGGGGTTCCCCCCCAAATAATTCTGGGCATAAATAAGGACTGTTGCAGTCAGGACTCTCGCTTCTGAACTTTTCTCACTGTTTCATTCTATAAGGATTTTTTTCCCAAGAACGCCTCAACAATTCGAGCTGCGAGTCTGCAGACTCTGGTACCTAAGCTTTTCCTGGTGATGTGTTTATTAATCTTAGTTGTACTGCATCTCTCCAGGTGGGCAAGTTTGACATATTTGCATTATCAATCTAATCTAAAACCTTATAACATAACCAGACTGTCTGAGTGTCTCCCAAGTGTAAAAAAGCAAAAATATTCTATTTCTTATAATTCTCTAGACGTGATGAGTTCTTGTAATTATGAATTTTTCTGTGCTTCTATCTGTAAATGACACATTGAGGAAAAGCTGTGCTAAATTTTTTGCAGTTTGGCACGTGTTTCATGACTATTCCTATCTCTGACAAAATAAGTAAGTATATAAATAAAATGTTCAGTAATCCAGGTTTGGCTCTTACATCGGGTTGGCCCCCTGCACTCATAAGCTTCTCCCTGTTAGGTGACAGTTTAATTATCCTAATGGGCAGTTGTGATTACGGAACGCAAGGTGACTTGACAGGTATCCAGGCATAATCCCTTGTGCATTAGAGGGAAATGCAAATATTAAATGTCAGTTCCGAAAGCTGAATCATGCTACACACGGAATGGCTTGTCAGGGCAGAATACATGCCTAAGAGGTGGTTCCATCATATCCATCACTGAACTTTTTTGCCTTGTGTCTTCTCCAGGCTGCCTGGTTTCACACAAGGGGAAAGCAGAGCTCCTTACCTACAGGAGACCTGCACTGACCTGGCCTAGAGGCAGCACATGCAGGGAGAGCCGAGAGGCTGGGTGGCCGGTAGAGTTGTCTGCCAGTCTCCAGTGATACTTGCTGCCCTTGGCTTCTGCGGCTCATTGAGGGTCCCAGGATCTGCCAGTAAACCTACTGAATTAAGGAGTGGTGTTCTCCATCCAGCTTCAAAACTCCACAGAGTTTTGAATTCTTGAGAGTGCTGCCTGTTTTTTTGCTCCTGTACTCGGCGCTGGTGAGGCCGCACCTCGAATCCTGTGTTCAGTTTTGGGCCCCTCACTACAAGAAGGACATTGAGGTGCTGGAGGGTGTCCAGAGAAGGGTGACGAAGCTGGTGAGGGGTCTGGAACACAAGTCTTATGAGGAGTGGCTGAGGGAGCTGGGGTTGTTCAGTCCGGAGAAGAGGAGGCTGAGGGGAGACCTTATCGCTCTCTGCAATTACCTGAAAGGGGGTTGCAGAGAGGTGGGTGTTGGTCTCTTCTCCCAAGTGACGAGTGACAGGACAAGAGGAAATGGCCTCAAGTTGCGCCAGAGGAGGTTTAGGCTGGATATTAGGAAAAATTTCTTTACTGAGAGAGTGGTGAGACACTGGAATAAGCTTCCCAGGGAGGTGGTGGAGTCACCATCACTGGAGGTGTTCAAGGAACGTGTGGATGTGACATTGTGGGACATGGTTTAATGGGCATGGTGGTGTTGGGTTGATGGTTGGACTTGATGATTCTACAGGTCTTTTCCAACCGTAGTGATTCTGTGTGATTCTGTGTTTCTATTTTCTTTCAGCCCATCCCTTGGTCTTACTTGAATTTGGCTTTTGCTGGCTGTTCTTCATGCAGCAGCAATGGCACTTGGGGAGACAGCAGAAGCCAGTCTTTCAGAGGTCCAGCAGGATGCATTTTCCTTTGCTGTGGAAAGGAGATCTTTCATCTCAGTGAAAGTCTGCAGCCCAAGAGCTGACAAAGAATAATCCCTAGTCACAGCAGGACCCCCTGTTCCTGCTTTCTGAACAAGCCAGTTCAGAAACAAACAGAAGGCACAGGTTATACGTTCAGCAGTGGTTTGTGAATTTTGTAGAAACATGATAATTTCTGAAGTTACAATAACGCTACAAAGTGTTTTAGGGAAGAAGGTAGATGTTGGTTGATCACAGAGCCTGTCAGGACTAGTATCATTGGCACCTTTTTGGTTGAGCAGCAAGACAAGCAGGGAACTGCAGGAAATCTGCCCTCAGCTCCTAAATATTGCGGTACTCCAACCAGGACTTAAGAAATCATCTCGCAGCTCTGCAGAGCTCTCAGAGCTGTTGCTCAGTCACCATCGTACTGTTTCTTTCAGTCACAGAAACACGAGGTGGATGTTTTCCCGATTCTCCTCCTGGCAGGGTTCTCAGCAGGCTGCTTGGCCAGACTGGACGTGGGTGAACCCAGCGTCTGGGAGGATAATTCTGCGCGGTGAGAGGTGGTGTCTTCTGGGGACAACGCAGTCTGTATGTCTGTCTTACGAGGCGTTTGTGATCTGGAGGGGTGCTGTGCTCAGTTCCTGCGGCAGTGGGAGATGTGATCCCTTTGCTTTGCTTTGCAGTGACTCAGTTGTGTAAAAATCTTTCATGTCCAAGTACTTCTGAATCAGCCTGTGCTTCTTTCACCAGCAACAGTCAAGTTTTCTTTCTGATTTTTATTATTTTTATTTTTCTTTGTTGGGGTGTGCCCAAGACTGACTTTCACCTCTGTGGCAGATGAAGCGGTGGAAGCTGCATCTATTCCAGCATGCCTGCGGCAGGCAGTGGGGCAACGAGATCATGTATGTCTGTGTTTTAAGTATGTTCTCTGCTCATATTTGAGACTAGATTTCCCAAGAGGTGCAGGATCCTATGGAAAAGGACCAGGTGCCTGCTCTCAGCCCGGTGGTGTCCCCCCCCATGCCGGGGCTGAACCCCTACAGCACCCGGCAGTGTCTAGGGGTGCAAGGCAGTGCTGCGTCTGGCAAAAGGCAAAGGGTTTGTCTCCAGCTAGAAAGGGAGCTGATGGGACCACACCAGAGCGCTGCTAGGTTTTATGTGCAGCGGTGTCATCTGCCCTTGTCTGTGTAACTGCACGGCCTCTGAGCTTGTGTGAGAGACAGCAAGACATAGAGATTGAGGGTAGCCAGCAATGTCCTCCCTGGTCAGAAGCATTATCCACAAGGAGACCAAAATCTATTGAGGTGGTGACCATGCGGACTTCTTTGCATTGTCAGGCAATAATTTTATCTCGTATAAGTCTGTGGTTATTGGATTTTATAGCTTAGCAATACAGCCAGATTTTTCCTGTCAGTTTGTGGATTAAATCTACACACAAAAAGGGTTTGAATTGGAGCAAACTTTTCAGTGTTGGAAGCGTGGAGGGAACGAGATGGCTGGTCTGTTCTCCCCCAGTCTGCAGTGAGCAAAAAGCTCGGGGCAAGGCGGGGAAATAGCTAATACCAACTCTGCTGTCTCAGCCAGCAAAGCAGCCTGTTAGCTAAGCTCCTAAGCTTTTCTTCTGGCATTATATAAAAACATACCGCTATGGCTGAGAATTATTAACATCTACTTGTGTGGCCTCTGCATACCTGCAATGAAAGGGAATGGAATAAAAGCAGATAAATCACTTATCTTTGTGATTTTATCAGAAAAAAAGTGCGAGCAGGTGTTCATGCCGACATATTCTGGTCTGTGACCTTTAGTTTAAAGGATTTATTTTGCATTATTCCTTGCTTTACAGCTTTAAAGACATAGTAATGAGGTACTCTCTGTGCATCCTCCTACTCAGAGAAGCTATATTGAGAAGTACAGCTGCAGCCAGCGGGGTGTTAATCACCACTTACCGACAGGCAGGACTAACACAGGCAATTGGAGAGTGTGGTAATTTTCTATAGGACGTCTGCTCTCACCGTCCTGTCTGCCATTAATAGGGTAACATTTGAAACGCTCAAGCATTAGCTATTTTACCACAGAGAATAGATTTAGGTAAACAAACATTATTCTGGGGTGAAATTAGCCAAGGTATTAAACTGATAAACGTGACTGCGAACAGTGCTGATGACAAGAATGCAGGAGAAACAAGGCGGTCTTCTGTGAGATACAGAGGACCTGCCACAGCCCGGGACGGTGGGCTTGGTGAGCTGTGGGCTGCTGACGTTCACGTGAGATTTCCCTGCACGCCATCAAGCTGAAGGGGGATTTACCGTCTTCCTGCCTCTTGCTGCTAGCCTTGGCAGTAGGGAGTTTCAGTGTCTAGTGTTGTTTCAGACAGCTATCATTAGAATGGTGATTACTCAAGATAATAATTAAATTCTTGTACCAGGGTCCCATCACAGTGTTGTCTCCTGCAAATTATGTCATCTTGTGGCTCTTCACAATTTGCTCTCTTGTTTAGTTTTATTATTTTTTTTAAAAGCTTCCATTAGGGATAGCACTACAAGCAAAATGGACCGTGATAATTTTGGATCTCTATTACCTCCTCCAGTATTACTGAAAATTTAGATTGTCTTGAATACCAGGGCACAAACATGATGGATCCAAGTGACTCATCGCAGTAGGGTAAGAGGTTACTATATCCCAAAGAATTATGAGGCTCATAAAATATTATTAAAACTTAATGTGTTATTTTTCTCTTAAAATTATTCAAACAATTTTAATATCACTGGGTAGCTGACAATTTGCAAGAGGGTAATCAGAAAATATTCCAAGGAAAATGTGAATGCATAGCTTTTGGATTGTTTCATCATGTGTTATTTTACATTTGTTATGACTTTTAAACTTAATTTTCTCACAGGGTAGACAGTGATGCACTCAGTGATTTGCCAGACACCGAAATATTAAAAGATAATGACTTATGGTGGAATATATGCATCCAGATATTTTCAGGGTTATTGCTTGCCTTTTAAAATATTTAGATCCAGAGCATGGATTGACACTAGCTCTCTCTTTGTTTTAATAGCGTTTTAAATAGGAAGAAAAATCCCCATTTTAAAGAGAAACAAGAAAATGGCCAAAGAACTTTGAACGTCTCATGGTGGTACTCTGGCTTCTCTTGGCTTAACATCATCTTTAGGAGCTAGATGGTTACATATATCAAAAATACCTCCCAGATCCAATTCAATTAACATTTGTTTCTCAAAAAAACCACCCAGAAGTCTAAGGGAAATTTGACAAGTGATTTTTCTTTTCTGATGTTTTTATTATTTGCATGTGTACTGGGTGTTCTGTTTTTTAGAGAATGCTCTTAATCTTTTTATGATCAAGTCTTATGATTTGCAAATTGGAAGATGGAGAAGAATAACTTGCCAACCTGAAGCATTTAGCAAGCTTCTTTTCTCCAGTTTTGTCTTTAAAGGGCAGGGAGAAATAGGTTAGGCGAGTTACATTTTCTTCTGTGTTTCAAACTTGACATGTAAATGTATCAGATGTGATAGGTAGAAACACAAAGAGGTGGGGGGGTGCCTGCCTCTTCGACTTCATGCCAGTCTATGAGCGATGCAAGGAAAATACTCTGGAAATGAATATTCAGTATTCACTCACCTACCATCTCTTCTTTAGTCAGGAAATTATGACGTAAAAGCGGCTTTTTTGTCTGTCAGTAGTTGATGGTTTGGGTTTGGAAGGACATGTTGATAGATCAGGAGTGACCTGGGAAGCTGGATGCAGTTTTTCTCTCTCCCACGAGCTCCTTGTGTGACTTTGAGATTACTTAATCTCTCTCTCTAAAGGCACGGATGATAATATATTCCTACTTGGATGGGATGACACATCCTTTCTTTGGGCTTGAAACACTGTGATGGCTGGACGCATACAAATATCCAGATAGGTCTGGCATGGGGATCGATGTTAGCAGCATACAGTGCACCAGCAGAAGCTGCTGTTGAGTCCGGAGGTGTTGCATCCTCCCACGGAAAATTTCCTCCATTTGCTCCTGCTTTAATCCCTTTCCCTTTCGCTAGAGCTAGTGTCCATGCTGTGATTGAAGTAATTAATGTCAGTCATTCAGTGGACAGAGAGGATGGCATACATAGGACCTAAGGGGAATTTCGGTTGCACAGACCTTCAGCAGCAACAGATTTCTCTCTGCTGGCTGAATGTTGATACTTGGGAATAGGCAGGTAAAAATAGATCCAGAGGACAGATAAAAGACTACTTTTACAGCAGCTGAAGGATATGACAGTTTAAAGCAATAGCTTTTTGCTTTGTGTAACAGCCCTGCCATATTTGAGATGCTTATGGAGAAGGTATTGCTTTGGTTTGCCTCTCAGCCTGCAGGTTCTTGGCTCCTTTATACTTACAGTTTATAGTTTGATGTGGGACTGAATCTGAAAAAGAGGAGCTGTTTTAGAGAGAGGGGTGAATACCAGTGAATGAGGGTGAGATTTCCTCTGACAGAGTAGCATCTGAACCAGAAGAGAGCTGACCCACCTCCTCTAGATAAACCCCAATGTACAGATTTGTCTAGGGTCTGTTCCTGACACAGAAGGCTCACTCTCGCAGTGGCCAGCATCACCAAACCGTTGTGTTGGCCATGTGAGGAGGAGATGCTGCTCCAAACTGTGTTTGGGTGTTTGCAGCATTTAGAGGCTGTGTGATCACTCCTGCGTCAGCTTAACTGTGCTTCAAAACCTGCTTTGTACCAAGCGTGGGTACTGTTGGTTATGGGTCAGCCTCACTGTTAGTGAGAGGATTCATAACTCGTGGTATCACGGCAGCTTATCACAGGGGAAGGCTGCACTCTGCTGAGATAAATTACGGTGCCAGCAGGCAGGAACTGATGGCAGTGATTAAACCCATCGCCTGCTCTCACCACTATTCAGAGAAAAAAAAAAAGATTTTTGCATGTGGAAACTTGACAAGGAATTATAAAAGGAAATACAGAAAAAAATGCGCTTTTTTTTTTTCTTTTGGTTTCATTCAATTCCATATCCTCCTTTGAGGTATTTCGGAGGCAGTGCACGCTCTGCTGAGCAGCAGAGTGTTGTTTGGCAGGTGTCACCAGGTGGCACTGCTTTCAAAATGTCATTGTGCGCTAGGAAACACAGAGATTGTCATCTCTTTCCTGCTGACATTTTAATACACCTTTCTGACGAGGGCATTGCTGTGTGAGAGGCCAGAGAGTTTGCTTTCGGCCAGTACCTTTGATTGAAGTTGCTCCCTGGGAACAGGGCATTGGGATTTGGCTGAGTGTCTTGAAAGAAGGGGTCGCCTGCATGTTATTTATGACAATCTCTGCTCCAGGATGAGTGTCTAAATGTAAATTACTCAATTTGCCTTTAGAGTATATCCACTCTGATTTTTCCTCCACTGAGAAACCTGTCTGCAGGGCGCTGACATCTGCTAGCATTCAGAAAAGAAGCAACACATGTTTCTAGAAGTTAAAAACGGAAGAGACATATTGCGTTTTCTAACATTGTTTTTCTCTTTGCCAGTGCCAGTGTTTGTTCCCAGTGCTTGGGTCTGGTTATGCTTAATACAACTCCAAGTGACTTATGTTAGTACAGTTGCCATAATTTCTCAGAGAAAATAGTCCCTCCACCATCCAGGTATTTGTTCTTCTGCTTAATTTAACAGGTTTTTTTTTATTATTGTCACATCTTTCCTTACTGTTTAGCCATTTACGTTTCCCTAATTCGTCTTTCCCTTCTTTGTTTGTATGCTTTAAGTGATGTAGTTTTAAATTACATCATTCTTAAGGGACTCCATCCTACAACCGTTGACATAAAGGGAGGTGATTTGTCCCCTCTACTCAGCCCTGGTAGGACATCTGGTGAGACCACACCTGGAGTGGTGTGTCCAGTTCTGGGCTCATCAGTATAAGACATGGGCATACTGGAGCAAGTCCAGTGAAGGGTCACTAAGATTAAAGGTCTGGAGCACTGGACACATGAGGAGAAGCTGAGAGAGCTGCGACTGTTTGGCCTGGAACAGAGAAGGCTCAGGGGGATCTTACCAAGATGTACAAATACCTGAAGGGAGGGTGCAAAGAGGACACAGCCAGGCTCTGCTCAGTGGTGCCCAGTGACAGGACCAGAGGCAATGGGCACAACCTGAAACACAGGAGGTTCCCTCTGAACATCAGGAAACACTTTGTCACTGTGAGGGTGACTGAGCACTGGCACAGGTTGCACAGGGAAGTTTGGAGTCTCCATCCTTGGAGATACTCAAAACCCAACTGAGCAAACTGCTGTAGTTGACTTCCACTGTCTTCAGGGCTCAAAAGGCAAGAGTTAACATAGCCCAGCTTCCTAGATCTGCTCCTGTCCTGTCAACACTTTGCTGCCATTCCCTCCAGCTTGTTAGTATTTTTTCTTATCCCAAAACATTGTCATTAATTCAGACATTAATACGCTTAAGTCAGCAAAGTCATACCATACAATGGGATACTTCTGAGTGTGAAATGACATATTTCCCTGTTTTTTCCCCAAAGTGTATATGTAAAAAGCACTTCCCATATTTTTCCATATTTCTGAGTCCTGAAACGTTTTAATCCCATAAAATACTTGTTTCGGATTCTATTTTTCTCATGTGTTTCCATACAATTTTTTATTTATTTTTTTTAACTGAATTCTCTAAGTATCTTCATATTGTTTTCATGCAGTTACTTGTCATCTTCCAACTTAGTGTCATCATCACAATTAATTAGTTCACTTGGTATCTTTTCTCTTAAACTATTTAATCATAGTATATCACACTAGATAACATTGCATCCAATAGCATTGATCAAAGTAGCACCCATTATACATTCCTCCTTGCAGTATTTCCAGACTTGACGTTAATTTCTGGTTTTTTTCCCCATCATTTAATTACCAGTCTATATGACCATGTCAACATCTGAGAAATGTTAGCATTTTTTTCATGGGTTTATGGGACAATATTAGATTTTACAGCAGTACATGAGATCAAATGCAACTCAACGACTGACAGTCATCACACTGAGTACTTAACTGCCTGCACTTAGTAGATGCTCCTTTCTTTTCAGTAATTAGTGAGCAACATGGCAATCGGTCATAGTCTTTGATGACCAGCTGGCAAAGACATTTTCCCCAGATGACGTGAATTACATTACTGGAAAAAATACTTGGTTGCATCATTACTTTTACAAAATGCTGACTTTGAAAAGATGGTTATCTCTTTGGCATTTAAAAAGTTGAGTGCTACTCATCCTGTTTCACTGTTGTGCTGAGTTCTCCAGCTTCATAAATGTGGCTGCTCAGTGATCCATTGAGTCATTGGTTTATTGCCATATCATTCAAAATAAATGATGGTCCAATTCATTTGTCAAACTTCTTTTGTGTTGTAGCTTTTGACAAGACCTGTTCATTGCTGTCACTTGGCAGAGGACAGTACGATGCCATTTGGCATGTGCATGGTAAGCGTGGGGTTATTCAGTCCCTTCTGTTTCTGGTAAGAACCAATAACATTGAGGGATTTCATTGAGAAATGCAGTGATGGGTTGCCTGAGCCAAGAGCTTGATAAGCGATAGCAATTTTGCCCATAAATTGCAAGCTCAGACACAAAGAGTTTTAGAAACAGGGGATGGAAATTAGGCTTTTAAACGCGTATCTAGATTCCAGTAGAAGGCAGCCGACTTCTTGCGCAGCATGAACTTGCAGGGATTTCAATCACCTCAGTGCAGGTATTACAGGAGTGCAATCTAATTACTGAAAAGAAAGGAGCATCTACTAAGTGCAGGCAGTTAAGTACTCAGTGTGATGACTGTCAGTCGTTGAGTTGCATTTGATCTGATGTCATTGACATCAACAATGGGGTGATGGGGATGGTGGCTGTGGCAGGAGGTTGCAAGCAAAAGTGAATATAACTGTATAGAACTCAACTGGAGCTTACCTTCAGAGACAAAATCATCTCTGGAGGTACCCGCCTTTCTCTGTTGACTGCAGAGGGAACTGAAATGCCTAACTGAGACTAGATATTTAACACTGGCTGACAGCAGGTGATATAGGTCTTACCCTGAAAGTTCTGTGAGAGGAGGTAGGTATCAGCAGAAGTCAAAAGGCAGTATGTTGAACTGAAGATACTTTGAGTGTGTTCACTCTAACCATTTTCATCCTAAGAGATAGATTAGAAATGGGGGAGGCTAATGTTTAAGAGATAGCTTGGAAGAAAATCTGCGTTTGTACGCTTGTAAGTTACATGTTTTCTCTCTTAGATAAATGTTCCCATTCCCAGTGCCAAATTCCCCAGACGAAGGTTTTTATCCACTTAATTAAATTAAAATAAAATGTCAAAAGGGTAAGGAAGACCAGACACAGCTGTTCTCAGACCATGGAGATCTGTACTACACCATCGTGCACTGGCAGAGTGCACTCCCGAGGCTTCCAGCGCGAGGGCATTTAAGCCAAAAACCTTTTACAGAGACCAGTTATTTCAGTGCTTCACAGCAAAACACACGCATCGCAATTTTCAGGTTATGACTGGGAAGAGTGAAAGGAAATTTGGCCAACAGAGTCTATAGATCAGGGCAATGGTTATTTAGAAGAGATCTCACAAAAATCAGTATTTTGATTTTCTGAAGTTTCAAGAAAAAAAGAGAGATTCAAGAGTTTGGTAGTGTGCTACAGACTTCAAAGACCAGAGTAAATACAAGAAAGCAAAGATTTTGTGGAATTACTGGCTCCAAAGAATCTCCAAAGCTTTGACTGCCTGAAAAAAGGTATCTCCAGTCATTGAAAAAGAAGAAATCAAACATCAGATATAATCTTGTTCATAGTCGTTGATATTGTGTCCCACAGAGAGTCATATGATCGTATTTTGGGCATCTTTCCATATGTCAAAGATAGAAAACGTCGATTTTATCTGAAAAATTAAACTGAAGGAGTCTATCTTCTTTGAAGCACACAGTTTTGCCCCCTCCTGGTTTACCCTTGCACAGTGGTGCTGCTTGATGAATCAGGGTCACAGTGTCTCACTGGGCTTATGCAGCCTTTCACCTCTGCATTTCAACCTGGGCTCTTGCAGGCGTTTGGACCGAAGCAGGACTCCCGTAGCCTTTGCTTCTCTGTTCCTGTCAGCTGTGGTGTCTCCTTCTCGCAGACTCTTGAGGTCTGAAGCAGCGAGGTTTCAAGCACAAATGAATGCAAAACATCTCCAGAACTGGAGCAATACTGCAATAATTATGTGCTTACCCATATTTACATCATTTATTTGCGCTTTGACTGAATAAATCCCTGTCAGAGGAAGTAAAACTGTGATTACTTTAATTCAGAGCATGTACAGTCCACCTATCATCCAGCTAATTTACTGTGCTCACAACTGTCTCTCTGCATAATGAATTAGATAGTAACTTTTTAAATGCCCACAAATAATTGAAATCCTGGTGCAGCAAGGCAGTTAAAGCCTGTCTTTATTCAGCAAAGTGCACAAGCCCGTCTTTAACTTTGTGCAACGTGGTAATGGTGACAAGATAGTCAACTGGTCCCTCGTACCATCTCGTCGAATTGTTATTTTTGTCTTCAAGTAAACTTGCTTGTGAAGTTGTGCTTATTAGTGAGTATAAAGTGGCAGGCTGATTTTAAAATCAAGTTTTCTATGTATCCTAGATGTACTTCTTTCTAAAGGATGTTATGTTACTTGCTAATTGACTGACAATATATTGCGTCCATACGTCCTCTGGATTAAAAAAACAGGTTTATATTATTTGTGGATGTATCAAATAGTCCCTTTGTATTAGGCTTTCCTTTCCCTGTCAACTATTTGGAGACGGTTCTTGCACTCAAGCATATATTTCTTCATGAGAAACATGTGGACAAAAATAACCCATGCTATGTGAACATCTTTCTTTTAATTGTCCATTACCTGTGGCTTAGTTATTCCTAGCGTCTGCCGCTAAGTGATGGCTCTGAAAACACATTACTGCCTTATAAATGTCAGTCATTTCCTTATTAAGTTTTGTACTGCCTGAAAGTTGCAATGAAAAATCAGAGACAGCCATTTCCAAACAAAAAGTGAGAAGGAGAATGTATCGTTTAGTAGTAATGGTATTTTCATACCAATAACCATTTCATCATCCTGGGCCACGCACGCTTGCAATCAGTACGCACAGCAAGACTATAAGGTAGATAAATCACTAAATCTTCAAGATGCTGATACTTTAAAATATTGTTTCTCAAGTTCAGGATTCCAGCCGGAATTGAAAAGGGGGTGCCTAATTTCCAAAGATGTCAGGATTTAATGAAGTAGTCTGAGACCCCAAGCCATAAGGAGTGAGTACCAAGGCTGGGAGTCTCATACTCAAAACCTTGCCCGATTCCACTGTCACAGGAAGCCTTAGTTGTGATTAGTAAGGTTTCTTAGGAGTCTCCAGTTGTGTTATTGTGGATGTGCAGTACAGCTGCCTGCTTTGTGGGGTCAGAGAGGCCCCACGAGTCCTTCTCAGGGAGCGCAAGTGGGGAACACCTTGCTTCAGGAGCTGTGCAGCCCACATAGCACCTGCAGATGTAAGGGAGTGCCACACCAAACAGTAGTCACAGCTGCTTTTGTCAAAAGCTGGTGATGGTGTGCAGAAAGTGAGAGATGTGTCTTCATTTTCTTCCTCTGCCTGAGGGACTCAAGCTTGCCTCTCCCATTGCCCATGAGACCGTTGCAGCTCAGTGGCTCCTGCCTCTTTGAGGAATGAATTTGTCGCAGTCTTTGGGTTGGTGCTGTTCCCTTTTAACCCAAAAGAAGTCAAGGTTCAGTGGGCAAAAGCGTGAAGATATGACTATAATAGGAGTTGTAGGAAATAGTAAGCCAAAAAAATTAAGTACAATGTACTGCGAGGATGATGGTGATAGTAAAGGCGATAAAGAAATGTGACATTCTGTACCCTGAGCAGAGACTGTGCAACATGCTGTAAATAAAACACTGAACTACAGGCTTTCAGATGATGATAAAAAGAAATATTGAACAGGCATCTCACTTGCTGAGCACTGCCTGTTCTGTGCAATGAACAAAGCAGGGGTCCTGTGGAAAAATAATAATTTTTATTGCAAATAAATATGGTATCATAATGGCAAAATAAAGCTGCACAAATAATATTATTTCTGGCATTTTCTAATTCTGAGGACAATATTTCACCTGGTAATAGAGGCTTTTATACGGCTTTTATACATTTATTTTCTCATGGAATTGACACGGTACTGTTATTAAATATGTTGTACTCCTTTAAATTTTATGTGTGATATTCAGCATGTAAGGAATTTAATATTTCAGTTGTGTCATTTACTTTCTTCTCGTTCATATAGTTTTAGTACACTGGAGCGAGGAAATTTATATAACGTGGAAAGAATTGCAGAGGTTAGGTAAGTTAGGACAGACACTGGGAAGAAGCGCACAGGGAAACAAAACTAAGCAGATCATCCTGGTGTGGTTGCACGCTCATAAATCCAAAGTAACTCCTGCACAGTTGTAACAGGTAGGTACCGAGGCCATACTTTGACAATACAGTCAAACTGCCTTTAGATCTCCTAGGACTTGCTCAAAAGCGGGGTAAACAAATGGAATAAATTACTACTCTAGCATAGACTCACTTTGCCAATTCAAGTTGATAAATTGTTTTTGTGCCAGAATAGGTGATTTGGCTCTGCATGACCCTGTGTCCCATCTGATATCATCTGTCCTTTCATGTCTGGCACACGTGAACACATAAAACCAGCATAGGCACCATATCATGTACTCAAGCTAATTTGTATTGCCCATGTTTGCCATGGGTCATGTTTGCATTGCCAGGCCACCTAGCCACACACAGACCTGGCATTGAACAGCGGTGGAGTTGTCAGGAAGCAGGTGAGCCATCATTCAGCCTACCTGAAGATCTCCTTAGCTGCCCTTTCTGCATTGTGGCCTCAATGGGATGCTCCTCTCCTGCGTGCTGAACCTTGGCGGTCGGTTCCTGCGTTCAGTCTGTTTCCATGGTTCATTTCTCTTTCAAAGCTGACATGCTGTTTGATGTTACCTCCTACCAACCCCTGGTAATAACATATTTTCTGATAGTCTTTTTGTAAATGAATGAAAAGTGTTCATTTTCACAAGTGGTAGAGAAAGAGCTACCATTCGTAACACCCACATTGTGAGATCCATTTTTAAGAAAACAGAAAACAGATTTCTTACTGAAGGTGAGAGAACATTTTCTATGGCAAGCATGACATCCAAATTCTGCTTTACACTTAGGACTAAAGCTGTGCAGATCTTTTGTCTTTTTTTTTTGCTTTGAATTAACTCATCAGCATGTGAGATACTTCTCTCATCAATGTTAATAAAAAGAAAGTATGACTATGTGGGTGGCTTGAAGTAGCAGAGGGATGGCTAAGCTGAGTCAGACCAAAGGTCCTTCTAGCCTAATACCTGGTCTCCAACAGCGGCCAACAACTGATGTCCAAGGAGGACAGGAACAGGGCAAGCATGTAATGAAGATACCCCTGAATATACTCCCGTAGTCTAAAAATTCAAGGCTTGATAATATCTTGCTCACTGGAGGTGTCTCTGTGTTTAGTAACTCTTGATGGGTTTCTCTTCCATGAACTGGTCGAGTAGCTTCTTGAACTCCTTTTTAATGTGGCATTTTTCATCCAGCTGTTTTTATAGAACATGATTCTTATAAAGCCTTTTTAGAAAGCCAAAGCCAAGTTCAGGCTAGGTTTAACAGAACGAAGTCCAAATGCAATATCATAATATTGTAACTGTTATAGGATGTCCAGCATTGAAAGTTACACTGAGGTTTTGCAAAATCATTTCTGGCTCTCAGATTTGTTAAGAAAACCTGAACCGACAGTAATGTACCTAATGCACAGGGATCTAAATTGAGCCCTCGGAGAGTTTGTGTATTTGGGATGCAAAAATTGGGTGGATCCAGTTTCAGTGAGCTAAAATTAAAAAATCCCAAGCTGAACAAAAGTCCCTATCCCGGTAGATAGTAGAGGGAGAGGCAGAAATGAGGGCAGTGCTGTGAAAATGGCCTGTGGGGAAGCAGCCACATACCTAAACCAACACATCTCTGGGTGGGACTTGCCTCCCAGGAGCCTGCCCTCAGCCTGGCTTTGTGAGTCGGCTGCACAGCCCCTGCTCCAACCCCGGCGAGCGGCAGGCACAGCTCTGCGGCTGGCAAGGGGTTTGAGTGACACCATCCCACTCCCACTCAGTTTTTCTCTGCAGCCAGCTCAGTGTGCAGAGAAACTTGGTGCAGGAGCAAATGGGCTTAACCCTAGCTAGGAAAAAATTGGTTTTCTTCTTTATCAGCCCAGCAGTCCATCGCTCAAGGCAAGGCTCTGTTTCTTCTGCAGCTCCTCCAGACATGAAGTTATGCTGCTGCTGTGTGTGAGAACACAAATAATGAGGGGAAAAAGAAGAAAAGAAATAGAGAGAGAGGAAAAAAAAAAAAAGGTGGTACCAAAGAATGAGAGAGAAGCTGGGAGGAAAAGAAGAAGAAAAATGCACACAACATTGTTTTCCCAGTTTGAGTATTGAGATGATTGTGCTCAGGGCTCACCGAGCGGGTCCTGAGGGAACTAGTGGATGAAGTTGCTAAGCCATTATCCATTGTATTTGAGAAGTCGTGGCAGACCAGTGAAGTTCCCACTGACTAGAAAAGGGGAAACAAACCCCCCATTTTTAAAAAGGGAAAAAAGGAAGACCCAGGGGACTACAGGCCAGTCAGTCTCACCTCTGTGCCCAGCCAGATCATGGAGCAGAGCCTCCTGGAAATGGAAAACAAGGAGGTGATTGGTGACAGCCAACATGGCTCCACTAAGGGCAAATTGTGCCTGACAAATTTGGTGGCCTTCTACGATGGGTTACAGTGTTGGTGGATGTGGGAAGACTACCTGGACTTCTGCAAAGCATTTGACGCTGTCCTGCACGACATCCTTGTCTCTAAATTGGAGAGACATAGATTTGATGGCTGGACCACTCAGTGGGTAAGGAATTGGCTGGATGGTCACACTCAGAGAGTTGTGGTTAGCGGCTCGATGTCCAAGTGGTGACCAGTGGCGAGTGGCATTCCTCAGGGATCGGTATTGGGACTGGCGCTGTTTAACATCTTTGTCAGCGGCATGGACAGTGGGATTGAGTGCACCCTCAGCAAGTTTGCCGATGATACCAAGCTGTGTGGTGCGGTCAACACGCTGGAGGGAAGGGATGCCATCCGGAGGGACCTGGACAGGCTCGAGAGGTGGGCCCATGCGAACCTCATGGGTTCAACAAGGCCAAGTGCAAGGTCCTGCTGGTGGGTTGGGGCAATCCCAAGCACAAATACAGGCTGAGCAGAGAATGGATGGAGAGCAGCCTTGGGCAAAAGGACTTGGGGGTGGCGGTTGATGAGAAGCTCAACATGAGCCGGCAGTGTGCACTTGCAGCCCAGAAAGCCAACCGTATCCTGGGCTGCATCAAAAGAAGCGTGACCAGCAGGTCAAGGGAGGTGATTCTCCCCCTCTACTCTGCTCTTGTGAGACCCCACCTGGAGTACTGTGTCCAGCTCTGGATCCCCCAACATAAGAAGGACATGGACCTGTTGGAGTGAGTCCAGAGGAGGGCCACGAAGATGACCAGAGGGCTGGAGCACCTCTCCTACAAAGACAGGCTGAGAGAGTTGAGGTTGTTTAGCCTGGAGAAGAGAAGGCTCTGGGGAGACCTTATAGCAGCCTTCCAGTACCTGAAGGGGGCCTACAAGAAAGCTGGTGAGGGACTTTTTACAAGGGCATGTAGTGATAGGACAAGGGTTAATGGCTTTAAAGTGAAAGAGGGTAGATTTAGATCAGATATTAGGAAGAAATTCTTCACCATGAGAGTGGTGAGGTGATGGAACAGGTTGCCCAGAGAAGTTGTGGATGCCCCAACCCTGGAAGTGTTCAAGGCCAGGTTGGATGGAGCTTTGAGCAACTGGTCTAGTGGAAGGTGTCCCTGTCCATTGCAAGGGCTTTGGAACTGGATCATCTTTAAGGTCCCTTCTAATCTAAACCATTCTATGATTCTATGATTTAAAAATTTTATCCCCAGATCCTTTGCTCCAAGGCATTTAGCATGAATTTTTCATTGAAAACAGGTTTGGCTTTTTTAATTCAAAGTTCAGTCTCTGGGTTATGTGTGTTTGTAGGCCATTGGTTTGTTTTATATATTCAGTTTGCTTGCCTTTTTACAATAAAGGCAGGCATGTTTTAGGATGAGATAAAGAGAATTGCATTTAAGAGTAAAAATCTCTTTCAAGAAAACTGTATTCTCTTATTGCCTGGTCTGTTGCCGTTTGCACAGCATTTGTCATAAACACATCCTCCTGTTTTGTCAAGAATACTGGGACAAAAAGAAAAAGCAAATAGGTTAGGGCTAAGTGATTGTCTTTATGAAGCTAAGGAGGAGCCTGTACTGTCCCTTCCTACCGGCCCCTCTTCTTCCGACAAGGTAGGCTGGGGCGTCTGCCAGGGAAGACTTTGGTCTGGGGAGGGGTGCTGGGCTAGGGTAGGTGCATTTCTGGCCTCTGAGCAAAATGTCTCCCTGGGGACCTTGGGGAGACTGTGCAGCTTGGTAGCCACTGCCCCCAGCCCTCACCTGTGGGCTGTGCTGCCGGGTGCCGGTGTGATGAATGAGGAGGGTTGCCCATGCCTGCTTAGCCCGCTCACTGCAGTGGCCCACCTACACTGCCGGGCTTTTTCCATTAATGCTCAGGGAATACTAATGTGACCCCTCAGCTAGTCCCCTGCTACGCCTCTGAGGATCCCTGCTGCTTTTCTGAGTGTGATTTTTTGATGATAAATCCCTGCCTGTGCTAATGATTGTTCCTAGCAGTAAGAGTGGTGTTGCTGGAAACAACGTGGAAAAATGTCTGAATGTCTGAAGTGAGTTATTTTTAGAGCTGTGGTTTGCATGAGTATGCTTAATGCTGGTGTATTTATTAAGGCCATGGAGCAAATTAAAGTGTCACGAAGAAAGGTCTATGTGCATGCAAACTTCCTTTTCATCTAGGCAGAGCCGTAGTTTAGCCTGAACATACAGCAGCTGCTATCTCAAGATGGAGAGCGGAGATACAAGTGCTAAGCAGCACTTGGCGAGACTATTGGGATGTATAGTTTTGCCATATATGAAAAATGATACAATTATAAACAAAAATTTTGCCTTAGAAAAAGCCTGTTGAAAAGGAACATCTTCAAAGCAAAAAAACAAAAACGATTAGTTTGCATCCTTTTCTTTTTTTGGCTTTTTTTACTGAGCAGGTAGCATATCTTCAGTTGCTCAGGAAACTATGATGAGATTTCTCTTTTAAATTCACAGGTATTAATTTATGTAAAAATATGTAATATTCAGTATGTGTTTCAAAAATAAGATTGACCCGGACTGAGTAATCTACTCCATTAGATAAAAGATACGAACACTGAAATCATTACAACTGTAGAAAAATGTTCATGATATTATGACATTTTAACCTGTATTTTGTTTTCCTGTTTGCATCACTGCTGGATTGTATTGACAGTAATATTCTGTATGAAACAGAAAGCAATTTGTAGAGTCTATAAAGGAATCTTAATGCATGTTTCATATTGAAATCTTTGTGTTACTTAGGGTACATATCAGCAACTTTGCTCCTTGTTAACGCAGAAATATCTTTCATAACCCTGCTATCATCCCTTTTCCTTTAGAGCAAGATAAGTTTGTGACCTGAAAAGTACTCTGGCTCTTCAAAGGGAGGAAATCCTCAACTTTCAAAGACAAAACCCCTTACCATTAGGTATTCCTAGACCTTAAGCTCAATCTCAGATAGGTTTTGTTTCTGCTGCCTGAATTCACATTCAGTGTCTGCACAGATGTTCATTAATTTCCATGAGAGATACATTTGAAAATAAAGTCCCGCACACTATTCCCCTGGCCTTTAGTTCCGAAAGATGCTAGATCATGTTGAGTCTCAATGTCAAATATCTCTGTGGGGAAAGACTAGAAAGCCTAACCTATTTGCATATGTGAGGGAGTACGGCAACACTCTGCTGCGCTAATGTAAGAGAAGGAGGTTACTTTACAATAATAAAATTGCAAAAATGATAACCCCCAGTTCAAAAAAAGAAATTCCTCCTTGTTTTTACAGACAAAAAGGAGGAACAGTGAGAACATCAGCTCAGAGACTGTGGCCAGTGTTTGATAAGGGCTGGGTGGCTTCATGGCCCCTAACAACATTTGTGTATAAATTAATTGCGATAATAAGGCTGATCAAGTGTCATGCTTCAAGTAGTCAATTCATGGCCTGAAGGCATTGGGAAGTGCTTTTCCTCCACTGTACAGATGTGCTTCATTGATTAGGATTTGTCCATTCCAGAGGAGGGTTGCAGAGCTAAAGGCATCCCCGATGACTTGCTGCGGACAGTAATTCATATGGAGTCCCATTAGCACCTTGGGTATTTTATTTTACCTGAATCTACAAGTATTGCAGCAGCCTGAACTCTGTCATCGACATCGGTTAAACATGACCGTATCACATGGCAGTACTGCTGAGCAATCGTGAAAACTTTGCTTAAAGTTTGCGCTGCAGATCAAGGTGCAGAGCTTTACTTGAATGAGTTAGCAGATTGGCAGGTTTGTGCTGTATCAGCGAGGCTGAATTCACGTAATAGCTTGCTAGTTCTTCTGAAAAGTAAAGAATCCCTCATAAAAGTTGGAGGTTAGAAGCCTAGGCTTCTTTATTTCATCTTATTGCCTTCTTTCTCAGAGCATACCATCCATAGCCGGTAGTGGTACGGCAGTGCACCGCCTGGCATGTGTGTCAGAGCCTTGATTTGTTAAGATTTGAGGTCAGAAAAAGGAGATGGTCCGATTTCTGTTAGATATTCCAAGGTCAAAGGGATGGTAAATAATAAAAACCTCACAGAGCTACAATTGAGTTAAGAAGATGAGGACTGGTAACACTGTCTCCATAAAACATTCAGAATATTAAAGCAAATAACAAGGTATCCCAAACAAGATTTGTTTTCCATATCTGCTGGGAGTTGAGACGACAGTGCAAATAACTTTAATACCATTTGTACCTTAACTGTTGTGCCTAGGGGATGCATTCATACAGAGCTGAAATCACTAATAGCGCTTACTTTGGGCTTGCCTACAAATTACAAAATAAGATAGAGCCAGCCTGCATCTTGGAGGCTGCCTCGCCATGGCAGTGTGAGCTGACTTGGGGGGGATGGGGGGTGGATGTGTGAAAGGGCTCATTTTGGCTGGCTATTGCAAGTAGTAAACTTGGAAAAGCTTTATTGACGTTCTCTGCATGCTAGGTATATAGTGGAAATTGTACATAAAAAATTATTCCCTTTCAAATTCCAGGTTTTGTTGTATAAAATTCTATCAGAAGCTCAATTCTGGTTGGTAAAAACATTGTTCTAAGATACCCTAGTGTCTGTAGACAAAAGCTTTGTAACACACATTTTTGGAAAGTTAAGCCTTTGCTAAGATTTGGGGAAGATAAGAGGGCCCCCTTGTGGAGATTGTAGATATATGTGTATACACACACATACATACTCTAAACTGACGTGGAAAGAAATTATGTTAGGTCAGTGGAGGGAGAAGACAGCAATTTTGCTTGTAGCTTTGAGTTGTATTATTCACATAGCAAACATTTCTGGGTTTGATTAGATCCTATCAAGAGTTTTAGTGGAAACACAATGTGCAGTGTAAAAAGGGAAGTCGGTCATCTGTCTTACAAGTATTCAACTGAAATACCCCATCATCTGCTTACTTAATGTCTTACAGGAAAAACTGTACAGTTACTTCACAAGAAGAGGGATGTTAGGAGAAACAAAGTTAGCATTTTTGTCTTACAGCTGAGCAATTTCCTTAGCTTTTGTGAATTGTTTCAATGAATGAATAGGAAAGACCACTCTTACAATGTTTTTGTTAGTAGAATCGCCTGAAATCTTTAATATCCATATTGTCATATTGTTTACTTTATGGGAGGCAAATATCAAAAATTATGAGCAAACCTACATGTTTTAGAAACTCAGCATGTAGGACAAGAAAATGGTTGTGATGCCTGGATTTTGTGATGATCATTTATAATTTATGGTCATTATGCTTGATGTCAGAATTAATAAAGTCTTGAGGCAAAGCTTAGAGAGAATAAATTGAAGTACTTTCAAAGGGATTTCAATTACTGAGCCTTTTTATTGTTAATTACTTTATTAATTGAGCAGAATCACTGTACTGATTCAAAATGAGTTGCAGTGAAAAATCCCACAGAACTTTCATCTGAGCATCCCAGATTTGGAAGAGAGCATCTGCAACTGAGCTATTAGTTGGAAATCAGAGGCAGCTCGCTTAGGAAAGGAGCCTGGATGCATGCCACTTGCGGTGCAAACTTGGTTTCTAGTGAAGCCAGCTACAGAGGAACATGGAGATGTCCCTGCTCTTTCTCTTACCTAGCCAGAGAATAAAATGGTATAGCAACAGCTGCTTCAAAAAAAGAGAGGATGAACATAAACATTGTAGTTGAATTTGAAATAAATATTTTTGCTGTGTTTCAGACCTAATAAAATCTGACTGAAGAAATATAAATGTCAGAAGATTTAAGGGTCTGGCTACATTTTATTTGTCTTTTCAGGGGTTCTTTGAAATTGAATTTTTCCAATCAGGTGTACTCTTGTAGGCAGCCAGGACTCTTGAGATAACAGATCTCTCGTAATTCTGCATGAAAGTTTGTAGGGGTTTTTTCTTTATAATCATTACAAAAGGCCTTATGTTGTTTAAGTTACTGAAGAGGTGGGAGTTCTGCATCCCCTTCTCTTTGCATCAGAGCCGGAGAAGTGCGTGCTGAGGGCAGCTGGAGCTGCATGCTCAGTCGCCCAGGCAGTAACCTGCTCCAGGGAGACTCCTCCTGAAAGAGGGACTTGCTCTAACCTTGCTGGCAGCTGCTCAGAGGCTGCAGCCTGATGGTGAGGAAGGTTTTGTGTCTTGTCCTATGTTCATAAGGGATATTTTATGAATCCTGTTGGGCTAAACTTACCCATGATTATAGGCGTCAGACTTGATCAGGAGGGTCCCTTCCTAGCCTGGTTTCTGTAACCCTTGGAAGCTAAGTTGGCAAAACAAGCTCAAACTGCAGGTCCCTCATGCTGCACTGTCTCCAGGTTTGCTCTTCTTTTGTCCCTTGTGTGTCATCACCTTTCTTTTCTCTGGCCAGCCCTTGTTTTCTGCTGCCGCTTGATGCTGTGGGTCATACCCTTACCTTGTCTCCCCTGTACTCGTAACACCTCTCTGAGAAAGGCAAGGTCAGTACTTCCTTCCCAAGCTGGGGCTAGAGGCAGCTCTGGGAGGAGGTAGGTAGTACAGTAGTGCAAATACATTCTTATTTCATATTCCCTTCTGCGCAGTGCCATAGCAAAGGCAGAGACAGGAGAAACAACACTTTTGAGTAAAGATGTCACAGGTGCCCCAGATTTGAGCAGTTCTTTTGAGACCCAGCAATGATCTGTGCACAATAGGGATGAGGTAGAAGGGGGACAATGTGAGCAATGGATTCCTCCTTTGCCAGGGCTGGCCACAAGGGATTTATTAGCCTCCCTGCCACAAAGATCTTGCATACAGCGTCTTTAAAGAATCTGTCTATCTATTGCTTTTGAACAGTATTTCCTCCTGTGTGTGCTCACACACCATTTCTTACAAGGTACAAGGTTTTTATTATGCATGTGCTTGATAGAACAAACAAATTCTTATTATTTGATTTATTATTGCATTTTATATTTATATTTCTTTCAGCAAGGCCCTTGCTACTTCACTCCTTTCAGCAATTTAAAGAACACTTAGAACAAGTGAGCTTTATATAATTTAGGCAAAGAACAAAAATCTCCGGAGGGAACTTTGTTAGATTTGTGTCTCATCAAGAAATGATTTGCAATTTGTATCGAGGTTGTTTGATGGAAAGTGGCAGATTTGTTTTTCCATCAAATCGCCTAATCTGTACATTTCTATTCCAGACCTCTTCGCTCTCAAATAAATTGTCATTTCCCCATCTTAACCGTTCTCTGTGTTCTCACATGCGGCAAAACTGGGGCCGCCATTCTCAGCCTTTGGGCTGAGACATGTAAATACCCAGCATCTGTCTCTGATAGAGGAAGGGGAATTTACCTTCAGTAAAGTATTTGATAAAGCAGCGTCTGAAAAGTTATTATACAAGGCAGAAAACACGAGGCTGAGCATAAGAATTTTCTGGTGGACAAGAAGCTGGTAACAAAATGGGATGTGCTGAAAGAGTAACTTTCTGGTTTAAAGAAAAGTTATTAATGAATTTCCTCAGGGCTGGTCTTAACTCTGATCCTATTTCATGTTTTCATTAGCGATGTTGGCACAAAAAGCTGAAGTATGTTAATGGAATTTGCTTAATGACCTTGAGGATTTCAGCAGAAGAGGTGGAATGAAGTTCGGTAGCACAAAGTGCAAGATCATGCGTTTGAGGCCAGCAGAAACAGATTTCCTCTATCAACTGAGTGCTTATGAGCTGAAACGGGGGGAGCAGAAAGACTTCTATATATTAGCCAGTAACATAGTGAGTATGAGTTTCCAGAGTTACGCAGCCCCATAAAAAATGAGTGCAACGTGAGGATGTATCAGAGCTTACATTGCCAGTAGAGATAAGGAAGTATTTATTGTACAGGGCACCTGTGAAGCTTTATGTGAAATTGTGGGAAGGCAGGATGCGGGCCCCTGGGGTGGTCCTGTGCAGCTGATGGATCAGAGCTTGTTCTGAGAGAGACAAAGACAGGCCTGTGGAAAATTACAAGCGAAGCAATAAATAAGGGCTACGTGGCAAGGACTGGGCGTCCTTGAGAAATGAGGATGTAGATAACAAGTAGTTATGATCAAAGTAGAAGGGAGTTATACAGCTGCTCAAACTGCAAGTAGAAGAACATAAACAAAAGTAACTTTTAGGCTCAGCCAATTAGGATCTAACAAGTAGGCGCGTATTAGGTCTAACGGTATAAATATGTGTTGCTTGAATAATAAAGTGGACTATGCTTTATCACTCATATTGAATCGGACGCATCTGTTCCTTTAGCCGCGAACCGTCGGTCAACTCCTGGCATCGGGAAACTCCCGACATCTCCGGGAAACTCCCGACATGAAATTTGCCCAGTTCTAGCCAGGTATAGTGAAACGTGAAGTTGTGCAAGGTCAGATGCCAGGAAGGACTGCTTGGATGGTCAAAAACCAGAACAGATCTCGGGAGCTTCCTGCACGTGTTATTCTTGTGAGCCTTCTATCAAAAGCTAGCATGGAAGGCTGAGATGTTGGAAAACGCAGGGTGCATCTCTGTGTGAAGCAATCTAAGCGTGACCAGAGGGGTTTGGGGGACTGCAGCGTTATCACTTCTGGCTTGTCTTATCAGAAAAGACAACAACTAGTTCAGCTTTGTAAAATGAAAGCCAACGTGATTGCTCTCTGATCTCCAACTAAATGCCATTTCTCCTTCTCTGATGTTACATTTATAAATCCTCTTGATGTACTTGCAGTGTTAACACAAGAACGGCTGGATGTAAGTAGACCAAGAACAGGTTTATTCTGGGAATGAGACTCGTGTTCCTAAGCATGAGAAGCAACCTTCACAAACTCTTTCCGACGGGAGCAGTGGCATGAAAAGGATATTTCAAAAGGGGCTAGGATGTTTTATGAAGGTGGTAATACAATACTGTTATCTGTGCTGGCAGGGAAGGGCACTCTCGTAGCTCTGGGAGTCTCCTTTTGCTAAATAAATCATCAAACCATGTTTTCTGAGTAACTGAGCATCCTTAGCCCCTACTACTGTGTATTTTCTTCACTGGCAATGAGGCTGAGTTTATCTACATGTTTAAATGTAGATTTAGATGCCTAACTATGCTCTGTGTTTGAAAATTTATGCCTAAATCCTAAAGGCAACCTACAGGAAAAACATATATCAGCTCAGAAAGCTCACACATATTCATATGCTATTCATGTGCATTTTCTAAAATACTAGGATTAAAACCAGGGGTAGCTACATAATTTCATTAGTCTAGGAGCTGTTCAAGATCCAGACTTGATACTTGTGAACAGAATTAATTTCTTTAGGGACATGTAGTTGCTACACTGTCCTCTCCAGTTTCTAGAGACTCTATATTGAACAAGTGTCATTGAAATAAATATTCATGAAGTTGCTCAATAATTCAGGGTGTGCCGATTCAGATTGTTACAGCCCTAGTTAAAATCATATACAGAAACCCCCAATCTCGTAAAAGGCAAAGCACATCCCCCGTACTCTGCCTAGGGTAGCCAGGAAAGAACAAGGGAGAACAGGTATGATCTAGTTGGCGAGTTGTTTCTGGTTTGATGTGTTTTCTGACAGGACTGTACATTTGATGACAGAAGACTATGCCTTGTCACGCGGAATCGCAGAATGCCTGGGGTGGGAAGGGACCTCAGGAGGTCTCCAGTCCAACTCCCTGCTCAGAGCAGGTCACCACTGAGCACAGATGGGGTTGCTCAGGGGTCTGTCCACTTGGGTCTTCAGAACCTCCAAGGATGGAGGGCACACAGCTTCTTTGGGCAAAGCTTTCCCAATGCTTAATTATTCTTATAGTGAAAATTATTTTCCATGTATCCTCCCATTTTTCAATTTATGACCGTTGTCTCTCATTATCCCACCACGCATGCCAGGGAAGAGCCTGGCTCCATCTTCTCACTGACCTCCTCTTAGGTACTGGAAGGATGCTGTTTGGTCCCCACATAACATCTTAGACATGTCTTTGAAGTACTTCATTACAAACTGCATCCTCATAAATTTATATTCTCCTATGTCAAGAAAAAATGTCTCAGCACTCCCAGTTTCCTTTTGCAGCAGTAGGTCCTGAGATCCATTTTCACTAATGATTTTGAAGGGCATGTAACAATGTGATATGTAGAAAATGTGATTATTATTTTAATGGTTATTCATTCCTTTTTAAAAGTACAAAATCACAGGTCCTAACTCCAAAAGCCTATGGTGTTTTAAAGGGAAGTTGTCAGTTTGCATAGTCCCAGGCCAGTTATCTTCCTTCCTAAAGTATTTAAGAAAAAAAACCCAGAGTCTCCATTAATGTGTTTTTTACGATTGTTTGCGGTACAGATGTAGCGCTGGATTTTGAAAGTCATCTTTTTTCTATATAATATAAATCTAAACCAGTGCTACGTTCAAATAGCTTACCTAGTATCTCGCTCTTCCTCGCATAGCTCTACACCATTATTGAATTTGCCCTAGCTTCACTTCAAGGAAAATGAGATTATAGGTGGAAAAATTCCTGATGTTGTACATGCAGCATTTGTGTTGCCACAGGTTCACTCTCTTTCTCCTACCCTTCTGGGTTACCCTAAATTGCTGCTGTAAAAGTTGTTTGTTGTCAGAGGGTGAGTGATTTCTAAAGACACTCTTTCTCATTTGTCGTTCTCTAATCGGGTGTGGGACACTAATCTTCTGATCAACACACGCAAAAAAGTAAAATACTGCTGTAAAGCTTTCCTGAGTTTTTTCTGATAGCATAGATACAGAATTTAATTTGATATTTCAGAGGATATTTAAATAAAAAAAGGGCTTGCAATTCCTAACCAGAAAAATCAGGACTTCTATAATGAATCCTAAAGCAACAGATTAATGTAAAAGAAACTGAAGTTGGTGACAGGGAGTATCCCAGCTAACATGCAATGAAATGTGAGGTTTCCCGTTTCCAAAGTGCTTCCCAGGGCCCAAACACCACATTTCTCTCGCCTGTAACACACTGTGTCATCACAAGTAACTTCCTGAGCAACCACCTTCGCTTTCCAGAACCAGAAATACAATCCCAGCTGTCTGACTCCAAGCCCTCCCCCTGTCTCACTGATACACTGATACATCAGCAAGGACAACAAAATTATGGTAGACTTCTTCTAACTGCTGGTTTGGAGATTTGTGTGAAATAATACAAAACTTACTTAAAACGTCTGTTTACTTTGGGAATGCTCCAGCTCTAAAAGCATGCTTAGAAAGTGATATCCTAACATGACTGGTAGATATATAATAGATGTAAAAAGTCATGAAATGTAGGTTCTCTGTAGTTACGTCTCGTTCATTACAAAATGCTATGTTACTGGTTAGTTTTTGAGGTTGGCCTGAAGTTTGCACTCTGAATGCGTCCATTCATGCAGGGAGTCTTTGGCTCCAGGCAGAGGGTTCACCTTACAGATGGAGACACCTGTATATAGGTGCCTACATAGTAGACATCTCCAGGTTAGTGGGTAGCTAAGCTCCCATTGTGGTCAAGGTACACAGTGCAATGCATAGGGAGCCTCCCAAGTGATACAGCTCATGCCAGAGCTGGCACCTACCCTTGGCCATCTGCATCACTCTCCAGACACACACCACTGCCTGTGTTGAGCAGCTCCCGGCTGGCTTCAGAGGCTGCTTAGACACAAAGCTTATATGTAGACCACTGCATTTAGATGTCTTAGCCTGGAAGTAGTATCCAGTCCCTTCTCTGAGCAGGCATGTCCTACAGATTTAGCTGCACTGTACATCACTGGGATAACGAAAAGGGTAGTTAACCAACAGAAGCTTGTGGCCAATTTGGAAATAGGAAAGAGTGGCCAGGTTTTTTTCTGGTTGGATTCAGAGCCATGGGACAAAATCTCAGAGGAATAATGAGACATATCTAAAATTTTATAATTTTGTACCTCAAAATGCAAGTTGGGTTTTTTTTTTATTTAACTCTCCTGAAGTCAATGGCAAGTTCTCCTTTAATGTGGAGTAAATGTCTATAGGACATTACAGCCACTGCTTTAAGTAGGCACAGTGCTCATCATCCCAGTTAAAAACAGCAGAAGTGGTGGGTGCTCATATCCTTTGAGAAAACAGTCAATTAAGTGTTTTTCCTACATGCTGAATGGGTGATGTATGTGGTAAGAGTGGATAAACATTGACCTCTTAATGGTGACTGCTGTTCGTTCAGTAAAAGACTTCTAAAGAAACCCCTGCAAACCTGATAGGACAGCTAATAGTAATTAAGGTCACAAACTTTTGTAAAGGGTGTCTTAGAAAACTGTTCCCACCACAGTGGTCTAGCATCCTGCAACAGATGTTAAGCTTAAGAAACCTATGTGCTGTTGCTACATCATCTTCACAGAAGTTTGTGGGCTAGCTAGTATTGATCTGTCTGGCTTGGAGGGTAAGTAAGCTGTATGATGCTTCCTGCAGCCGGATGGACATGCATATAGTCTGTGCACTGTTTCATAGCTTTTTCATTACAGTACTGTTGTTCTGAATAAGAAGTATAGAGTCAGTTCTTGCTACGTTGGGCAGGTTATCTGTAAATTAAGCATAGCATAGATGCAGTGACACCATGCACAGTAATGCTGCCAGCCATGAGCTGGCATCTGCCTTACGCATCTGCGTTACACTAGGGTGACTTGACCGGTTCAGATCAACCCAACAATGTTTCTTCGCTGTCTGCCTCCCCCCACCATCCTCGTTGCATGCTCTTACTCCCTAATTGTTCATATATTGCATTATTCATATTTTTATTTCATCTGTTTACGCTCTTCTCTTCGCTGTTAGACATACTGACGATACTTTGACTGAAGAAGGGTTGCTGATCAGCGGTTAACTCTGCTATTGCCTCTGAGAATGTGGGCTGCTGGATAAAACTGGGAAGCATAAGGCTTTTGTTCACATAATGCAGATCCATGTTAACCCTTCGTCTTGTCATAACCTCTGTCGTTAGCAGAAGCATGCTGCGAAGTTGGCTTTTGATGGGTATTTCAGACCTTTCCTCAGGAGCACACTCACTTCCAGGATTAAAGCTGCTAACTTCTTGTCTCAACTTGGGTCATAAACTTGACCGGGGCTTTTATTTTCCCTGCTACCAGGAAGAACCAGAATGTGGATGGTTTTATGATACACCTGGGTTTTTCAGTCATTTTGGTTCTTCTTTCTTCTGTCTGTTAGTGTCTTCCAAAATATTCTCCAGTGACTCTTCTTCTCCACCTCAAATATTCCTCCATCTCTGCATCAGCTGCTATGAGCGTGCTGTTCTCTTTTTATGAAGCTCATCACTCTCTGCACGTAAGGTCCTGCCTCACGCTTTGAAAGAAGAGGGAATAGCTTGTTTTTTCTCCTCTGTCAGCCTCCAGGAGAGCTGCATGAGCTCTCCTTGTGCCGGCTGCTCCACACAAGAACGGGAGCAACAGAGAAGATGCATTCATCCTTCTTCCCCAGGAGGCCCTACAGGATGTTTTTGTTCTCGATATGCGGTGATCCTTCCCATATTTAGTAAATCTCCCTCAGCTGGGATGTCTGTTCCATGGTGATAGAAGAGGCAAAATGCCCTGGTTTGGGATCACCTCCACTAACATCAGAGTCTGCTCCTCTGAAATTAATTTCTAAACCAGAGTAATACTATTGAAGGATTAATGTAAGATTAGAGTATTTATATTAAAGTACCTTATAATGTGAAAGAAATACATGTTCTTAGGTTATAACTTGAAGCTCGTTTTAGCTATTCTATTAATCAAAGGTTTTCTTCGCCTAATGCTAATGAGGAGACTGGATTTCAGGCCAGTGGGACGAGAGCCTTCTGAATTCCCAAGTGCTTTTTAACTCTAGTGTAATGCAGCCCATGCTTCACACTGGTGCTTGTTTGGGACCTTGCATGTATTGCTGAGCCTGACCATCACAGAGTCACAGAATCACAGAATCACTAAGGTTGGAAAAGACCTGTAAGATCATCAAGTCCAACCTTAAAAAAAAAAAAAAAAAACACAACCAACCCACCCAACACCACACAGCACCATGCCCATCAAGCCACATCCCACAATGCCAGTGCTTAGCATCTGTCCAAAAAATCAACCACCCCATAGTGGTGACTTCGATAACCCATTAATTTCAGTACTTTATGCTCAAAAGGAGATTGTTTAATGTGGGGAAGTTGTATCAAGTTTCCTTTCAGGAGGAGCTAACGTCATGACTCGTGGACTGGTGTTGTTATAAGGATTGTTTCAGATTTAATCTAAAGTGTTGTTACATGTCTGCGCATTTATAAAGACAGTCACAAGATACCTTGGCAAATGCACGCTATGCATTTATTATGATTTTTTTTTATTGACAACTGCAGCTTATGGCCACATTCCCATGTAAGTTTTTACACACACACATGCGTGCGCATGCTGATACAGATGTAGGTATAGATATAGATTTAAATGTAATTTGTATGTTTTTCAATTAATTTAGAATGTTTTGTGTAAAACATCCCACTGACATGCCAGCGTATTCTGCTTGGCTAGCCTTTAAGCACTGAGGCCATCTGTGACAGCAGTTTGAGTAATCGATGATGGGAGTCCGTTGAAATGAAGCCAGTAAGTCTGTGATGAGTTTGCTTTGTCAAACAGGGTAACAGAAGTTATTACGTAATTCTTTGCTAGTATTTCCCACAGTGGGTAGCTGCGGAGTTTAACATAGCCGCATAAGCATGGGCCACGCAAGGGGGTCATTTACACCAATGAGAACAAGTGCACATCTGTATTCAGAGTGGCTCAGGCATGTTCAGTATGTAGCTGACTTGACAGTCTTTTACTGAACAGTGAAGAAGGGAGAGACTGAAGGCCACCCCCGGCTTCATATTTTTATGAACTACTTTTTGTCTTTATTATGAGCTGACTCCTCAGCCATTCCTAGTGTTATTGCACACTGTGTTTTAGGCACTGAGAGCTCTGAAATGCTGCTATATTTAATCCATAAATGTCAACATTTGAAAACAATTTCCTAAAATAATTTTTATAATTTTCCAACTGAAGCAAATGTGCATGACCTATGACTTTTTACTTATATCATTATTCTAGAGACATGACAACCTTTTCCCTGAAAGAAAAATTTGTGCCACAACTGCTGTGCGGCATCCCCCAATCCTCTGTGTACCTTTGTAACCGTGTCATCTGGACACAATCAGGTGGAAGAAATCGTAAGGTCTTCCAACCTCAGATTGGTTAAAAGTGTGATGGAGAGTCATGAACAGAAGGTTAAACAGAAGTTTGTAAACTGTGAATGCAGTGGGGATGGATGCACTCTTAGTTAATAGTGCCTCAGAAACTAAATGTGTATCAGACTGCTGTTAAAGGTTGTCTGCCAGATGAAGAAGCCACTCGGTTGATAACACAAGAAGGCAACACTCTGAAAGATGCTCAAACCAGAAGCAAATTAATCAGGGTAGCAAAAACAGATGCAGAAGTCAGGTAGTCACAAGGAGGAGCAGCAACAGACTGGCAAAAGTTTCTCGCCCAGGCTGCATAAGGGAAGCTGCGGATGTTACACAAAGACATGCTGTTCTCATGTCCCTGCATTTGCTTCGTACGCCTGTTTATTGCACATCAAATATGTTTACATATCCAGGGATGAAATGGAAATGATTGGTGCAAAGGAGGTATTTTTGTTAATTGTTGTTGCTCTGAGTCATGCCTGACTGGGACTGCTGGAGATGGGTGAGGAAAGACAGAACTATTATTAGAGGTATAAATAATTGTCAACAGCAACTTTTAAATCCATCTGTTACCACATATCAACATCCAAAAATAGTCGAAGGGGGGAGGGGAAGCAATTCAAGGACTAAGCCAATGCCAAGTCTCTGTCGATGTAGATGTTGGCAACTGCCTCTGAATCTTTGTCCATTTTTTTTCATTTCTGCTCCCTTGGAGCTTCAATCATTTCCTGTCACGAGCCTATCAGTGCCTGCTGGATGTTGCAACAACAGTGTCTCATGCTCAGAGCTGATGGGTGTTTGAGAGTTTGGCTGCTTTATCTGCACAACGCTAGTGAAACGTGTCCACTTTTTGTGCTGTTAGTTGGAAAGCAATTCTTAATGTGCTCTCATACATGCAAGGTAGAGCCAAGATGAGATGAGCATCCAATTTGAGAAGTGAGTACTGTGCTTGAAGTGCTTAAAGACAGTTCTTTTTGCAGTGGAGCTATACTGCAGAGCACACAGGAGGATTTCTGGTCCTTCCTACTCTGCAGGAGTAGTGAAGAGGGATTTTAGAAATACCAGTCTATGAATGGTTATGTGATCCTTGGGTCCACTGTTGATGTGGGCTGTGTAAGTAACTAAAGTGGATCAAAACAGCTGAAGTGCAGTTTGATCATGTGTGAGCAGCAACCAGAAAACCCAAGCCCCAAATTATTTTGGAAATATAATCCTTTAGAGTATCATCTGATGCCAACAGAAATTCATGGCTTCCAATGCAAGTGATAATGAAAATACATCGATGGCACTCCCTGGTTTATATCCTTCCACCTGTAACCCTTCTGCTGTGAAATAATTCTTGAAACAGCTGTTTCCATTAGATACTAGTTCAAGAAATGACCCTGCAACAGAACATAGTCCATAGTTTGGCCTCATAACCTTATTCCAGAAAATATATTATAGATCCTGTAGGTGGAGAACTCAGAATGACTAAGGAGAAAGCATGCAGCCCTGTTCCCTTGCGGGGAAATACCTATTTTCATGACAAACCTGAGGTTTATGGAGAAGCTACGGGGCATCTTTAGTGGCAGAAAATGGGTGATATCTGAAAAAGAAAGGCAATTGCCTTGGACATTGTTACCAATTTCGAGATTTCTCACTTAACTGAAGTTAGCTCGTGTATGAGAGGGCCCTCGCAAAGGGTTGGTTCGTTTACAGAGTAACTTGTCTTCAGCAAGCTTGCCCCCTGCTTACTTGCTTCATCCTTCTGTAGGCTCAAGAGAGAGTACTGAGATCAGACTTTTCTTAAGAAATCTTAGGACTCATGATTTATTGATGTGTTGTTTGCAGTCAGATGAGTCATGCAAACTCACAAGCCTATTTTTATACCAGACTGTGTTAATTTAAATCATGAATCTTCTGCTGGTTCTTCTAGCTGACAGAAATCATAAGTATTTTAGTTTTGCTTTGTCTTTATGATATCATCCTGTAATTCAGGTGAGTTGTTATTGAATAAAACATTTCTCAGTAAAAAAACCTCAATCTGTGAAAGCCTGCTTGAAGCATGCTCAATTGCAGTCCATTTCAGATTGCCATAAATAGATGTGCAAACTGAATTCAATAGCTAAAAGACAGTGTGAGTTCTGCCGTTATTTGCTCTGTTTCAAATCAATATTTCTTGATGTCTCTTTTGTATTCTTGACAGGTGAAGCTTAATAATGATAATCTTTATATCAACAAATGCTTTTGTACTACACAATTACAACTAATTTCAATCAAGCACTTGTCTAAAATTAGGTCATATGAATGGATTTTGGGTTTTGCATTATCTTCAATCCAACCCATTTAATAATAGGGTTCTTCTTAAGTAGGTGGCTCATGCCAGTCTTCCACACAGTGTTATCTTTAGCACTTGCAGCATCCACATGAAATTGCTCATGCTTCTCTTATATTCTGACCAAGCGCTGTATGGATTATCATCTTGTGTATCTTGTGAGACATGCATGTCTCAGTCCAGAAGAGAAGTGGCAAGATTATATACATCTCTTTTCCCACTGTTTCTGATATTACTGAGGGTTAGCGTTTCAAAGTAGAGGGGAGTAAACTTCAGTTAATTGGCTTCTACATACAGTAACTACCACTGAACAGTTGATAGGTCAAAGTCATTCCTTTTCTCTGATAACTGCTTATTTCCTTTCATCTCTCTCTCTTTCTCCCAATTTACCTTGTATTTTATTCACAGTATTTATGAAGCCTTAACTTTTTTACTGTCTCAGAAGCAGTCACTTCAAGTGCCTACATTACACTGGAAAAAGTGAAGGAGGGGGTGGTGGTGGCTGGTAATCGTTTTACTGGAGAATAAACAAGTGAAATCCACTGAATCTTAAAACTGTGTTTAATGATATGTTTCAGGAACTTCTATTACATCACGATGCTGAGGGACCCGGTGTCACGGTACTTGAGTGAATGGAAGCATGTCCAGAGGGGTGCGACGTGGAAAACTTCCCTTCATATGTGTGATGGAAGAAGCCCAACACCAGATGAGCTGCCTACCTGTTACGAAGGAGATGACTGGTCTGGAGTCAGTTTACAGGAATTCATGGATTGTAGCTACAACTTGGCCAACAACCGCCAGGTGCGCATGCTAGCAGACCTCAGCCTGGTGGGATGCTACAACTTGACTTTTATGAATGAGAGTGAAAGAAATATGATTCTTCTCCAAAGCGCCAAGAACAATCTGAAAAATATGGCCTTCTTCGGGCTCACAGAATTTCAGAGGAAAACGCAGTATCTCTTTGAGAGGACATTCAACCTGAAATTCATTTCCCCATTCACCCAATTCAACGTTACGCGGGCCTCCAACGTGGACATTGGTGAGGATGTGCGGCAACGGATAGAGGAGCTGAATTTCTTGGACGTGCAGCTGTACGAATACGCGAAGGACCTGTTCCTGCAGCGCTTCCAGTACTCCAAGCAAGAGGAGCATCAGAAGAACCGGCTAAAGAGGCGAGAGGAGCGGCGGCTGCTGCGGGAGCAGAGAGCTCATCAGTGGCCAAGGGAAGAGGCAGCAGAAGTAGCCGTTACTGAAGATTATAATAGTCAGGTCGCAAGGTGGTGATGCTCCTCCATCTTGACTAACCGATGAGAGTTTGTGCAACTTGGCTGCCTGGGAATTAGCCAAGGAAGGCTTAACGCTTTGGTAAATGAGACCATGTTTGACAACTACTCCTTCTTGTCTCAGTTTTTCTTGGTTTCTGCCAGTGAGGAGAATGTATTTTTTTCTCAATAGGCATTGATTAGTGTTATTAAACGGCAGTAGAATAGATTCCTGTCCAAAACGACTGCCTTCAAAGCCCTAAGCTATGAGGATGGGTTGAAGAGAGAGCTATATCCTTTGCATTAACAGATGTACCCTATACAATCTGAGCTACCAAAACTTGTGCAGACTTGAATGAAAAATTGGGGAAAAATACCTGGTTTGGTTCCTCTGTGACATGAGAGCTGGTTTATTTCATACTGTCCTTTGCAACTGTAGTGCGTAGCTTTCTAGTGAATGAAATGGAGGAAAGCGTATTGTCCTTCAAACTTCTACACGCTGCGTTTTGATTAAGGGAAGAATTTGCTGAGGTGATTAAAAAGACCTAGGAAATGTGGGATTGGGGCATCGCTTGTTCTGTTAGCCAGCAATCTGAGATGATTTATAAGTGAAGTGATGGAGAGGTTAGCTTATTTCTCTGCAGATGTTGAGAGTACCGAACCCAGCCATGTAGCAGCCGTCTTTCTGACTGCGTGTGGCAAAGGGAAAGCCTTGAGAAATGAGGTCTACGCAGCAGCTGGGCACACGTCGCAGAGATTATCTGGCTGGAGGCAATGAAATCAGCCTTCGCATTCACAAAAGGTGAAGAGGGGCCAAGCAAACTACAGGGAAGAGGAAAGAGAAGAGCAGGAAAAGCTTAAATATTAGTGTGACATTTTCCAGATTTGCTGTAAAAGCCTGGAGATATATTGTCTGTGAAGGTAGGCAGGTTTATGATATTGTCCATTAAAATACATTGATGCCAAGTGAATACAATTTAAATTGGTTTTCTCTCTAACTGCAGTAGTGGCTAGAAAAAAATTCAGCTTTCATTTTTATAGGATACGTAATGGATATGTGGAAAGTCTTGATATTTATTACTCTGTATGAAGATTCTTTGTAAATTTATTGTTTTCATGATGAGAGATCTGTATCTGTTTTTCTTCCTTGTCTAGAAAAAGATTCAATGGGTTCTTCCTCCACGTGTTACATCCTTGCGGCTAAACTGCATCTATTTATTCCAAGATTTTATGTTGTTCCATTCGTAATAGTGATATTTTAAAAAGAGGGTCCTGTGCACCATAGATCTTTTGAGAGAGTTTTTTTCCTTCTTCTTCTTCTAGAATAAATGTAAAGCATTAGGAGGAAATTTCTCTAAGTGCCTCAACGTGGCTGCTAAATCGAGATGCTGAAAGTATATTATTGCATGCATGAATGGCTTTTACCTTACAGATTTGCTAATTAGAAATACCAGAGTACCTGATGTGGATGCGCATTTGTCATTTATCTTCAAAATTCAAGCTTTTTATGCATTCGGTAAAAAAATAATGTGTTACAGAAAAAAGAGTCTGAATTTGAAAATTTGTCCCTTCATTTCCAAGTCTTTTTTTTTAGTGCATGCTGTATCTTCTTTTCTTCTGACAATGCTATTGCTACTCATCTATGCACAATATCAAAAATATGATCTAATGATCTTGCTGAGAATTAATGCATACAGTAATACATTAAACATGAAATATGATAAAGGCTATTAGGAAGTGAAGAGGGCTACCAAGATGATGCCTCATTATCAATGTAGTTTATTAGCAATATGCTGCTTTGCACCTGGTTGTCAATGTGCTACTTTTGGGGTGAGTAGCGGTGTTTTTTGGTCCGTAATACCTGTTCCACTGGTGGATCATGTGCATCTCCTCCCCCTTCCGCATTCAGAAGGGAGAATGCAGGACTGCACATCATTATTGTCCTGCCCATGCATGGCACGTCTGCCTTAGAGAAGAGTGGGGAGCTCTCTAGACTCCCTGGACGGTACCACTGGGATCCCCATCACCTGGAAGAAGCTCTCAGACCCCTCGCTCACATATGGACACCTACCTTCAGAGATATAAGTGGAAATGTTTACAGTCTAGGACTGAAGCTCACTCTGGGTGGCTGCAGGATGGCAAGGCCACGAAGAGCTAAGCTTAACTGGTATTACTGCACCTTTAGCGCAGTGCAGGTAATTTGCAGCGAGCTGCCATCTTACCTGCTGGCAAAGGGGCTTCAGGCTGGGCTGGCCCCGGCCCTGCAGAGGGAAGGAGCTTTCCGGCTGGTGATGCAGGGATGATGGGGAGCTGCTTCATCTCCCCGTTCCCAGGCCCATCGCTGCATCTTGCTGCAGACCCCACAGCAAGAGAGGGGAAGGATGCCTTTGGCACCCGATACGCCTTGTCGAGGATTTGCAGGTGCGCTCCTTGTTTCCATAAGTGCAGGGGGCTGGGGGTGCCCCAAAGGACTCCCCGGCAGAGGCAGAGGTGGGGTGGGCAGTGGTGCGGGGTGAGCGGGAGAGGCAGGGCTGGTAGGCAGGGCAGGGGGGCTTGGCAGGAGCAGGGCTGTGCAGGAGAGGAGCCAGCCACATAGGAGGGAAGGTGCAAGGCCAAATTCTCATTAAGGAAGAAGATACGCGAGGCAGTAGAATCAGTCCCAGCCCGTCTTTGGTGTAAAGCTTCCCTTCTTTTTCAACCTAAGCACGAAAACAGGGTCCCCTTCCTTGCATCCCTGCCTCTTTCCCCAGCAGGCCACCTCTCTGCACTGCTCATGGCAATGGGGGCCTCGTTTTTCATTTAGAAAATGCAGTGTTATCTTTTCAGGGGAGAGAAGAGAGAGCTCAGAAATTGTTCCCTGCAGCCTCACCAGTGACTGTAAGTATCAGTTTCAGCTGTCTTAAGCACACCAACTGTTCTCCAGACTATTCTTTCTGCCTGACACAAAACAAAGCCTAGTGAGGAAAATCGAAGCAGTCTTTGGGTGGTTTACATTAGCTTTAATAGTTTGGCAAGACCTTAATGCGATGCCTAACCTTTTCGTCAGTCATTTCCCAGGAGACAGGATTAGAGTCCTGAAGAGCTGCTAATGTGCTGTAGCATCTATGTGAACAGGATTTGCCTTAACACTTGGGATTTAGTTAAAATTGAAATTGGTTTGTTGGGTTTTTTTCCCTGGAGCCTGTGTAGCAGATATCCCTGGTGTGCAGGAGCAGTTGCGGGGGGGTCAGCCAGCAGCTGAGATCTTGCCCAGTGCCCCTGGGACTGAAGGACCTGGCATCTCCTTCCCAAGCTCCAGCAGTAGATCCAGCAAACTCACTGCACCAACACCACTGTTTTTCTTTACAGAATTTCCTGGCGCATGAAAAATAAAGCAGTTTGGAAATACTTTCAGGCTGACTTCTAAGACACAGGCTTGCGGCTTTTTTCCTCCTGGGCGCTGCGCCCGAAATAATGTAATGCAAAAGCAAAATAAAGGCCCTGGTTCATATCTCTGTCACTCCAGGTTTTCATTGCTCTGACAGCACGGACTTCACTGTAATTACACTGGCTCATATAAGATTGGAGTGCAGCGTGTTTCTTTTAAAACCTTTGTGAGCAACAACACTATAGGATTTCTGTCCATCTTCCTGGCGTTATTTTGTTGCTTGAACAAGGCAATTTGGCTTCTGCTACTGTGGTGCTGAAACAAATCTCATTCTTTTGTAATGGAGATGTACTTGCTAATCTCTCCCATCACATCCTCAGCACTGGCTGCCTTTTCCAGTTATAATTCACTGTAGGCTTGGAGCAGACAGAGAAACATGCTGTGTCATTAAAACTTGTTCCTGGTAATTCGATGTCTAGTCCAAGAACTCAGCCTATTGCCTATGGGCCATACTTTATTAAGGAATGAAAATTTGTCCTCTCTTCCCCACTTATCAGTGCTAACAATAAAAAGCTTTCTCACCATGGGGAAAGAAAAAACCACTGTTTCTGATGTTGGGTATTCTTCACTGCGGTTGTGTTAACAGTGAGGCTGTGATAGCCATGCTAGGGCTTCTACCCAATATGCAATAGTTATTTCCAGTTCACTAAAAACAGAAGTACAGAACAAAAAAGTGATTGAAGTCAGATCCTGAGCCACACTTCCTAACTGCAGCACATCCATTCAACCAAACCAAACGGCAGGTCACATCACCTTTGCATCTGGAGATTTTTCAGATTTGGCATCCACTACTAAACCAGGAGGTTTCTCAAGACGGCCTTCGCGTTAACACATGCTTCCTTCTGCACTAGTGGGTTCTTGTTTCCCACCTGCAGTCTTGGATCGGTTATGAGCACTGATGTTATAAATCTTATCTCACTGACCCTTTTTTTCCGCTCCGTTACTGTTCCCCTAGTATATGTGGAATTACTCTTTTTCGGTCTGGGATAAGGAATATCTTGTTTCCACGCTGGTGGAGACTACCCTGTACGAGATGAACAATCACAATAAAACCATTCTGCTGGAGCAGATTGCTGTATCCTCCCTACACGTGGAAAAGCATACTTGGAAAAGGTACCCAGTTTGCACTGAAACACTTCTTTCAGCTTGGTTCTTGTAATACTTTCTTTGTTGATATTTTGTGGAGGGAAATGGGTTCCATAGCCTAACAATGTCCTTGTCTTTCTTCTTGGCCATATCACTAGCTCTGTAATTTCAAATAATTGTTGGAAGTGAAAAAAAAACAAGGGTTCCCATCAGTTGCCATATTTAAGATGAAAGGGTAAATTAATAGGCTGTAAATTACTTTATTCTTTAGGAATTTTCCTTCTGTTTATGTGCAATAATGTGTGTGAACTCTGCGACTAAGAGATTGTATTGTGAGTAACCATATCTACTTTTATTCCTATTTACAAGATGGTTTGTAGACCTAGGGATTTTCATTGATGTAAAGCACAATTTAATGAATTATTTAATGTGTTTAACCATTGTGATGTCAAAAGCAATTGTTTTCATATATTTATTTGTTGGTGGTTTTCTGTAAAATGATGCTCATTAAGAAATCTGTTAAAAATGAAGAAGTTTTGTTGAATATTGTTGGGTCCATGAATTACTTATGAGCAACAAATAAATATTGTTTGCATTTTTGAAACACTAAAGGTTCCATCTTATCTACATAACCATAAAAATGACTAAAAATGCTTCTGTTGGGCCAATTTCAAGCATTAGTAAAGATCTGCCGTGACCATAATTATGTTTTTTTAACAAAATGTACATGGAGGAAAAGCATGCAGATATAACTTACTATTTAATTATGTTGGGGCCCAATACCAAATCTTTTTATTCCAATTGACTTTGGTGGGCTTCATCTCAGATTGAATTAAGACAGGAAACTTGAAACTCGAGTAGTCACCAGCACTAATTCAAGTGACCCCCGTGTCAGAATTAAGTATGCAAATAGTGGTAGTGAATTCATTGGACTTCATTTCTACTCCAGCGGCACTGAGGACCGGTCCAAACTGTCAGGATAATCTCAAGAGCTGCTGTGGGGAAGGATGAGAAGTTGCAGTCTGTTGCCCCACCATTAGCCTCGTATGAGTGTTCTTATCTTTTCTGAGGGACCTTGGGAGGAGCTGAGTGCTTATTCAGCCATACTATTTCTTGTAAGTGCATGAATACAGTGAACTAGGACAGGGGTGGGAGCATGGAGGAGCATGGACAGACTTGGGTAAGGAGGAAACACTGACCTCTCTTTTGCAGAGTAACTGAGGCCCCCTGTTAGGTCTGCTCCTTCCAAGAGTAGTCCAGGACCCTGTTCTGTTTTATGAGACCAAAACTTCTTCACATTTCTCGATTTTCCCAACAACAAGCCTTGCAGACATACCACATCCCTGGAGGTGAGTCTGGTTAAAAGAGAAGGCCATGCTGTGGCAAATTAGGATGGAGTGAGCATGACCTACCCCTTTTTGACCAAAGTCAACTGACCTCTGCTAAGTAAGTGCTGTGGAAAGCTGTATTTATGGTAAAAAAAATATATATAGTCTGCATGAGAAATTACTCTTGGGACACAACAAAGACCACATTTGATGTGGGTAGCAGAAGAGAGAAAGCTCTCAAACATTCTGGTTAATTTTGTTTTCTTAATTGGTGTTCACAGCACCTTAGATTCAAACAGCTACTCTTCAAAAAGCACCATGGTAAGCAGGAGCTGTTTGAGCCTATAGTAATTTATTTATTTTCATATCAGTCTCCCATTTTTTATTTCTCTAGCTCCATTCACTTCAAGACTGAATTCATCTGTACTGCCTGTTTGCTCTTGAAGTCTTCATATATGTGTATGTATATGCATCTGGACTCTTAGTATATCAGAGAGCCTTATGACCAGGTTAATAATCATGAAGAACTAGGTACAATTATACACGTGCCTTGCAAGAGGACTGTGTTAAATAACCTTTTGTAGCCCCGTTCAGTGCTATTAATGAAACCCCTCTGCAAGTTTATATTTTCATGCCACGCATACTTGTGTTAGGATATAACATTTTAGGGAAGCAAAAGGGTGTCTGTAGATAGTGGTGGTAGTATCTCATTGCTTGCTTGGTTGCTGCTGTGAAACAAGCTTAGTTCCTGGGAGACAGATGTCAGCCTCTGGAAACTCATACTATTGTTTGAACCAAATGCCCAGAAGCTGATGGCTGAGTGGGCATGAAGGCTGGATCCTGACAGTGAAAGCCAGATGGCACAGGGAGTTTTTACTACTGGGAAGCAATTCAGGCTGCTAAACAGAATCATCCAGTGCTGTTTATGGCGCCCTGAAGTTGCCCACCTGACCTTCAGCTGCTGCTCCAGAAGGATGCAGGTGTCAGAGTAGATGTTTTGTAATATATGTAAACCCTGTGCAGATGTCTCAGATAGCTGCAGTTCCTCAAGACTTACAGCTAGGAACCCAAATAGCTCCCACAGTGTTTGTACCATTTGGGGGCATCACTTGAGACAATCTGCAAGCTGAGAGTTCGTCATCAACAGTTGTGAGCACAAAATTAAATGCACTTCAGGGTAGTGTGAGTGATGGAGGAGCAAAGTGAATGTTGTTACATCTCTGGGTCCTGCACTCTGGTGAAAGCAGTTATGAAGCCGGGGCAGCAAGATGGTAAATGAAATAAATGTCTGTATTGCTGATAAGGAGAAATGGATTTTGCCACCAGACGACAGATAACTTTTTTCCACATACATGGTTACATTTCAAGAAATACATCAGAAAGTTGTACTGTAATATGCAGTTTAGGGTACAGTTAAAGAGTGAGACTCAGCATTGCTGGACTGTGTTACGCATGCCTGGAGAAAGGCTTTGATTTTTAAGGTTTCATTCACATTTATTTCTGTTTTACCTGCAGAGGCTATACAAGGTGTGACACCTTTCAGCATTTCCTAAGAAATTTGTGAGTATGCCCCTAAAATTCTGAATATGAGCAAGTGGGATTAGACAATATGGAGGTAAGTCAATGACTTACAAATCTTACTGTCCTGTAAAAGCACAGAGTGCTGAAACCGTGTAACGGTGTGAATAAATAAGGCCTGCCCTACTCAGACAAGGGGGCAACTGCAGGAGTTTGTCTGCTGAGTAAGCAGCTCACCACTTCATTGTGAAACATATTGAGTGAGACTCCTTTCACATAAGTAGAGGTCAGCTGGCAGCCAACATCCTCGTGTAACTGCTGGGGACCTTCTTATGGGCAATGGAGGCAAATGGACTTTCGGGGCACGAGCTTCTGGCCTGCTTTAGACATTTACGATGGGGTAAGACGAATCTCATCCCAGAAATGGCTCCTTCCCCTCTCTGTTCATAAACAGGGGGAAACAATCCCCAAATGTAGTTTAGAGAAGGTAGAGCCTCAGCTGTGCCGGAGGACGAGGGGGCAGCACTTCACTTTTGGAAAGACTGCACTTGAAATGGAAGTAAGGCTTCCAAGCGGATAGGTGTAGAGACATTTGAAGATGCAACAAAGATCAGAGAGGGAGAATTAAGGACCGAGAGAGCTGATCTGGGGACCCTCTGTACAAAGATGATGATCGAAACCACTGTAATGAGTGAGGTAGCAAAGAAATAGGAGGGAAGTGGAGAGGCGTGCGAGCATCAGAGAGCCAAAGGGACACCCACTGCAAAAGGCAAGCATGGGTGTGAAGGTCCCCTGAAAAATCTGCTTTGCTATGCAGATTTCAAGGGAATAATTGGCCGTTGATTTTGGTGGATTTCTGTCTTACTCAGAGATCTTCATACTGAGTATTTAACGTATCCTCAGGCCCAGCATCTTGAGGCAGGGTCTGCAGGGTCATACGAAACTGCCCATGCTCTGCCAAAAGCAGGCAAAGTCACCCAGCAGTCCCTCTGGGATTTCACTTCCACGGCATGACATCCAAGTGACAAACAAGCAGCCCTCTATTGCCACACAGATATGCAGAGACAGAGCGATGTCTCTCTTTGTCTACGCCAAGTTTAGTGTCACGTTTGCTGTTTCAGCTGTGAGACTGGAGATCTGGGGCTGGTGATGCTTATGATAAGCAGTGATGATAATGTCACAGCTACAGAAGTGAGAATGTTTCTGACTAACAAGATGCGAGAATATGCATGCAAAAAAATGGCTGGATATTAAATTGGGAAACAAAACAACCCTAGGTGAAATCCATCAGCAACACACCAAAATAAAACTTTATCATTACTATAATTAACATTGGAATCTGACTGGCCTGCAGATGGATGGTGTTCCAGTCAGGACAGGGTTTCAGCAAAGGGATCATGTGAAGAAAAACACTGCCAAGAAAGCATGAGCATTGTGGAAGACTTTAATGCTGCACAGCTCCAGATATGGTCCCAGGGAGTGGTGGGATTAATACGCGCATGTGTGTGTATGCTTGTGTCTGCATGCCCACGTGTGCACACACATGGTGTCTGTCAAAATGCCACTGCTGGCAATTTCTGTAGAGTTTGGATTGATTCCTATGTGCTAAACCCATATGCTTTGGATTCCCAGTCAGAGAGAGACCAGCCATGCATCTGCCTTTGTTTTGGGGGATATTTTTATGTAAGGACCAGATACAGAGAAACAGTCCTCCATCCAGCACAAACTGCTGAGAACAGGAGCTTTTCCTCACCTGCAGTATTGCCAAAAGCTCACCAATGGCTTGCTAGCTTGAGAGCGTCCATCCATGAGATGGAGTCGCATGAGCTTTCTGTTCTGTCTCCATTTTTTTTAAATGCTTGCTGGTGGTAGCAAATGGTTATGCAGAACATAATTCTAAGACAGTACTCATTTCAGAGATGAAGGTAGAATAAGAAATACTAAATCTCTTCCCCAGTCCCCCACCATTCTTGGTGTAGGATTTGTGTCAATGGCCTCTCAGGGACTGATGCTTCTTCCAGCTAATCCTTTCCTCTGCATCAAGCTGCTTTTATGAACCATGGAGCAAGTCCCTATCTCAAGTTAGCTTCTTCGGACCTTAGCTGGTCTCACAGCGTTCCTTGCTTTCTCTCACTCGCTTTGTGAGTCCCTTTGACTTCTGATAGACTCACACAAGCACTTAGTTCCTGTGGCCGTCAATGAACTAGGAGCTCTTCTCAGCTTCTGGCTCCCAGCTCAATACTGGGGGGGGGGCATAGGGATGGATACCCTTGCCCCCTCCAAGCATCCTGCTCTCCACGCAAAGAAGACAAGAACAGATGGGCAACCCCAGTTGTAGTGAGTCGTGCAGTGACCAAGACTTTGGGATGCGGCCTCAGCACTGACCATCTAAATTGCACAACCATAGGTTTGCTCAGCTGTATGTTTGTGAGAATTAAATGGCAAATAAATGAGTTGCAGTTTATGAAAGGTTTAGCTCAACAATCATAGGGTGTTTCATCTTCTGTTTGGACCAATTGGGTAGCTAGCTCAGCAGATCATGGGCTGAATTTAAACTTCTTCTCCTGGGTCTGAGCCAGGCTTGTCTTTGCCAGATTTTGTTTTAAAGAAGCATCTTTATTTATAAACTACAAGCAGAATTTATCAGTCAACATTGTTTATGCCACATTTAAACCTATTTAAATAAATGACAAAATGGGATAAGTATGTGAAGGAATGAATATGTAGGAAATATGTATTTCTGGTACTCCTGGGCAAAATATGCAATCTCATTGAGTCATAATGGTCCCAGGCTTGGGAATTCTAGGCACTAGTAGAGGGTGATTCATCTCCTGAAACACCTACCTAAAACAGGACATACTAATCTGCCTTTTTATTTCTGTGTACTACAAAGGGAGGTAAACTGAAGAAACCTAAAGCAGATTAATTGTATTGGTGGACTCTAATTTATCTGCTTTGATGCCATGCCCACTGGACCCTGTATATTTCAAGCTTACACTGACCTCTTTAATGTAATGGAGAAATCAGGATTTGCTCACCTCCCTCTGCCAACAACATCCTATGAACAAAACCATAGAGATTTACATTAAAAACAGATTTTGGAAGAGCTAAACTAGGGCCAACTAGATCTGCATCCTCTGTCTGGTAGTGGCCCAAGTGGCTTCTTGTGAAAGCAGGAAAGCATATATATATATGAATGAGATCAATTGTCTCCTAGCTGCCAATCATCTTCAGGTCAAGGACTCCTTGACCAAACTTAGAATCTCTGAATTTAACAGGGCTTTTTTTCTTCTTTGAATTTACCTAGTTGCTTCTTGAACTTAAGTAAACTTCTAGTACCTTTAGCAAAGATTCTTTTGTCGTAACTGTGAATAAAGTTTCATGAGTGCAACAGGAAACTACCTCTTTTGATTGTTTAGAGTCTGAGACCTTCTAGTTTCATGTAAGCCTGCCTAGTTCTTACATTGGAAGAGATACTGAACAACAAGGCCCTGCTCATCTTCTTGCAACTCCTGATTTCATGGTCCTCTGTCATAACCCTTCTCCTATGTGTCTATACCAGGTGAAAGCACATAAGACTGTTCCGTAAGCATCCATGTCTTTGATTATCCTGGTTGAGCTTGTCTGCAGCATTTCTCTTTCTGCTACATCTTCCTTTGGAAATGGGAGGACCAGGGCTGCCCACAGTACTCAATACAGAAGCACACCAGGGATTTGTACGGTGAATGCAAGTGATGTTTTCCACATTGTTTACTGTTCCTTTCATAATATTTCCTAGAATTCAGGGCTTATTTTCTGACCAGTTCTGAGCACAAATCTGATGTTTCAGTAAAATTATCTGTTGTAATGACAAGATCTCATTTCCAAGTAGCAATAGTCAATGCAGAACTCAGCACAGTGTATGAAAAATTGATTGGTTTTTTTTCCCCCCACGTGCCTCACTTGAAATTTATCTAAGCTGAATTTCATCTGTCATTTTATTGCTGTCACTCCATGTCATGAGGGTCTTCTGCAATTCACACTCAGCCCTTGTCTTTAGCACCCTGAATAATTTAGCAGCTATTCTCCAGCATAGATTAGTGTCCCCAGAGCTCATTCTGCAACCTGCCTAGGCAGCAGGGGAGCAGAACTTGAGGCAAGCCGACATAACAACCCAGTAGCAGATATAAAGGCTTCATTTGCCTTCCCAACCATTTTGATGAAAGTGCTGAGATGTATGCTGCCATTCTGCTGCTCTCACCATGGAGCTGAAAAATCAGTTTTTATTAGTGTTGAAATTGCTTTTCACACAGGTTGCCATAAACAGAAAGGTATTGCTTTTTGGTTCGTACTTTTAGCAGAAAGTCATACTGAAAGGGTGTTTAATCCCCTTTCTCATCTGTATTCTCAGATTCTTTAAAAAACTTTTAAAATTATATCGCTGCCTCCCTCTTTCACACACAAATTTTGGCAAAAATGGAAATTTCTGACTTTCCAGCGCATAAGCATCTCCCGTCTTCACTTGGTCTCTCTGCTGTAAGGCTATAAACAAAGACATATTGAGTGAGCTGGCAGTGAAATTACAGAAACCTGAAAAGGTCAGAATCTTAAATCATAGATCAGATAAGACAAAGAATTTCAGATATCTCACAGCAAATAAGGTACGGAGAATGTGATGAACACTGTGTATAACACAGCATGAAACCATATAGGGAAAAATGTGAAGTGCTGTAATCTTCCTTTTCTGATTTAATTTGCTCCAACTGCATTTAGAAATTATAGCAAAAATGCATTGATAGCCGCATTATTATTTACACGCACTAGGAAGCAAGGCTGAGCTACATGCAGAGATTGTCAAGAAGGGGCGGGGGGGGTGTGGTTTTCGTTCTGCAAAAATCTCATTAATTGTGTTTTGGTTTGGAAGCTCAAAAATCAAACTTGCCACCCTAGCAGCTGCCAGAAAGATATAATTACAATGATTTAATGCTTATATTTCAATAACGTACAAGAACTGAGGCTCGTTTACTTCTCTGGATGTCTGCATTAGGGAGACATGAGTGAGGAAGCACTCACTCTAGAAGCCATAGAAAGTGGGATCAGCCCGGATACCTTGACACAGCCCAGTCTGTATCTGTGGTGGTTTTTCTCCAGGAGTGTGCAGATGACCCAGGGCTGGTGCTCAAGGATACCAAAGCCATTTTGAGGTAAATAACCCCGATTCCTCACTTGTTGGAAGCAAGCCAGCCTTCATCATGAGCAAAAGCCAGTTTCATAAACCAGTCCCCCTAAGATCCCAGGTTAGGAGGAGAAAAGTAGCAGCTGGAAGTTAGGTGGACATCTTTCTCCTTGAGGTCAGTTACTGGAGAGCGACAGGAATTGGAGGCGAGCAAGAGATGGCTGGAGAAAGGAGCTGTCGCAGAGGGAGTTGGGCAACTTTTTGGGTGAAACCATCCCTCTTGCTTTGGCCTTTTCTCTGGAGAGGCAGCAGCTGCCTGGTTCCCCTCTGCTGGCAGGGCAGCCCCAGGGTCAGGCTGGTTTACAGCAGAAGAGAGCTGGAGAAGAATCAGGTTAATAGATTTTGGCAGTATTGTGGAGTGTATTTTCTTCAGCTTTTTCCGGTAAGGCTCAAGGACAAGAACTTGTAACGTTTCTTCTTAAAATATAAGACTTAACTTCTTATTTATGAGCTGCTTCTGAAACTGAAAATGTCTCGTAGCCTTACTTCAATATCCCGGTGTTTAGCCTAGCCTATAAATAATACAGCAGTATGAGGAGATCCATTTCCACACCAAGGCTGTAAATACGTAACGGATATTGATACAATCTCTCTCTTCAAGCAGGCAGGAAAAGCTGCCTGCCCACAGGTATGGGGTGACTCTGGAGTGGGTTTGGAGGGTCAAGGGGGGTTCTTCTGCCCAGTGGGAATTTTGGGTTCTGGTTGCTTCATGCACCTAGTGCACTGGTTTGGCTTTTACCAAAATCCCAGGCAAGGCACCTCAAGCTGACAGATGTTTTAAGGTCTGCAACAATATACCTGACTTTGCTTCTTGATGGAGAGTTAATTCAAGACTGTTAATTAGCAGTGAGCAAGACAATCTGCCTGCAACCCCGAGCTCCTCCTTGCCCCTCAATGGGGTGAGGGATGCAGCATGGAAAAAAATCACGTGTTGTGCCTGTGCACTGCCCATCGAGAGAGTCCCTTGGAGGTTTTTGAAGTATACCCCAATATATCACCCAAACCTCAGATTTAACATAAAACTTGCTGAGACAACGTCTACCCCTATGCAACTTCACTGATAGGAAGAAAGGTGTGCTGCAGGTACGTTTTTCCATGCTCTTCACTGCACACTAAAAACTTCTTTAGGCCATGTGTCATTCACATGCACGAAATTACAACGGACCTTCCCTGCAAGCCGCCCACTTTCTGGTTTAACTTTACAGTTCATCACAGCGAAACAGGCCCAGAGGAAGGAACGGAAGGGATCAGGACCCGCTTTTGGGGAGGAAGTTGCAGTGACACAAGGCAGGGAGGAGGGGAGCCGAGAGGGTCTTGCAGGACACCAGGTCAAACGCGTAGGAGGCAGGCAAAATCAGACTCTTCATGAAGAAAGTGTTCGCAGTAAGCAAAAGCTAACCACACTCAGTACTTTCAACCATGTGGAGAAAAAACACCAGGCTTCCTGATTCCGCTGGAAAAATGTTTTCAGAGAGGTCTGTAGAGCTAGCAATGTGGTCTTGAAGTGCAGTAATCAAAACAGACTAATCTCAGGGACCAGGAATAGTATTTTCTAGGCTGTAATTAGTCAGTAAGCTCTCTGCTGATTCTCTCTTCTCAGTGCCCTCCCTTTTCTGGCAAAAATTGTTAAAACCCCCAAAATCTTTGTTCAAACACTTAAACCTGTGAAGACCCCCACTGTTCCCAGAAATAGTGTAATTAGAGCGCATGGTCATGTAGCTTTCAACTTTGCCTCTTAGATATTAGTAAAATGTTTGAATCTCTGATTAAAAAAATAAAATCCAAGGGACAAAAGCTGCTCTCTGTTGATGCCAAGAGCAGCCCATGGAGCAATTACTATTTAAACTCCGTGGTAACTGTCATGCCAAGAGGCCAGAAGATCTTTAGTCCCTGAGAAAATTATCAGGGACTTAGAAAAGGCAAGAGAGACACCCTTTCTTTCTCTCTGCTCATCAAAGATGTGAGGCAACTCCAAGGAGCCATGTGTGTTAACCCCATCATTGCTGCAGCTATATGGAAAGCAGGAATGGCTGCACAAATTCCTCCCTCAGATTTGCTCTGTGCCCTGATGGCTTGCGAGAGCTGTAAACTTTCGTCTGGACAAGGATTTGTCAGCTGTTGTTTTTAATCTGCATCATTAGTGGGAAGACCATTAACAAATTGTACACTGCAATGTGTCAGTAAGTTTACATCAGAAGTCATCTGTTTGTGGGAGTCACAGGAGTCCCACGTGGCGCTTACAAGGACTGCAAACAAACAGAAAAACAAAATCACAGACCCTTCCAGCAAATCCACGTTAGAGCAAGCGACAGCAAACAGCCCAAGGTCTGCATCCTAACACGCTGCTTTCGCTAGTCCCCATCCTTCCCTGTGTAAATTTACTGCATCTGTGCCTGGCTAAAACCCAGCCCTAATCCTGCCTCCGTGTAAGCGGCTGTGTGACCTGGCCCTGGCACTGTGTAGGGCTGCTCATGTGTATCAGGTGGAACAGAATCGGGGTGTCTTTTTATATTATGCTTGTTCTCCTCTAACAGGGGAGACGCCAGGTTTGCTCTCCCCTGCCTGCATACCCTGACCCACAGTCTCCCCCACACCGGAGCCAGCGGTTGGGTGGCCACCAGGTAGATGGCAAACGCTGGAAGACCTGGAGAAGGGGCTCAAGCTGACCCCCACTCCCTCTGTGGGTGCTCAAGTGCCTGACACCGGGGAACAGGGAGAGAGGGAAGACTGGGGCGGATCTCTTCCAGCAGCACCTTGCAGGGAGACCGCAGCAAGCACAAACCCTGCCGGTCTCCAAGGGTACATTGGTATTCACCGTAGCACAGTGGCTCTGGATGTTACCAAGCCTAAGTTTGCTAAAGATAACTGGTGAATAAAGACACTGATTAAAAAGGAAAAGCAGGCAAGAGAGGGTTAATAGCTTCTGTTCGAGCAAACTTGGCTTTTTGGTTATTGCCCTTTTTTGAATTCAGAGTATGGAAATATATTAACTTTCAGTGTCCGGGTTTGATTAGATAGATACCTGAGCTCTGCCTTTTCCCTAGGATGTATCACTAAAATGGTATTTCCTTTTTAATTTACTCTAGACATGACACCTTGTCTTCTTGCTCAACTTGCAAGATATTTTCCCAGGCTCTCCAGGTGACTATTTACCTGTTGGAACATTTACATTGATGCTCCAGCGTGGGCAGCTGCTCTTGGCAGCTTTCCTTTCGGATGCAGTGGGCCAGACTTTGAACTTTTTCAGCTTGAAAAGGTCAGACCATTACAGAAACTTACAATTTTTAATTTGGTAACTTCTGGGGGGAGCTGAATGGTACTCACTGAACAAATAAATTAGCGTGAGACTGACTGCTTTAACCAAGCTGCAGTTGTCATTTGGGGGAAGAAGTAAATTAATTCCAATAAACAAAGAGAAATCCTTGATGCCCTTCTGACAACACTGGGATCTCAGTGAGGAGGGAGAGAAATTTAGCTTATTAATTGTTTAAGGCTTTGGCAAACTCCCGAAGTTTATAGTTTCTGTTTGGGTAACACTAATGTTTTGCAGTTATGTAGACAAAGGAGACTCTCAAACATTGACAGCCGCTTCGCCATGCAGTGGTGGTGCGACACTGCACATGGTGGGACGTTGCACGTGGTGGGACATTGTGCGTGGGACATCACCCCCTTGGGAACAGTTACAGCAGTTTGGGCAGCTCGTGGCCACAATATCTCACAGAGGAGGCAAATCAACCTTGCGCAGAGAAAGCTGGCTGGGTGTCATCATGGCCACACCAACACAAGGTTATGGGAAAACTCATGCCAGAAGCATGTTTCCTTGTAGACGAACCCTAAGGTTTGGGGGTTTGTGTTGTTTGTGGGGTTTTTTTCTTGACGATCTGGTAAAGCCTGTCTAATTGAGTGGCTTGGGCTTTGTCTCTAGTTAGTGAACACTGTACCTCCGCTGCTGAACTAAACAGGCCAGAACATGCCCACGGCACATCCTTGCTGGCATCCTGCCTGCTGTGCCCATGCCACTCAGCACCCTCCTAGGCGTGCCCAGGCAGGGTGGTTCAAACCCACAGGTCTTTCTTCCCAAGAGCCTGGCATGGTCGTCCATTCAGCTGAGGGCAGAGTCGAGCTGAAGGGGGAGGAGGAGGGTGAATAGCAGGTAAGCAACCTTCTCCTCTCCATTTTCAGCTGAGCTGGGGGACCGTGAAGGAGATGATAGCCTCTTAGATGCTCATCTCAACAAAGAAGAAATTTGGGTATCTGTATTTCCTAGGGAGAGTGGTTGCTGAGGTCTGTGGATTTGTCTGGGTTGCCCTCTTTACTTCATTTCCATGCAGAGGGGTTTTTTGGTTCTGACCTCATGTTCTTTTTGCCACAGAGATCTTACTTTTAATCTTGGTTTGCTTTCAATTTGAAATATCCAGCACGAAGAGACATACTTTCTTACACACAAGCTGCCGTTTCAAGGCTGATGCTTGGTACGCGGCTCTCTCACTTTAGCATTGTTTCAGAGATCTCACTCCATCTCCGAGGACATGCCTTAAGCACTAGCAAATGCAAGATCCAGGCCTGTGGGTAGGTCAGTCTAACATGAGATAGACCTAAAAAATGGCAGGGAAAACATTACCATTCTTTTCCATCAGGATTGGCTTGAATACGAAGAGAATTGATTCCCCCATGCCTACCATTAAGATCTGAATCATCTTGTCTTATGTTTGCAAACTATACCCTAGGTGTACATGGAGCCATCTGTTGCAGTCACCATCTCTGGGTCCCTGCTGAGGCACAGGAAACACACGTGAGAACATAGCTCTGTAACCTGCTGCGGGCTGAACCTAAGCCACCAGCCAAATAATGGTTTTGAAAGAGGACACAAGTCCATCATTGGTACTGAGAAAGGTCAAGACCTGGTCTTGGCCAGGCAGGTCCAGTGCAATAGCACAGCACCTCCTGCTTGAAGAAGTCCAGCATCTAATGGCTCTGCTGACGAGGTGCTTGAGAGGAGGACTGTGCAGGGAGAAAATCGTGGGATTTGGAGGAGTTTGACTGTCGGAAATAGAAAGGGTTGTGGGGGTGAGGAGAGGATGGTAAGGTAAGATGGGGGGGGGGGTTAATCTACATAGCTTAATTCAGTTTCTGTTTTGTTAAAAGTGGAAGCCATGTTAGGTTTAGGACCTCCCGAACTTATACTTGGGTTAATACAGAAGCTATTATTTAGCATAACACGGCCCTTATCAGAACTGGGGTAATAGAGCATTTAATGTTTCCTTTCAATAAAACTGGATATGAGACCCTTTGTCCTGTTCTCCAACTGGCTAGATATATCACATCACATTGGTTTTAAGCTCTATTCTGTAAGTCAGCATTCAAAGTCATGCAATCTGCCAAGCAGGTGATGAATATCAAGAAGGTTTCTGGGAAAACTATGGCAAGTAGAATTCTTTAGCTACTGTAATTGATATGGCCTGTCTTAAGAAATAATAAACACTATGTTTTTAGGGAGCAGAAGTCTGAAGACAGAAAAGCCCTTTGGAGGAGAATTGTGCAGGGGACAGCAACAGAACAGCAAGTTAAAACATAGGTTGTCCTGCCTTTCACGTCATGAGGTGGTCAACACATTGGTCAACACAAACACACGCAGGCTATACTGTTGTTAAATATACATTGCTCAAGAGCTACAAAGGCCTTTCCTAGTGCCAGAGCCCTGCATGTGGTGATGCCTGGCCTAGCTGTTCAGTTTGTTAGCCCACTGCTGAAATAATTGATAGTAAGTGTATGTTGTGGCATTTTCTGCTGATGATTTCTGACAAGGTGAGATAGAAGTTGCTCTCCCTTCCCATGAATACCGCTACTTATCAGAGCTTCAAACGTGGGGCTCGAGACTTGGTGAACAGTTCGTCTGATGAAAGCATTTGTCCTAAGCGGTTGTTTAGGATGTGGGAGGTATGGGCTATGACTGTTTTCATTTGCACAGTAGTTACCTACTCATTGTAGCTCATGGATCTTCCTCTGTGGCCAGATCTTGAGTGTGCTTCATGCACAAGGCATTACAGGCTCTCCAGCATGCTATAGTGAAATGTCATTTTGGGGATGATTCAATTCCTGGGTCCACAGCAGCTGCTTTGTGGGAGCATATTGAAATGGTCCTGCAAAGTCCTGGCAGATGTCTGAATTTATAGTGTGAGCAGGAATTGCCGCAACCATTAAACATAGGTAACAGCAGGTGTAGTTTTGTAAGGGAAGGTCCCAGCTCAGTGGGTTGCAGTTCTACTGCAGCAGGACATGAGACGGTGGCAAAAGAGAAGGATGGGTGGGCAGGGCTTGCACAAATAACACCTGCACCACAGCTTGCACTTTGGCCCCCTGGGAGATTGGGTTGCCCAGCTCATGTCTGCATGGTCAGATGCTGTCACCTCCTCCCAAACCAGGCTGACTTCACCTGGGAAACTTGTTAGGAGCTGCTCCTGGACTGTGCCAGGCCCTAAACTACCCCCAGACAGTGTCTGGGAGAAAGCCATGTCAGACCTGTGCTGGGGAGCACATTAAGAAGGCAACAGCACCTCGGTTTGGCCCTGGCCCACTTTACACCACTAGTGTAGATGTAGCCAGCTGCCTTCTCCAGTCCTTTACAGAAAATGGCTCCTAGGCTTGCCCAGTCTGAGCCAATGGGCCTGAGCAGGATGGGAGACGCCGGAGATGTTTGCCCGAGACCTTGAACAGCTGGCGGGAGCAGTAAGTAACTTGTTAAAAAAAACCCAAAAGATATGTATGTTCATCACAGCGTGCAGGTGCCTGTTCTGAAGAGGACAGCATTTGAGGGCAAAGATTTCCACTCCTCCCAGGAGTTTCTGCAGTTACAACTTAGCAATAGGTACAAAGAGCGGTGGTGATTGAGGAGTCTGGGTCACAACCTCATAAAAGAGTTTGATAAGGAAAGAGAGAGCAAAGCAGGCTTCCTTCAGCTGCCAGACGTCTCTCTGACCAGCAGCAAAATGAGTTTGACTAGAGCATAGCGGGGCTGCTTCATTTCAGGAGTTCAGATTTCCTTAGAGCAGGTGATAAAGCAGAAAAGCTGAAAAGGAAAAATTTCTTTACTGAGAGAATGGTGAAGCATTGGAACAGGCTGCCCAGGGAGGTGGTGGAGTCACCATCACTGGAGGTGTTCAAGGAATGTGTGGACATGGCATTGTGGGACATGGTTTAATGGGCATGGTGGTGTTGGGTTGGTGGTTGGATTTGATGATCTTACAGGCCTTTTCCAACCGTAGTGATTCCATGATTCTGTGATTCTGTGAAAAGTGTCTGTGGTCACAAGTCCCTCAGCATAGCTGCTCTTATCTTGTCAGCCACGCTCTCCATTTGCTCCTCTATTGCCCAGGGACGCCCTGCCGTCTGCACCCTGTCTGAGACCCAGGACCTCCCTGCTGACACCCATCGCCCCATCCCCTGTCTAGAGAGACTGGAGGTGCGGCAGAAAGCCATTGGCAGGCTGTCGATTTTTAGTGTCACGGACTGTCTAAACATTGTGATCTGTGTTCCTAGCAGTGAACTCAAAAATGTAACGTGCTTTACCTTCCCTGCCTTTACAAGCATTGTCATCTGCTGACTGAAACGGATCTTTAAATAATGAACGCTCTGTCCTGTCTTGTGCTTTTTTAGCTATGAAGTGTGAGACTGCAACAATATAAAACTCACCATCTCTCAGGAACATGGCTAGTAAGTTTTTACTTTCATTTGCTATCACTTGCACTAGCCGTGGCTTTCCCAATCTGAACAGGGGCACATGTGCTAAATGCCGCACAACGTAGGAGTCAGGGGGTGTCAGGGTGTCCTTCCCTGTTGTCCCTTGCAGGGAAAGCCACCAGGAGAAGCTCTGTGTCACGGAGGTTTCCAGCGAGCGGTGAATGAGGGTGCAAAGGTGATGCGAGATCTGCGTAACATGCATATGTCAATTTAATTGAGAGATGTAATGGCCATTTTACTCGCTGGCAATTTTGTATGAAACATGCATAAGTAGCACAAGTGCTACTAATGGAGAAGCCTTTTCAGTGATGGGTTACTGCTTTTTGAAAAAGTTGCATTGCACTCAGCTGAGACTAATGTACTTAGGCTAAACCATGCCTTTAAAATGTGCCTAATTTTAAGTTTTTATGCTGGGTGCAAACCGTAAAAAATTTACAGAGAAAAATGCCTACAAATCTTCAGTACAGCTTCGTCCAAGAGAAGGCAGGGACGTGCCCCCTGGGCTCAGCAGTGCAGGGATCCAACAGCAGCTGCTCAAAACCAGCAGCCAGCGGCTGGGCAGGGGTTTGGTCAGAGGCAGGAGAGGGAGGTGGGTACTTAAGTCACACATACGTAAGCTACTGACTGGGGAAGGTACCCCTGGAGATGCAGCTCTGGTAAATTATCGTTGAAAGATACTGTCTGTGCTATTTTACATTAAAATAAAAACAAACCGCAGTTTGGTCCCACCCAGCCGCGCTGTGCCGTAGCTCTCGGGGACGGTGCACATCTGTCCGTGGCTCCCACTCACCGCCGAGGTGAGGAGGAAAGGCTGAGCTGAGGTGATCCCGGACGAAGTTTCGGCACAAGAGGAGGGCTGAGTGTGCACAGAAGCCGCGGTGCCGTGCAGAAACCCCTCCTCGGCCCGAGGCTGACGCTAGCTGTGGCGACAGGTTTCCCACTGTGCCACACCTCATGCACCAAGAGGAGCGTGAGGGAGGTGATGGCATCCTCTGACAGACACATGGCGGCCATGGTGGGGTTGTCCCTCCACCGAGCCCCGAGCCTCTGCAGCCGCCTCCAGACGTCCCTCCCAGCAGGGCGATTCGGGGCCTGCAGGGCCCCAGGTGTGCCCCAGGCACCGGCCTGACCACCGCTGGCAGTGGGGCTGTGCCACCGTGAGTCTGAGCGGGAAAAGGGTGAGGAAAAGAGGAGTAAAAGGCATCTGAATGGCAGCCGAAGGGGCAAACAGGCGACTGCGGGTTGGCGAAGCAATCGAGCACCAGCCCAGCTTGCCCCGGTACTAACGCTGTGTCCTAAACCCGGCGTCGGCTCATGCTGCCTGCCGCGCTCGGCGCGTGCATCTGTGTGCACACACAAGGCTGTCCTCGTTTCTGTATGTGCCCATCTGCTTCTCAGGCAGCTCGCTGCTCCCTGGCATTCACCCCGCGCCCCGGTGAGGGGCTGGGGGGTGCCACCCCCCCCGAGCAGGCGAGGGCAACCCGAGCGCGTCTGTCAAACCCGGATCAAATTTTTCGTCTTGATGAAGAAGAAAAGGTGTTTTTTTCTGCCTTTCCATCTTGTGCTTGCCATTTCAGGGGGACACCCAGTTGCTCAGTTCCTCCCCAAACCGCAGCTATATGGAGGTGAACTTGCGTTCTCCATTTTCAGTGGGACTTGTGGGAAGATTCACTTTTTTTCCCCCTTTTTTTGCCATTTACATGTGATAATCACATAGGGACGTTGCAGTTAGTGTAGACTTAAATACACTGAGATATGAAATGCTGTTGGTAGGAAACACAGGAAATCCTTAAAAACAGGCCTACTCATTTAAAGCTCTATTTATGGCTATAAGTTGTGATAGGTAAACTGTGGAAAATATATACTGTAGAAATGTTGATGAGCAGAGCTGTGGTTTGATCATGCTGCTGCCAGTTTTTTAAATTTATATTTGGCTACTGCGAACTCTTGCTATAAATTCTGGCTACAGTAATCTGCATTCTTATTAACAGCTTGGTTTAAGAAAAGAGGGAAGTGTGGGAGGTAAAGGATTAAAGAACAGTCTATGCATGCCTCAGATACCTCTTCTTAGCAAAAGCTTGCTTAAATGAAAAAACAAGCCCTTATATCCACAGGGAGGGCTGGCTAGAAGCTGGAAAGGGAAAAATCACATGCAGCTGGTGGGTGAAGGGCTGAAACATCAGATGAAGCTGTTTGCAGTGAGCTAGGAAGGATTTAGAAAACAGTCTATGCTTTTGATAAACAGACACGGCATCATAGAGGAAGATAACATGCCAGAAGAAAATTAGCTTAGGAGATGTCTTCTAAGGACACCCATGGATTGCTTGTGGGGGGGATGCTGTTGCCTGTGGTGAGGGGATCCAGAGGTCCCTGCTCCCTGCTCCTGCCTACCTCAGCAGCGTGATGCTGCCAGGCCCTGCTGCACTCTTAGGGTTTCACCCAGAGATTTTCACCCAGCAAAATGGCATCGTGGGCCTTCCTCCTTCCCACTCCCCCTCCTGGGAGTCAGGCTTGTGCCCACACCCCGCCAACGTGCAGTCAGATTGATGCTGAGGAGACCAATCCCCAAAACATTCCCTCATTTAAGGTGACTGAGGTGACCTTATAAGTATCATTTTATACTGTGACTTTTTCTCCCAAGTTCTAGCAGTTCTCCTGACACTGATTTTTTTTTTTTTTTAAATTCTTATTTCAAAAGTGACCCAACCATTGAAATCACCAGTTTTTAATTTCAGCTCAGCTGCAGGTCTCCTCAGATTTGGAGGAGTACCAGGCACTCTCATCTGGGCAAATGTTATCCATTACCAAGAGAGCCTTGATGGAAATAAAGTGTATAAAATTTAACCTGGTGTTCTCAATGGCAAATGTCTTTTTTCACTGCAAATGCCAGAAACACAGCTATAGCTGTATCTACATCGCACATCGGGGCTGGGATCTGGCCCAGCAGAGCTCTCAGCCTCTAATTGCTGTATCCAAATTAACAGCTAGCCAGACCTCACGTCTCAGCTGGGAGGCAGCCGCTAATGGCAAAGAGGCACTAAAGCACTTAAACCTTCTCTGAGCCATGCCTAATTGTGCAAAGGCTCCTCTCCTGGCCGCGCTCACAGAGTTTAAATGAACACGTTTTGTTGTGGTGGTGCTGAAACAGAAGGTGAGTATTTACGCTGACAGGAGGAAGGAGGAACTTCACACCTGAACAGGGACAGCTTCTAAGCCCCTCGGCTTTCTGTGGTAGCCGTCCAGTCATTGATCCCAGGCTTTCTCCACGCAATATCCAAGACATTAGCATAAATCACTGTTAATATCTGACTTTGCAGTGCAATGGGCTAAAAACGCTCACAGTCAGACATAGATGAGAGGCAGTTTAAGAAGCTCTTCCTCACCTCCTCTTATTAAAGGTGGGAGCCAGTCTGCCTAAATTGGGATTAGAGGCTGATAGCCTTGCAATTGCAGATTAAAATTGGACAGCAGAAGCTGTGCCCACCCACCCCCCCCGCCATTCACCTTGTCCTCTGGCTCGTCAGAGGCGTCTGCCACTGAGGCAGAGGCGTCCGAGCCGCTCGCGAAGCAGCACGGTTGCCTGCAGCCTGGTGCACCAGGCTGAAGGGAAACCCGAACACAAAGAACAGATGCAGGAGGGAGCCGGCGCTTAGCCCAGGTGCTGTGCCCTCCGCTGGGGCCCGGCGGTCCCTGCTGCCAGGACCACCTCCGATTGAATGGGGATCCGGTGCCAAACGCACACCCCAGCAGCCACCCCTCCTGGAGGAGCAGGCTGCTTTGGGCTCTCAGGATGAGCAGTGTCCAGCTTCTGCGGGACATGTGGAGGGTGTCCCCCTCTCCAAAACACCCCGGGGCCAAGGGGACAGGATACCTCCTGTCCACCTGCACTTTTAGAACTGAGAGAGCCCAGCTTCCCCTCCCCGGCTCTTGAGAAAGTTAGAACTACCTAACTGTCCATGCTATCTGTCATCTAAAGAAGGTGGCTCTGTTGCATTAGGTGCCTCTGCTTAAAAATGAATAGGCAAAACAAATCGTAAGAGGACAGAGGTGCCTAGTATTTCCTCTTACCTGGACTAGATCAACCTCTGGATGTCTTTACAGCAGCCCAATTCTTCCTCCGCTGGAAAGGGAGATGCGTAGGGCACCACATCTTTCCCTCCAGGCCTGTGTGCAAGGTGGGCTAGCTCCAACGTTAGGTTACATTCCCAATAGCCACCCAACCTCTCCACCTAAGTTTCACCATTACTCCATATCGTTGCTTTTGTGGTGTGGATAGGAGGCAGTTTTTTCTTGCCAAGTATCCTCTGCTCTCAGGGACCGTGAGGATTTCAAGCCGTGTGCTAAGGGTTGGCACAGCCTGGAGGTGGAGGGTTGATCACACAGACAGCAGTGAGATTGAAGAAAAGCAATAGTTTGGGCTCAGTGATGTGTCATACAGACGTGTGATATATGAACATACAGAAGTAGTAACTTCATAGCACTCTCCTTGTAGCATAGAGGAATAGTAGCTTTGTGCCAAAATTAAGGACTTCTGTTTAAATGAAAGCTTTATCTTTGGATATTTTTCCAGTTCTTTGTAAAATGACATTGTTCTTCAGGATCTGTCTTTTAATGAAACACATATAAAAACCAAAGACTGTATGCTAAGGCTGATGACTCCAGAATTATTATTTCAGTTCCAGGAAGAGGCTTTTGAAGTCCCCATCATCCTCGGGGAGCTGAGAAAGTCAGGTCTCCTCGGCAGGCAGGTCCTTACTGCAATGTTCGAGGGGGAGCAGCTGCCTTGTTGCTCCTACTCCATTTTCTCCCAATTTGTTGTAAACCTGAGCAATCTAGTTCTTGCTGTGCTTTTCAGGAAGGCTCCCTAGCGAGAGCACTCGCAAGGGGAGAAAAAGGCAATTTGGGCTAAAAGACTTAAAATCATCTGTGAGCCAAGCTGCTGACATGAGTGGGAGTGGAGTGAATTCAGCACTAAAGAAAGCAACCACCACCTTGCAGGCTCTGAAAGAACAGTTCATCTGCGGAACAGTGAGTAATAATTCTGGTTATATCACTGGCTGTCCTTGGGGAAAACTAAATATATCCGGCTCCTGATATCATTGCTCCTAAGTTTGCTCTTTAATTGCACTCCTTGCATTTATGCTCATTAAAGCACCCCAGAATTAGCCGTGGAAATCGAGGAGGCTGGTCACTCCAGCTGCTCCAGCTGGGTCCTGCTTGCTGATGCTGCTAAGCCCTGTCAGCACCCTGCTCCCCGTGTCTCTCTGCTTCTGCTGGAGCTGGGCGGAGAGAGAAAAGAGGGAAACCTTCCAGAGTCCGTGTATTCACAGAGCACATCAGCCTACTTTTGTTGGTGCTCTCAGATAGCATCTCTATCTCCCGAAGTATGAGTAGTAGATAGCCGTTTGCCTTAATGAGTTATTGCCTTGCTGGCTAAATATGTTTACAAACAGTTTTTGGAAAGAGCTGAGGTCTGCTTGCTTGGAGCGTGGCGTTATCACTGGAAGCTGACCATGCGCTCACCTTGCTCCAGAACAAAGGAAGACGTGGTCACCCCTGCACCTTTTTGGGATCTTAAATTGGGGAGAGGGTTCTTGGAAAGAAATGGTGATTTACCTGAGTGACCACTGGATGTCATAATATCCACAGTGCTGCCACAGCCTCATCCGCCAGGCAGCAGGAGCAAACGTGATTTAAAAAGGGCATCGGGCTGCCAGAGCTTGTTATGGCAGTGTTAAAAGCTGCAAGGCTAAGCTGAGCTCTTTGGGTGGATGAGCCAATAGCATGGGCATAAGTATGGAGAAGCGTGACTAGAGATCTAAGAAAAAAAACAATTAACTTGGGCTTTGTTGGGATGGGCGGGGAGGGCAGGGTGGCCTCTAGGCTGGGGGTGTGCCTGCTGCTGGCCCCCGCTTTGCCGCAGGGAGGAGAAAGCGTGTGTGGAATGGGTCTCCCTATCAGGGTCTCACACCCACTGTCCAAGGCTGCTCCATCTCTCCTGTGCCCCCTTTGGCAGCTGGGGACTGCTGGCCAGTAACTTTTACCAGGACATCACTTACACTTTATAGCACATAGCAACCTGCCAACCATGTCTGCTTGCTCAAACACCTCAAATATTACCTTAACATTGAAAAGAATAGATTCAGACCTCACATGTGCCAATTGGAGAGACCCAAGAGGACTGCAAAGCCCTGAAGGACAGTGACCATCCTGGCTGCAAGTGCAGCTTGGCTTGTAGGAGCCCAGCACACCGCAACAACAGGACCCACATTTTGTTGTGGATTATTGGTCCTCCAGCAATTTTAAAGGCAAGAAGGGGCTGTGTATTACACACCATAAAACCGTAATAAGAGATTGCTGTATCAAGCCTGTAACTTCTCGTTGAGCTATGACATGGCCTTTAAAAAGGCATCCACCTTTACTTAAACACCTCGAGTACTGGGGAATCAACCACATCTGCGCACCTCATTTTGAATCTCTTAATTTAGCTTCTGCTTCCTGCCCAGAGGCTGTGCTTGCTATGCATTTGTTTGCTGGATTTAAGAATTTTCTATTATCAGTGATTTCATCATGAAGCTACATCTAAAATGGGACTAACCTGATGTAGCCCCTTCTTTGTTAAGCCAAATAGGTTGAACTTCAGGGGTTTCTCAGTATGTTTGGTCCTGTAATTGTGTTTTGAAACCTGCGTTTAACAACCATTTGAAGTGTGGGCACCCGAAGTGGACACTGCTGCCTGGTACCGATCCCAATGATCCTGCTTGCAGGAGTGACATTGCCTTCTCATGTATAGCAGAAATCCCCATCCTTTGCCTAGGGACTGCCTGAGCTCGCTCACATCCCTCTCCACAGACAGATGGGCCAATGTCATGGCTCCTCGTTGCTTTTTGATGCTGATGGGGGGAGGTTTTAGCCCTTTCCCTGCTCCACTGCTTGTCTCCGCTCCTCTCTGTATACTCCCTACCAGCTTGTGCAGGCTCGGCTTTTATTCAAACTCCTGGGTGATCTGCTTCAATTTACTCCAACAGCAGAAAACTACACAGGTTGAGGCTTTTTTCTGAGGTAGTTTTCTGCAATTATGTGAGGGGAAGTGGCTCACAGAGGGTCTGTCCCTCACTGGCACAAAGCAAGCAGCAGGAGCAAAGGGCTGGGAGCGGGGAGAGGGCAGAGGGAGGCAGGAGAGGACGTGTCCCTTCTTGGTGCCTGTGCACGGCCGAGCTGGTTCTTGTGAGGGAAGCCGGCCTCTTCCCAAGCTCTTAGATGCTGGAGATAGGGGCTTGGGAGAAGTCATGCTAGGCCTTAAATGATACTATTTTTCCACGGGGACATGGTCCTGAAGGTAGGTCTTATGTGATGAACCTTGTGAAACAGCTGTGTGAGCATTTCTAGAAAAGAAAAGGAGCTGATCTTTTAGTTACAAGACCTTTTAAATGGGTTGTGCAAATGCGCGGTCCCCCATGGCGACTATGGGGTGAACGGTTCCACCCCCATACCCAGAGCAGAAAAAACAGTGACAACACGTCACACTTACGAATCACTGTCTATAGGGACTTGCCCAAAGATTTTTGCAAAGATGAGCCTGTCCCCTCTTATACATATGCAAAGAAGTTAAACTGACTTGTTCAGTGGCTCAGCAGTGGAGTCAGAACAGGGTCCAGCTGACACTGTGGAAGAACTTATCTTTCAGCGGTTTGTTTTTCCACCACAAGCTGCAGAAACCTGCAGCGAGAGGTTTTTAATCAGCCAGGATTTTGTATTGAGCCAGGTACAATCTTGGGCAGCTGTAACAAAACCAGCTCCTTTTCTAGCTTATAAATGCTGAGAAACTTCTCAGGCATCCTCTTGTGAGAGAGGATAATACAGTGGATGCATTGTCATCATCAGCTATTCAGAAAGCGTTGCACCTGGATCCCGTCTTTACAGAGCTCTCAGTGCTTTAGATAAGACAGTGATAAAAAAGATGAGTGTATGTTTTTGTGTGTGTAAAAGCCTAGCTTTCAGGGCATTAAATCTGCCTCCTTGTGAAGAATTTCTTAAGAACTGTATGTCAGTTTATTATTCTTTGCGTCAACTCTGGATACTCGGTGACTGACTACTTCCACCTATTTGTTCCAGAATGATGGCAGCTTTATTTAGCTGATAATAGGAGCGCTGTGCTGTTTTATGAGGCTGTAATCCAATTCCCAAGTGGATGAATAATCTCCAAGGCCGCGTAGTTTATCCTGACGATCCAAGGAACTGAATTACTGACCAGAAAAATAGTGGTGTTCCTGCTCATGTTGTTATGCTCCAATTCTCCAGTATTTGGGCTAAATAAATGTTCAAAGTGTTTGTGACATGAGAAGGAAGAGCCCAGGGAGAGGATGGGAATAATAGTGAGGAGCAGACTGGCAGAAGGAGCTGGAGCTGGGGATATTTTGTTGTTTGCTTTTTAATTATTTCAGTAATTTCTTGAGGATATTCCCCATCTTTCAGACAAGGACTGCACCTTCAGCTAAACTCCCCTGGCTCTGGGTTAAACACCAGCTAAATAATTTCCACAGGCCCAAAGAGATGAGAGGTAAAGGCTATTCACAACTGGCAGAGTCCAATCTGTAGGTGAACATCCCAGGGGATAAAAATGCTGTGCAGGAGCAGGGCGCATTGCACACGGTGTAGCACAAGCTGGCTCTGGCTTTTTCTTTTTTGTTTTGGTGTCCTGCTTGCTTTTGAAAGGGATCTTGAACTGATTTTTTTGTTTTAAATATTAGGGGTTTGATAGAAATGTGCAGGTTGTACGACTATGCATTATGCAGCAAATAAACACCTACTTGGTGGCTGCACGTGCAAGATGAACTTTGCAGCCCTCAATACTGTTTGGGGTGCATAGGGTGCAGCTCAGGACTGGGGCCCTAGTCTTTAATCAGAGGGATGTTTATTACTTGACAAAAAGTGCTCCCAGTAAAACAATCTGGGAGTGAGACCAGGCTTTTACAGCAGATACATGAATTCACTGACTCTCCTTGTCTGCTAAAATATGTTACAACCTGCGAGAAGTACACCGCTGAGAACTATTACGCTCCCTGTCTTGCTCTGAGGCTTTGTGCATCGCTGCTGGCAATGTTTGTGCAAGCCCAACAGGAGCTAGTTTGGATTAGGTATATAAACGGCAGTTTACCTTAAACATTGCGTAGATGGTGGTTGTATCTCAGGGCCAGCTTATTTCACAATGCTGGTGGAGGATGTTTTCTGCTTTTCTGCAAGCCATTGGTGTAGTGTCTTGCCCTGATACTGTCCAGAGGTTAGCTGGTTGCTTCTCAGCCCCAGCCCCAGCTCCTGGAGTCAGGTGAATTTTGAGGGGGAGGGCATTGCCCTCTAGGCACTACAGAGAGCCACAGCTCGCGTTTTAGCTCAAAGGTTCAGGTCAGAAGGGAGAAAACCTGTAGCTGTCACCAGAAGTGCCCAACACTTCGAAAACAGACTGCAGTGAACAAGACTCCATTTTGTGAGTTTGCAGAGCACTGAAATACTAATTAAAATTACAATTAATTAAAAAAATAGCTAAATATTACCTTTTCCAGTATACTTACATATTCATTCCTTGTTTCAGCATGCAGACTTGAATCTGGCCTCCTTTTTCCTTCAGACTACCTAAATGTTCAGGCTTACTAAGCCCTGACAACTCTTAGGTCCTGTTGGGGTTGATAGGAAAAAACATTCAATAAATGTACTGTATTTACTGTTTAGTCATTATTTAAAAGTGTTTATCAGAATTATCAATCTGAAAAGCTTTACTGGCTGAAAAAGCTCCATGTTAAAATTCTTACCTATGTAATATACATGGAGGTATTTACCTAAACCCCAATTCTGTAAAGCAGTTAAATAAATCTCACTGACAGTGAGACTAAAACCAAGTTTAAATATGAGCTGTCTTCCATATTTACATCAGTGTAGTTGTAGCCTCTGCTTAGACCACAGATTTTCTCATTTTTGGCAGTATCGTTCTGCTCACTCATACTTACAAGTGTTTGAGTCCATACCAGTGAACCCAATATCAATTTGTCCTAATGTGTTTATTGTGACCCTTTTGGTCAACCCCCAAGTTCAGTTTCTTACTGAAAGAAGAACCATCTGATCTCCCGGTTGCAATAAGCATAAGTAAGCCTGGCTATGGTACTCCAGCGTTGTGCCGGAGGGAGGCTGCGTGCCCAGGCACTGGATCTGCTGTTGACTTTATCTTCTGCTGGTGTCTCATTAGTACCTTTCAGACAAGCAGTAGTCTCCCAAATGCTTGACTAGGAATGCTTTAGAGGAGATATATATATATATATATAAAATTAAAAAAAAAAAAAAAATTAAGCAATTAGTCCAGGAGCTAATTAAACTCAGCATTTGGTTTTCTAGGGTAGCACATGAATCATGAATTTGAAGATAGCATTCATTTATCTCTTGGTGACAAATCTATGTAACTGATGTGCAATTTTGGGGGCAGACACAGGTGCTTATTCAAATAATAGTCACGGATAGAAGATATGTACATTAATTATCCTATGACAGCTGCAGCCAGATTTAACAAAACATTTCTCTGCCTAGAATAAGGTAAATAAACTCTCTTGATCCGAGGGGTGCTTTTGGCACGGTACTTTCCACACGCCTGAGAAGCACATCTGATAAGCCACTGGTGATTGCAAAACATGTGTGAGGACCAAGTCCTGGTGAAGCTGTTTAAAGAGATAAAAGAAGATGTTGGTGCTAGCTGGGAGCTGTCTTGGATCCGTATTCATCACTGCTCCAGTCCTTTTCCATTGACCTTGCCACTGAGTCAGTAGTTATACTCAAATCTGCTGTCTCAGTGGTGAGGCAAGAGCTGGCAGTGGTGGCCCTAGTCAGCCCCAGTGTCATTAGTCTGTGTCAGAAAACCCTCTACCAGACAAGTGAGGGTGACAACCACACGGTAATATTTATAGAGATGCATACTTTGTGACAAATGACCACTGCCTCAGAAATGAAAGCTGAATAATAAGTAAATCTTCATCTTAAAATAGAAGTAAAAGGGATCACACAGGTATGCAAGTGAAAGATGAAGGTAAACCTGAAAATAAGGGGCTCCAGGGAAAAAGAAGAGATTCCCGGTGCGTGACTTTTGGGGGGAAGGGAGAGATGAAGAAGCTGGTAGAGAGCTGACTGGTGGCTGTCACAGCTGCTGGGAATGGCAGGGTGACACTGCAGACCCTGTCCCCCTGCATGGACTGTGAGCTATGCCTGTCTGCAAGAGATACTCAGGCTGAAATGCCCTTGGTCTCACCAGACTGATCCCAAGGTCTGGGCTTTTCAGTATGTTTTGAGGGTGATGTAGTCGCATCCAGCTTAGCTTCCCTGTATGTGTAATACACTGGAAGGAACAGATTGCCCATAGAAGTTGTGGATGCCCCATCCCTGGAAGTGTTGAATGGGGCTTTGAGCAACCTGATCTAGTGAAAGATGTTGGACTAGATGGTCTTTGAAGGTCCCTTCCAACCCAAACCATTCTATGATTCCCCGGTGTTGTCCACGTGCAGAAGTGTAACCTGCAGATGTCCATGTGCCTGGAAATGAGACTCCATGGGTGCTTCATGCCAGCTGGCTTAGGAGGAAACAAATCCTTTTGGGAATGCCTGCCTCTTTCCACTAACTGGAGGCAGGACCAAGTGGGAGAGCTCAGACCATGGGTCAGAGCTGTGGATGGATAAAGAGGGGGCCCTTCCTCCCCCAGCCTTCAAGGGTACCTGCCTTTCTCCTCTGGTGGATGGAGGGACTTAACATTTTGGCCTCTGATTTTCCACCCTCTGAGCTGTAGGCACACGTTAGGTCCCACCCTGAGCAGATGGATTTCCGTGTGTGGTTGCAATGAACCTCGCGATCTGCTGGGCTGGATTGCAGAGGGGTCTCTCCAGCTTGTGATCTCGCGGGAGCCCCCAGGGTGGAGGAGAAGCACGATTCTCTTGGGGAAACAGCACTGTAAGCAAGATGAGAAAATTTATCAGAATGACCTGTATTTATGAGCCCTTTTGGGTGTCTGAATAAACTTAGATTATGAAGAGCTAGGGCAGATTATTTGAAAACGGATCCTGTGAGTAGATAAGGGGCTCTCTAATCTCCTCCTAATTTGTTGCTATGCTTGGTAGGTATGCTTCTGTAAATTTTAAAGGACAAAGGTAATGTTGAATGGACAGTGTAAAAACAGCTGGATCAACAAGACACTGCGAAGGCTTCATGACATGAGGAATAAGTCACATACATCCCTCTATAGCTCTTTCCTCCATGTTCATCTCACAATGTTTGTTTAAGCCATTATGTTGTATTATCCTTGTGTAAATGGAGGATATTTTTGTATCGTAACCTTTGATGTGGGTATTGCTTGGGTGCACCTGAGACAAATTTTCAGCTGTGTCAGTTTTTAACTACACATGTAGCTTAGAGATTACTAAGTATTAGGAAAGAGCATTAATGTTTGTCAGTTCAGGAGCAGGTTCCACAGGTGGTGAAGATATCTCTCCAGCAGCTGTCATCCTGTGGGCTGCCACTCACTTTAATCTCCCCGTCATCTATATTTCTCAGGCACTTGGCAGTCCCTCAGTTTCACTGCCAAAAATTATGTGCTTCAGAAGTTTCATGAAGAAATTTCATAGTTTGGTTACATTACAGGGAGGAATCTCCCGTAAATTGTACTTCTGAATTTCCTTAATATTTTTTTTAATACCCCATTTAGGGCATCAGTCACAGCGTGTCCCATCTCAGAGCTATGGCAAATTACAGGGGTCTAATGAGAAATCCTTTTCGGACATGGTCCTGTAAGGGCCATTCAGAAAAGTTCTCCAGCAAACTCAGAAAGTTTGCAGAGGTAGAAAGCAGTGATACTTCAAATGTGCACAAACAGGACTCGGGCATAAGCCACCCCTCTGAACATATTCTCCAGCCCTTAATTCCATGTCTGTATGTGTGTACCTGCTCCTATGTTGACACACTGGAGTCTTTCTCTTCTTCCCTTGTGATGGCTCTCTGCCTGTTTATTTTATTTATTTTTTGCTCATAACTTTTCATACTTTTTTCGAATCCTGTAAGCTCAATTGTTCTTTGCTTTTTTCTTGTAACACCAGGCTCTTTCTTTTAGTGCTAGAAAGGGCTCCTGTCATCCTTCCCAATTCCCTTCTTGCTACTCTCTGATGCCCAAACCCAAATCCCAGCACAAATTTGCACAGTAGCCAGCCCCTCCCTTGGCCTGCCCTGCACTCCCCCCCGTAGCGGGGTCCCGTCAGCACCTGGCTCGCACAAGTGAATCAACCCCTTAAATGGGGTGAATTCCCCCATGGGTGCATGCAGGAGGGTGGGATGCTCCCCAAGGACTGGGGATGGGGGCAGAGCCTGGGGCATCCCAACTCTCATGTACCACCTATGTGAGCCGGGTCTTATCTTTAAAGGTTTTTATACTTATTTTTATTTCTTCACAATTCCATGTGTGCTATTGTATATTCTCTCAATATATAGAATACATGTAGAGAAGACATATATGATATTCTATAGTCTCCTTTTCTGCATAACAGTAGCCTCTCATTTAGGAAAGCATATGAATATAATCCAGACTTCTTAAGCTAGGTTACCTGAAGGTAATGATGATCCAGAGGACATTGTAAAAAATCACTGAAGGGCCCTGCAGATATCCTTTAAAAAACTGTCATAAAATCAAAACCTACTTTTTTGCCAAACTTTTCATACAGCAATAACAATCAACCTTCAGATGACACACAGTGGACCAGGTCCGTCATGCCAAAGCCTGGGTGTTGAAGTCAGAAGTGTGGACACCGTTGACTCCCTGTGCAGGCACTTCGAAGGCACAGTTCATCTGGCCCACTTTGGGGGGAATAATTGGACCCTCCAAGCTCCCATTTCTCCCTGCTTACTATAAAAACACCCTAGACAGCTATCTCAGAGCTAGGCCTATATGTTATCTGAAGTTAGTTGAGGAAGTTTTACCCAGAATGACTGCTAAGAAAAAAAAAATTAAAATAAGACAAAAAGGGATGACAGAGAGACACTTTTAATTTTTTCAGAGGAGAAAAAAAACAGTTTCTTTACAGTAAGTGGGACAAAAATAGTCACCTTAAGAGGGTGATACAGCTCAATGTAATGTAAGATATATATTTAAAACAGGTCAGATGAGAACTCTCTTTGTATTCCAAGTACATGAATAAGCCTAAACTGCTTGGACAGTGAGCCACACTCAATTTTGCAGCGCAGAAATAAGCCACGCAATCATCTTGAAATATCAACATCTTAACAGCAAAATTTACATCAAAATTTACACAAGCAAATACCCCAGACCTGAATAGCCTACCCTTGAATACACATCCAAATCCATTTTAGTACAGAACATTATCATTTATCACACAGGCAAATACAGCGTGTTTCCATGGCACAAAAAAAGAGCCAGGTGCTACTGATATTAAACATAAATAAAACAGCATACTGAGAGACTGGTCTTCAAATCAGTAGTAAAACCTTGTTAACTTGTATATAGCTGAAAATTATGTCTGAAAAATTATAATGTTTATTTAACCCAGTATGTCACCACAAACTTTTGAAAACTGCCTCAGAAGATTTTGCACATTGCTGCAATTACTTTTGTAGCAACTGCTTTTTGGCCTGAAAAGTGATTTCTGTTGAGCCAACTTCTGTCCCCAGTGTCATGCAATTTTTATTCTACAGCAGAGAAAAGGAACAAGTAAAATACATATTCATATCCAAAGGAAGGGGCTTAAACACAACATAGCGCTGTTATTTTAAAAGAGTTATATTTTTGCATTAGGTGCTGCTTCCCCGGGCATATGTATCTGCATATGTGTGTTTATGTGTCCCTATATGCACAAATGATAAGTAGCTACATCGTTTACATTTTCATGGCTGAAGCCCTTAACTGAATTTTCATAATGCCAGGAGGGCCCATTTGGGATTCAGATCCTGCTGTGCAAATACTCACTGAGACATCTGCCCCAAAGAGCTTGTAACTCTAAGAGGATAAAATGTGGCAGGGGAAATAATTAGGGGGAGATAAAGTGACTCTCTCTGGTTAGGTGGGAGGGTCGGTCAGCTCCAAGACCAGGAAAAGCATTTGTACTTGCCCGGCACTGATTTATTGGTGAATCAGCAGCACCGACCGGGCTTTCTACCTGGCTCACGGCCAGATTGACCCTCTCCCTTGTGCTGGTGGGTGGCAAGACATCCCCGACCTCGGCTGAGCTGCACAGCAATATTGTCCTCTCCCAGAGAGGAGCCCCCATGATATAAATCAGCCCCTGTTTTCCACGTGCACACTTACTAGGAATCACACCCAAGGCTCATGCAAGGAAAAGATTTTGCTGTTGTTGGACTTCTTTTTAAGGCACAAGGGGGAAAGAAAATGTTTCCCTGCTACAGGCTTGTTTCTCCATCACACATAAAAAGAAGGGCAGGTACAAGGAATATCTCAAACCCCTACGTCTGTCCCCAAGGGGACATCGCTGTCAGCTGGGAACCCCTAAGGACTGGCTCTGGCATATCCCCACGTGCCGCCTTTCCTGGCTCTGCATGTCAGCCTTCTGCAATGCTCTCCCAAAACGCCAGCATCTCCATGCCTGAAGTCCAGGCCCTCATCTCTGACACATGGCCATAGCTGGGCAGGGAAGGAGGGAGGTCGCCTTGAGCAGTGGATGGAGGTGACACAAAAAGTGAGGCACAGGGACACCCCTGAACCCCCAGCCCTCTCTGGAGGCAAGCTGCTAGAGCCAGCTTGAAAATCAGGCACCTGCATTTGCTCAGGATGAGGAGGTTTAGTTTTCACTGGTGACTCTCTCAGAAGTTTGCTACCTCTGCACTTGCATCAGTCGTCAGCTCCACTGGTTTTGGGACGAGCCAGACCACTGCTGCTGATGTAGTCAGTTCAGCCCCACTGTGGGTAGTGGAGGAGAAACACGGTGGTACAAATGCAGATGTTTGGCCTTTGCTGCTGCTCCTGTGTTTCCATATCTCTGGTGTGAAATTGCCCAAGTGACCAAGAGTGAGTAGAATGGACTGCTTTCTTAAGCCTGCTCAAGTCACTTTTGAAGAGCAGTAGGAACTATAACTTCTGTTGTGGTTGTGGTATGCAGTAATGAGAAGAAAAGCTGCAAACTGGTGTGATTGTCCACTGTACCTCCATTGGCAGATTTGCGTAACATTCAGAAACCCCTAACACCCTCATTTCCTTCTACAATACAAAACCATGATTTATTTTGATGTTGCCACTGTCCCTGTGATGCTGGCCCAAGTTGTTGCAGGAGTTTGGGAAGGCTTTAGATAACAGATTCAAAATTTCAGCATAATTTGTGGTTAATGCCTGAACCCCTGTTTCATGCTCTCAGCCTAGTGCGTGTGCTTTCTTGCAAGTTAAGTCATCCTTGTCTCCGTTCCTCAGGGTTTGCATATGCAAACCCATGAGCAGCCACTGAGGTTAATGTTTGGGTAGGTGGTTTTATAAAGTAGAAATCCGCTGATGGATCTGTGGGGATATTCTAGCTGTCTATTTGCATTGGATTTATACATATACAGAAAGAAAGGATACTGGCAGTCATAGTTTTTAAATACAGTGCTTAAATAATCGTATGTTTAATTGAGGCTCAGGTTTGCTCCTTGGGAATGGGCACAATTGATAAACCGGCAGAAGCTGCTTCTCCTCCACCGCTGCTGCAAGACCAAAGAGCATTTTGTATGTCTATCCTTGTGTGGTTACAGTTCTAAACCAAATGTAACCAGCTGACTTGGTTTTGTGGGTTGCTCTACAAAGTCTTTGTGTGCAGTGCCTTCCCTTCCCACAGCTCTGCTAGGCATGTGGACCCATATCTCCTGCTCCTTGCGGGATCTGCAGAGGTATCCCAGAGCATAGGCTGCCAGAGAAAAAAGAAAACGGTATTAAAGAAGGAAAAGGAAGGGGTGTGTGCATCATATTCATTCAGAGAAGGTGAGAGTCTCATCAAAGTTGAGATGGGTTTTCCTCCCTTCTCCATTTCACTGTCCCTCATACACTCCTGTGCTGGTTTTGGCTGGGATAGAGTTAATTTTCTTCATAGTAGTTAGTATGGGGCCATGTTTTGGATTTGTGCTGAAAACAGTGTTGATACACAGGGATGTTTTCATTATTGCTGAGCAGTGCTTACACAGCGTCAAGGCCTTTTCTGCTTCTCACCCCACCCCACCAGTGAGTAGACTGGGGGTGCACAAGAAGTTGGGAGGGGACACAGGCGGGACAGCTGACCCCAACTGACCAAAGGGATATTCCATACTCTATGATGCCATGCTCAGTATATAAACTAGGGGGAAAGCTGGCCAGGGGACTACTGCTTGGACTGGGCATCGGTCGGAGGGTGGTGAGCAATTGTTTTCATTTGCATCACTTGTCTGTCTTGTTTGGTTGTTGTTGTTATTTTCCTTTTCAGTACAATTTTTATTATTTTTATTATCATTATTATTTTTATTTTAGTTTATTTCATTTCACTTATTAAACTGTTCTTATCTCAACCCATGAGCTTTCTCGCTTTTACTTTTCCTAATCTCTCCCCCATCCCGCTGGGGCAGAGGGGGAGTGAGTGAGCGGCTGTGTGGTGCTTAGTTGCCAGCTGGGCTTAAACCATGACAACTCCCATGAATGACACATGTACGGGTCTGCAGTAAGTTCAGGCTACTTGCTTGAGTAGGCTTAGACTATCTGCTGGGCTCTTTAAGCATCCTAAAAATAGATACTTCTGTCTCCTTAGTGGTGGGGATAAAATGAGGTGTGTATGTTGTTCACCTGATGAAACTAGCCTTGTCACCTTCTCCACTGGCACAGTCATGAAGTCCCTGAGCCACTGTCGTGCTGGTAGCACCAGCTGGGTTTCTCCTTGAATGGGTTTCTCCTGTGATTGTGTAAAAAGGTTTCTCGCTGTTTTTCCTGGCTGTTGGACAGTGAGTTGGTATAGACGGGTGGAGAACAGTGTTTCGCTCTCTGACATTTTGTCGAGCCTACAGCCTCCTCCTTCTGGTCCTGCTTCCTGATAGCTAAGCCTCTTGTGGAGATGAAGCTGGTGGATCTGCCCAAGGGGTTAAAATGTTACCTCCCACACTTCCAGAGGTGGATCTGTTGCCTTAAACAGACCAGTCAGAAATCCCCAGGGGAGCAGAGCCCTTGCTCTCACACTGCTGCAAAGATCCCAAAGATCAGCCTGAAGATGAGAGCAGAACATGTGCAAGATGGTACACACAATGATACTCCTAAGCCTTACTGTTTGCTTTACAAGAGTGGTCACTGTTAGTTACCTCATGGAAGGAATTATTTTAGGAACTGTCATTTTTGGTTTTATTATTCCTGGGAATCGGACACGAGAGACATTGTGTACTTGCTGAGAAAAAGTCATTCTTGTCCTCTTCTAGTACATCGTTTCCTCCTGCACATCTGCGCAGGCAGGTGCTGAGGTTAGAGGTATGGATCTGGGCCTTCGCTGAGAACAGTAAAACACAAATTTTGTATCTGTGGCTTGTATGTGGATGTAATAATGCTCTAGTCTTGTGAGAACATTGCAAACATAAGCAGTAAATGATCATAGTATGATACTTATCTAAGGATTGGTGCTCTACCTGTAGCAGATTGAGTATATAGGCCTGTCTTTTACTCTTTGAACATGGGTAGTTTCTTTCTCCTTAAGGCAAACTTATCAGAGGTTTTTGGAAGGAATATCAAGCCTTTGCATTGCAGCAGTTCTGAAAAATCTACAAGAACATTTAAAATTAAAGCAAAAAAACAAATATAACTCTTAGAGATGTCAAATAAAAAATTAGTAAAATATGAATATTACTGAACTTCTCTCCCTATCTGTGGTGACATAAATCTTAAAATACAAGGATCATGTTCTGCTGTTGGACCTGACTGTCATGTCAGCTGGTAGCAGTTTCTTGATAACATTTTTATAGTCTTTCCCTTTTTTTCCCTAGCTCAGTTGAGGATGAACTGTAGTGGGGTGAAAGGAGAGTTGAATGGATGCTGACAACTCCACAGCAACCATGATTACTGTATTTGGTTGGCTAATGTCACATCATAAGATACCAGGTTAGGGATGAACCTGCCAACGGTTATGGTCCTATAGCAGTCAGCACGGCGGACAGGCAGAGGAGCAGCGGGAGTTGAGGGCAGGAGAAAAATGCAAGTACATATGCACAGACAACATTCAGAGGGGGTAGGTTATTGCAGCATGGAGCAATATGAAAGTGGGAGGCCAGTATTGATCGGGAGGGGGGCAGGGGATCAGGCAGGACTCTTGCATAGATCTCTCTTTCTCTTTTCTATGACTTCTACTGAAATTGTAAATGTACTGTTTATAATAAAACAGCTTATAGGTTTGTTCTTCACAGTTTGTACAAAAATTTGAGAAACTAAGATCTGGTTCATCCCCTTGCCAACTCAGGATATCTACCTATATCATTCCTGGTGATGATGCTAGTACTGAAGATCTTCCAGGCATCTTGCATTTAAAAAAGAGTACATAGCCTGGATGTAAGAACAGATGAGTGTGCTGAGTAATTTATCCAGAAAATACCAAGTAGAGCTGAAAAGGGACTAATGCAGAGCTTCATTTAAAGTTGAAAGCAAAAACTGCTCCTATATTGCTGCAAAAACATAGGCAGTTCCTTTTCTATCATCTCAAACGCCATAAAAACCAGACTCCACGATGTAGAGGTTACGGTTGAATTCAATCTGAGTTAATGAAACTCTTGTGTCTATATGCAGTAGAAGCTTAAAAGGTAATGTATCTACCTGGTTCTGCTCAAAAAAACTCGGTGGTTTGTTGATAGGATACCCTAAACTGAAAAAAACAGCTAAGATGCCATGTTCAGTATTGCCTTCTGATGGTCATTCAGCTGCCCCTGGTGTCTCAGGAGCAAGCAGTTGCGACCAGTCTTTAAGTGTGGTGGAGAAGGTGGTGCTGCCCCTTGGAGACTGGCAAAACCAGCACAGCATGTGGGGTGGGAGGCATTTTCTTTACATTTTTTGGATGTTCGCCTCATGTAACATCTCTCCAAGTCTGTATGAGGTGAGCTTCCCTCTTCATCTAAAGAACTCATCCACAATTTGAGGATGGGTAATGGTCACAAGGGAGATCATGCTACACTGTGCAGAAGTTTTAAAACTTGCCTTGACTAATACCCAGGGGTGGATTAAAATCAAATGGGCTATTTCTGCAGGAAAATTGTTTCCTCCTCTGCTTTCTGCCAGAACTCTTCCTTCACAGCCCATCTTCTACTCTATCCTGGACAAATGCTGTTCTTCCTTTCCCGATCCTGCTCTTCTATGTCAGGGATGGTTTCTTACCGCCTCTCATTCCCTCGACAAGCCTGTAGCTTGCTGTTGCCTGTTGTTCTCCTCTAGCTGGCCCTGAGAGAGGCAGTGAAGGGGCCCCCCATGCCACAGAGGAGTCACAGGCTATCTGCCAGTCACTCAGGCATGTGCTTAATGGGAATGGTGGTCTGGTGGTCTTGGTCTGGTGGTCACTTGAAGACCAGGCCACGCATAGAAGGATCGGATAAGGAGAAGGGTCACATGAGAGCCTTGTGGCAGCATGTGTTACCATTGATTAATGAATATTTCAGAGTGGAGAGCAAAAGTAATGAAACATGAAATAAGGCTGTTATAAAAATGTATTGGAGGATTCATTCTGTGGTCATACCTTTGGGCTCTGAATATTGTGTTGCTAATAGTTTTGTATTGCTGTTGACTAGGGTACCTCAGCTGGTCCTGGGACCGCTCTAGATGGTATCTGCAAGTATTGGCCTCACATTTTCCTGCGAGTCTATTTTTTTTTCCTGTGAGACAGCCCTTATTGCCCATCAGATGTGTTATTACTCAAAGATGTTCCTCACCTCGTGTGACCAAGCAGAGCTTCACTGAGTAAAGAAATGGGCAAAAATGACTTTGTATTGTCTATGGATTGTGGAGAAGGGCTTGGTGGTACTGGTGGATGAAAAACTGGACATGAGCCGGCAATGTGCACTCTCGCAGCCCAGAAAGCCAATCGCCTCCTGTGCTGCATCAAAAGAAATGTGGCCAGCAGGTTGAAGGAGGTGATTCTGACCCCCTACTCTGCTCTGGTGAGACCCTACCTGGAGTCTTGCATCCAGCTCTGGAGCCCTCAGCACAGGAAAGACATGGACCAGTTGGAGCAGTTCCAGAGGAGGGTCACAAAAATGATCAGAGGGATAGAACACCTCTCCTATGAGGAAAGACTGAGAGAGTCAGGATTGTTTAGCCTGGAGAAAAGGAGTCTCTGGGGAGACCTGATTGTGACCTTTCAATACTTAAAGGGGGCTTATAAGAAAGATACTTTTTAATAGGGCCTGTAGCAATAGGACAAGGGGTAATGGTTTTGATCTAAAAGAGGGTAGATTCAGACTAGATATAAGGAAGAAATTTTTTACGATGAGGGTGGTGAAACACTGGAACAGGTTGCCCAGAAAGGTGGTAGATGCCCCATCCCTGGAAACATTCAAGGTAAGGTTGGACGGGGCTCTGAGCAACCTGGTCTAGTTAAAGATGTCCCTGCTTGTTGCAGGAGGGTTAGACTAGATGACATTTAAAAGTTCCTTCCAACCGAAACCATTCTATGATGCTATGATTCTATGATTCTATGATTCTGTGGATCTGGCACATTTATGTGCCCATTCATTTCTCACCTCCGGACAAAAATTAATCCAGAAATCACAGTTAGTAGTATGGAAAACCCTTATAGGAGTGGTCTTGTATTATTCCACCATTAATCAGGCACTGAACAGGGTCTTATTGTGTAAGCCCCCCTTTTTGCCACCTCTGGAGAGTGATCCATCCCACTCTGTGCTAGAGCTGGGCCTCAGCTGTGTAAAGGCAGGCATGAACATTTGGGTCTGTGTCTGATCTGTTTACCTTTTATGGTCAATGGAGAGAAACAGGCACTTCTAGGTCATGATTCATCTTGTCCAAATGTAGGCATCAAGAATAATTAGGTGAATCATACTCTAATACTGCTTATTTCTCTCCGCTATAATGGGAAATTACAAAGGGAGGATCAGGTGATTAGCTTTATATGTATGCACCTGACCTGTCAATGTCTCCAGGGAGGTGAGATGAACCTCCTACAGGTCTAAGACAGGTGTGATGAATTGCCCTCTGAAGGGTCTTACCTGTCTCCATTGCTTAGGAAACAAGTTCAAGGCAGGCACCTAGCTTAGACTAGACACTTAACTTCTAAGTTACTAAAATTAAATTAAATTACTCCCACCCTGAATCTGTATCTGCCACTAATAAGCAACTGTGTTTTTCTGGAACTGTTGGCCATTCTCCAAAAGAGGTATCAAGGATTCAGGAAGCAAATGCAGAGAAATCTCTGAGAAGTTTCACATTTAATTTTTCGGTACTTTATTTAAAGCTTTTTATTATAAATTATAAGTTTTCTCTTTTGATGATCCATTTACAACTCCAAAACACAGAACAGATTAACTCTCCTTTGGCATTGGCAGGGTTAACCCGATGGCAGGGAGGTTGTGCCTGGCTGGTTGAGGGCAGGTTGGAACCCTTCCTCCATAACTCTTTTAGGGCATCAATCTCTTCTACTTCAAGTTCTTGTTTGTTCGAAACTTGAGGAGCGAGAGGATCGCCTGCTGGAAGTTGTCTCCTGTCACTACATAGAGCAGTAAGTTTCCAAAAGTATTTAATGCTGCTAAAGGTTTAGTTATAATAAACATAAAAAGGATCGTGTTCTTCAAGTGGCAGCTAACCGGTCGTACTCGGAGCTCCAGCCGAATCCCTCGAAAGACGTGGAAGGGGAGGAAACACACATAGAAGACCACCAAGAGGACGACGGCCAGTCTGCGTGCCTTTTGCTTGTAGCAAGCCTGCGTGTGGGGCCCAGTAGCCAAGGTGTAAATAATGAGCATGTAGCACAGAGTCACCGTCACCAAGGGCAGGAAGAAGGCAAACATTGTCAGCAGCCAGTTATACCACCGACTAGTGTCAAGGTCCTCAGCAGCAACCAGGTCCGGGCAGATTGTCCTGTTCTGCGTACGCCTCGTGGCAATCAAGATGCCCAAGGGGCTGATGGCCGCAAGGGAAATCATCCAAACTACTACGCAAGTCACCACTGCCCATCTCCGGTTTTGAACAAAGAAGCATTTAATTGGGTGGACAACTACAAAAAAGCGGAAGATGCTGAAGCAGCTAAGGAAGACAATACCACTGTACATGTTGAAGTAGAAACAAAAGTGAATAAACTTGCACATGAAGTCTCCAAAAATCCAGTCATTTCCGTTAGCAGAGTAGTGTATAAAGAAAGGAAGCGTGGCTATATATAATAGGTCAGTGATAGCCAGGTTTAACATAATGATGGTGCTGCTTTTCCAGGGCCTCATCTTGACAAAGTAAACAAAAATTGTCACGATGTTCCCTGGGAAGCACACCAGGAAGATTAGGCCGTAAAGGACAGAGAGATAGGATTTCACCTGTAAGAAATCTTCATCCTTGCAGCTTGTCAACGGGTCATGGAGTGGCAGAGCAGTAAAATTGCTGGTGCGTTCAGATGCCATGTTTGCAGAAATCTTCTTAAAGCTTTACAAAAATCAGATATTTAGTTTTAATTGATTTGCGGGGAGAAATGCATTCAGTTAAGTCTTTTGTCACTGGAGCAAATGTCATATGTTTGACAAGGCATAGTAGAGGGTGGGAACAGGGATTTGCATACCCGGCTCTGACCTAGATAACCCCACTCAAATGTTTAATTTCACCCTTCCCTCTCCTTTACATTTAATTTTGATAATGATTAATTTTACTCTTGCTTTATTTAACCTCTTACGTTGAAGAAGACAATTACTGCTTATCTGCAAACCTTCAGGAGTAGGAAGCACACATTCAGAGATCTAGAGAGAGTTTGGGCTTAGATTTTGCAAAACTGTGAATTAGCCTTAGCCTTTCAGAAAGTAGAACTGTACCCGTGTCTTATCTTCATTAATCTGAGCTAATCCATGTTTTGTGCTCATGAAACCAGAGATGCTGTTCTGGTTTCATGAAAATCAAAAGATGTTAGGTTCAGATACAGACGTCAGGACCTGATGCTTCCATAACCTGACAATCATAGCTTGTTCCCTGAATGTAATCTTATTCTCTTGGAGTCATCAGAGTATAAAACTTGTATGAATGCTTAATTTAAAAAAAAACCCACCAAGCTTCATAGTAGCATAAAACTGATTTAAATGATTAAAGACTGTTTCTCAAAGCACAGAGGGAAGGTGGAAAGCACAGATGTTGAGTGAAGGCACTGATCTTGCTTCCCATTTTGTGTGAATTGGAACTAGATAGACTTGTCTCTGAAAAGATTTCTTGCTTGCCATGGCCAATTTGGATCTCTCCACAGTGAGTTCAAGACATAACCATTCCTGGTAGCACTTTAACCAGAAAGAATGGTAACCAAGAATTAAAATAATCTCATCTAACTTCAAATACCAAAAAGTTAGGTGCTTGAAGGGGAGCCAGTCATCTTAAGTCCCCCTTTATCATCAAGGGAGAGATGTAGTTCCTCCAGGATGTAATGTATCTTCCTAGAAGAGAGGTTTCCAAGATAAATGATTTACTCTTTTGGCATACCTATTTCTTTCTATTGATGGCAAAGGCAGCCCAAGGTGATTAGTTCAGACCTGCAGGTCTAACCTTTGGAAGCGTGTCACTGTGAGTCTTCAGCATCTCAGGTGAGCACCACTCCTCCAGATCCTAACATAGTCCATCTGAGAAAATATTTTAAAGTGACTTCATAAAGTGCTAGAGAGGGTACTATGAAGCCCAAATTCCTCTCTCTTGTTCCAGAAACACAGTCTTTAAAGTAAACCAATGTTACCTTGAATATCTAGGATGAAGTCATCGCATTAAAAAAAAAAAAAAAAAAAAAAAAGGCAGAAGTGTACTTTATTGTAGTCCTGAAAATCCTGTGTATAGAATTAGTTTTTGATGTGACTCAGTTAACAGCATTCAGCATGTTACCTGTATGGATGTTTCTGCATTATCCCAATGACTGGTAGAACATGGCAAATTTTCTCTGACAAAGCCAGTCATTAAAGCTGGGACACAATAGGAATTATTTGATTATAGCCAGTTAGAAAGATGGGCATCAATTTGTTACTCAGGAGCACTTCAGAGAGAAATTTGAACAGTGTCCCCATAATTTACTTAAAACGCTAATGCTTTTCAATGTGAATGTTAGCTCTGGTATAGCAGCTTTGCAGTCAAAGATGCATTAGGTAAAGGCCATGAAGCTTGTTTTAAACAAACCCAGATCTACGTTCAGACAAAAGCTAGGGATATACATGTTTTCTCTCTTTTCGGCTGCTTGGTGATACCACTGTCACCCACATTTATAATTCTCACTGGTATATTTCAAGTAAAGTTAGACAAAATTTTCTAGAATACTTGATTCATCCCCAGTTTAGTTTTCCTGCACTGCTGATCAGTTCTTCACTGCAATCTTGAACCCTCCAAATTGAAAATGGAGAAATATTGCTTACCTGAAAACTTGCAATTCTGCTTCTCCCTTTGATATTGCTTTGAGCAGAAAGCATTACAAATGAAATGTATTTATGTCTTCCTTACAGTGAAGCAGGTTTTAGTACGGCATTGCAACCACATGCATTCGCTCCCCGGCAGACTGAGACTCCATGTGGCTGTAAATTAGGAGACTGGTAGAAAACCTCCATTACTTGCTCAGGTATCAGCTCTTAGACCTGGGTGCCTGTATGAGATCTCTTTTGCCCTCTGTCATTCATGCTGTCTTGCCTTCAGTGGGCAGACCATGCTTTGCTGGCAGCAGTTCTGCGTGCTGAAGTAGACCTGTAGTATTCAAATAGCAGCGGATCACATTTAAATTAGTGTGTATGTGTGCGTGCATGTGTTTATAAAAAAGAAAATTAAATTTATTCTCCACTTCCTGTGAAGCGAAACCTGATCACCAAAGTGAATAAGGCATGTTGCTATTTCAAGGTCAGGTGAAAAATGTTATGACACACTCTCTTCATTAAAAGCAAATTTCTAACAAAGTACAATTTTCATCTCATGTAAGAAATGAAGGCTTCTTTTGGCATGATGTGCTTTTCAGGAACTGTGGCAAACTTTCTGCTTATTTCTGGTGAATAAAATATCTACAATTAGCATTAGCTGGTTATTACTGGGGTAGCTGAAGTTGCAAACTTGTTTTCTTTTGAGTCTTTGATTTCAGGCTTCATGATTCACAACAGCTGCAATTTTCCATGCTTCTTGAACCAAAAGACTGCTCTTGAATAAAAATCTCATTATCATCCTTAGCTCGAGGGACAAGATCAAAAGATATTATTATTTAAAAAGAAAAAAAGTCATAGTATCTTCAATTTTGAACCTGCAGGCTTCCATCCCTGAGCTTGCAACCTGATCCATTCAAAGAGGCCCCAGCTGCCCAGCGTGACGGGCAGCCTTTTGGCCTTGGTACATTTTATAGGTCCTACTTGCTGATAAGGCTTATGATCCGGCATTAAATGAGCAAGCTTTCATTTCTGAAAGTTACACATGTTAGTGTAGTTACTGAGATAAGAATATTTTTAGGAAGACTTACACAGATAAGAATGTTTTCAGGAAGACCTTCTTGACTCTCCTTGAGTGCCTGTACCATAGGCATGAGCTGGAAGAAGGCTATCTGTTTTGCTAATGATGCTGCAGGGAAAGAGTGGTAACGGGGACAATCAAGACTGGGGCAGCAGTAATGTCTGACAACTAGAACATTATCTATCTGTTACCATTAGGGGAAGGGCATCATCTCTGTTCTCATCTGACCAAGCTTTTCTCTAGGTCAATGCCCAGAGCACTTTTAAAAAATGTCCGAAGTTTCTCAGTAATTGTAAAATACGGTGTCGTGTACCAGCTCAGGGATCAGCAACTGTTTAAATAGCTATTACCCTGTTCCTAGACACTGCATGTGTCATTAGAAACTATTTGTATGAGGCTGTAGTGGTATAAGCACAGGGGGAGCTAATTATAGTTAGGGATCATTTAATGCGTCCATTACTTAATACATTATACCCCTGAGCAATAGAAAACCTGTGCAGCAGTGGCTGGTATTTATCCTTCCCTGGCGGTGGCAGTGCCTTATGTGAAGCAGAAATGCGCTTTTCCGGCACTGTGGCCCAGAACTGCTCAGGATTTGGGGCAACGGGGTCTCAAGCAAGCACTAGGGTCACCTCTGAGTATCTGACTCTGGGCAGGAAAAGAAAATAAACCCCCCATTTTCAGAACAATTTCAAGAAAGGGGAACTAATAGAAGGTCGTTCATGCAGAGCTGCTCTGTGTGGAGACCGAGCTGCACTCCTTAGCTTACCCAAATCTTGTCTCATCATCAGCTGTAGAGAACATGTGGCTCCTGCTTCCCCGTAGCCTCCCTGCACCCTTCACCAGGGTTTCAGCAACTCCTCATTGCACATGGACCTTCGGAAACATTGTCTTCGATTGCAGCCATGAGGCTGGCCCAGGGGCTCGTGTCAGGCACTTGGGAAATTATGGATACACTAACAAAGGCCACTTGTGAATATATGATTTAAATTGCTTGCCTGGCATTGTGGGGGATTTCTACGAATAAAGGCTGATCCCGCAGCGTGATTTTCAACCCTTCAGTTTGTGGGCCTCTTCTCTTTACCAGTAGCTTCTCCAACTCAGGTCCTTGGCCCTTTTAAGTCTGCCCATAGGTAGACCAATCTGATCCTTACCAAAAACATGTCCCTTTTTGTCTTTAAGGCTATCCTCACCCTGCTCCCCTCTACAAGCATTGGAGGGAAATCAAAATACCCTGTAGTTTCACAGGCAGCTTAAGTGGCTCTAATTGCAGGCTGCTGTCAAAAGAGTTGGCAGCACCACCTGCCTCCTCTCATCCTAAACCACATATTTTCAATGGCCCCAGCGCTTGCGCAATCATGGGATGCATTGGATAAGTGAGCTGACTGAAAACAAACCAGTTTTCTTATTCTTGGGTTAGCTTTCTGACACTTTGGGGCTGTGGCTCCTCTCACGGATGCGCGGGCTCCAGGGCTTACAGGAAGCAGTGAGAGGGACTGACGAGAGGCAAGAGGAGGACGGCAGAGGTAGACCGGCTCGCGCTGACAGTGAGGTTGCACGGGGGGTTTCTGCTGTGGAGTGGTGTTTCTCTCGCCCTTACCACTGTTACCACCCTCAGCTGAAGCTAGTCTCCAGCAACGCTCCCCTGGAGACAGCACTCATCTCTTGTTTCAACAGTCCTCCAGGCAGGCTGGATTGATTTGTCAGATGGGCTGTCATTTCCCCTAATTTGATGAGTATTGATAAGAATTGCAAAGATCAGTAATCCAACAGCAAAAAGCTAGCTATTGGCACCTTTCCTGAAACAACCATTATAAAATTACAGAGTTCATGTCTGTATATAAATGTTGCTCTTAGTCACTGTATAGAAAGGAAGCTGGAATGATTTGGTGGCAGGATTATTAATTAAATACTTCCTCTTAGAACTTTATACTCTAGGCTGGGTCAGCTATCACAGAGTACATGATATAAATAGGATCATCTTTTCATATTGTATTTTTCCTTCTGTGATGGCAGGGTGAACAGGATGCACAGGATGACAGATGAGTTTGCACACCTGGAGCACACAATCTGTCTAAAATACAGAAGTGGAGAACAAAGTCCAATGCTTTTGTTTTGCTTTGTTCTGTTAAATCACATGTGGCTGGTTGCAAACAATGTCTCTTTCCTCCGAATGGGCTGGCCGTTAGCTTTTGCGGGCATTGGGGTGGAAGAGGTCGTAGCAGGGCTTTTTGTGGTGTCTCAGCATCACCGCTGAACTTGACTGTAATTAGGACTCATAGGTGTGAGGGTCTACAAGTTGCTCCTCTAGCACAGGGGCCATTCTCATCTCATAAAACCTGATCTAAAATCCATGGGCATGAGTGAAAGACTCCTTTCAGAGTCAGACCTTCGGACATGACAGCACCCAGTGCGTCACAGTAGAAATGGCAAGGATAGCTCTGATTAATAACTATGTAGGAAAATAGGCAGTTTGTTGGGCAAGGGCTAGGCTCCAGAGCATTAAGAGCTTTCGTTTTACTTTTGGTTCAACAAACATATAATCTTTCCATGGGCTACTTTCCTTAACAGACATATATTTGTTTGGCTGATCTTACTCTGTGTGTGATTGAATACCTAATTACAGTTGTTATCAGACCACCACCGTCGGGAGATGCTCAGTTCTGTTGAGGATGATACCGTGCATCTTCATCACATGGGGAAATCAGCTCCAGCTCTCCCTGCGTATTTCTCCCCTGAGACAGACTGGTAAGGGCAGAATTTTTTTAATCCCTAAATGCATGGTAACTCTAAATTAATCACAGTTAAATGCTGCCATCCAATTATGTAGGTAATACAGACTGTTAATGAAAAGTTCTGGAAAGGAATATTTTACCTTAGGAAAATTGCATGTATAATCTGGAATATAAGCAATGCTGCTGCCACATCAGTGGAGCAGAAGTAGTTCGATACAGTTCCAAAAATAGCCTGTATGGATCTGAGGCACTGTTTTATGGCTAGTATTAGTCCTTGAAGTGAATTGGCGCTCATCGGGCATAGAAGATAAAATCTACTGCAGCCCTTAGATGAGCGCTGAGCTTTCAGAAGGTGAGTTGCCCCAAGGGGAATGGGGAGAGAAAAGACAATGGGACAATTTGCCTGCTTAAAGCCAATATGTGCTCAGGTATCTTGGTACAGCACAGGCAAGACGGTAAACCCGTGAATAAAAAGTGCTGCGGGAGCACCCAGCTATGAAGTGGCCTTAAACACAGTAGCTGTGCCAGTTAAAGTTTTCCCAGCAGACACTAAAAGCCAAACTAAACTCATCGGAGATGTGACAACAGTTGTAATTGTTTTAGGTAATGGGGCATTTCCTGAAAATGACCCAGCTCAGCCGGTCTGAAAACAGAGGGGACCAATTTGCTGCCTTGTTATTTTGGTTTTTTCACAGAATCACAGAATCACTAAGGTTGGAAAAGACCTGTAAGATCATCAAGTCCAACCTTAAAAAAAAAAAAAACAAAAAAACCCAAAAAACCCAAACCACCCACAAACCACAAAACACACCACAACCCACACCAAAACAACCCACCCACACCACACAGCACCATGCCCATCAAGCCACATCCCACAATGCCATATCCACACACTCCTTGAATACCTCCAGGGAGGGTGACTCCACTACCTCCCTGGGCAGCCTGTTCCAGTGCTTCACCACCCTCTCAGTAAAGAATTTTTTCCTAATATCCAGTCTGAATCTCCCCTGGCGCAACTTGAGGCCATTTCCTCTTGTCCTGTCACTCGTCACTTGGGAGAAGAGACCAACACCCACCTCTCTGCAACCCCCTTTCAGGTAATTGTAGAGAGCGATGAGGTCTCCCCTCAGCCTCCTCTTCTCCAGACTGAACAACCCCAGCTCCCTCAGCCGCTCCTCATCAGACTTGTGCTCCAGACCCCTCACCAGCTTCGTCGCCCTTCTCTGGACACACTCCAGCACCTCAATGTCCTTCTTGTAGTGAGGGGCCCAAAACTGAACACAGGATTCGAGGTGCGGCCTCACCAGTGCCGAGTACAGGGGCATGATCACCTCCCTGCTCCTGCTGGCCACACCATTTCTGATACAGGCCAGGATGCCGTTGGCCTTCTTGGCCACCTGGGCACACTGCTGGCTCATCTTCAGCCGGCTGTCAATCAACACCCCCAGGTCCTTTTCTGTGGGGCAGCTTTCCAGCCACTCGTCAATTCCCAGACAAAGCAGCCTCTAAACTCTTCTGAGATGAGATGTACATCCTTGGCTTCTAGTGGTGTGTCAGTACAGAATTCAGCAAAGGGTGATGTTAATGTGGCCTCCAGCGTACAAGCAAGTTTTCAGTCATTGAAGATATATTCTGTTGTGGTGCCGTTGCTCTTGTAATTTGTTTGCAGGGTGCTAAGGCAAGTGAAGGAAAGTCTGCCCTTTGCCATAGGCCACTCTAATAAAGCTTTGTCTTCAGAAAGTGACTTGTACCATCACAGCCCTCTACACATGAATTTAATATACACAGCCAAAGATGAGCCTTTCTATTAGCCAGATACCGTTCCCTCAGCTAACACGAACCCTTAGCTAATGCCTGGCTCTTGGCAGCAGGACCCTGGCTCACTTTGTTACTGCGCTGGTCTCCCTCTGGGCGCAGCTCCCACCTGCTGAAATTCCTCCTACGCTTTGGAAATGAGCTTTTCCCAGCGGGACTGGTGCTAAGAGGAGCACAGGGAGGATAGGGAAGGGAGCTCAGCCATGTAGGATACACTTCGTGTTTTAAAAGCATCATTTCCCTCCCAAGGATATCTCTTTTAATTCTTTTCTTCTCACAATTACTAAAGTTATAAACTGGTAAATTAGTTGTTTGCATTACTAGTGCTTGTTTCTGATAAGGTAAGTAATTATCAGGTAGAATTTTACTATCATAAAACAATAAGCAGAAATAATTCTCAAAGTGAAATTAGGATGTTGCTTGACCACAGCGACAAAATAGACAAACTAGAAACCCACACAGAAATGCCCTGCAAATTGTCACTGCGGAGTCAAAGGGCTCGTATTTTTCAGAGTAACCTTCCTTGCTTTCCAGAAGAGAGCTGTGCAAACAGGGAAGGTGTTCAGGCTCCTCATCCCAAACCCTTCCCCTTTCATCCCTTCTGGTAGAGGAACCCCTCTACCAGCGTGAAGGCAGCTCCCTCTGCTCCCTGGCTTGCACAGGCTGCTCTGCCAGCCTCACCCCAAGAGTCATGAAGCTTCCCTGCCTTTGAAAGGGTCTTGTGCTTTTTAAACGATGCTTAAATGCTAATTATTATTATCCTCAGGCAATTAAATGGCTTTCCAGCTCTTCAGATTGGGTGGAGGCATGGATTGTTGGAATAGCCTTCAAAGAGATAACTCATGCAAACTGAGCCTGTGGAATTCAAACTTTCTTTTGTTTTTTTTTAACCTAACCTTTACCCTCTGGCTATTTTTTGCTCATCTAAATCAAATATATGAAAGAGAGCTGCTTTTCTCTGCAGAGGCTTTCTCTTGTTTTGCCTTTCTGTGCTACCTTTCACCAAGAGCTTCAGGGCCACTCCTGGGCTTTGGTCAGATCTTCTCCCTCTGAGCTTTGCAGGACTTGAACTAACACAGCATCAGGCTTATCCCCCACACTTGGGTCAGCTGGGGATCTCTGCTGTAAGCTGATGTATCATATTTGTCTCCATCAGGGCATGAACTCAGCTAAAACACCAGCACTTTGTTAAATGTGAGTGTCGTTCTGTCATTTTGAAGACAGAGCAGTGGACCGACTGCGTTGGTTTATATAGTCCAAATGCAAAAATTGTGGAGCACTGGAAAATCAAAGTCGCATAATTCAGAAAGTAACATTTTGCCGCCATCTGCAGTGGAACTGGCTTCTGCTGGAGCAGTATCTTCGAAGCTAAATACGTAGTAAAGCACGAGATGAGTGTGTGCATTTCAGTCTCTCTACCCAAGCAGAGAGTTAGCAGAAAGCAGTCAACCTGGCTACCTTCACAAGCAAATGCTCTGTGAACCCAGTGGTACAGAATAATGATGCAGTGCATTTTTGTCATTGCTCTCAGAGCTGGCACTGCTCTGTCACACTGTGACGGTGTCTATTAAAGTTTACAATAGTAGGGAAACAGGGAAGAAATTGCATCACCACAGGACATGAGATTACACGTCTCAAGAAAAGACAATTAGAAGAAGCTCTGTGCGCTTGACCCTGGCTTTTTATTTTTCAAAAGGGACCTGTTTATCACCTGTTTATCACCTGTTGGTGATAAAATGAAATGATGCAATGTGTTAAAGGATATAAAAAATACAATGCCACGTGTGTTCAGGCTGTTTGGGGTCAGGCCAGCTATTTTAGCCACTAGTCTGCATTTTGCCAACATACAAATCTCCTGCTGCATATTGGCGTGATTGATGGCTTGCTGGAACCTGAGGAAGGAATCAGGCTTTTGCATCAGATTTTGCACATCATATTCTAAGGAGGTGTAAACCGGTGTGTTGCCACTGGCTTTGGAGCCAAGTTAATCCATGCCAGCAGAGTATCTAATCCATTGGCTTTCATGGCACAGGCACTGCAATGAGCCGAGCACAGACACCTCTCCTCTCTGAGGTGTTATCTTGGTGCAGGCAGCGAGATGCTTGTCTCTCCTGAAATCCTTTGTCCTGATTCAAAGGGGTTTTGCCCACAGCATTGCTGGAGGTGGGGTAGAAGGAAACTCATCAGGACATGCAGTCCATCTGCTGCCCCAGACAGGGTCATATCCTTGGCAGTCCCAGCAGATGCTTTTCGAACCTCTTCTAAAATCTTCTCTCTACCAAACTACTCCTCTGCTTCTCTGTGCCCACAGGACATGTTGCCTCATGTCCAACATCTTTCCAATCTAGCCCTAGCCGGGGGCATTCTGCTTTCTGGATACAGGTCACATGTGTGAAGGTCACCATCGTTTTTCCTTCAGTGGTGCTTCTCCTAGATTGAACAACTCTTGGTCCCACAAACTTTTCTTTTTTGGTTTTGTTTTTTTGAACCTCTGTTTTGCTCCCCGTCCAGCAGGCCCCCCTCCTTCTTGAAGTGCAGTGTCAGACCAGACATGCCACCCCGGGAGACACGTTACCAAAGCGGAAGGGTTACGCATCCTGCCTGGCAGTCTGTGCTCTTATTTCTATGTCCCATTCTGCCGTTTGCCCTTTTCACAACAGCACAACATATTTGACTGATGTTCAGCTTGTGACCTGTGTAGCCCTTCGATTCTTTACTGCGGTACTGCTGCCTAAGCAGATAGGCCAGATTTGTGCAGTTTTGATTATTTTCCTACAAACATAAATTTTGCATTTCTCCTCATTGTATGGCATCCTGGTTTTTTCAGACCATTTCTCCAATCTCTGTAAATTGCTTTGAATCTAATGCTGTCTGCCAGCATGCCAGCAGTCCCCTCACTTGTCATCTGCATGCTTAAAGGGTATACTTTCTACTCCGTTGCCCAAATCACTAGTGAATATAATAAGGGTGAGCTCACTGCATAATCTGGACTTTGATGGAAAATTTTGTCATGCTAAACATCCTAGAGCTGGGCCTTGCACTTCTCTCGTAGAAACTCCCATCAATATTATCTGTGCCTAGAGTAGCAGCTCAATCACAGCTCCCAGCAGAACCAGCTTTCGTGCAAAATCTGAGAAAAGAAGCAAAATATCAAGTTTTGTGTCTCTTGTGTCCCCCTTCCAGAGCATTTCAGAGAGAAACTTGCACCATCCCAAGAAAGGAGCTGAATGATGCTGGACCAATGGATGATGCAGCAGCCCTCTCCGTCCCACCATCACCGACTCCCCTGTTCTCTGTCTGGGACTGCTTGGCTAGCTGGGTAGCTAGCCTGGATGCTGCCTACCTGGTTTCTATCAACATTTTTAATAGAGTCAAGATATTCACATGAGGCATTTTGATTCTGTTGATTCAGCAGTTTGCAGGGAAAAGCATTCTGTCAGAAAATTTTTATTATCTCAAATCAGCATATATGATTTCTTCCCAAATAAACTAGCTACAGAGAAATCAGCCCTAATTCAGGGAGTGAATGGATCTCTCTTATCTTGGGCAGGGCAATTTTTCCTAATTCTCTTCCTCAGTGTTGGGTGTACACAGATAATCCTCAGCACTAACATGGCAGCAGCTGGATTGAGCTGAAGTTTCCTGGACAGCAAGGGTAAATTGCTGATCTCTTTGCTAAGTGGCAGTAAAGTATTGTGTTGCCTCTACGTGCCAGGGTGGAGGACAATAAATTGTCTACCAGAGAGGGCTGTGCAAGCAATAGAAAGAGGGATTCAGCAGTGATATAGTTTGTTCTTTCTTTGAAGACCTGGTTGGGAAGCTGCTTAGCATGGCATTTCACCCTCCAGTATCTCTAGCTCACAATACAGGGGTGCTAGTACGAAAGCCTCCATCGTCCTCCTGGGAAGAGGAAGGTTTAAGATGGAAACTTGTGTTGATGAGATGATGCATTTCATGGACCCCAGAAAGACGGCACCAAGGAGGACTTACTGTACAGCTGAAGCCAGGTGCATGGTTTAAGCTTTGTTAAACCGATGGAACAGCCTTGAATTTCTCTAATGGCCGCAAAAGTGAATATGTAAGAGGGCCCAGAATAAAGGTCATCTCTCTGTATTTCAGTATTCTTAGTTCATGCAAGAAAAGCAAATTTTGTACAAAATTTAACATCAACTGCTCCCCTGAGGCAACTACTTGGTGAAAGAGCACAGCTGCTGAGATCCATCTGTTCCTTACCAAATCCAGCTTTTTGACTCCCTGCAAGAGAGTTTTTGCACTTTTCACTTGCTGTCACAGAATTTATAACAATAAGTCTTTCTTCAATAAAAATTTACTTTTTCTTTAGAGTGACTAAGACAGAAGTTTTTTGCATGCGATCTGTATCACTTGAAGTAGTTGTCCCAATTATCCTTTCAGGTGGTAGAGGTATTGATAACCACAGGGTAGAGAAATCTGATCTCTTGAAATAGTCTGGTAGACACCAAATGCAGCCTTGTGCCAAATTCCAGTTACCTCCCTTAGCCCATGCTGGTATCCAGCAGAGCTATCATTCACAAGTTACGGTACAAGTCAACAGAGAATATATAATTTAACCTCATTTGGCATGGCTGTTTTTCAGGATTAATGCTTCATCCTTTGCTCCCAATATTGTGCCATGAGTATCTCTTTGCAATAGATTCACATGCCTTAATGCAGTGAAAACACGTGCGGCTGCCTGAAGGGCTCCTCTCTTTTGCTCATTAGGGCCACAAATGTAATCCTTCTCCGGCACACTTCCTATTTAGCCTTTGATGTGACAACTGTGGATACTACTGCCTATAGTGCCACATCTCACTCAGTTTCATCAACTCACTTGACTGGAGAGACAGTCATTGCCACCCACAAGACTATGTGGGACCAGCAGGTGGGACCCATCCAGAAGAGAGGGGCAATGTGCCCTTCAAAAACCCACATCTATTTAGGGAGGAGACAAGAGAGCACAGCTCTTGCTGTAGCAAAAATTGCCATGCTTGTCTTCCAAGGTACAATTATTTCAGCCTTTAATTGTCCTAGCTGTGGGAGGCATCCCAGCTGCAGGAATGCCTCTGAGAGCTCCACTTCTTTGACGGGCCTTCTTTGGTTCTTACCTCTGTCAGCATAAACAAGTTACATTTAAAAAGATCATATTAAACCCTTGCTTAGCATTGAAAAATGGCATTTAGCTCACATAGGTGGTGCTTCCAGATCTTATGCCATCTTTGTAGATCTGGGACTAAATTAGAAAATAAACTCTGAATTGCTTTGGCTTTCCTAGCATTGGGCTTGTTGAACCAGTGTGAAAGCCTGCTTTGGAGAAGTCAGATATGTGGTGAGAAAATCTTTTCCCAGTGCCCTTATCTGCAATGCAGGGAGCTCCCTGAGACAGTCAGGTTCACCTGGAGAAGGATCTGCTCTTTCAGAGAGAGCAAGAAGAGGAAGACGTGTTGATGCCTACAGCCATACTTTCCACTCCCGCAGCAAGGTTCAGAGAAACCTGTCTGCATTTCAGCAGTGGAGGAATGCATGAGGAGAAAACACAAGCTGTTATTTCCTGCAATAGTAGAGCGGTCAATAAGGAAAGAGAGAGAAAAATTCACTGTTTGATGTTTCTGGCAAGGCAGTCAGGAGAAGGTGAATTCACTGTTGCCCCGAGGTGGATAAACTCTAATTCCCTATATTTATCCTTTCTAACAGTTTGATACACTTAATTGGCACTGTTTGTAAGGTAACATCCATAAGGGCAAGATCAGCTGTATTTGATTTACCATTTACATGTTTATAACCACATAGCCACCCTAGCTGTATTTGACTTAAAAGTATAAACCAGAGATTGTGTTTCTTTAGAGAAAGTTGGATCAATGCTCCCATCTTGCTCTTGCAGATGGTATGAACATCATTTTGTTTTTCCTTTTTCTACTCTCTGCTGCTTCTCCAGTGCAGACCTTTTCCAAATCAGACGCTGTTTTCCTGCATACTTATGCTTTTCCAGAGTGATCCTCTTACTGGAAGAGTTTTGTCTACCCTCTAGTGGGAATTTGAATTATAGCACCTGCAGAGTCCAGCTGCGGGAGTATGGGAGGCTGGAGCCCCTTGGGCACAGCCTAGAATTACTGCAGGACCCATCTTCATTGTGTTTCCAGCAAACACCATGCCCCATTGCTGTCCTTCCCCTCCCTCAGCGAGATCCAGGTTTGTATTTTGGGAAAAAGGATGGGGGCTATGTTTGCTAGGATTTTGTTCTGTTAGAGGAACAGATTTAGATTTTCGCTGGTGTTTGTTGGCCAAATATTTAGCTCTGGTACATAAGTATAGCTGTATTAATCATGTTGAATTGAAGTGAGGATGGAAATTCAGAAGATGTATGAAAAATCTGCATCTCAACCCCATTTTCCTTTCCACCAGTAGAAGAAAAGTGCTGACATCCATATCTGAAGGCAGAACATGGGCCACTGGATCTGAACTATGGTGTGATGGGAAGGGGCTGGCCCCAGCTCTGAGGTGTGTTAGCTGAACCTGTGTGCTTTTCCAACGTCAGCATACATACATGGTGAGCAGTGGTACCCTGCCCCTTGGGTGAAGGCAGCTCACTAGTTATGGAACCTCTTTCTGACCTTCGCATCCCAGGGAGAGCAACTTCTCAAGCTGTGGTGCAATGCACACATTTCAGCCTGAAAACTTTCCCTATATGCTGCTAATATTTCGTGTTAACCTGCAAATTAACAAATACTTGATATAAACTTGTAAATGGGATGAATACAGCTAATTACTGGCTCTTGGCGGAGATCACACGCAGTGGTAGCCAAATAACTTTGGTGATAAAGACCTGGTCCCCAAAAACCTTCTCTGAAAGAAAACAGAAGTGCTCCTTCCACAGATGCAGAGTATGGCATTGAGGATGAGCCAGGGCCTGAGTAGCACAGAAACTGCTCTAATTCAACTTTTATTACTGAAGTGCCACAACTGAGCAATCAAGACTCCCTTGAAAATCTTACCCTAAGCCTAAAATGCACTTTATAAAAGCTCTGGGCTGGGAACTGATCTCTTCCCTGCTTGGCTGCTAATTTGCTTTGTGACCGGAGGCAAGCCACTTAACTCCACTATGCCTCAGTTTCATCACCTGTAAATAGGGGCAATATATAAATATCTCAGAGCAGCTTACTAGCAGAAAGGTAAATGTGAGGAAACTCCTGTAGGCAGGCACTGCTGCCTTGTCTGTTGAGATAACTTTCTGCTGATAAAAAGCATCATGAAGTAAAGGGAAAAAGGAATTTTCAAGAAGATTTATTGCTTGAAATTGTTGCACAGTGCATTTGTATGCCACTCTCTGCTAGGTCTTCTTCATTATTGCTGAGGTTGTAAGTGATCAGGCCAGCCTGGCTCACACAGTGGAAAATTGCCCCTTTGGGATCATTTGGGGCTGGAAATATATCCACCCATAATGCTTCCCTGCTTTGTGCCAAGTCACCTCCTTTTTGCCCAGCTTAACAGATCTGTAACAAGAGCAGAGCAGGAGGCTTTACCTTGCATGCCTTTTGAGGCACCCCCAGAGAAGGTGTTTTCTAGCCCTGTCAGCTGCAGGTCCAGGGCATCACTTTGCACGGTGGCTGGCACCATGAAAGTCCTTGAAAATTGCAGGAGAGATGTAAGAATATCACAGGGTGCTCTTGTGGTAGTACCAAAATACCTTGTCACAGATCCACTGACAAAATATGAATTCTGCCAGATGCACGGGAATTGTCTTGAAAGTGCCCTGGGATGCAGGCAATTAGAAATATCTCGTGCTGATCGAGGGCAAACTGGAAGCACAAAGATTTTAGCAGAACCATTAGAAGGGACAGAATGAATTTCCTAATCATTTTTCCAAAAAGTTGATGGGTCTTGAGCAACAGGCTGGATGTGGTGAAGGGAGAAGGAAGGACCAAGTAACCTGGCATCAGGTTTGCTAGCTTGGGTAGCAAGGGGCGTGCTGGAAATAAAACTGTATTTAATGAAAACACGTGAAGGAAGATGTCTCCAGGAACTCTACCTTCCACCTTGCTTTATTAGGATTCAGTATGGCATTGTGTGTCTGTGCACAAAGTTGTATTTCTTTCTTCTTCGCCTTATCTTCTTTCACTATTCCACAAAGTAAAAGGAAATCCATAAAGTAATTTGGAAAAACACATCTTTCCTTTTTTTTAAAAAAAACCCAGAAGCTCAGAACTTTGTTTTCCTTGTAAGAGTGGAGAGCATCACCGGTACTATAGTTTCCAGGCAACCGCCTCTCCTTTGGTTTAGAAATCAGTGATATCAACCATTTTGGGGAGCAAAAAAACCAAGAAGGGATCTCAGAAGATAAAATACCTTTTAATTCAAATGCCTTTTAAGGTTCTAGCAATGATGAATGGAGCATACTTTGCATTATACTTGCCTGCAGCAGGCCTGAAAAATCATGTTCCCGCTGTGTGTTTTAAAAAATTGACATCTGAGCTTTAAATTTTACTTTAGAAAGACACTCAGCCCAGTGTTTACCAACTTTACTTTTTCTCCTTCTTGGCCCCAGAGTCCAGCTGTGACTAAAAGCAGGAATGTATTTTTTCTCCTGCTTTAGGAGGTGCCTGACACGCTCTGCTCTGCCCGATGGGCTCAGGCACCGAGTCAGCAAGATGCCTTAGTCAAAAGTACTGCTCTTTTCCAGTAGCTATTAAGAAAACAGGCCCTGAAATACACTTTCTTTAGGGTAAACTTTTTTCACCCCTCCTAGACTTAACTCTGTGGCCTTTACATTGAAGTGGCATCAGCTGGCACCGCTGAATGCCTCCACGTTCACAAAACATAAGGGAGCTGTGAGGAAACACACAAAGTATTTTCCTTTACATCTCTTCTCCTTTTCTGCTGGTAGGGAAAGGCAAATACAGTTTGGGGCTGGTAGGAGTTACTTGGTGCTGGTGAGGCCACACCTCGAATCCTGTGTTCAGTTTTGGGCCCCTCACTACGAGAAGGACATTGAGGTGCTGGAGCATGTCCAGAGAAGGGCGACGAAGCTGGTGAGGGGTCTGGAGCACAAGTCTGATGAGGAGCGGCCGAGGGAGCTGGGGTTGTTCAGCCTGGAGAAGAGGAGGCTGAGGGGAGACCTTATCGCTCTCTACAGTTACCTGAAAGGGGGTTGCAGAGAGATGGGTGTTGGTCTCTTCTCCCAAGTGACTAGCGACAGGACAAGAGGAAATGGCCTCAAGTTGCGCCAGGGGAGGTTTAGGCTGGATATTAGGAAAAACTTCTTTACTGAGAGAATGGTGAAGCACTGGAACAGGCTGCCCAGGGAGGTGGTGGAGTCACCATCCCTGGAGGTGTTCAAGGAACATGTGGACGTGGCATTGCGGGACATGGTTTGGTGGGCATGGTGGTGTTGGGTTGATGGTTGGACTTGATGATCTTACAGGTCTTTTCCAATCTTAATGATTCTGTGATTCTGAGTTGAATAGCGATGTGTTCATTTGTTGTTTGCTGTTTTAAAGTCTAGGTTCACTGAACTTGCATTTTCAGAGTACAAAATATTCACAGATGGAAGCAGTCATTCAATGTTTACTCTGCTCGCTTAGCCTTATCAGCAAAATGACAACATCTATCTGAGGTCTAAATGACTCAGTGGTGAGGCTGGCACTACCCTCTGCTTCATGAGGTGGATCACTACCATAGTTACACTGTACAGCTAATGCAGCAGCATCCTGACGACGCATACCATTACACCGGGATAAAATCGCAGCCTTGTCTCACATCAATATCCAACACAGACCTTATAAGAGTAGACCGTTCTCAAGCTATTTTAGCCTTTCTCTCTACTAGCTGTTTACCAAGCTATTCATTTTGATGCTACACGCAGTCTGCTTCACACTCTCTTCTTAGTTGTTCAGTATGACACAGAACTGCTTGAAAGGCAGCTAGATGCAGTCAGATTAGGACAGATTTTGCAAAATTTTTTTATGCAGAATATGACAGTCAGCATTTTTGCTCTCTGAGAGGTTTGAGTACAAGAAGGGCCTTTTGCTTTTACTTCTTATGGGAACACATGATTTGGGGAGAAAAGGAAAAAAATTGCTGATTGCCTTTCCTGACAATTAAGGATAGAAAATAGCTCTGCTGCAATCTGTGACAGTATGTGAGTCATTGTGAAGAGTAAGGTTTGACACGTCTACAAAACCAGTCGGCAATTCCAAAATTTCATCTTTAATATCATCAGGGTTGACATTCCCCTGAGAGGTGTGAACCCTGTTTACCTTGCAAAGTTATTCTCTTGGTCCCTCAGTGGTCCCAGGCAGAGCGCAGCTTGCTGCTAGGTACTTGAGTTGACATGACTGCCTTTGCAAACAAACCTGCTAGAGACTTTTGACAGAAGTCTGGTTACTGGACCATAACTATGCTGTGAATTAGCCTGCAATAGTGTAGTAATTTATGTAGCTGTGTTATCGTACTGTATATACAGAGCTTGGAAAGCATCTCCTGTCTACTGCAATTGAAGCACTTATCCTTGTTTCAGCAGTAAACTTAACAGCTGCTAAAAATAGAAGCTAGTGAGATGTCACCCTTCACAGTAAGCAAAAGGAATGAGTCACATGAGATAATGATCTCTCAGTCCTGCAGAGCACCTGAACAGTCCTTTAATGCTTTTAAAATGCCTGCATTACAGTTGAGCTTTTTTCCGTTTCTAGATCCAGCCATGCTACTGGAAGACGTGACTGCCCTTCCGGAGGTTCTTGCCCCACCAGCGAACTATGGCTCCCAGGAGCATTCCCTAATCTACTTTGGCACTTTAAAATCAGCTAGTTTAGCCCAAACCAAAGGAAGACAGGTGGTGGGTGAGCCGGTGAGATAGGAAGAAGGCAACCAAACAACAGCTATGTTAAGGAGAGAGAGGAGTAGGCAAAAAGGTAGCCCCTCTCCAAGTCACTGAAACTGTGGGACTGTCACTCTTGCTGTCAGAGAGGGAAAGCCTTGAACATGTCCATTTCACACTTTTTACCTTCAGCTGCTCCATTTTATATTGTATGTGTAGTTGTATTTTAAGTGCTTCTGTTCGTGTGTGATAAGCTTGGCTTGGGCTTGAGAAGGAAGAGCTTCTGAGAACAGGAATTAAAAATGCTCTGAGAGAGGAAAAAAGATAATTTTTAATCCACTCCTTCAGATGTGTATGTGTAAGTGGTAGACACATCTTCTGCTTTCACTTATGTGGAAGAGGAAGAGAATTTATGCAGTTCATTTGTACTTTTTGGCCATGTTGGAGAGCTGGGACGTTATGAATCTAGGTCAGACAATATTTATTTCGTGTGACTCATCTTGTGTATGTGTGTAACTTGTGGATTTGAATCAAACATGCATATGTGAAACCCGGTACCTTGACCATGAATGATCACCACATAGTGGCATCCTGTAGAACTCAGACTTTGACAACAATACAAAAGAGGACAATCTAAAAGAGAAAACAGGTCAAAAGGCCTGTGGCACTGCTTCGAGAAGATGCATCTGATGGCTGAGCCTTTACCACATCAAGTATTTTAAATATCCACAAGGCATGTTAAAACACTACAGTGTCATCATTTGTCATGTGTAGGTGCAGTACCTGCACAGCGCTGCCTGCCTGCCTGCAGGCACCGGGGATGCTCCCAGGCACTACTTGTTTCACTAGCACCAATGTTGCTGGCAATGTATGCCTAATCGCAGAGCCTCATGGCCAAAAGGCACCTCCAGAGGCCAGGCAGGCTTGTGTCCCTCTTGCTAAGCACCTGGCTAGCCTGCTCCTAGGGGCACCCAGTGGTGGAGACTCCACCTGTCCTTTCCGGTGCTTCATCACCCGTCCTGAGAGAAGGTCCATCCTGATATCCACCCTTAAGGGGTTTTAAGACCATTTGGTTTTCTGTCTGGTTCCTTCCCCTGTGGTAGTTTCTCTGAGTGCTCTTACCATGTTTCTCTCATCTATGTCTTCCCTGAAGGGCAGCATGGTGCTCCAGCTGAGAGGGTAACAAGACTGCAAAGGGTTTAAGGGCTGCTACAGAAATCTCACGCATTATGTTCTTACTCATACATCCCAGCATGACATCTGTCCTTTTTGCCACAGCAGACACTGTCAGCCCACTGAAACTCTCAGCTCCTGTCCAGCCTGTGATTCATGGTAACCACAGATCTTTCTGTGCTGAACTGCTACCTAAATATTTTTTTTCTCCTTTTGTGTTTGCACAGTTCATTATTTCTGCTTAAACATAGTACTTCGCAGCTGTCACTGTCTAATAGCATCCTGTGCATATTCTGACCATAGTTGCAATTTGTCAATGTAATTTTGTCCTCTCAGCTTCATGTCATCTGCAAATATAATAACCAGACTTTATTTCATCATCCAATTTGTTAATGAAAACACTAAATATCCCTAAACCTGGGACAGACTGGTCAAATCCCCACTCAGTGGTTCCCCCTACTCTGATAGTAAATCACTAATATCTCCACTCTGAGCACAGCTCTGTAACCAGCAAAAATAGTTTTGTCCAGACTGTTTCCTTAGCTTACACACAGAGTGTCATCTCAGACAAAACTCCTTCTGGAGTCAAGATATATGACATCTTCTTCTTTTCCTTCATGTACAAGCCTGTTAATTTGTTGTAATAGGAAATCAGAATGATCTGGGACTGTACATAGCTGACAGATCCATACTGGCTGGTACTCACCTGTATTCATCTTCTGTAGACTTATCATCAAATTGTTTGTTTCAGTATTTTTCTGAGATGGACATTAATGTCACTGTTAATTCCTTGTTCCTTCATTTTTTCCATATATGTGTGTACATATATCCTTTTTTTATATATATCTCCTTGTATATATAGATAGCTCCTTGCATTCACCATGTATGTCCTCCTCTGGTATTCCTCTCATCCTTCCCTAGGCCAGCTCTGAGATTTCACCATTCAGTTCCTCAGTGCCCTATGCTGAAGTTTATCAGGTCCATCTCATCTGAAAACATCAGATTTATCTAGGTGCTTTCTAAATATGTAGTTCAGCAGTTTCAGCAACTGTGACAATATCTGATGCATTTCACTTGGGCTGTAATAAACTAAGCACTACATCAGTGACAACACTGAAATCAATGGAAGTTGTTCTCATGTCGAAACTAAGCTCTCCGTGTTTCTGTAATCAACTGCAAAGTTGGAAGCAAGAGAACCCTGCACTTCCCAAATGTCTTTGGAAAGAGTCCAGTCGGGTGGTTTTAAATTCCACCTTCGAGGTGGCTTACAATCTTTTCTTTTCACTCCACATTCTTTGGTTGCTAAGAGAGGTATATATAAACCTGCTCCTGAGATAGCTTTTTGATAAGCGCTCTACTGCAGGGAGAGGGAGAAGCCAGCTGCAATTCTTTCTACCATATCAACACACCTGCCTTTGCAGGAGCTTATAGCACCAAAGCCATCCCAGGTTTGCTGGGATTCCTTCATAACTTTAATGCAATTTCTGACTTAGTCACGTAATTGTTGCTCCTGGGCTGCTGGACTTATTTGCTCCACTTACACCTTGAAAGAGAGAGGATGGCCTGCTGGAAGTTACCTCCGATCACAACATAAAGTAGTAGGTTGCCACATGTGTTGAGTGCAGCCAGTGGCCGAGAGACGATATAGGCAGAGTAGATTTGTTTCTCCACGTGACAGCTGACTGGACACAACCGTAGTTCAATGCGAGCCGCCCAAAAGACATGGAAGGGGAGGAAGCACACATAGAAGACCACCAAGAGGATGACAGTGAGCCTGCGAGCCTTTTGTTTGTAGCAAGCCTGCGTGTGGGGCCCGGTAGCCAAGGTGTAAATAATGAGCGCGTAGCACAGAGTCACTGTCAGCAAGGGCAAGAAGAAGGCCAGGCCAGTCAGCAGCCAGTTATACCACCTGACTGTGCCCAGGTTTTCATTGCTGGTAAGGTCGAGGCATAAGGATCTGTTGTGTGCCTCTTTTGAGGAGTCCAAGAAGTTGATGGGGCTGACAGCTGCCAGTGAGATCACCCAAACGGCTGTGCAAGCCACCGCTGTCCACCGCTTCCTCTGGATGTGGAAGAACTTCACAGGGTGGACAACCACCACGTAGCGGAAGGCACTGAAGCAGGTGAGGAAGAGGATGCTGCTGTACAAGTTGAAGCGGAAGCCGAAGCGGATGAACTTGCACATGAATTCGCCAAAGATCCAGTGCTCCCCGCTGGCATAGTAGTGTATCAGGAAGGGAAGGCTGGTGAGGTAGAGCAGGTCTGTGAGCGCCAGGTTCAGCATGATGATGGTGTTGCTCTTCTGAGGCCTCATCTTGAAGCTGTAAACACAAATTGCAATGACGTTTCCCGGGAAGCCCACCAGGAAGATAATGCTGTACATAATGGGGAGGTACAAAGTCTTCAGACCAACATCTACATCAGTCCAGCTGGAAAAATGACCTTCAGTGTCTTGCCAGGTGGTGGGGTTGACTAAGTCATCATTTGTCGTGTTCATGTTTTTTCCTTAGTGCTTAAGGAACAGAGAAATGCTTAGTGTTCACTGGGAGATAAGACCTTCTCATAGCCCTTAAAAACAACTAATAACCAGGTCTTTCCTTTCAACTTCCCATCAGTGCCACTATTAAAGTGCCATTATTTAATAAAGGAAAAGTCTTGCTGCTTTGATGAGAACTGATCCTGATCTAGAGGCCTTTTATCATATCTATATATAGACAGATACAATTTTATTTTAAAACGCATATTTTCAGGGAAGGGTCTGCGCAGGCACAATGAAGCTGTAATATAAGGGATTCCCAGCCCCACAGTGTGTGATGTGTGTCCCCTGGTATATAAAGTTCACCTTCTTCTCTTATCAGGGGTCAAGTGGAGCAGAAGGACAGACTAGTTGTGTTATGCTACTGAGTAAAAGTATAGAGAGGAAAGTCCAAAACCTAACTGCTCCATAAGTGCTATTTGCATCCTTGTTCATTAAGTGGAAAACAGGACAGATGTTGAAATGTTTTCATATTCTTTTTGGTGCTGGAGTTGGTTAACATTTTTCTCCCTGCTCCTTGGAAACAGCTAATACAGGAATACTTCATTCTTTTAGTCCATTAAAAAGATTGATGTTGCAAAGGAATAGGTTATTTTTAGGCTTGTCATAAGCTGTAAATTTCTATCCCTGTAAAACTTTCAAATGGTGTTTTGCTTAGACAGTAGTCATAGCTAGTAGTTTTCTGCAATATCAGAATGAATTCATCCAACTTTGCCCAGCAGCCATTTGCAAGATACAATATGGGACTTGAGCAGGATTCAAGGGAAGTAAATATGACCCAGTACATAGTCTCTACAACAGAAAATACGGGGCCACTGAAGGACATGGCAAATAACTGTTAATATTACATACCGTAAGTGCATTTGTGTGAATGCCTTCTTTCTTTTAAAGTGGAGTAAATGTTTTGATGGAAAAAAATGAATAAACCTCTAGAGTAATTTTTTTCTGGAGGAATACAACTTCTTACAGGATGATGCCCGTTCTCAAATTACTGTGGCCTGGATCCGTTAAAATGGATCCTACTGAATCATCACTTTGATTCCTTGTTCCAGTCTGAATTTTCTTTATGTAGCTTCTACTCTCACTCACTTGTGAGATCTCACAGAGACAGATTGCAGGATTTGAATTTAGATTTGTGTAGAACATTTGGTTCAAACATATTTAAAACACTTTGAAAACTGAGGCTGGAGCTTGAGAAGATGCATGCCAAACACCGGCATTTGTTTTTAAAGTGCAAAACAGCTTCAAACCTCTTCTCATGGCTGGGGATGGTGCAGGGCATGGTTTAGATAAATTCAGTGGCTCTAATTCAGTTAAGAAGTAATGCAGTGATACCGCTGTCCCCAAACAAACTTGAAGCCTCTGGTATGGCTAATGGTTAACCAGGTTAATAGCAAAGGCCCCATCCTGCAGCAGCAGGTTGCGGCGTGCTGTCTGCCGCTGGAAGCACCAGGACCGTGAACACCGTGGTGTTTACAGTGCACAGCTATTGAGCGAGCTGCAGGGCACTGCTGGGTGCTGCTCCCTGCACCACTTTCTTCGTGGTTTTGTAGGACTATCATTTTGTCAGCAGCTTTTTTCCCACAAACCAATGTGCTGCCGCAGCAAATCTATAGAGGCTGGAGAGCAAATAGCTATGATCGCCAAAGAGCGCGGCAGTGGCACTCGGCCACTGCAGTCCCTACTGACAGCCACACACTCTCAGGTGCTTTCGGAGCCGTCCCCTTTGCCATTGGTGAGGTATCTGATAGGGCTGGATTCGGGTCAGGGAACGTGTGACTCCCTCCCAGGCCAGGCCACCCCCAAGCCCAGCGCTGGTTAAGGAAACCCGAGTGGGGACAAGTATTGCAAGAAAAGCACAGGGGTGTGGGGATCTCAGTTCTGAACTCCCCTAAGATTACATTCAACCTAACAGGTTACCACAGGGACCAAAGAAAGGAGACAGCAAGTCTTTGCTGTTGGCCTTATTATTTTGCTGTCTGAATTACAAATAGAATTTAGACAAAAGTTAAATCTAATTAAAGAACAGCTTGTACTGTGGCAGATTTTATCACACTAAGTAATTGGCCATAATGGGACTTCTGCAGCCCAAGCTGAGGGCAAATGATATATGCTGTAGACACATAATGAACTTTAAATGAATTATCCAAGAACAGAACTCGTAATAAAAGGGAACTAGATTATTGAAATAGAAACCCTCTTTCAGTCTTAACGGTGGAGTCACTGCTCTATTACATGGTATTCTTTACTGTAACCAATTGATTGGAGTCACTTTAAAAAATGTTGTGATTGCATGCCTTTAATTGCAGTCACGTATAAGGGAAACTTGTCTGCTCCTGCATTGTGATAATTTAATTGGAACCTGCTGGAAATAAAAGCCAAATGGCTGCAGCCATAGCAAAGTAACCTAATGCCTGTAATTGGACTATATTTCACACAGATGTGTTGCTGAATAAATTAAATAGGATTTGGCTCTCACTGTTTGACTCTTCCACTGGCTGAGATGTAAGAGGTGCAAATGATGTATTTAGGGACGAAGATGTGAGCCCTCCTTCCCTTACCCTTTATAATTCAGGGAGGTATCTCCATGCTGAAAAAGTATGTGGATTTAATGTGAGTATTAGACGCATTCCCAGGTAAGTTTCATTTGCTCCATGCTTCCATTGTCCTTTAACCCTTTGCTCAACTCTCTCCACTTTGCCCTGACTCTATATTCACAGCTTTAAATCAAAATATGCTTTTTACCTGTAAATTGTTGGTGCTGTCTTCTCTCCTCTTCATATCTGGTTCCTTAAATACCCTACTCCAGCTGGCAAAGTGCGCTTTTAGATTCCATAGGCTTGTGCAGTGAGACTGTCTGGGAAAGCTGTAGCAAACCCCCCAGGGCTATCAGGCAGGTTGCGGGAACGGTCTGCCTCTGTTTCCAGGTCTCTGACGGATGAAGGCAGTGTGGGCTCCACAGTGCTGAGCAAGAGCTGCTCTGACCCCTCTGGCCTTCCTGCGGGCTTGCTGTCACATCCCCAGTGGTGGGGCTGTGCTGGTGTGGGCTGTCCTCCTGTCTGATTTCTACCACCTGCACAGAAGGTGGGGACCTGCCCTGTCTCACTCACAAAATCAGTTGGGACCACCTGTAACCTGTCCGGTTTGGCTGGAGCAGTTTGTTACGTGCACCTCCGGCCCTTGGCAAGGGATGCTGGCCAGCAGCACTCGGGCAGGGAGAAGCAGCACCACCACAATGCCCACCTGAAGGAACATCTGCTCCCCATGTCCTAGAGCACAGAATAGGAAAGGTGGGAGATGGGCAGAGAAGTGGGGGGAGAGCAGGGTTTCAAACTGGCAGGAGCTGCCCTGAAGAGGGTCTGGTGGATGTTGGGGGCTGAGATCAAACCCTTGCCTCTCAAGGAGGGTGAAGGTACCCATGCTCTCCAAATTGGGAGCTTGGTGGGACCAGCTGCCCCTCCTGCAGGGAGGGACCTGGCTCCCTGGAAGAGCAGGGATTGTGCAACCGGGGCACAAGCAGGGTCTTGTGGCTGGGAGATGTATCTAAGACCATCTGCTTGTGAGGGCGACCTGGCTGGAGGAGGGCTTTGCTGGAGAAAGGGATGGCATGACTGGGCCAGACAACTATCCTGACCGTATTACATGGGTAATATGCTTTTCTGCTGGCATGACTTGTCCAGAGGTCAGAGGAATGAAGAAACCTAGGAAGGAAGTCAAACTATGTGCTCCCTTTGCCTATGTTTGAAAAAATACGCAGCCTACTGTGTGATCCGGAGCATTTTACAGTCCCCAAATGTCCAGGCAATAAAACAGAAGAAAGCCAGCATTTCCTTGAATGTGCTGGCCAACCCTCAAGAAGGGGCTAGCAGAATTCTCCTCTCCCTTTGGAGAGGGAAGAAGGGCACAGGCACCTTCTGGGGTGCCCTGTGACAGGGGTTTTACTTCCTTTGCACAGTGAACTGTGAGGAGCATGGGCCCACCCAGAGGTGCCGGGGTAATTATGGTGTGGAAGTTAAAGATTTTATGGGGTGACTCAACCTTCCAGTGTGTGGTGCTACCTGAGACTATGACACTGCGGAAATTTCCTACAGAGCCAGTATTTACATGTTTTGCTTGATCTCTCCCTCTTCCTTTTCAATAGGTTTTGACTCTTGGGCTAACTGTGCTCCGTTGACTTTCAGCTTCAAAGCAATGATCCTTACACCAGTTCCAGGATTCTATTCCACACACACCCCCCCCCACCTCCCCCCCAAAGAAAACACTTTCAAAAGCATAAGCATTCCAAATTTGATTTTTAATTAAATATTTAAAAACAGGTAGGAAAATTATTATCTTGAGAGTGAAATGTTTAGATGAGGCTGAAAAGAACTTGAATGTTTTCCAACACTGAACTTTATTTCAGATCTCGTTTGAAGCTATTATTTACTTTCTCATGATGATAAGAGATGTGAACCTGGAAACATGAGCAATTATGTACTGCATAATGTAATGGTGAATCACGTTCAAATTATTTAGTAAATATAACTTTGAAAATGATGGCATAACTGTCCTGTTTCTTTACCTGATGTTTTCAGTATCTGCCGTCTTCGCATGAATGACTTTCAGCTTACCCATCGTATGTAATCTGGTCTCCTTATCTCTTTCTGGTATAAGTTTGGCCACATCAACCTTGAATGTGATCATTAATTTTGGACTCCTAAATACAAGTGTTCAGAAATAAACTGACAGTTGTCAACATATCCCTGAGTAACAGTCGATATGAGTCACCATTGTTTATAGAAAGAGTATGAAGCTGTATGTTCTCAGGAGTCCCAGTTTATCCCTACACACATAGATGAAGAACTTTCTGCATTTTATTTATAAATTCCTGTCTATGTATAAAGTTCATTGTTCATTTTTTAATTTATTAATCATTTGTTGTTTTGTCTGCTCTGGCATGGTATTTTTGAGTAAAAGTGGATATTGTTCTGGCTTTATGATTCAAATGGTATCAAAAGTGGATCATTACTTGAATACTTCAGTGTTTGTACTTCTGGAAAAAGATTTTGAAAAATTGTGAGGAGCTGGAAAAGAGCTTCAGGAATGAATGGAGTACTGAGAAATGTTGTGACATGCCTTGAGAGACTTTTGAGGCTTTAGAGATTTTCTCTGGTTAACTTATTCAGGAGCAGATTTAAACAGGAATGGATGATAGCCATGATCACATCCATGGGAAGAGACTCCTGGTATCAGCTGGAGCTATGCCAATCCAGGCTGGCAGCAAAGAACAAGTATTTTTCAGTGAGGGTGGGTAGCTACTAAAACAAATCCCTTTAGTAATATAGTAGATTCTTCAACTTCAGAATTTTTAAACCAGCATCGAGTGTCTTTTTCATAAACATTGGTACAGTTGCAGAGCAGCATGAGATGATACCATCATGCAGCTTTGCAGGAGAGATTTGTAGGTTTTAAAGGCTAGTAGGACCTCTAGAAAACCCAGTCTAAGGGTTGTATCCCCAAGGCCTTGCCATAGGAATTAGCTTAAAATTCCCAATAACTTGTGTTTAGCACTTTTTTTTTTGTTAATAGGAGGACAATCTTGATTTGAAGAGAGAGGTAGAATCCTCTTATTGCTTTGATAGCTTGTTCTAAAGGTGAATCATGCCCACAGTTGAAATCATTTCCTTAGATTTTTAATATGACTCTCTAGTTTGTGCTTGCAGCCTTTCAACTTTTTTATACGTGTCTCTGCTATAAGGAGAGAGAAGCCCATTTAGCAATGGCTGTTCTGTTTTTGTGGAAGTATTTAAACATTATAACCCAATCACCTTTCATACTTCTTCCTGATCAGTTTGGTAGCTTCGGGCATCCTGCAATAGCATCAGGGCTTCTACAGCCTATTCTTTTTTCCGCCCACTGGCTTTGTTAGGTAGAACATGACATCCTCCAGCCTCTGTCGTGGATTTCTGCATCGCAGGCAATGTGGCTGGAGCCACGTCTCTGCCTGTGGTACCAGACTCGCAGAAATCCCAGGCATCCCCAGTGTGCATGCATCAGTCAGCTCTGCCCAAGCTACCCCGCAGGATGCTGCTGAAGGGTGTCAAAGGTGGCCTGTTCTGCACACTTGACCCTCCTGAGCCTTAATGTTCTCCTGCAGCAATTGGGGAATCCTTCCTGCTTTGGGGGCTCTCTGTCCCTTCATCCACTGATCACATAGGTATTCCTTCTTACCACAGCTGGAGCACCAAGTGATGATTGTGGGCACTCTGTCCTGCCAGGGGGAGAGAGGAGAGAAGATCATTGTGTCCCTGCCCTCTTGAAAAATCTAGAAATGGAGAAAATCTTCCTCTCCGCCACCATGGTGGAAAGACAGGAATGTAAAGAGATGTCCTGGGCTAGGAAACCATCACCCAGGGTGGGTGAAAGAGAAAGGCAGAGAGAAGGAGGATTGCAATGAATGGAGTCTAAGGATCACAAAAAACTTATTCTGCCGCTGCATCAGCAACAACACAACAAGGAATGTATTATTCTGCCCACTTCTGTCATATGGAGCAGTGAACTCATGCAGCAATGCAACCTCTGTCATGCAACATCAGCGAGGAAAGCCTCTGTAACGCAGGCCTTGTCAGAGTGTCTCTCCTGCTTTCCAGGTGTGATTACACTGTGTACTAGGTTGTCTTCAGCTTGCTTCCAAAATGTGTGTCATGGTAAAATACCTTCAGGTGATCCAGTTGTCAGAGATTGCCTCTTTTGGCCAGAAAATAAATGGGATTCCCCTGCTGTCTCTCCCAGCAAAACCTAGTTGTATTTTCTCCTTGGAGAGAGTTTTTATTAAATAATTTAGTTAGCTTGGATTCTTTGCTCAAATTTAGATATTCTTTAGCATGTGTTTTCACACAAATTTCATATGATCCATTGTGTAATCTCAGTATATACAGTTCTGAACCATTTTCATCCTGTGCAAAGAATGTTTGTCTTTGAAACTGCTCTGACTTTGACGTGATGTTTTGGGTCCCTTATAACTGAAGACTTCAAAGATGTTATCTATCTTTGCCAGATTTCATAAGGACCGATAGAAGGTTTTCAAAGGCATTACATACATCAATAGGGGTTGCATACTAATTGCCCTTGATTCCTCTAATAAATCTCTTCTCTGACTTCATTGTTCGCGTTGCTCCCCTCTTTTTCCAACAGAGAGTTTTTATACTTGCAATAGAGAGATTTGAAGGGCTCGCCATTGAAATGTGTTCACCGATTGCCATCAAGGTTATTTAAAACATGCACAACACATGCATATATTTTCATTCACACCTACAGTTTTTCCTTTGGGACAAACTTTCCTTTCCTTTTGACTCTGCATAAAATTCCCAGGCTGCAGCTGTCCCCTGAGAGTTGGCTGCTTGGCAATTTTTGCCTCTGAAGCGCCTACACCATGCATTCTTCCGGCCATTCATTGCCCCTTCCTGCACTGAGTACTTCCTTCCTGTGCTCAGTGGGAAACTCAGGCTGCTAAAACATGATGCTAATATCTCTTTTTCTGCTCTTGGTATCACATCTTTGCCCCCAGGGGAGTACTGGTGTGCCTGCAGGACCTAGCAGGGTAGATGGGCACATGCCAGATGGATGCACACCCTTCCTGTGCATGGCAGCTCTGCAAGTCAGATGGGTATATTCCAGATGTACGTTTGTTCCCAACTTATTTTCCCACATGTTTTGTCATTGTTTATTAGACTGAAACAAAAAAAAAAAATCAAAGCATGCCAAAAAATACCCATGGGTCCTTGTACAACAGGATATGTAATTGGTACATTAGTCTTTGGTATGTTTTATTTGTAGCACTTTTTCCTTAAGTTCAGTGGGATTGTAATGCTATGGCAAATTAGGCAACTACTGCAGAACGTATATTTCAGGGATGGGTTATCATAAATCACACTTGGGGGCCCACAATCTGTGTCTTAACTAGAAGTTCATGCTTCTTAGTTTTATTCTCTGCTTTCCTTCAGCTTTCAAGAGTTTGACATTTTTTTCACTCTGCCTCTGGTATGGCATTGAGAAATCCTTTCTCCTTGTTTGTACTACACCCTGCTGAGGATTTCTCTTACCTTTCAGGGTGTGTGTTCTGCCAAGGATGGGTGTTATTGACAGATCTTTCTGCAGCTCAGCTGAGTCCTCCAAAGTAATTTCCTAGTTGCCCTTCCCTTTACCGGGTTTGCAGTGTGAGTTACTTACATGCCCAGTCCGTAGCAGTTAAAGACGAACCCTGCTGCTTTTGTTTGGCTGCAGAGGTCCTGTTTAGGCAAAACAAGACCAGCATGAATGTGGAAAGGCAAGAAGAAGAGAGTGGTGGCCAGCAGAGAATCAGGGAAGCTGGCTGGGAAGGGAGGAAGATGAGGCTCAGGAAGCCCATAAGATCTCATGCTCTGTGAAGACTAGCTCAGGCAAAAAGCAAACATTGCCATGGATCTCCATTGCCCTTATGTCCTTTCACTGTAAGACAGGAATAAAACTCTTGCATATGACATCCTTGTCCAGCAGAGACACCAGTTACCAAACACTGAGCATGCACTGTGGAAGAGCAGATGACGGTGCAGATCTAGGTGTGATGGTCACCTCTTGTCAAACATTTCTTAGTCCTAAGCAGTGCCTGATACAGTATTCTTCCCTTGCATGCTTGGCTGACCCATGGGCCAGGTGGCATTCGCAAAGGCCTGTGTTTTCCCTTATTCCCTCTGTTGCTGTCTTTTTGCGGTTAAAAACTGAAAACGTAATCCAGTCAAATTTTGTGGGAAAAAGAATTTGGAGAGCCCTGTAAGATAATGTAATGAGAAACCTTTTCTCCGTAAAGGCAGCTGGGCAGCAGAACAGGCCACCTGGAGAGGCTATGCAGGTGCCATCTCTGGAGATTTTCAAGTCCCAGCTGGACACAGACCTGAGAAACCTGGTCTGAAATTAGTGCCAACCCCGCTCTGAGCAGGCAATTGCACTAGACACCTCCTGATGTCCCTTCCAACCTGTTTGATTCCAAGGTCTGATGATCCTCCAAAGTCTGCAGGCTGTAAAGGTCAAGGGTAAAATCAAAGACTCATCATTTCAAGAGCAAGAAGTATCTAAGTGTCCTGCTGTTTCAGGAAAGACAAATTGTGGTATAGCAAAACTGCGCTAGACTTCAGCCAATCCCTTTCCACAGCTAGAGTCCTGTTTACCAGCCAGACTTGTCTGTCTGATCCCCGTTTCCCAGGAGTCTTGAAGGCTGCAAAAGAGAAGTTGTTAGCTGAAATAGCAAAATTCTCTTGTTTTCTATTTTTCTATTACTCCTCAAGATATTGCAGTCCTTTATATTCCTTTTTCATACTTAGGATTTGGATACGTATGGCTGTGTGCATATGTGCATGCTTGGTTATCCCCAGCATTCACATGCAGAAAGCTGCCTGGATTTAAACATAAATTTGTATCCTGAAATTACTCATTTGACTTGACTTGTGGCCTGAAAAATATTTCTATTTTTTAATCTAATTTCTGATAAACAAATTTTCAAGCTTCTGTTTAGCAGGAATGCTTTCTTGCAGGTCTGCATTGTGGTATTTCACTGTAGAACAAGGCTAGGAGCGCACACAAGTCCTGGCAGGGAAGCTTTGAGATCTGCGCTCACAGATTATTTTGTAATCTGTTTTCAATATAAAAATGCTTCAGCGTTCAAATGGCGTACTTGATTTGACTTTGATTTCACAGCCCAGATTCTCATTTCCTGTAGACTCTGCTTCAAAATGAAAAAGGATTGGGCTCTCTGGTTGTGTACCCCCAATTCTTGAGAGCTCCCACCTTCTTGATTCATTGTTTTTGAGTTGCTAGTAGTACTGCTTTGTTCATACGTGTCCTAACTTTGGTACTAACTCCAAATTTCATTTTTGTTCCTCAACTAGACGTTTGGGTGATTTAATAATATTTACTAAAACACTGACTCTCATTCATTTTAATTGACAGTATGGATTGAAGACCTGAGGGCAGAAATGCGCAGAGTCCACCCATGTCCTTATAACCCGGGGAGGTCGGGTGGCAGCCAGGGGACAACGATGTATCAGCTCTGCTGGTGGTGATGGACAGTAGATGTCACTCTTGCCTAACGTATAGAGATTGGTTTCTCCACTGAAAGGATGGAGCCTTTATAGAAGTGTGTACGGCGGGGGAGAAGAGTGACTGCTGAGCATAATTGCTACTGAGTGAAAACTTTATTTTCAGATAAAAAGATGTCTACATAGAAAACCATAGCTTTTATAGAATCATGGAATGGTTTGGATTGAAAGGGACCTTCAAAGATCATCTAGTCCAACCCCGCTGCCATGGGACAACTTTCACTGGATCGGTTTGCTCAAAGCCCCATCCAACTTGACCTTGAATACTTCCAATGATGGGGCATCCACAACTTCCCTGGGCAACCTGTTCCAGTGTCTCACCATCCTCATCATAAAAAATTTCTTCCTTAAGTCCAATCTAAACCTACCCTCTTTCAATTTAAAACCATTGCCCCTTGCCCTGTCACTATAGGCCTTGGTAAAAAGTCTCTCACCTTTTTTACAAGCCCTCTTTAAGTATTGAAAGGCTGCAATAAGGTACCCTCAGAGCTTTCTCCTTCCTAGGCAAGATGTTGTACCCACACTTTGTTCTGAATCCCTAAAAAAGGTATACTGAGTCTTTAATGAAAGCTGCATTTCTAGGGTTTTTTTGGTACTTTTTTTTTCTTTAGCTCAAGTCTTTGAAATGTGTGTTGGGGCCCTGCTGAATTAAGCAGAACTGCCCATCTCATCAAAAACTTGCCATCTTGATACATAAACCAGTGGAAACTTAATAGTAAATTTGGGTACTAAGGGGCTGAAGGAGAATTTCTTGGCCATCCGTGTTATGTGTGAAGACCAAACCAAATACGCTCCAATATCTGTGATAGTGTAATGTCTGGCAATGAAAGGCTGCCAGCCTGGGCCATGCAGGCAAATCCTGCTTTCCTCTCTGCTCAACAGCTCTCTGGCAGCTGTGCAACCACCTCATCACCGTTATCCCCCAAGCACTGAGGGCTGGAGCCTTCAGAAGGTTGCAGAGAAATTCATACCACAATTGTGTGTGTTGCTATGCGTCCCTTATTTTTGAATAACATGTTCAGAGTCCCCTCGAGTATCTTGGGAGACCAGACCCGTGCCCAGACAGGGGTAAAAGGCCTGCAAAGTTGAAACCTGTGTAAGCACCTGTGCTATTAGTTCTGTTCTTTTTTTCTTGGTAAGAAGAAACCAAGTTCCCTGAACAGAAACATTAGATACTGTCACAGGGGTGACAATTCTCAGTGTACCCAAAAGTAAACTTCATGTTTTAGAGAAGCATGGAAATCACAGTAATTTCTGATTTCTGCTGGAGTTCTGGCTGGTGATCTCTTATAGAAATCAGGCTCTTTCTCAAATAGTCACCACTTTAAAGACTTTTCACATAAGATAATTTTCCTACCAGAAAAAAAATCCACTGTTTTGATATATCAACTACATAAATGCTTCCCATTGTCTCCAGATCCCTAGAAGCTCAGTTTCACTGTATAGGACCAGCAGGTGTTTACAAAAAGAGACACCAGTTATCTTTATTATTAATGTCTGCTGAGGATATGCAATTTCAAGAACGAGGCAGAATGGAGGAATCACACAACTGGGATATCACTTGAGAAAGAGATGCTGAAGGCGAAACATTTCACTAATACACATCTGCTAGAAACTCCTTTCTTTCTGAATCCCTCCCCTATACCCACTCCAACAGAGATCTCAGTCAAGTATTAAATGCTTGGTTTCTGAAGAATTTTTGAAAAATCTAAGATTTATCAAATTAACAGTGTTATTAATAACCCTAGTGAAGGCAGTGACAGGGATTTATGTCAGTCTGGCAGTTCTTGAATTTCTCCAGAGGAAGTCAATGTACAGCTTATTTCATAACAGCAAGTCACATCCACCTAAGAGATTATGGAAGAGGAAGGTAGTGTGTCAAGAGAAAATAAATCATTGGCAGCTGTACAGGTCTAATTAAACCAAGGGGTTTAGGTAACATCAAGGGAAACCTCATGGATCCAGTCATTTACATTGTTTGGAAATTTTATTTGGATGAAAAGGATCATTTACTCCATCCTTTACTAGATGCGGGGGGGGACCATTGTCACGAAGGATGAAGAAAAGGCTGAGGTACTTAATGCCTTCTTTTCCTCAGTCTTTGATAGCCAGACCAGGTATCCTCAGGGTATTCAGCTCCCTGAGCTGGAAGACAAGGATGGAGAGCAAAATAAACTCCCCATGATCCAGGAGGAAGCAGTTAACAACCTGCTATGCCACCTGGACATTCACAAGTCTATGGGGCCTGATGGCATCCACCCAAGGGTACTGAGGGAGCTGGCGGAGGAGCTTGCCAAGACACTCTCCATCATTTATCAACAGTCCTGGTTAACAGGGGAGGTCCCAGATGACTGGAGGATTGCCAACGTGACACCCATCTACAAGAAGGGCCGGAAGGAGGATCCGGGGAACTACAGGCCTGTCAGCCTGACCTCGGTGCCAGGGAAGATTATGGAGAGGTGCTCACAGGGCATATGCAGGACAACCAAGGGATCAGGCCCAGCCAGCACAGGTTCATGAAAGGCAGGTCCTGCTTGACCAACCTGATCTCCTTCTATGACCAGGTGACCCGCCGAGTGGATGAGGGGAAGGCTGTGCATGTTGTCTACCTGGACTTTAGTAAAGCCTTCAACACTGTCCCCCACAGTATTCTCCTGGAGAAGCTGGCAGCTCATGGCTTAGACAGGTGCACTCTTCTCTGGGTAAAAAACTGGCTGGATGGCCGAGCCCAGAGAGTTGTGGTGAATGGAGTGAAATCCAGCTGGCGGCCGGTCACAAGTGGAGTCCCCCAGGGCTCAGTTTTGGGGCCGGTCTTGTTTAATATGTTTAATATGTTTATCGACAATCTAGATGAGGGAATTGAGTGCTCCCTCAGCAAGTTTGCAGACAACACCAAGTTGGGTGGGAGTGTTGATCTGCTCAAGGGTCGGAAGGCTCTGCAGAGGGATCTGGACAGGCTGGATCGATGGGCCCAGGCCAATTGTATGAGTTTCAACAAGGCCAAGTGCCGGGTTCTTCACTTGGGTCACAACAACCCCAGGCAACGCTACAGGCTTGGGGAAGAGTGGCTGGAAAGCTGCCCAGAGGAAAAGGACCTGGGGGTGTTGGTTGACAGCCGGCTGAAGATGAGCCAGCAGTGTGCCCAGGTGGCCAAGAAGGCCAACGGCATCCTGGCCTGTATCGGGAATAGTGTGGCCAGCAGGAGTAGGGAGGTGATCGTGCCCCTGTATTTGGCGCTGGTGAGGCCGCACCTCAAATACTGTGTTCAATTTTGGGCCCCTCACTAGGGACGTAAAGAGGACATTGAGGTGCTGGAGGGTGTCCAGAGAAGGGCGACGAAGCTGGTGAGGGGTCTGGAGCAGAAGTCTTATGAGGAGCAGCTGAGGGAACTGGGGTTGTTCAGTGTGGAGAAGAGGAGGCTGAGGGGAGACCTTATCGCTCTCTCCAATTACCTGAAAGGGGGTTGCAGAGAGGTGGGTGTTGGTCTCTTCTCCCAAGTGACAAGTGACAGGACAAGAGGAAAAGGCCTCCAGTTGTGCCAGGAGAGTTTCAGGCTGGATATTAGGAAAAATTTCTTTACTGAGAGAGCGGTGAAACACTGGAATAGACTGCCCAGGGAGGTGGTGGAGTCACCCTCCCTGGAGGTGTTCAAGGAACATGTGGACGTGGCATTGTGGGACATGATTTAGGGGGCATGGTGGTGTTGGGATGATGGTTGGACTTGATCTTACAGGTCTTTTCCAACCTTAGTGATTCTGTCATTCTGTGATTTGGAAATAGGATGCCATCATGAGCAAGAGACAGTGAACAACAGCGTGCAGTGGCTCTGGATAACTCGGGTTTCTTAAAACAGGGAGACAAGAGTTTTACCCTAATTTGAGGCACACACTCCCTTGCTACCCCCAGCACTATGGTCATAAGGTCTCACTATCCATCTCAGCAGGGAGGCTGCTGCTGGCCCAGGACGGTTGAGCAGAAAGTCAGGTTGGTTCATGCCGTGCTGCTGCTCCTTGTTAACAGTCTTGGGCATTACGGGCCACAAGCTGTCTGGTCTCCTGCATCTTCCCCCACTGTCGGGTTATTTCTTCAGGCAAGATCTTTGCTTTCTTTTTTCCAGGCTCCCTTCTTCTTTCTGAGAGTGCTATTTCATTTTGGAAACCCTCCTCGTCAGCACCAGCTCTTCTTTCCAGCACCCTGAGCCTAATTTTCCCAGTCTAAACAGCCTGTGCGCGGAAGCACAATGTGTGATCAGCCTCCTAATTGCAGGGTTTGCCTCATGTCTATTTATTAATTGGAGGATTCAGGATGTGCCATGTTTGTTCAGTTCAGGTGGGATGAAAATTTACAACCAGCACATACCGGTTGCAGCTGGCAAGCAGCAGGCTTCAGCTTGAGAATTTCAGAGATTCACCCCTCATACACATGTACACCCAGTTTTCTGCTGCCTGTTCGCATTCACAATTCAAATTATTTTTTGCCTTGTTCTTGTTTTTTCATTATGCCTGCCATGTCAAGCATAGAAAGTCAGGATACCTGATTTTCGACCCAAGATTTGACACCAGGTTTGCTATGTTCTGAAGTCTTGCCACTAGGTGGTAATGTCTTCATCCTTAAAAAAAACAGAACACCCACAACCCTCCTTCGGACACATCGTCGCAAACATGAATTATTTCTGAAAGGTTTATATGTTTTATGGAGGGACCAGAAAAATTATGGCTTCTCTGAAGTAAAGCCTTTGATTATCAGCTCACTGCACAGCCACCTGCCTGTCAGGCAAACAAAAGACGTGGGAGACTTATGCTGGCCTCACACTTTTCTTTACTGTGAGCAGAAGTTTGGTAGGACAGGAAAATTGGGCTTTGTAGACATATTTTGAATCAAATATGTGATTATAAAACATCGTGCAAGGGTGTTCTTTTTTATATTTCTTGAAACAGAATTATTATACGGGACTGTAATGCCTCTATAAACACCATGCAGTAGCTATACACACATTTACCATGCTGAAGGGCAATATTCCTGAGCTTTGTGTGCTCCCTTTTAGGATATTAATACAGAGCATAAAGCAGCTCCTCAGCAGCTAAGACTGTTGCAAACATCTCCAGCTTACAATGACTTTCCACTCAACAGCAGCTCACGGTGAGAATGTCTGTCCTTACCTTCACGATGCTTCAGAGAAGCTCATCCCCAAGTGCTGGGCAGCTGTAGTAGTATGGTGAGGATCATGACCTGTCCTGAGAGGAGACAGGACACTGTGAGACCTCCATGGTGAAAGGTAAACCTCACCCTTGGAGGAGGGCTCCTGCAGGCTGCGAAAAGGCCCTAGGACTGACTTGCTGAAGACCCACTTTACTCTGGATATCAGCAATGCCAGTACCACCAGCTCCATCCCAGTACACGTACTCCACTCTTCACTTTGGCTTCAGCACTGGATCCATAAAACTGGTAAAACCACCAAAAAACCCCTAATAAAATGCTTTTTAGAAACTTCCTAACAAGGTAATTCCCTTGGGTGGAAAAAGGTAGACAAAGTCGTCTGTAGCAAATGGCCTCCAGACCACTCACAGCCCTTTGGGCAGTGTTCAGGCATCATGCTGGTGTCTGCGGTGCTGTATGAACACTTAATGGACTACAAACTCGGCAATAATTGTGGGGGTTTTCCTTCCAATCTCACACTGTGTTTTTGTTAAAAAAAAGGTAAAAAAATAAGATCCTGAAACACACCTTAATCTTCTTTCACTTTTCACAGATAGAGTGCGCACTGAACAAGTAAATGAGAAAAACTGAAGTATGTTGTAATATAAAACAATAAGCTAAGTTTTCGATCATCAAGACAAGCAAAAGAAACAAAATGCTGTACTATATTACCGAAAGCCTCCCAAAATCTGACCTGCTCCTGCTAGCTTTTACCCAATGGCTCGGGGAGAGCACAGTTGCCTGTCCTAAGGAGGAGTTACATTCACTTGCCTCTGCTACCTGAGCAGCGTGTCTACGGCTGGCTGCTTGCCAGTCTCTCCTGCAGCACAGCTCCATGTTGTTAAAAAGTCTTTGGGAAACGAAGGAAGAGTGTCGCTGCTCGCTGGGGAGGGCTGACTGCTCACCGGGGGACGGGGTGATCGCCTCTTCTCCTTGCTCCACCAGATGCCCAGTCACTCAAGGTCTTGTGCCATCGACAAGAGAGTTTGAGGGCGTTTCCCCTGCTCCATCCTCTGTATCTTACAACAAGGAGGGTGCAGCATGCTCCCGAGAAGCAGGATATTTGGGTTTAAAACCCTGGTGGCAGTACCAGAAGTTAAACTCAGTTTCCCCACTTCCCAAGTGAGCGATGGAGCTTGCTGGCCACCCAGTCAGCAGGTGGAAGAAACTTATCCGCAAGGCTTATGACCATAGCTTCCCATTCCACCCCAGCTCCGATTCCAGGTAAAAAAACAGGGGGAAATTGGTATTGCTTTGGAGAAAAACAAACCCACCATTTTTGCCATGTTAACTGTTTTCTCAAAAAAATGTTACCCAAATCTAACAATAATAATTTCCACAGTATCATTCATTGCTAGGAGCTCAAAGGGAAAACTCCCAAAACAATAAATATGGACATTAAAATATTTGCTGGAAAGAGCATTTTTTCCTCTCTGTCTTTGAAACTGTTTGTGCTCCTACTGATATGAATGCGAGCGCTTACTCTTATGTTTGCAATCAGCCTTGCCTTACCTGCTGTCATCTACAAAAGTCTGCTCCGTACCTTGCTGAGTGAGTGACAGCTGAAGGAGAGGCAAGTTGTACAGTAAGCCACATGCACATATGCGCTGGGGCCTTAGGGTCAGTGCATGGGTAGTCTATACAAAGCAAAATATGTATTGTATTAAAAAAAACACTTTTTTTTTTAAAGGATCATCACTATGAAGTAAGGCAATATACACCAGAGTGCCAAAAGGCCCTCTTTTTGGCTATATTCTGGCCAAATTTCAGTATCTTTCCCTAGTTACTTTGCCTAAATAGTTGTTTAGAAAAATCAACAAGGTATGTAGATACAGTATGTGTGTATATATGTCTATATTTAGGTCTCAGAAGAGGTATTTTTTCCAGCATTCTCCCTGCTCAAAGCTTGTCTAACATTTCTGCTTAAACTTCAGAAACAGGTTGCCTTTCAGCAGGGACCAAGATTAGACTAGACTAGACTAGACTAGACTAGACTAGACTAGACTATTTCAGTTGGAAGGGACCTACAATGATCACCTAGTCCAACTGCCAAATTTTCAGTGAAAGTCAAGAAAGCGTTACAAAAATCAAGAAAACGTTACAAATGTGCATTTAGAATGGAATTAGCTATAGCTGGAACATGCTTTGGTCATTTGCTGTCTTTCAAGGAGTATATGATCTTTTAGTTCTGACAATTGAATATTTTTAATCAGTGCTTTCCAATCACTGATTGAATAGCTCCATAGCCTTCAATGGCAACTGACGTTCCTGACATTATAGTTTAATGCCTTTCTTACATTGTGTGAACTTTATGTATCATTTTTTAACATAGTTTTCAGTGGGCTGCTTATACTATGATATTTTCAAGGTAAAAAGAGAGTTTTCCAAAAATACATTCTCAGCTGTTTTTAGTCACTAACTTTGTTCACCAAAGTCTAGCCTACAGAGGAAGCACCAAAAATTTTTCACCAGGGTGGTTATGCTAGAAAACTGTCCTGGTGCAGCCTAGATTTTTTTACTTCTCTTAAAAGGAAATACTAAAAAACTAACTTGGAGCTGCTATTATTACATCAATAATTTACCTGTTTAGTCTGAAGTTTCACAGAGGAAACCCAAAAGGTAGAGTTAGTGCTAAGCTAAAGATTTCCCGAAGTAAGATAAGGACGGAAACAAGTGTTAAGACTGGGAAGAGAACTGCAAAAGAGCTACCCAAAAAAGAGTGGGGGAAGAAAAGCTGCTTCTATCAACTACGCCTAGCATGTGATTAAATACTGTAGCACAGCGAAAGCCGCACGGCTGCCAAGGGCGTGCATTTGTTTGCCCTTGCAGTCACGAGCAAGTGACTTGGCAGGAGCTAAAAGGCATCGCAGATCCTATGCAGTTTATAGGATGTTCTGACCTTCAGAGCCTGACTTGTCAGTAGGCACTGCGGTGGCATGGGTGGCTAAGGCCAGCTCAACACCACAAATATTTGCCACTGTCATGCTGCTATGGGGCACAGTATTTTTAAACAACATCTCTATACTAACTTGAGTAGAGGCAAGCGCAGAGCAAAAGACCATGGTGCTGCCAGCATCCATCACTTTGTACAGAAAACTGGAATAATGAACACCACTCTAATTTTGGACATCTCCAAGGATCCACCACCTTTCTGGGCAAACAGCTTCAATGCTTAACCACCTTCATGGGGAAGATTTCATTGGCATTTTCCTTGCTGCCACCACTGACTGTGTCACCCCTTGTCCTTTGCTGGGCACCTGGGAGAAGGGTTGGGTTTCCTCCCTCTATCGCAGCACAGCTCGGCCGCCCCCCACCACCATGACCATCCCTCCTGTGGGGCCTGGCTGATTTGTACAGTGGGGGAAGCCCTAACACCTCACTCCTCGTCCTGTGGGGAGGAGGTATTGGCGGACCCCAGGGAGGCCATCGCCACAGAGGAGGCAGGAAAGGGGTCCTTCCCTGGCCTTTAAAAAATTAGTGCTCTGACAGCTTGCTCAGTATTTTTCTGTCATTTTGTTTTCATTTATGGTTTAAATACTAGAAGCTTCATTATGATGTCATTCATTATTTGTATCTCAATCTAATAAACTTCCTACCCTTCCACCTTGACATTTATTCGCTGTTAATGCACAGACCAGAATCACTGCAGTTTATTTGGCCCAGGTGAAGGTTACTTGCCCATGAGCAAGAAGCAGACATAAGTTATCATTGTGATATTTGCAGGAGCTGTAGCTGAACTTGTTTTACGACTCTGCATCTGCATTGCAAGCAAAACTAGTACCGCTATGTGTTATTTCCACGTTCTGTGCACAGTGCTCAACTTGTGTACAATTCAAATCATGAAAAAAGTCCATTTAGGCAGTCACTTTTTACCTCTTGCTAATGGAGGGATGGAGAAAATGAAGAAAAAACACACAAATCCCCATAATAGCAATAAAAGACGTATAAAAATAAAGATGACAGTTTAATGGAGATTTGTTTGAACAGTATGTTTTTCTTTTAACCAGTTATTGTGGTGCATTACTAATGGTTTTCAATAGCCTGAAATGGAGCTGCTGAAAACGTTACGAGGTTTGCAAACATCTTACATTTTGAGCCACTGGTTAGGCACGTAAACAGTCCATCTGAGCTTTCAGAGCTGCAATAAATGCGCTAACCCTAGGAAAGCAAGTCAACTTGCACATATCAACCGTCATGCTTCAGCTGTCAGCATGAATTCTTTATATACAAATTAGCTTTTCCAAACAAAGAAGAATTTGTCTATTACCATGGGATAATGCTGTCACTTGATAAGACTTAATTTTATGGTCGTTATAAATAACTTTGTCGTAATCAGTCTTCACCCTCATTTCGGCCTGCTTTCTTGGCAAAGTCTTTGGCTTACAGTAAAGGCTGTGCAAGGGAAAGCACTGGGGAGTAATCACACAAATGACCTAGTAAAACAGTCTCTCTCCACAAAGCTGCTCAGAAGACTGGGATTTCCTTAAAAAAGCTTGTATGAATTTATAGATTTCATAGTAAGTGCTTTCAGAATAATACTATATAACATTGGAATGAAAAAGTAATGTCACAGACAAACCCAAAGCAAGGTGCCTGAAGAAACCTAACAGTATTTAAAATACATATACACACATATATAAAGTAGACATACAAGTCTTGGTTCTCTTACTATTTCTTCTGCTTCTATTGCTTCTGTTATACACTACCAAAAGAAATTCAAGGATCTTGACATGCTGCTCTCTTGCTCTTAAGCCAGGCTGGGCTTTCCTTGGTGGCTGTCAAAGCGCAGAGCCAGCTGTTCAGCTGTGTAACAGGAACAGTGCAAAAATAGACATTCTGCTCAGCACTTCCAGCCACATCAATCTCCATAACAGGCATTGGGATCTGTGTGCGACACCCCTCCGTAAAATTACTGCATGATGTGATGGCTGGCACCCAAAATAGCGTTTGAGCCCTGGCTGCCACAGATAAACCTCATTAGTCATTAGTGCCCTGTCTGCAGGACAGCAGGGGGTTTGGTGTGACAAGGACAGAGCCGTTGTTGCTCCCCTCTGGTTCCTGGTGGAGAGGAGGTCAGTGGTGGAAGCTGGCTCACTCACCCCTCCTTCCCCAACCTTCTCTAGCTGTTACAACATTTTATCACCTAAATTCTAGAGCAAGGATGTTTATCTGTCCCGAAGGCCTGCAGGACAGCCTGGCTCCTGGGCACACCTCCCTCCCCATCGCCCTCTTCCCCACGGCCATACACACATGGAAATGATCCCACTCCAAGCGCCTCCGTGCCTTCCCACAATCCCCACAAAGGGGAAACCTGGTTTCCTCCAGAAGCTTTCATTTTCCTACCTTGGCACCAATAGCAATGAGAAGAGGCGGTGTATTAGCAGGAGAAATATTTCCAGTGGAGAAAGATCACATTACTGAGGTCTATTTGTGTCTTCTCCTGTGTCGTGCTTCCTCTTTCTCCTCCCCACAATCGCCTTTCCTCTGGTGCATGCCCTAGTGAAACAAGTGCACCTCCTTGGCATTATGTTGGGCACCCAACAGAGGGAACATCTGCACCCCCAGAAAGCCTAATGAAAACCTTTATTTCTACTTTGCAGGCATGGGTAGGCTAAACTCATGGCCAACAATCTGTAAATGGCCTGTATTTTCTCTTAGGCTCATGCTAGTGGTTCCCACTGCCCGTTGACAGACCTTCATACGTAGCCTCACAAAGTAATGTTTCAACGACTACAATTTGTCTTCTCAAATGTGACATCATTTTGCACTTCAGTCAGCCTGATTAAAGTGAATGAGGACGTAAGTGCTACCCAAGGCTGCACTGACAACAGCCCTGCCAGAGCTGGGGGACAAAAGGGAGCAGGCAAAACACCCTCCGAGCAGATTAGCTGTGTCGTGCTTAGCACTGCTCTTCTGCCCAGATGATGAAAGCGGCTTCTACTTTTGCTATACTCTTATCCGTGCTGTGCCAGGTTCATGTGCCAGCATCTCTGAAACACCCAAGTGATATAAATCCCCTAGTCAGACTAAACTATTGGTATGAAGTTGCAAGCAAGCACAATGCAGCCTGCACGTGTTGTAGCACAGATATCCTGAGCTGGGCATCCACGTACTGAAACATGATGCACTTCAGCAACATTCAGTTTGGCTGATAGGAAAAACCTTCCCTGCACCATGGGGAAGGAACAGCTTTGTGGTTTTCACTCTTCTGGATCTGGCTTGCCATACAGCCCCGTAAGAGTTGTCAGTAGGTAGATTTTTTGAGCGTGCTTGTTCTTCCACTTCCCTGGTTTCTTGTATCTGCAATAAACGTAAAGCTCTCTTTTTCCCCTCAGGATTTCACCATACTGATCCAGTGTAAAAAAAATGCATAAATATACACCGATGGCAAGACAGCTTTCCAGTCTGCCCGTGCTCTGCAGTCAGCGGGAATGCTGAAGTCAGGAGTGGCTTCACCTCAAAACAGCTAAACAAATTATCCAGGTTGTCTTCACGGGGGATGGAAAGCTGGACAATACAGTCAGCGGTGTAGAGGGTACAGGCACCTCATCCTATAGTGAGCACTTCAACTTGATCTTAAAACACCAGTGACTCTACTGACGAGGCCAGTCTGGGTATAATGGGAGATGAGATAGCCAGTGCAGGTGTGGGCCTCCCCACCACAGGCACCTAAACTGAGGCCAAAAGAACTTGGAGTGGAGGTGACAGCTTGGTTTTAGTAGTTGACCTTGGAGTGCTCCTGAAAAGTGAATGCAAGCACATGAACAGCTGGGTTTTTTCCCATCCTTTGACAACTATAGTGCAAATTCATGTGGTTCGGCTGATGGCCAGCTTAAAGAACAGCTTCACCCTGTCAGGCAAATGGTGCTGAGCACAGGTTTTACATCAAGTAGATTAGAAAAGCCTCTGAAGTTTGTATTATGTATTTTATACTGTAAAATCTAAGCCACGGTAAATAACCTGCAACAACGCCGTGAGAGCTGATAAGAAGAGAAAGGAGGATTTCCAAACTGATAATCTGAAAAATGCACAACCACGTGTGCATAAAATAAGCAAAACTGATACTTATTATATATTATCACAGAGCTGAAGGATCCCAACTGAGTATTAGACCTGTATTGCACTGAAATTTACACAAATATACAAAAGAGACATTCTACATCTTATAGAATTAAAAGGTTCATAATGGCTTGCAACAGAGGCATGGAAAAATGATGCTAGTATTATTTAAAGTAGTAATTTTAAGCTTGATTACATCTGAAATATGCTTTATAGGATTCTCATAACATTTTAACTGATTAAAAATTAATGTGTTTTTATACATACACATTTATGTATGTATATATAGAAATGTACTGACAGGTGAACATGATGGAAGACCGTATCTGCATTTTATGCAGAGACCTAGGACTGTCACCTCCACTCATGTGTTGTCGCCACCAGGCTGTAGGTCTGTTCTTTCTGTTTTCTTTTTTTCATTTATTTCTTGGCCTCATCCTGGACATCCTCCTTCTTCCATTAGTTCTCTGACTATTTGATGAAAAAGCTGTCATATGGGAAAAAGACAAAATCTTCTTAAAAGAAAGCAGTAGTGGGATTTTGGTAGCCCTTCAGGGCATCATTACCTGGGAGGCGATAGTCTGAGGCTCCCTTACAGTGTCGGGGCCTGGAGGGAAGAACAGCCATTACTTCTTGCATCTCTTTTGGGCTGAGACATGACATAGGTACCAAGTGGTTTAGACAGAAACTCCTTCTGTGTCCAGAAGGACAAGCCAAGACATTTGGGGAACTAAAAAAGCAAAGCAGCTGTAGACCACAGGCACCCCCAGGGTGACAGAGCAGCTCAGCGGGGGTGCCGGATCTTTTGTATTGGGCAGCTAAATTCTACCCAGGTCTTTACAGGTTGTGCCTGGACCTTAACAATTTCAATCCACAGTCATTGCAGGACCCGTTCATATAACAGACTAATGAGCTGTAAAATTTCAGTTTAAAATGCTTTTGGAGAGTTATAGTAAACATTTTTAAATGTTACTGAAGTTACATTTCCATTCTGTTTTTACTCTTACAACCCATAAAGTAGAAAGCATTTCATATAAAAAGATGCTAAACCAAATCCCCTCTTCTCATTTTAATTTTACTCATATAATCTATAAACAATTTTATATAAACCCACTGTAAAATGCATGCCTTTCTGTTTCTTCACTATTGAATTTTCAGAATGGTATGAATTTCTAAGTCTAAGCTTCTGGAGAGAAGGGGGCTTATATGAAAATGTTGATGCTCTCTTAACTATTGTGCTCAGACCAACGCTGCAGTAACAGAGAGGACCAATAAAGCACTGCAGTGCTGTATAATTGTCTTATTAATTGGAACATTATTTACAGAGAGGGCTGCCTTCACAGCATGCACCTACTTTCTGAAATGCTCGCAGCACTCAGGACACAGCAGGCAGACAGCATAAAAGTTCAGTTAAAGAAACAGTAAAATAGCCATCCATATAAGTGCGTTAATGAATTGAGTCCTCCTGGCAGGAAGACTTGAATGTCAGCAAGCATTTTCAAATTTAAAGGGAGGTGATCTTAAAAGCCTGCCAAATCTCAAAGGTAATACAGCATTTCTGATGATGGTGGCGGGGCCCTGTAATTTTTAGACTAAATACAACCCATCTCAGCTATTCTATTAAAATATGTTGTATGATACGTTATAAATTACATTTTGACAAAGATCCTTTTTAGAAACTAGAGGGTAAGAAAGAAAACAACCCTTTCGTATGTGTAGGGCACTACCTCACATTTAAATTAACTGCTTAAATAGCATTCTACATACTAAATCCCGTGCATGGCAGTTGTTTATGGAGTCCCTCTTTGACAAAAGTTATCCAGCCACCATGAAAAGGAACTGTGGCACTCCGTCTATGCTCCTAAAACAGGCATCAGTGCCAACTATTGAACAAAGCATTTCATATTTTCAGTGTCCCAATAAAATCCTTTCAGCTGTCAGAAGGGAAATAATTATGTCTGTCCCTCTGCCTTTGCAGAGTCCAACTGACTTTTTAGCAAATTCAATGGAAAAAACCAAAAAGTATTCAGGAGCAATGCTTACAGCTTTGAAGGATTGTTTTTTCCAAGATTAATGTTCCATTGTCATATATGAAGTATAGCACAGCTACTATGTCAATACTTACATTTACAACTTCAGTGCAATGTTCATAAATGACTACGTATGTATGTCACTTATTCAGCACGGGTACACAAAGCTGGGTTTTTAAAGAGTTTTAGGGCACTCAATATGTTCACAAAATACCTTGTAAAATCCTTTTTTATAATTTACTTCCTAAAATATCTGATACCTGCAGACTTTTGGACAGATTGTCCATCTTGCTTAGGACTTTCTGACCTAGCTCAATGCAAAGCAGGAAGACGATCTTTGCCATTAACACCGAGTCGCCATAAATCAGGCATTCATTTCGGGCTCTTTTGATGTGTCATTCATGATGCTACAACTTGCACTCAGTTCTTGGAAACTGAATCCAGTTGCTTCCGTGGCAATTATGTGGTATAATAGCAGCCCAGATCCCAGTTCATCTGCAAGGAATGTTGAAGCGGTTTATGTCAGTTATTCGGTGGAACACAGAGCACTCCAGTGCCCAATTTCCTCTGCGGATCTAGGCATTCCTCTTTTCCTCAGAAAACATTGAAAATCAATATTGTGGTTTTTTAAATGTTTTCTCTGGTGCTTTGAATAACATCAACTACTTTGTGGTTTAAAAAAGCACCTGTGAGTGAAATACATCCCATCTATGTCTAGGTACCTATTTGAGAGAGACCTGCTTCTGCTTTCCTCACTTTATGCAACCCGACCTCCATCGCTCCTACAGCTGGGTCCACTGCCATCCGTCACCACCAAACCCTCTACCAGCCCAAAGCAAAGAAGTGCCTTGTGATTCAGACAGCATCGAGATGCAGGCAGGTCACAGGCACTGCCAGTTTTTGGGTCCCTCGTGTGCGTTTGAGAAAAGGTACGGTGCTCTTGGAGAGCAGTCAGCTGGAGAGCAAGGAAATCCAAATTCCTGACTTCTTTTTATTTCAAAGCCCAATTATTTTTTCCCCTACAGAACAGCTACATTAACTTCAGTGTTCTGGGTCAAATTCAGTTGAGATAGGCAACAGGCATATTACTCCCGCAGTTTCAAACACTGGTGGCGTTTCCTTGGCTCTCTGCCAAGTATAAAACTATTACGTATCGTTGCTAGATTTGTATCAACAGTTACCAGCCTTCCTCTGAAAACTAACTGCCCTTCGGTAGTGTTTGGGAACAGCGTTTTGCATTAGCTAGGGCTGTAAATAGTATGATCTTCCAATATGACCTCCCTTCCAAAAATGATACTCCATACCACTGGTTCATTATTTTTTCCCAAACAAATCTGCCTCAAAATGGAGTTTTTTCATGTTTCCATTTAGCAAAAGGAATTCTGAAAGACTTAAGGAAAGTCAATTTAATCTACCACAGGTAAGATAAGCACAGAGATTTAAGTGGGCATATAAGTTAGACTAGCGTTCCCGTAACATAGATCAGACCAGCTTATATTTGGTTCATGGGTGAATCAAGTTACTAGAAGCTCACATTTTAAATGCAAACAACTGTGATGAAAGAAATGGTTTTTATGTGACAATGCTACTGTCCTGTCGTAATAGAGATGACCCAGACTCAGGCAAGCCCCTAGCAGGCCATATCCATATCATGGCTGTCTATTGGGCTATAGTCTGGCACTGAGCCTCTTGTAGCCATTTTCTCCTGTTTCTTTCCTTAATCCTTGTCAATGACAAAGACGTTTCCTGGCTGCTGTATCTGTAGTCCCTCTTCTTGTTTCTGTGATAAAGTCATGGAACAAATTTTGAGCTACAAATGTGAAATACGAGTTGCTGAAACACGTGAATTCATACTCTTTTATTCCTTTTATGATTTCTGGAAGCTTTACCGGTTCTAGTTTTGCTTCTAAGTCCAAACATATCAAAAGCTGTTTATGTTACCAAATGCCAGAACACACAGATGGCATCCATTTAACTGAGTAGATTTTTACTATTGGTTATGGGCATTTCATGCTATCAATCTGACATCTTCCCAAAGCATCATTAATTTTTTTTTTTAACTCTTCCTTAAGGTAAATAGGTGTTTGGCCAAATCCTTCTGGCTCTACTTTTATGAATTAATTTCACTCTGGCTGCTACAGTATAAACAGAACACTGTTGGGCCCATGATGTTTGACTTAGTATTTCAGTTGCAAAGCTCTTGAAACGCCTAGTAAATTTCATCTTTCTGGTAATTCCAAATACAGCATCTATATCATAGCCATATGCACACCACATCATACTTCTTGATAGAAAAAACAACCTGCAATCTCCTCAAATATAAAAGAAATTGGAAGAAATAAGAACCACACCTCTATATATGTGTTCTTTGGCCTAGAATGTATTTATTGATGCAGGATATGGATCTAAACCACCATGAAATTATTCTTCAGAAATGCTGAATCGTATCCTTCAAAGAGTCTGAAATGTACCTATGGAAGATGGCTGAATTTGACAATAATTTCCTAAGCTTGAGCTATATTAAGAATAATAGGATTATGTTACTACAACTCTAGCTGTGATAGGGCTGGAGAAGGTTACTTAGACCCTATGGCTACACTGCTAAATAGAAGAGAGCCAGGAGCTAATCCTCACTGCTGAGGCCACGTGGTAAGCACAGAGAGATCCATGCTACATAGCTCTTGTCCCTGCGACTTCCCACCCCATGTGGTGCCTATGAGGTCCAATGGAAAACGCTTCTTTTCATGTGGTTTTTTTCCCAGTTCAAGATATCTGAAGTAATGTGTTGCAGCTTGCCAGAGTGGTGGCTTTGTAACATGAAGCTGCATATGTGTATGGCATGTCTGAGGGTGTAAAACATTGGAAGATTGTGTAGGATGGAAGGAGTCGCACTTGGTGCAGTCTTGTTCATGCTGTCCTGGAGTGAGCTAGTTTGCAGAAGTGAGCCCAGGCATTGGCCAGAGCCAGGCACTCAGCAGAGAAATCCATCCCTCGTTGACCTGAAGTGGGGATCCAATGCAGCTTACTGTGGTGTACAGCTCTCCACAGTTCAGCCTGAGACTTGGTCTCTATTTTGGTGGCCAAGGAGCTTAAGAAGCTCCAAAACATTGCCCACATTTCTACCACTGCCTTTTTTCCAGCCCAGAAGCCCAGTGTTTCAAATGCTGGGGAATGATGACCTGAGAGCCCTAACCACGTGAGCTAGGCTAAATACACCATAACCTCTGTCAGGCAAGCGGAAGACATTGCGTAACATGCAATCATTCACTTTTAAGCATAGAGAGCCTTCCAGGTGCTTTTCTGGCAAGAGGCTGGCACTTGCAGGACAGGATCCTAAAAAAACTGGTCTGACTGAGGAGAATCTTGCATGCAGTCTGGGACAAAAGAGGCACTGCTCCCTTCTCAGGACAGAGGAACAGAGGCAGGGAAAACACCAAGACTGGTGAGAAACCTTTTATACCAACCCTGGGCAGAGCTCCATGGGATTTCATGCTCCTGTGGGAACATTATGTCTTCCCCCCGCCCCATGCAGTGGCTCGTGTTAGAAGAGGGAAGCAAACTTCGCACGCAGGACGCTCTGCAGCCAGTTCCAGACCAGTAAAGGCCATTCCCAGGGAGCAGAGTGCTTTTGGTAGCGTTCCCAGATCTTGCCAATGAGCAGCACAGCACATGCCAGCAATCACTCAGCAAACCTAGCCAAAGCTCTATCATTGATCTCCAATGTCCTCTCCTTTTCCCAGCAAGACACTGGAAATAGCATAAGGCTCTCCATTCACTTGGCAGTGCAGCCTACAGACACAGCAGGGAAGTGCCATGGGACTCATCACATAGCAGAGACAGATGGGCTCTTCCTGCTCGTTACCTCTGTTCCCTTTGCCTGTGCTTACTTGACCAGCCTCCTCCCCTTCTGCTGCAGACTAAGCCTTAGGGATATTGCATGGCTGCACAGTTAGTAGGACTGATAGCCATGACCATGCTGTCTCTTCCATGCTTATGGTCTCAGGAGTTGCCATGCCATCCATTCTAGACCTTTTCTCTAAGCAAGTCTTGGGGCATGGTTTGCGGAGACACCAGTCTAGCTGAATGTTTTCATACAAAGTCACACAGTTTAGGTGTGAGCAAGAATTTTGACCTAGATAACCATGCTAGCTTTTTAGCATCTCCATGCACTCCTGAGACTAGAGGGGATGTTGGCTTGGGCTTGTCCCTCAAGGTCTTCCAGCGTGGAGCTGGCCACCAAAGGCACACTCCCCCTTGGTGCTGAAGGAGGTGGAGGCCCAGTTAAAGTCTTCTGAGGGACCGCTGCAGGTGTCAGGTAGAGCTGTCTGTCTCAGCGGGATGGAGCATAGGCCACAGCCATGGAGATAACACTCTCATGATACCTATGTCTGGGAGAATTACGTGGGAAAGACCTTCTACTCCATCACCCAATGAAAGCATCAAATACTCAAGTTTGATTCCAAAATATCTTGGATCTCTCATACCAAGCATAACTAATGTATGCTACAGCTATGGCCTAAGACTACAGTAAACACTGTTGCCTTGCTTTCTGATAGTAATTCCTTCCTCTTTTTTGTCACAGGTAATTCTTCTCTTGATCACTGCCATGTGGCCACTACTATTGTAAGGAACTTCGAGAATGCAAATAAGGAGTTGTTTGTTTGTTTGCCTCACTGCTACCTTGAGGCACTTCTCTTGTGCTTAGTACCCACCACTGAAGCCTGCCCTCCCTCCCCTGGCTCTCATTTAGAGATAGGCTTTGTGGCCCCAGGAGGCACTTTGCATAGTTTAAAAGTTAGCGCTCAGTCTGAAGATGGGAGGATTGCCAGCTGGTCAAGCAGCACTAAAAATCATCACTTTGTTATTCTGCCTGGCTCAGTACTCCACCTTCCAAAAGCAAATTACATGCTTCAATTTCCAATGTTTTCCCTATTCTTGCCTTACTGCCCTATACACTCGATTGAATTTTATTCTTACTTGTGCAGAGCACTGCCCTGCTGCAATGAGATACAGGCCTTAACTCTCCTAGTGCTCTTTCTGGTTTTACTTCTCATTTTACTTTAATCTTTAGGAACCAAATAAACCGAGACGTGGGTAGAAGGAAATGAGGAGAAGGGAAACGCGTGGCTGATGGGACACTGAGGAGGAAGATTAGGGGAAGGAGAGAGTCAGATTAGCAGCCAGCGGCCAGAAGTCAGCTGCATTTTTGCTGCACGCACGGGCTGCTTACTTCACTGCTGTCCGGGGGGTGTGAAAGAATGAGGTCATGAGGTGCATGAGGTGCGTCCGCTTGGCTTTTTGCTACTTTTGCTTTGCTTGCTCCACCTCGAAGTTGGTTTTATCTCTGGAAAGGCTTTCTCTGCTGTCTAGTGGTCGTTGCAAACAGAAGGAGGGTGAGTAGGAGGCCAGTCAAGCCCATACATTACATATTTAATCATTGTTTCCTCTAATGCACGTCTTATTGCTACAGGCATGCTTTCCATTTTATGCATCCCTCCCTTGGGCCACATATAATTCTTCATATTGTGGTTGATATTCGGGCATTTAAATTACAGCTCTCTATCTTGCCTTGCAGACTGCAATGACTTTCTTGGCATTAGAGTATTTGCTGTCCAGATGGTTGCTGTCAAATAAGAAACAGGTGGCATCACTGACGTGTGGTTTGCCTATAAATTTCTTCAGAAAACAGAGTAAAATTCCAAAATGTTCTTAAGCTTGCCGGTCTGTATTATTAAAAGGCATTTCCATCCTAGGTAGCCTCTGTGGGACTCGGGGAGAGAGAGCCTTGAGAAAGTCTCTGCGCAACTTGAAGACAACTATTTATCGGGCTTGCATCTTCTTTCCCCAAAGACCCGACACTGCCCTGGTGGGCTTGGATCCCACCTCAAATAATTTCTTCGCCATTCTGCAAATTCTGCAATCACTTCTGGAGGGAGTGCTCGGCAGTGGACGTGACTGCAGCAGCAGAGAGGGCAGGGGTGAAGCAGAGGAGGGAGGCAGGCCAGGAAAGCCCCAGGAGAGGTGGTGGGTCCAGCATGTTCATTTATATCGCTCTCCAGCATTCCCTCCACTAGATGGTACTCGGGCAACACATTTGTCTTCACAGGCTTTCCTAGTGATGATAATCATAATATAATACAGTGTCCCTGCATAGAGAAACAGAAAACAGTCAGGCTTTTCGGGGTGCAAGAAACTTCTGGTGAAGACCGTTAAACTTGCAAGGTGAAATACTCAAGATTTAGCAAACAGGTGGCCTGAGCAAGCTTAGCTTGCTTTTGTATCTGTCACAACAATCTTCAGTTGCATGTATCACATTCATTTTTCCATATTTTTGTTTTTATTTGTCCTCTAAGGGCATATATAATTTAGAGTGTTATTACAGAAAGCAAATAGTAAGAATTATGTTAAAATTAGATCCTACCACTATCTTTTCCCACAAATTACCATTTAACAAAAAATCAATTCATTTGCCTGTCCTTACCAACCCATACATTATTTGCTGCAATATATGGCATGCAAAGTAAGGCAAAACTAACCCTTACAGCTTATATAGCTTAATCCAGTAGCTCATTGATGTCACTGGCAGCCAGCAGCTCAGTAAATGGTAGTGCCCACGCACTTCACAATATTCATATGTCTTACATTGCTGTTTTTAATACCTGGACTTTTCTACCTTTGGGACTTTTTTCAAGTGGAGGGGTGAGTGAGAAGATAGAGAGATAAGTGAATCTACATATTCACAGTTGTATCAGGATTCTGACGTCCTAGACTTGAGTGTGGTACCTTATTCCATGGGCAATGTTAAAATCTATGGCTATTTGACTTACAAGAGCATGTGAGTGAGACGGGTTACATTTTGCCATTTCTGCTCCAAAACAAGCAGAACTGCAATAAGGTTTGTACAATTTGTCAGCCAAAAATGATGTACAGCAATAAAGGAGCAGGACTCCCAGGCTGTGCTGGAGCCTCTGACAGCTCATCTGATGAGCACAAAGCTGTCAGAAAGAAAAAAAGATTAAATAAACACCTAGCTGTTAGGGCATGCTGGTATGTCTCTCAGACTTCTAAACCCAAGAATCACAGAATTTTTTTTAAGAAAAATATGGAGACTGTCTGCAACAATTAGCCTCTTTTCTCTGTTGTGACTGGAGAATTTAAAGCATTTTATATACCTCCTTCTCACATCCTCTGACTGTAAGACCTCCCTGAACTCTAGAAAAACATTAGAAGAGACAAAAGGAAAAGATAATGTACTTTCCACGTTATTTATTTCTTATAACTCTAGAAGCTTTTATTGGTTATTAGTGTTACAATAATGTATGACATTCCTCAAGAAGCTTCAGGTTGACAGTATCTCTGGCCAAAGCATATGTAAGACGCTTTGAGGGCATTTTTAACGAAGAAAAATCGGATTTTCATAGATCTTGGTCTTTTAATGTACACATTTCAGAATTCTATTTAAAAAGGTTACTTGAGGGAAGACAGTTTGAGTTAGTTCCACCAGCATTAAAGCAAGATTAATTTCTCCTTTCTTACTTTTTTTCAGAACTGGTACCATTTTCACGTGTCTAAAGAGTTTTTCTGCCTGCTAACAACTATTTACTTTCTAATGAACCTATGACTGACAGAAAGTTGAGCTTTTCTTTCCTCCCACTAATACCACCATTGTATGTGTCTTGTTAACCAGTATTGTGTATCAGTCACAAGCTGACTCCTTTGTGCCTTTGTAAGATATCGATTTAGTCAGCATTATCTACTGGGGAGACAATGCTGCTGGTAAACGTGAACACAAAATCCTGTAGCATTATAAGCCCTAAAAACACCGGTTCAGCCAGGAGCCCTGGAGCCCGGGAGGTGGCGAGGCTGCAGCCGGAGAGCCGGCTGTCCGTCAGCAGCTGGCCGCAGCGGGGTCCGAGGGAGCAGGCAGACAGCCAGGATGGGACCGGCTGCCAACCGGCCAGGGCGCAGGGGTGGCCGGGAGCTCGGGCAGCTTCTTCATTCTGGCTGCCGGTTGGGTTGCTTGGCTGGAAAAAAAACTATGCCATCCAGATCTGCCAGCCAACCTGCCTGCGACTTGACTATGCTGATATTTGACCAGACTGACATATTCCCAGCGTCTCTTTTCATTTTTGCTTGATCGGGCTTTTCCACCAGTAAAATGATTTCTCTGCATTAAAAAAACACACCACCAAAAACAAACCCCGTGGCTTATGCAGAACGTAGCAGCTCAGTGGCTGGATCACACACTCCGCAAGGAGTCTGTGGCTCCTCGTGCCTGCAGATGCGAGTTAGCTCCCCCTCAGCCTCTAGGTAGACTTTAAAAGGGAAGGTTAGACCAGCTTAGTCTCTCCTTTCATGTTTTCCTGCCTGGGCAATGGTCAGCAGAAACACCCAGCCCCCATTACACTAGGGAGGGGGAGGGCAGCAGCTCTGTGGGGGTTCTGTGTCTTTGGATGAAATTGTCCCTTTGTTAGTCCAAAATAGCTCAAATTGGGCAACTTTCCAAGCATGCAGTGAAAGACGTCTGTTTGAGACAGTGCTTAGAGAAGGCTGAGGATGGAGGACTGAAAAAGAGGTGCCTGACTGGCTGGGTTCCCACCGGAGTGATTAATGTGATGTTGCTGGGATTTTACTGCATTATTAATGAAGTGTTAGGGTGCCTGGAGCACTGGAAAAACATCTCTGGAAAATTATTACTGAAAATCTGAATTGGTGTATTGGATAACCTTTCACATTATTTTTTTTTCTTGCCTGTGGAGTCCTTATCATGCCGGAGGAAGGCTATAAATAATGAGCAGGAGCAAGACTACGCAGGCACTGCCCCTTCCACCTCCCCAAGGAGCTGCAGCCCCGCTGCCAGCGGGCTCTGGGTGCCAGCAGCCAACAGCAGCCTTGCCCGGGGGCTGTATGGGGGCTCAGGGTTGCACCCATCGAGCCCCTCTGGACTCCCCGCCAAAGCTCAGGGGCTGGGGGGATGATGCCTGGGGAGTTCTGCTTTGCAGAACAGTATTGGGATGTGACGGGGAATAGTCTGGGCTGCTTTAGGGCTATTGTTTGCATTGATGAAGCTTGCATCTAGGATGATCAGTATAAAATATCTCTACTTTTTTCTCCCTAAGCTGTTATCTCCTTTTCTTACTGGTTTTGTCATTCCTTTTTTTTCTTCTTTTCTTCTAAATCCTCAACTCTTGTGATCTGTATTTTAATCATTTCATCTCTTCTGATGGTAGCAACTATGGGGTGGGGGGGATTTTTGTTGCTTTTGTTGTTGTTGATTTTGTGGTTTGGTTTGGGTGTTTTTGAACTGCTGTGCTTTAAACCAGCCTTGCCTGTCTAAAGCTTCCAGTTGCTAAGCGACTTTTCCCCTCCGCCCTTCCCGCAGCCCGGTTGCCATAGCGCTGCCAGCCTCGGCTATCAAGTAGCAGAGAGCAGTCATTGCTCGCCGAAAAAAACCCACCACCACCACCAAAAAGCAGGGCTGCACGGGCAAATACACATTTCCTTTCCTTTTTTAATTCATTTTGCGGCGGGAGGATCCCTGCACACATTACAGCCGCGGTTCCACACCGCGTTATTGTCTTGCGGAAGTTTTTGGTTCCGTCTCTGCGTTAAAATAGGACGGACTGCAGTGCTGACTCACGGACACCTGTGACGTTGTTCATGGCAGCAACAGATATTTGAGCATATACTTTCTAAGAAGCTGTTTTTCGTACCTGGGGGACTGGTATCGCACCCTCTGTGACTGTAATTCACCCAGCGCAAGCAGGTGCTCTGCAGCTCTGCAAATCCGAGCATCTTTCCTTAGAAACCATGTGATACGGTTAGAGCTTTTCCCCCGAGACATTTTTTAGTAACAATAACGTCATACATACATAAAATGTGTGGTGTGCTACCATCAAAGACTAAAAGAATACACACGTTAAAAATCCGCTTTCCTTCTCAAATGCACACAAACAAATTTGCATGAGAAATCATTTCCAGAGACATAGAGAGCCTTACCTTTTTTTTAAGGAAAAAACGCCATCCCTAGTACCTTGGGTGAGATGAAAGTCAATGTCAACCCTAAAACATAATAAACAAGACGGAAAACCTGGCACCTTTCTGCTCTAAAATGGTAAGCTTTCTTGTCATCAGTCTACTGATTGCCAGGCTTTAACAGCTGGGTGCTACAGGGGGACATGGAGCATGGCAAGACAGACCTGGGGTCTTTAATCAGCCATGCCATCCATCATACCCAGTCCAAAAAAAAGAAGTATTTGACTTTTGTAAAAAAATGGAAGTGTGCAGGCTTTAAAATACCTGCTCATAAAGAATTTGGTAGTATAAGATTACCCATGTGAGAATATAAATCATGTGAGTTAAATTTGAGTTGGTATTTGGGAGACAGAGGCTTTTCTACTGGTAAATGTTAAAAGCAGTACTTGAGTTGGACATAGAATAGTTTCAGTTGTTCTATGACTTTAGTTTCCATTAATCACAACAAAAGCCTCCACCTCAGGTTATCAGTATAAAGCCTCTCTTAACATCCAGGGAACTTTCTTCCCACATTCTGCAGTCAGTGAGATATTGTGATAATAAATGCAGCGAGGAGCTAGACTCCGTGTCCTTACATGCCCTTCCATTTATCCAATCCAGCATCTGCCTATTTGAACAAGTGCATCAGATACAGGCAGTGTGCCAGCTATTAAAATGTTACACCTACCGCCATGGAGCTGAATTGTACATTTTGTTTTTCCCTTGTCCTTGAAAAGGACTCACTCCTGAAGTAAGAGGAGTGTGCTTAACAGCTCCTTGTCTTAAATTCCCTATTTATCCAACTATCTGTTCCCTGATTTGGTACTTTGTATTCTCTTCTCTTCATGCTATTCTTGGGAACATTAAATATCATTGTGCAAGAAAAGTCATGTAAGGAAAAACCTTTGCCAACTGTATGGAAAACTGATTTCAAAATCCATTTCTACTCTGATGAAGCATACAAATCAAATATCATGAGAAAAAGAAAAAAGGATTATTTTAAAAGTTTCTCTTTTTTAATCAGGATGGTTTTTTTCTTCTTAGGAGCTGACCGACATAACGTCACCTGGGGGTCCCTGTGCTGTGGTCAAAGTCCAGACATCACTGAGGTTTCAATAAATTGACATTTTCCTACTGAAAAAAAAATGGCAAAAAATGATTCTCAGCTTTACTATCTGTTGTTCTAAAGGAATTCAGGATTTGAGAATGTCTGTGTTCAATAAATTAGGAATTGAAGGTCTACGGAACAGATCTTTTTGTCCTGGAAATATTGATATAAGGGAAAATATTGCCAGATTTATTATGTGAAGACCCTTGCCTAATCACAGAAGTAGGTGAAGATCCTTATTCTCAATTAGAGTGCTTTAGCTCTAGGCTTCATTTCATCCAGAAGAGAAACTACTGGAATAAAGGTTAAATATCCAAATCAGAAATATTATTGCCTGTGTTTCTTGATGTTTGAAATGGTAATAGAACAAATTGAACATTAACCTAGTAGGACCAAGGCATCTCTATTTGCATGGTTTTGACATCTCAATTGGGCAATAACTTCTCTGTGCTGAAATTATGCAATGGTTCTTAGTCAGTCTTTCATTTCCTCAAGCATTTGTGCACAGATTACATCCGCATATTGTATTTTATTATGACTCATTAAAATGCTAATTGACAAAAGTACGCCATCACAGTTCCAGGACAGATCTACATCATTAAATGTGTCTCCATTTTGATACCTTTCTCATAGCCACACATCAACTGAAATACACATCAACAGCTTTCTTTCTAAGTCTATGAACAATGTTCGCTTTGTGCATTGCCAGTCTCGCTGTACCTCTAGGTCTCTCCCCATTTTGTTCAACTCCTCTCCTTCTGATTTCCTTCTGGTTTCCTACTCTTCTCCTCCAACACCCTCAACCTGTTTTCAAGGTAAAATCACTGTATCATGGTTAAGGTACTTCCATGAGAGCCACCTCCTCTGCTGTCCGATTCCTGTACTTCACCTACCTATCACAGTCCCCAAACTTTTTTCTCTGCTCACATAAACCATTTGATTACTGCTTTTTCTGTGTCACTTCCAGATCTGCTTGCTTGTTCTTGCATTTTCTCTTCCTGTCTGACTCTCCTCTCCAATCCTGTCCTATGCAGTTATTTGTATTCACCACAAAGTGCCTCCACAGTCACCTAAGTTGTTTATCAGCGAAGGCTTTCACCATCCATAAATTCTGAAAGCCAAGATACCAAATTGACCAAACAGTACGTTGTCCTTACAGCTGACAGACAGGACACTTATGCCCCTTAAAACTTTTAGGTAATGATAACTTTACATCAGCGGTATTTCCATTTTGCTGAATCTTAGTTACTCTGATGCTAGAATTAGATTCTGGGAAATTGTTACTTCTCACCAGATAGATGCTTATCCTGTTCCCCTGTTTTCTACCATTGACCATACTTTGATATTACATTCACGATTTCCCTTGCCACCCAGACTATTTAAAAAAAAAAGTCCTGTAAAATTACTTCCCTCTGATAAGTTAGAATTCCTCAATCTTAGCATCTATTTCTTGAGCATTCATATTAAAATCTAGAATCTGAATCCCAATATTCAAAGATATTTTTCTTTGCTTAGCGAAAATTATTGAGAAGGAATGTCCAGTTTTAATTCAGAGTTGCAGTTTACATCTTTCAAAGACGCTGCTATACTGTCAGTCATATTTGTCCTTCAGCTCCACAAAAGCAATTACGTCCCCTTCCCTTGGACTTTGTATCAATTCTCTTCTTTGTGTCATTGGCTTATTTTCTTGTGTCCCTGGAGCCTAGGGCTACTGGGGCAGAATTTGTGGATTTCTCTGTGTTTTTATTTGGACATCAAGTTATAGGAATTTAGGTCATGGCTTTAGGAAGCCCCAGGTTTATCTGACCACAGACAGAGAAAGCAAACAATAATGGCAGTCATGAGAAATGGTAAAGTTGGCCCAAGCAGAAGAATTACTCTTACTCTCACCTGACAACAGAGCCACAACCGGGATTAGCTGAATCTGGGACTACGATGACTTCGTTTAGATAGTTGTGACTGAAGAAGGTTGAGGCATTCTGGCTGCTTTCAAAATAAATATGTTGATCATCTGCTCTCATTGGCTCTCACTCCAGTTGGCTTACTTGAGTTTTTTAAAAGTAGCATGTCTGTTTGTTGTGCACCTGGTGTAATTCTATTTTTGTGCTACTATGAGGCATTTTATCAAGTACATAAATTATGCTGAGTACTGCAGTATTTTGAGTATGTGTGTGTGCATGTAATTCTAACACATAGCCTCAAAGAAAAACCTTTCTCAGAATTATAGATCGTTAGATATTCATTACTCACCATTGTTTGGAATTCTGTCCAAAACATTTTATTATCCTTTTAGTCTGATAGCAGTTTTCTAGACCATTGTGCAAGCTTTAGTGTTACTTAGCAGTTAATCTCACCCAAAAATGGAATAACAGGCTTCTTTGTCTACCCAAATTCACACTGTTTGCTGTTCGATCTAATCAAAGAAAAATAAACACCATTCATTTTTATCCTACTACTTTTCCTTTCTCTGTACTCTCCAAATACTAATACAGTTCATATATACCAGTGGAAAGAGAAAAAAATGCACATAGAAGAAGTTAAATTCCAGACTGAAACAACTTCTGATAAGAAATAATAATATCCATTAAGAGTAAATAAGAGAAACACTAGCATGTTCTGTGGATGTTTTGAAGGTCTGGCTGGAATCCATGGATGCTCAGATGTTGCTGTGATGGAGACCTTCAGAAATGAGTGGATAAAAAACAGTATCTGTATTTTCCTTTTTTGTTTGTTTAAGCTTTGTATATATGGGATTTCTTTCTCAAGTAACAAACATGTGAGGTTCCTCTTAAAATGATGGTGACTTTAGGTAAGCAGTTTTCTGAGTGCATTACAGGATGAACTTTCTATTCCCTGTCAAGAAAAGTGATTATTTAGAGCCATCAATATCTGTTTCCAATCCCCTACTTCCATGCCTTTCAGCTGAAGATACCTAAGTAGAATTCTAATTCTTTCTTCTCTCTACAGAAAATAAAATGTAATAGCACATGGTTTCAGAGAAAAATGTGTTTTTGTTGCTGTTGCCGTGTTTCTGTCTCGTGTATCATTCTTTTTTTTTTTTTTTCTTAGCCTAATTCCCTATTCTCTTGTAGATTTGTATTTCAGATTTTAGCCAGCGGCATAAAGTGCTTCTCAGAAAGCCTCTTGAAACTTCTCAGTCCATTCCATGAAATCAGCATGAATGTTCTTGTCTCATGGGACTCCTAGAATAGATAAAAGCCTGCAAGGGCATCTACAAAGTGAAAAAACACAAAAAGAAAAACTAAAGTCAAGTTGACTGCAACTCAGCCTGCCTTTTACCATGGGTGAGAAAGACCACCCTCTTATTTCAGAACCAAGACCTCAGTCCAGCTTTCACTGAAGACAGTGGAATGATTTTCCTGGACTTGACTCAGAGCTGCGTCAGTCCCCAGCACTCTTCTACAGCACTCAGCGTTAAAGCAAGCGCTTACATATAGTCAGGCCATGGCGACACCCCAAATCACTATTTCCTTCCCAGACTAAGCAACTGTCTGGCAATATTTTGTGCTTGTACATTTCTTTAAGGCTTTTATTACTCTAGCAAAGCTTTAAGAGTACAGGTTACATTTTTCAAGACTCCATATGCACCTTGCAGCCTAACTTTCATTAAAAGTCATTTGGACTTTCAAGTCAGGGTGATGCAGAAGGAAAACAACTTACTGTGCCTTTGAGGTATGATTTACAAGTATTATCATTACTGTCTTTCTTTTCAGTCTTTTTGTGGACCTTATTCACACTCTTGACATCTTGTACCACTCCATCAGTGCAAGATGAACCTCAGCTTAATTTAATCTGGCCTTTTATGATCTGTCTTATTCTGTGGGATCCACTGTTTGCACAAGGAATACCGAACAGCAGCCATTCACTGTTAATATAGGAAACACAATTAAAATTTGTTCTCATTATTAAATAAAATTTATCTGCATGATTTACATGCCTGTAGACAAGGTCTTCCATAAATAGATCATCAGCTTTTCATATCCCTGAATGTAGTATCTATAGGCCATGATATACAGAGGTAACCAGGCTCCTAACTCTTAACTTAGGTTTTGGTAGTAGTTAAGGCACTTCAGTATCAGCTGGGAGCCTTTGAGGATCTGGTCATAGAGAATATGAAATACACAAAAGCATTCCACAACACTATACATTTTAATACCACTGTTCCCTTCCCCTTGCCCTGGAAAACCCTATAATAAGCCTTGTTGGTTGCTTAACAGCCCCTTTGTTCATGCATCACCCTGACCCAGCACGAAGGCTTCCACGCTGTGTTCACTTCAGGAAGTCCTGAAGTTGTGGACGATGACGGGATGCTGGGAAAGGTGCGCGTAAGTCCTCCGTCTGCAATAAATTTGATAAGGAGCCTGGGCAGTGACTAAAGACATCTTGGAGCAATAGTTCAAAGACTTGGATAACAGAAATCCCAGGGAGGGAATTTCTGTTTGAAAGCTTTGGGAAAAATTCATGGTCTCTCATTTTAGCTACTTAACTGAAATACTTGAATGAGAATGCAGATTCTTAATGTTTCCTATAGTGGTATCTCCAGAAAGGAATTAATATCTCAACAGGGCAAAATAGACACCTCTAGAGGGCTGTCTCCCTTCACTTTCCCCACAGGGACCATGGGTGACTAAGCTTTCAATGGAGGTGCCTCATTTAGATGCCTTCAACAATATAGTGGGAATTTTTCTGAGTTTGGTATATGCAGGAAGTAACTTAGATGTTGAACTAGAATTTGCAGGAGATTTATGACAAAATTCTGCTCTCTTTCAGTAAACCAAAGTTGGGTCTTCGAACAGAAGGAAGAATGAAGCTTCCTACACGCATTCCCTATAGTAAGTGATGGAGAAACACATTTTTGCTCCACACTGGAGCAAATTATGATCTGGTCTGGCACTGCCTAGTTCAAAACCTTTTGCTCTTTAGATCTTGTACAGCAACTACCACACTGCACATTCAGCAGAAAAGAAAAACCTGGGGAGAACGTGCCTGTGGGGAAGGAGGTAGGGATTGTTTACGTACTTGTGTAGACACTGTATACACAGTTCCATATGCCACGACTGTCTCTTGTTCCTGCAGGAAAAGCGGCTCACCAGTTGCGCTCAGTGAACATAGTGGTTCAGAAGCAAAACCCAAAGATTGTTTGGTTTTTTTCATTTCATGGGACATTGCGTAAAGGAATTGTGTCATGTACTAACATACAATACTTAAATATTTTCCATCTTCTCAAATTGTTTTTTGTCATCCATTCAGTGAGTACTAACAGTCTGAAATCCCTCTGACAGAAACTTCCTTGTTTCCCTACCCTTGCTCCCAGTTTGCCAGAGGTATAAATCTTTTCAAAGTAGCAGCTTTCTCCCCGCCCCGAATCTATTTTTGTGATACCATAACTATAAAAATAAATACATAGATAAGGAAGGACTGAATTCAGATGTCTTTCACTCTGTAAAACTAAGAAGGCAACATTTTAGCTTTCACCATGCCCAGGGCTTCCAGAACACTCCCAGCAATCATGAATCTGTTCAAATTAATTCAAATATAGCTGTTTAACCTTTGAAGACCTTGTACTAGGAACTGACAAACTACTTTCAACAGCAAATTAACTGTATTTTCAGCTCTTTAGTGGCCTTTGTTTCAGAGTTAGTAAATGCTTTCATGCTAAATGCAGGATATAGACTCATTTAGAGATATGTAGGAGAGTTTTCAAAGCAGCTACTTTGAATAGAGTACAAGGAATATATTTACTCTAGGATGTTTCTGAAATCATAAGAAATCTCAGTAGCGAAGTTTGGAAAACCTGGTGCTGCCTCTGTACTCTAGCTTTGGTTGAACACACTGCTGCTAGGATTTTCACCCAGCCGGCTGCTACTTGGGCCACACTGAGCCAGGGCCGAGGTCCCTTCCCAGCCTCGGCTCATCCCCAGAGAGGTACCCGATGCCTGGGGCTAGGGCCACCCCCAGTGCTCCCCGGCTGCCCTGCTCCTGGCTGGGGTTGTGGGACAGCCCTGCCCTACCACCCACCCAGCCCGGGGAGCCACCTCCGCTCCCACCACCCCAGCCCCAGGGAGCAGCCAGTCCTCCCCTTCTGGAGAGGGGCATTATCTCTGCATAGTAGATGCTGAAAATACACCCTGGTTGTCTTGGGCACATAGAAACAAAACCAACTTCATCTGTGCTACCTGTAAAGGAGTTCCTTAAACATATTTTTTTTATGGTTGGACTTGATGATCTTACAGGTCTTTTCCAACCTTAGTGATTCTGTGATTCTGTGATATTCTTTCCCACAAAACTACTGCACAGTATATGCAGAGTCATCAGCTATCATTGCTTCCCAGCAGCTCATAACAATGCACACCAGTATCGCAGTACAACTTAAGACTGAGAATTAGGTTAATTTATAGGCAATGAGATTTACTAAAATGTGTTGAGATAACTGCTGAACATGGTAGGGCTATTTCATCCGTGAGTACCAATGATCTAATTGGACTTGGCCATTTCACCTCCATTAAAGCATGGCCATTTCACCTGGTTAAATGAGCACTGGAAATCAGCGGTTTTGGAGGTGACAATCTGTGAATTGTCACCAGATTCTGTGGTTCAAAAGCCCAAAAGTAAAACGCCATTAAAGGGCATTGCTTTTGGGAGTAGATGTGCCGAGTAGTAGGGGCACACTCACTCACTCACTCACTAGCCCACAGATGAGAAAACGTGACTGGCAAAGGAGCGTCAGTGGAAAAGCAGGGAGAAGGGAAGACACATGAATATTTTGGTTGGCAAGTGTCATTTTGCATAGTATGGGGTTTTGGCAGACCTAGGATTTTGTATCAAAAGTGCTTTGGATTTTGATGAGCTGCACAGCTGGCATAAGTAGATGTAGAGAATACCAGTCTGTTGGTAGCTCAAGGTCTCCTTCCCATCCTATTGCTCTCACAATGGGTCCCTGGTAAGAGCAAGTATATTTGTTTTGGTTGGTGGGTTTGGGTTTTTTCCCCCAGTTGTAGCCATTTGACAAAATCACAACCTTATTTCCCTCCTCCTCTGTCCCTGACACACTACAAAACAATGACAAGGGAGAAGGCAGAACAAAATAGCAGATGATAAAAATGTGAAACAGCTACAGCGGTGCAGTGGGAGCACAGAAGTTCAGAGGTACAGAAGAGCAACACAATACTTGGGGAAGAAGAGAATACATTAATTATATGGACAGTTTTATTTATCCAGTCTCGTGTTCTCATACAGTTTTTATTGATCACAGAATAGTTTAGCATACCAGCAGGAATGCTTTTCTGCGTCCCACTGGGTATTACTAAAAACCCAGCAATATTTTACATTCATTGGGGTCAAGAGAATTTATTTGTTACATGTAGTCCCCATTGCAATACCCAATTTTTAGCGGTACTAGTCACCATTAATGCTTCCACTGATGAATGCATGTAAGGGTTTAATAGGTGTAAACGGCAGATCACAAAATATCGATGGATTAGTTTAAACCTCATCTTAAGTTCAATAAACCAAGGATGCCAGACACTTCAGGACAGTTTTAATATCTCTTCAAAAATATTGATCATTGCCTTGTTGATTTTTACAATGTATTCAGTGAGACCAAAACCTCTATGCATTCACTTAAAGTTTAGAAGAAAATGCCACACAGAAGCAATCCTTCATTCCATAGGATTTCTTTTTGAGGCTCAGGGTGACAATATTTTTCTGGGTTCACTTTCGTCCAAATAAACCGCACAGCCAGTGTTTTCTTTCCACAAAAAGTGGTCTCAAGGTTGTAGTCTCAACCACATGTGTGGAACTTCACCACATTATGTCACCAGCCACAGCTGCATCCTTTAGCTTAATTGTAAGTTGAGGCTTGTATGATGAGCTATTGGATTGCTGATGGCATGGACTTGTTTCCCTATCCTTGCAGACCTGCTTGGGAGTAAAAAGCTAGGTCAACAACTTTCTACATCCTCTAGACACTGGCTGGCCATGGCCCTCATGAAGTCTCCTTCCTCATCCCCCATTAACTGCCAGTGCTGGTCTTTTCCTTCATATGTCCCGTCTTAAGTTTTCTAGCCTGATTCTTGGGCTCCCTCTTTCTTTTTTCCCTGTCCAAAGGAGCAGACAGCTGGTTCCTAATTACCCTATAGAAAATCTCATAGTAGACATCCCTTTTTCCTCCAGCAGGAAAGCAGTTAATCTTTGCTTCTTGCTTAGTAGAGGTGTGCTCCTATATAAGCTTTTGGTCCTGACTTCTGGTGTGCAGTCTTCTCTCAAAATGTTGGGAATTACACTTGTTGGTTAAGATACTCATTACCTGAGAAAAGCATCCTTATTTCTATTCACTGCCCTAATACTAGTGCTTCTAAAAATAACCTTCATGTCTCCAGTCTCGGTTGCATTCTTACAGTGCTGTTATTGAGAACCACTGAACCTGAAATACGGTTATCGCCTGTCTCATTAGGTCAGTCTCATACTTAATTACTGAATGTAAATTGTGTTGACATTACAAAGTTAGGCAGTTTAACATTTGTCTCTGCTTTGGTTCTCTTTGTAAACTCTGAAACTTGTGCTTCTGCTGACACAACAAGCAGCTTTTTTTCAACTAGCAAACAGTGTTGGTCTATTTTAGCTATGTGGAGAAACACTGGATTTCTTTCTATCTTTCTCACTTATGCCCAGTATTTTCTGCTTGACTTCACTGGCTTATTGTAGCTCTCCTTCAAAACAGTGACAGAACATACATGGAGGTTAGGAGCCAAAATGGTCTTCAACATTCCTCAGAGAAAAACATGCCCAGAATAACATCAATTTTGAGCACTTTTATATAGCTAATATTACTTAACAAAAGCTGTTACAAAATGGATGTGATGACCTCTACATTTACAAATAGGTCATTTGGATTTACTACTGTCTTGCTCTCCCTCTTGTCTCTTCACCCAGTAAATACAGAGGTACTGTTCAGTGCTACTGCCAACATTTCCACGAACTCGAGACAACTTAACAGTTCTTGGCACAAGCGCTATTAGTACCAAGCGAGCTGCCTCTTCTCCGGTCTGGGTATGTCCCCTCAAGTGTGAGCTCTGGCAACTTCTGGGTGCCAATGCTGCAATTCTTCTATCACCCTGTGTACCAAACATACTGGCAGTCTGGGTATAATGCTTCCCCTTAGTAGTCTGTGAACACAAGATCATTTTATCAAAACATCGTTCAGAGATTAAAGCAAATTTTAACAGTCAAGGCAAAGGATAATTTAGAAAGATTTGCCATTCCCCAAACACTATAAGGACTATACAGGTACCTAGTTTAGCAAAGCTTTGCTATCAAAAAACCCCCCCAGAATGTACTCTTCCACAGTCCTCTGCAGCCTTCCAGGCAGATGCTTGTTCTGCACAAACAGCTCCCCAGATCTCTGTAGAAAAATGTCCTTGTCAATTTAGATTGTTTTCTGGTTCATTTCCTAGAGTTTTTGACCTTGCTAGTCAAACATGATTTGGTGAGCTCTTCGACAAATAGGTCCTAACCTTCTACGGACAGTTGCTGTGCTCTGTATCAAATTGCAAGGACTTCGCTAAATGATTGTCTTGCCTTCTGCTTGTGTTCTCACAGAGTGCCTACAAACTGCTACCAAACTAAAGTAATATAATCTGGCTGTGACTATGCTAATAACAAAGCCCAGATACTCAAGTGTTTTCAGCCCTATTAAAAGCAAAGATGCTTAGATACTTCCCAGAGTGTGGGGCCGTCTTGCATACCATATATATATAAATTACAACAGAGCTGCCTTATCCCTCACGAATGGGATGGAAGGGAGAAGTCAGAGAAAATATATTCAAAATTATACCACAGGAAGGCAAAAATCTGACCATAACTAGACTGAGTAACTCTGCTCCTTCCTAAGCCCAATCACCAAACACAGAGTAACATGACAGAAAAAACCCCAAACATTATTAAAGATGAAAAATTGGGCTAAGGAAGAGAGGAGATAACAGTGTACGTAAGGCTGTGCTGCATAAAGAGATAGTAGCAGGTGATTCCAAAACGAAGCAAAGGAGCTGCTACCGTAATTCATTTTTGGATGAGGCAGGGGGAAGAGTAACTTCTGTGGCTGTGGGACTTATCAGCGAAGCAGACTGAGGGGGAGCAGAACAGCTGGCCCGGTAAAGCCAGCTCACCGAAGAGGAAAATAATTTTAGAGAACAAGTGGGCACAGCTGACAGGACAGAGAAGGACCTTAAAGTGGGAGAAACCAACACAGTTGCTGGTGCATCTCTGGGTCTCTGCTTCCTCTTAACAAAAAAAACCCCCGTAGTAAATTTGTGACTAAAATTATAGCAACTGCTCAGTTTTACTTTCTTTCAAAGGAATTGTTAGCTCCAAGAAAGTGAAATAAAACCATCCCTTGGTTTTATGTTGCACCCCAACCGTATCATGTGGCTTTCTCTTCCCCACCTGTAGTGTAAACGCAGTGTTACAATTTTGTTTAAGGATGCACTTAAAAACCACGCACTGCATTGCCATTTTCCTGACACCTTCTGCAGCACTGCTCAACATCGAGCCCGAGCCTCAAAGACCACGGTGTCACGGAGCGGAGGTCACGCTCTCGGCAAGGATCCCAGCACCTTCATGCCCCCACGGCCTGGCCCCGATGCGGCCGAGGTGCCACCCTCCCGCACGCCTCTAACACCCCGGAGCGCTGGAGGCGCACCGCCCGGCCCGGCCCGGCCCGGCCCTGCAGGGCGAGGAGCCATGTCGCGCACAGGCCTTGCCGCCGGGGCCAACCGCCCGCGCCTGGCGGCGGTCCGCCTCACAGCGCTGGCCCCGCACCGCCAGCAGCGCCCGCCGCGGGGAGAAGGAGCCCCGCCACCCGCGGCCTGAGGGCAGCGGGACCCGGAGCCGCCGCACGCCCGGCACCGCAGGTGGGAAAAGCGCACGGGGGATGGGAGCGGCGGACGTGCCGCCACGGTGCCGCCGGGAGCGAGCGCGCCCGCCCTCAGCGGACGGACCGCCCCTTCCCTGCCTCCTCCTGACCGTGCCCGGGTGGGAGTGTCTCGGGAAGCCGCGGCCCTCTCGGTCTCGGCGGGGCTGGCGGAGGGCCGGCGGCCGTCTTCCCCGTGCGAGGGAGGTGCCGGAACAGCGTCGTTAAAGGACCGGGCTTCCTGCCAGCGCTCGGCTCTGCGGCCTCCGTGCTGTGGTGCTTGGTGGTGGAGAGGGCCGCCCGCCCCGCCGTGACACGGGCCGGGGACCGGCGCGCTTCTGCGTGCGGCAAAACCCTCCTCAGGGAAGGGCCGCCGTGGCGACGCCAACTCGCGGTCTCGCAGGCACGCGGTTTGATAGCGAGAGACTACGGGAGCCGGAGAACCCACTGGTGAAATACGGCTGCCTCCACTGTAGTTGTCTTTGCAAGTCATTTGTCTTTAGCAGGTGACGGGATAATGTCACTTCTCAACAGTCTGCTTTGAAATGCTGCTCCCCCCCCCCCGCCCGAAGTGTTTTATGTGCAGATTTTTTACTTAATTCTGATAAATGCAGCCTTAGATCTTGTTTCCAAACTGATTTATTTTGTCGATTTCACATATTGGCCTTCACTGATTGCCCAATGGTGGGAAAACGAGAGTTGTCACCTCAGCTCCCTACCGAGGGTCAGGTGCATCGCATTGGCCTAAATCTTTAGACATGACAGTTTATCTCTTCTGAAACAGAACAGAAAAGTCCCTTTGTAAACCGTTCTTTTTTAGGAAATCCCCTTCTACACGATTCTGTGCTTGCATACATTTAATCCCATAAAGTGAATGTATTTGACTTCCTTTGAATAGACACCTCTCACACTAGTCAGAAGATGGGAGTCTTGCTGTTTGTCAGATTACAAACCCCTCAGCAAGACCAGAGGTGGATGGTTACAAGTCAGGACAGAGAGCAAGCTAGTGTAGGTCAGCAGCTGGTGGCAATCAGTGTTGCTCTACAGTAACTGCCTAACTTCATGCTTTCTTACCTTACCCTGCATGCTAAGTAGCTTATTCTTTCACTGAGGGGTGAGCAACCTCAAATTATTCCATACACCCCACTGCCTGCATCAGCACCGTGTCCTCTAATTACATATTGTGCTAGAAAGTGTAATTTTTTTATCAGTTTTTAATTTGCCTCCGTACAATTTCACTAAATGTCTCCGTAGTCTTGCGTTGAGCCAGGGAAAAAAGCTGTCTCAACAAAGCTTTTTATCAACCTTGCCTGTACCATTCCTTACTTTAAATACTATTATCATCTTCTCTTTTAAATGTCTGCTTTGTGAAATGAACAATCCCAATCATTTCAATCTATTTGTGCCTGGTTTTTCTGTACTCCTGTTGCCTTCCTCTCAATACCCGCAACTTCTGTTTTGTACCGTGTTCTGTTGGCAGATGGTGCGATCACTTCTGCAACTGTTTTCTTTCAATATAGTGGGTATGTAGTATTTTTTGGTGTTTTTTCTGTGCTGTTCTCAGGCAATCTAATGCCAGGTTTTGTTTCTGAATATAGTTGTGTACTGAAGAAAGGCTTTCACTTGAGCTGTCCCTAGCGGTAAGCAGGTGTCCTTCCTGAATAAGAATCACAAATAATTCCAAGTTTCCCTTCACACGTGCATTATCTAGCGACATTGACCTTAGTCTGCCATTGTGCTATTTGTTTGCCTAGCTAGGTTAAGTCCCTCTGACGTTCCTAGGGGTCTTTTCAGGATTTGACCGGCCTGAGTAGCCATCACTCTGTGTGGCTCCTAGCCAAGTCTGTAATTTGAGGAACTCTTTAAACCAGAATAAGCTTTCACTAGTCCCCAGCTGCTCACTCCCTGCTTTATGGAGTCATACATATTTGCGTGGTTACGCCAGGAACAAGGCTGGGGAACAGACCAGGCTGAAAGCTAACACAGGGCCTGACCCGATCTCCCGTCTGACTGAGCCTGGAGCTGTGGAAGCAGCTGTGTCCGCAAAAGGGAGGCAGTAGTGCAGAGGTGGGAATGAGCTGCAGAGAGTGGAGGTGCTATCTTAAACTGTTAAGCACTCTTTGACTTACAGCCTTTTTTAGGAATGACAAATTATGGTTTTGTCATGAACAAGCTTTGTGCAAAAGTATCTGCCATCAACGAACAGACTGATGATACCTGAGCTGAACACCTCACCTGAAGCCCACTGTCACGGGGGGGTTGTTATGTGTGCCTCTCCGTGCCCCAGAGTTCTCCTTCCTGCATTCCCATCAGAAGGGGGATTTCAAGAACTTTCATCCAAATGTTGATATTAGATATTGCTGAAAAGCAGAGCTGGGGTGCTGCATTAAAAATCAAATTGAATTGGTTTGGTATATATCAAACGTCAGATACATAGCAGAGGCTATTAGAAATTTCCAACAATAGGTATATGAAGAATCATTAGCCTTGAAAAACTAGAGGATGAGATCACAAACACACAATCTAATAAATCACACAGGAAGAGCTGATGTGGTATAGCAGCAATTTGTTTATACTATGATAGGTCAATTGGATCAGTGTCAGATCTTCTGTGGGATAAATGATTTTGCTTTTAGTGCCTGTTCTTTCCTGAACAGTTCTACGCAGCCTTAATATCAAACACCTCTGGTCAACTTCAGGATTACAAATAGAAAATCTAAAATAGTTGGAACTGCTAAAACAGAATTATTGCAGGATTATTTCAGGATGCAGATTTGGCATTGAAAGATCTCCAGAGTAAAGTCACATTACATGATTTAAGTTCAATTCTATCCCAATCGTTTTTAAATGTTGCTAGTATAATCTTAGAACCTCAACTTTAATCACATTTCCTTTAGAGAGAATATTCCCTAATCCATATCTTTCTGAGGGAGACTTCAGCGCTAACGTGATCTTCTTATTACCTTTTCTAAAACCTCAACAAAAATTGTCTAATCACAGAAATAGTAACAAAGTTGGGAAGCATGATGCATATAGAGAACCTTACAATTTTAATGATTGTAGCACTATTTCAACTGCTATGAATTGATTTGATACCAAAAATCACTACACTTATGAAAGCTTTCCCTGCAGTAACGCCCAAATTATTTGTGGCAAAAAAGCAGATTTATTAATGTAATAATGAAAATAAGAAAATGCAATTAAGGCAAAGAAGGGTTGATACTAGTGTACTGTCACACCTAGCAAAAAATAGCATGGCTACTTTTTTTTGGTGTTTTAACAGAGATGGAAGTGATATTTTATGCTTTGTGCCACCTGTCCTTTTGTCCCAGTTTACTCTGGACTTGTCACTACTAACAGATACACAAACGCTTAATCTGAGTAAGTCCTTTCCTTCTTCCTGTGCTCACTTTCTACTGGTACATCTCAGATCATCATCCCTTTTGTTGTCCACATATTACATGTCAGAATTTCCAATGTAACCAATAGGCAGATCAAAAATACTTTTCCAGATTGCCTCTGTACTTCATTTAATAAAAAAAACAACCAAATTTGGTGTAAGTTCAACTTTATTTTCCTTTTTAGGTCACTTTGTGGTAGGAAACGAAGCTTAGATAGCAAAGAGTTACCCTGTACTTAGGGTTTTTTCTTTTTCTTTTAATGGTGGTTTCTGCTGCTGTAAACCAAAAGGGTGATAATTAATGTCTCCTACTGTTTATGCCTGCTGCCATCTACAACGATGAGCTGTTATTATTCTGTCTGCTAATACTTGGAAAGGATATCACTTGGACAACTAATCCAAAATACAGCAAGTAAAGATCATTGTCATAAATGCCTGAAATGGAGACATTGTTACAGATGTTAGAAATGAAAGGTTTTCATTATATTGGATCATCCAGTCCATCTGGCAAGACTGTGCTTTACTACGCCCTCTCTAATGTCTCATACAAGTGCTAGGATACCGTAAGTATTAAATACATTATATTCCTTGAAATACATCATGTTCACTTGAAAAACTGTTCCATAATTACAGTGCTAGGTAGACTCATCTTGAAAGGTGGCCCAGTTCAGTGGGGCTTTACAGCAACGCACTGGTCTTCCAGCTCCGATCCAGTTACTGGCCTGGAGTCAGTCTGAGGCAGTTGTTAGATTAGATGGGCTTCCTGTGGAGAACTAGACTGCAGAACAGTCCAGAATAAAAAGCCAGGCTCATCTTTTTACCGGTGGGCTGAATAAAGAGAGAAAAGGCCAGAGTTTCTTTTTTTTTCCTTTTTTCTTTCTCTCTTTTTTTTTTTTTCCTTTTTTCTTTCTCTGTTTTTTAGGAGTTAGGATTTTTTGGAAAAGAAGTCCCCACCTTTGTAAAAACTCTGTCAAGCTGCAGTTCTGAGTCTCCGTGTGGTTTCTTCACGGGGACATGTTTGTCAGATGAACGTAGTATGTTCACTGTTAATCTCTCATGTTTTCTGGTAGAAATACAGAAGACAAGGGCCACTAGAGAGCTCCCAACATCTGGAATTCAGTCTTTTTTGTGTGCACTGACCCTGGCAGTGGCAAGGCAGAGAAGCTGCCATCAGCAGGGATTTGGGGGAAGGTGTCTCCCAGCCACCCGGAGCACTGCGTACATCACCCTGCTCACCGACGTGATGCAGCACTCTTTGTGGTTGACCACGAGTGACATGGGATCCCCTGCGCTCTTCTTTTTCTCAGTTCTTCTCTGCTGTGTGTGTGTCTCAGAAGCCATGACAGACCACACAAATGACAGAGAAGCCAATCCTCCTGGCATTCCTCCTGTTGCAGGTGGTACAGGACCCCCTCCACCTCTCACAAAATCTTCTTGTACCATTTCTCATTGCCTTCATCCTCCTGAGAAAATCTGTCTGTATGGTACTGACAGCCTGTTGCAATTGATACCTAGTGCTAATTAAGCCCTGGCCACTAGCAGAAAGTGTGACCAATGGGTCTTGCTGATTATAAGCCATAAGTACAAGACAACAATGTTTGAGTATTTCAAACACAATTTAATTCTTGACTACAAGTCCTTCCAGTCTGGTGGTCTGTGGAGTCTTTAACTTTTGACTTGCTTCCTGTAAATGAATGTGACTGAAAAAGAATTTAATTCCCTCATAACACGTACTGGAGGAAAACCCAGCATTTTCTTATGGAAACCCATGAATGAGAGCAGCTGAAAGTTACATCTATTTGATCGTTCCATCAGCCTTCCAAGCCAACTCCTTAACTAGATTGAAATGTTTCAGTGGGATGTTGAAATGCTGAATGTACATGGGAGGGATCTACACTTTACAATGCTGGGGACCGGGAAACAGTGTTGTTCACAGTGTACGTGTAAAAAATAATGAAAATAAGTGTTTTCTTGCAATCGGTAAGGTATAGATTCAAAAAATAGGATTTGAGAACATACTTCCCTGTAAGGATCATGTTTGATCCATGCATCTTGGATATTTGACTTGTAGCTCAATTTTAGATGCCTGTTGAATGACCATTCCCAAGGTAAGGGCCTAAGTTCTTTAAGAAGTGAAGGGGTAGAGGTCTTCAGAGACAGCCATCTCTTTCTTTACATGGGTACCTTGGTGAACCAGTCCTCTTAAAGTAAGTGTTTAAATGCTAAAATGTAGCACCTGTAGTAGGCAGACTGTGTTGCAACCAGATTCACTAATCAGATTGCTGTTTTTTTTCCCCTCAGCGCAGTTCCTTAAACTATGATTGTTGTCATCTGAAATAATAATATAGTATGCTGCTTATTGTATTTTTTATGTAGTTGTTCCTACTTGCAGTGTATATTTGTTGAATGGAGAAGCTCAAAGTGTAATACACTGCTCGTGCTGATAAAAGTCGCAAAGAGCTGTTTTCTCTCTTGGCTTATTCAACGCATGCAAATATCTCTTGCTCTTCCCTTACCTCTGTCTCACCATTGTTTCCTTGTTTAAGATATGTTTACTGTCACTATACATTTTTAATAAGGTGTCCACAGCTGCTTTCCTAAGAAACTATTGATTCTGTATCTCTGGCTGTCACTCGGTCTGTTTCAGTCTGCTCTAGCCTCAGTATCTTTTGAAGCCATGGCTCAGGTTCAGCTGAATTTGTCAGAGGTCTTGAAAGTTCAGATATTAAGTTGTCGTGAGTTTTAAGGAACTAGAAGTTTTGCTAGGTAGGCAACCACATCAGCAGGCCACTGTTGGAGAGGCTCTGGCATGACTTTGATCTGTTCGACTTGCCCGTTAGCCAGCCAGCACGTGTGTTCTGGCCTGCGGGTCAGGATTCACACAGCTTGGAACAAGCCCAAGCACATGACATGAATCATATTCCCCCCAGTCACCCTTTTGCTAGACTAAGCAATCCAAAGCCTTTTAGTTTCCTCTCGTAAAACAAGCTCTCCATTCCCTGGATTATCTGTATACCATTTGCAACTGTTGGAATTTCAGCTCCTCTCTCTTAACCATGGGTGGGCAGAGCTGCACACAGGAGTCCAGCTGAGGTCACATTAGGACTAGTTGGTATTAACTTTTGCTTGACTCCAACAGGACTATATTGCCTGATGGAAGACTCATTCTCAAAAGCAGCAAGAGGGTGCTTACGTTTGTGCAGCAAGCGTGTTTGAAGGATTGCTGAGGGCAAGAGGCCTTTTTTTTACCCAAAACTAACTCCTTTTTCACTATTGAGTTGCACTAGAGCAAACTACCTTCTGCTTCTGTACATCTCCTTAAAATGCCTTGAGCCATACAATGACTTTGAAGCTCTGGCTAGTGACAACAGCTTCAGTGAGTATCTCTAGAACAATGAAGATGACTTGTTTTGGTCTAGGACAGTCAGGAGTTACTAACTTAAGCTTTTCCTTCCTTTTTTTTATTTGCTTGATGTTTTACGCAGTAAGATCAATTTTATGAAAATGAAATTCTGTGAAATGCTAAAAAGCATTTCAAGGTTGCATTCAGAATTTATCTTCTAAGGGAGATTAATAATTTCTTGACTTCTCCCTCATTTACTTTATAGGAATAAATCTCACAGTAGCAAATTTTGCTGCTTGGCCATCCAGTCCTCTGTACCCTGCAGGAATAATGCTATATTTTGAACAAGTTGTTACAGATATTAATCTTACGATGTCTCCATGTCTGATAAGAAAGGGAGAGATGAGTACAGGCAAGCAGCTGAACTAACTGGAAGACAGAAAGAGAAAGCAAAGCTCTTGTGCGTGGTGGCTGTAGAGATGGTTGAGCATTTAATGTTGGGCATTAGAATTTAGGACTTAAATGTATGCGTGAACTGTCATTTCTGGTTACTAAAAGATTTTCTGGCCAAAACCGAATGGGTCTTCTGGTAAGTGTCCTTCGAAGTTGTGTTACAAGAGAAAAACTGTCTTCTGGCCTCTTTGAAGTTTGGCTTTTTCAAATACACTGGTGGATTTTTAGCTGAAATACTGAACATATGTTTGAAGTTTGCTCATCTTTACTTTGGTTGATAAAGAGAAAAGAATGAAATGAAAACAGATTTTTTTTTTAACAAGGAAGGATCCATTTTCCTACCTAGCGGAAAAGTATTGAGTTATGCTATTTCATATGAAAGCCAGTTCTCAGTAATGAAAGTGTTTTTCCTTTTATGTGATAAGATGGGTGGACTATAAAGTATCTATAAAAAAGAGGAATAGAAAATATATTGCTATAAAAAGCTACACTGTGTGCTTTTCGTTAGGATTGTTTTGTAAAACCGACTTGCCAGAAGTAATCCACAAATAGGCTTAAAAATAAGCCTCAGAATTTTATTCTGAATATCTCATCAACAACAATAAGGGGAACATTATGTATGTTGACAGAGATGACTCTTTGTGTCAAGTATTCAGAGTAGTTTCAGAGCTGTTGCATTTTTAAGTGTGTTTGAAAACATCTTTGGACCTCTTGGACCCACGGCAGTTGTGATTATTTTAATCTCTTATCTGAAGTCTTCCCATGATTTCTATTCATTAACGTGAAAAAGGCAATCAACCACATACATTTAGATAACCAGAGCTATGAGGAGCATCTGTTTTCCAGACATCGCTGTGTTGTACGTGACCTATGGTCCCGATTTGGCTGAAATCTGATAGCGTTGTATAATTTTGCATGCCATCATTAGAACATTCCTCTGAGGGGCACCGGAACAGGCCCCGAGCCTGGGAACAGCGTCTTTGGGTGATCTTCCTGCTCTTAAGGAAGCTTCGTGCAGAATCTCGTCCAGCACATGTGGAGCAGTGCCCTGAGGACGGGCACTCAGTCTTTGGCGGGCAGGCTCGAGCTGACCCGCATGCTGAGCCACGCAGAAGCCATGTAGCAATGCTAGTGCGATGATCGGCACATCTTGTAGCAAGGTTTAGTAGCTGTGATTCAGTCAACCACAGCAATGGCTGTCTCAGAGCACGGGTTTGCACATTGGTGTGCAAAAAGCATGCAGACACGTCCCTCCTTCTAGCTGCACCAGGCCTGCACGTGCAGAGAAAACTCAGGCTATGTGTATGTCAGCCAGCAGTTTGATGCATTAGGAGCAGATCAATAGATCTACTGTCAGATGCTGAGCCTTCTACATCTTCAATAAATGTGGTCTGAAGTTTTGACTCAGACTAGGTCTATTTTGGTGTTCTGGACCAAATGTCTCTGGCACACATGCAGCTAGAAACTGTCTGAAGTTTGGTTTGGGCATTGTGGTTTGGACCCCCTCACAGGGATGGAGCACATTTGGGGAGCACCTGGTGTGGGGCTTGAGATTTAGTTTCTCTGAAAGAAATCTAGTTTGTGTATACAAAACCCATTCCTTTTACGCAACAATGTGCAGTAAGTGTGAACAACTGGGGAATTTGATTCAAAACTGCTTTAAGGGTCCAAGCCAAAATGTCAATGTAGACACAGCTGAATTAATTTTCTAATTGTATTTGGTCACTTGATTCAACATTTCTTTTAGATCAGCAAGATGTGTACAATTCATGTAACTTAAACCCAGGGTCATTCCATATGCATTCTTTTGAAGGAGCATGTAAAAGAAGCTTAAAATTGAAGAATGGGCTAAAATGAGGTGGAAAAATCCAAATGTTTTATTTTGATGGCTTCCTCTAGAAAGAAGCATGAATTTTAGCAATATGGATTTTACTTACATTGTGATGCTACACAGATAATGGATTGAAACGCCAGAGAAACAGGTTAAGCTATCAGAAGTTCTGAGATGGTGGCTACCACCACAATATGATTGTTTACACAAACTTTAAGTTATGTTATATTTTTGTGAAATTTTCTGTGCAGTGTGTACAGGAGGTTGGACAAAGAAAGTGATTTGAATGCAAAGCCTACCCAAATCCCTTGAATGCTTAAGTGCCTCTACCTTTGCAGACTTGGGAAAAATGCAGCAGAAAAAAATTAAAAAATGTGTATTTTAATTGAAATTATAATTTCTAATCAGGATGAAAGGAATACAAATTATATCCACTGACATTCAAACAAGAAAAAATCAACTATAAATCAAGTTTAAAGCTAATCCTTTCATCTGTGATTCAAGTCAAATCCAGGTCATTAATGACTGAAAGCTGTTATCATCAGGTTGACCACTCCCAAAAACAGTCGAGGTGATGTCAGGCTGATTTCCCTGAAGACTGGTGGGTGTATCACAAAATGCTCCACCACACTTCATCATCCCACCTTCTCTAAGAGTTAAGATCTCAGGGCTCCCCCAGTCCATCACCTTTCATAGGTATGTAATTATTTTAAAAAATCTATTTATTTGCATCGAGGTTGCACTAAAATTGAGTAATAGAGTAATATTTTAAAGCAGTTTACCAATGTTTAGTACTATTCAGTGAAGTTCAGGTAGTAGTTTGAAACACTTCTCGTAAGTCTCAACAGAAAGAGACCATCTGTAAGGGTAATTTAAATATTACCTCCAATGTAAATCCTCCAATGAAGACATAAAAAAAAAAAAAAATCTATGTAACGTTATAATAAATTAAATTCCAAATTTTTACCTCATATTTTATTAATCAGGAGTAGCTTTATGATCTGATTTGTGGCAAATCTAAGTTTACATCATTACTCATGAGGATAAAAGTCTGAGCATCTTTAACCCATGCTGTCTACAGATCTGGTGCCAGAATTATTACATTGAAGTCACCACTCCAGATGACAGCAATCTAATGTGTTACCAGCCAAACGAATATAAAAGGGAAAGATTAAAAAAAAAAAGCATCATAAATAATCTTCTGTAGCAATATTGAAAGTGCTTTGAAGCAACAGTTCATTCCTTACTCAGAAAAGCTGGAGGCTGCAAAGGTCTCCTAGATTACCATAGTAACTAAAAGAATAATTTAAATCTGCCTTTTAAAGAGTTGTAAATAATGCAAGTGTAATATCAGTCACTGCTCATTGCCATTTCACATGCTCCAGAAGACAATCTGAAGAAGATTGTGGTATCATGGTTCCTCTTGTAAGGAATTTCAGCATAATAAAATTATGTCTCCAAATCTATCCCTTTCTCTGTTGTTTCTTTCTGGATCTATATCTGATGAGAAATAAGAACTTGCATATCAGGCTTCATTTACATGTCTCTTTGGGAAGCTGAAATGGTTGTAGACATCCACTTCTCTATTTGTCCAAAAAACATCATTATAAAGGATTGAGAATATTAATAAGACTGTCCCTATATGTGTGTGTGCCGAGTGTTGAAGGATCTGCTGGAAGCATTACAGTGCTGGTACACAGCTGCAAAACGCATGTAAGGGTCTTCACCATTATCTGCAAGAGTGCAAACACACAGATATATGGGTGCTGTTTTCAATACTATTAATAAGATTATAAGAGAAAATATTTTGAATGGGGATTTAAATACAAAGACGAAATGGTGCTGATGATCGCCTACAGATTATAAGTATATATGTCTGTAAGTAAAAAGGGACATAAAATTCTAATTCAGTGTGTTGGAATTAAAAATACAGCAGGCCAAGAAATTCCTGAAGAACCACATAGATAACCTTTTTTGTCATCTAGAAAGTAGACATTATAAATAATTCGGAAAATATCCACGGTATATGTGTGAATAGGAAAGATATGGCTGAGGATTATAAGGAAATTTGGAATTCTGAGCCAATTCCCAGATGCTATTTTAATTCCATATGGTGCGCAATGATTTTATAAAATACAGTAAAGCAGTGGCGTATGATTTGGAGAGCAAATGAGCGTGTGCTTTTAAGCATTAGGCCTCAGCCCCTTTCATGGGTAGGTGTGGAATTTCACAGCATTCCTCCCCTTTGACTGGAATCAGATGGTTCTGTGTGTCGTGGGACAACCTCCCATTGTCATGGTAGTCACGATAGCTGATGAGAAAAGAGCCTTCTGAAAGCAAGTTGAAAATTATTAGCAAATTGAGTAAAGTGCTGCTTAGAAATTATTTTCTCTGGCAAACAACCTACTCACATTTTTGACTTACCTAATTACTGGGGCGGCCCTCTTCAGATACAGGAAAAGAACAGAGTTAGTTTCCATCCTTAAGACAGCCCAGCGTGTTTTGGGATCTGGCTAAGTCTGTTTTCTTTCCAGAGCCTCTGTCACACACATTCATCATCCCCCTGGAGAAGCCATGTTTTCTCAAAAACATAATTTTCTCCATGCTCTCTGGCTCTGGATTAGTATATTGCTCGTTAGCTTCATTGCAGGGCCTAGAAATAAAGTATTCCTTTTGCTTAGAGTGCTCTTGAGCCCAGGCAGCCTGATGCACTGAGAATATATACCTGTGGTGTGTGCACCAAGGCTGTTTGGCCATGATCCAGGCAGCATTTATGTCTTGTCCTAAGGGGAAATGTGCTGTTGCTGCCTTTTCTCCCCGACGTATGAGGCACCATCTCAGGAAACCTATACATAAGATGTATTTTCAAAACAGTAATATTTACCACTAATCTTTACTGTATTTCTTGCAGAAGCAATGGGAGCAAATAGGAAAATCCTCTGGTATAGAGAGATACAGCCATAATTAAAAGACAGAAAAAGAAAAAAGAAAAAAAAAAGCTGTTGTGACAGACAATCTGTTAATATATATTAAATACAAAGAATTAAGTTCAGTACAGATTATTAAGGCATGAGCCTTTGCCTCTTTAAAGGTATGGGGACTTTGTTTATATTGCGGTATTGGTATGAAGTGCAGAAACCCTATGATGGCTCAGGCAGAGAAAAAGTAAAAGAAATAAGGTGGTTTAGGATTGGTGTTAGTCTTGTGTTAAAATAGACAGGACCCATATAGGTGGGCATAGCAGTCTTCCAAGAAAACGTAGCTCGTTCTAATCAATAACACAAATAAGAGGACTTACTTTAATGTAATTTTGGACTTGATAGCGTTCTTTTAAATGAATATAATCCTTAGCCTATTAAACTTTAGTCTAACATTATATTGAATTCGTAGCACTTACGTTGCACTTTGAAGAGGCAAAGTGCGGTGAAGTATTGATCATGCAGCAAAAAGATGTTATTGAGTATTTAAAAAGACTGTGGTAGTTTTACTTGGGGATAGAAAAGTCTGTATCAGACCCCCAGCTCTTGTTTTTGGCAATGAGAAATTGAAGCCCAAAACTGAGATTTCCACTGAATTAATTAATCCATGTAATTCTCTGGTTTTCCAAATTTATTAGAAAGATCGGTAACAGAAATAGTTGTGCAACAACCTCCTCGGTTTACACACAGTGCACTTTTTTTATTATCCAGTGATTTCATATCCATTTTGCCTGACTCATTTTTTCTACGGTGCCACTCTTACTTTGTATTATAGTTCCACTGGATTGAATTTGCTTTGCGGAGAACTCAAGTGCCCCAGCAATGGTACATTTAAAGGTAGATAATGGTAGGTAAAATAACAGAATAAGAAGGGCTAAATCCTGCTGACCTTTGTTATTACCTAGGAATTCATATGGTTGCAACTTTCAGCTGCAGCTGGTTTTCGCAATCCAGTTTAAAATCCATCAAAAAGAAACAGAAATATTCTTACATAATTTCAACTCCACCCAGCTCCCTTAAGATGTGTTGCTATAAAATAACCATACCTTTAAAGATGAGTGTTTTATCCATAAGATTAGGTAAAATGAATTTATACTGTATATTTATATGCTATCTAACATAACTTCTTCTAGTGTCACAAACTACAACTGAACCTTCACTGGTGAAGTACCATGTTTCCATAATGCTTCCAGGTGAAACAGGTTTCACTGCTTCATTTTTAAAAGTTTTTATTCCAAATAAAGCTCTATTTAAGTTTTCAAAATAAAGAAGAGACTAACCTGGGTAGGCAGAGGACTTCCACTGTTAAGTTCTTTTGAGTTATGTTGGTTTAAAAAAAAAAAAAAAGGGCACTCAACAAATTGTAGGAGAGAAAAGCCAAAGATAAAATAATGGGGATTATACCCAACATATGTGCCTCTTCAGATTTGTAAAACACAGTGTAGACAGCCATTTAAGTGTAACAGCATACGTTCAACATATTTAAGACACCATTTGTACCCTACATGCTGTAAATTTGGTCCAGACTAGCCAAATCACAATTAGAAATAGGATGCTGCCAAATCAGTTTTATTCCATATGTAACATCAGTACAAGATGTAAAATCAAGTACAAGATTTCCCCGTTCAGTGCCAGACACCCTATTAGTTAACCTACAGATGCATAGCTTCTTCACAGTGCAGCACTGGATTTATCCACAATAAAGCATTTATATGAATCATACATCAGTGGTGAATTATGTAGATGTGAAAGCATGTATCATTTTCCCATCTGCAACTTCACTTTGTATTGCTCTCTCTATTGATTTGGAAATAAAAACCCTTCTGGTTTTGCTCTAATTGGTTGCTCAGTTCCAGTTCCACCTTCTGCCAGGGTCACCCAACATGATCGTCTCATCTGCAGCTCCTGGCTGTCCTCTCCGGGCCTTTGCTCTCTGATTGCACCGAGTGTGTGGAATACCCAACTCAGACAGCAATGAGAACCAGGGTACTCGGTATCACCTGGTTGTGAACCTGCTTCGTTGCAGCTGGGACAATTATACTGTACATTTTTAAATTTTTTTAAATTTTTTTTTTATTTAAATGGATTTTTAAAAATTTAAATGGATTAGCTGCCTCTTGTTTTCAACGCTCATTTTTCATGTCGAAATTTACACGATGTACTTCATTATGTTACTTTTGCACCTTTGTGCTTCCAGAAACTCTCAACTGTTTTTTCACACTGTAACTAAGGCTCGGGTAGCTAGGAGGGCACCTATGCTTGTCAATGCATTGCCTGTAGAAGGAAATGAATTATTTAAACATTATCCATTTGCAGCAGTGCTGCATAGGTATAAAACTCTGACATAACTTCTGTGAAGTTGTGCCAGTAGCTTTAGGGATCTGTTAAGTATTCATTGAGCATATCCCTATAAGAGTCATTTGAACATTTTAAAAATTTACTATAGTTTATAAGCCACTGGATATTTCAATGCTTTGTTCTGTATTTCAAAGGATAAATTATAAAAAATATTTGCATATTTTTCCTAGGTAATTTTAAAATCAGATTTCTTAAACAGCTATCATTCTTAGACATTTAGTAGGAGAAACACTGAAAGTATATATTAAATTGCAGAATAAGTCTCTATTTCAGAAGAAAAAAACCAAAAACCAAATATGCGTACTTAAATTCATCTCTATTCAGCAAACCATTTAAACATACCAAGGCTCCACTGGAACTTCAAGACATACTTAAGTGGCCTAACAAATAGCAATGAACTTAAACAAATCCTTGAAGTTAAGTGCTTTGTCAAAACAGAATTCAGTGATGCAATTCCCACCCTGTAAATTATTAAATAGATGTAGGTGAAGCTGTAAAGTATGAACTTTAACAACCTTACTAATGAGTCTGAGAAAACTTCTCTGGTAGGGAACTAACAATAGTTAAAAATATGTGTGCTATCTTTTTACAGAATTATACAGTTTGGTTACATTAGGTACAAAAATTATATTTTAAAAAGCATGTGTAGAAACAGAGACATGATGGAGTTTTGTATAAAAACAAAAAGAATATTATTTTAAAAATACAACTTCCCTACCAGATGAGCATCTGCAGTATTAAATTCTGCCCTGATTTAGACAATGTCATGGCAGTAGGAATAACTGGTGCAACATCTGACCTCTTGATGCTGTGAGTTTAGGGGGATATGGCTTTGATGTAGGTCCTGTTTTAATGCAGGTCTGATTGGATTATTGCTGTGCTCTCTACCAGCCTTAAAAAGCTATAGGGTAAAATGCCTGAAATATGTTCTCCTATATATAAGTTGTCAAAACATTTGGATCTTACCTTGTGACAAACTGGTTTATGCTAAAGCTTATGAACTACATATAAAACATCAAGACGGAAAATATATATCATTGGTTAATTCAACCTAGGGAATGTCTGCTGGATAGCTTCTATGGAAAAATAAGTGACAAACTTCAAGGAGAAGGGTTATTTTCTTTTCAAAGCTTATTAATGCAGTCTGCCCTGCTCCCAAGGGGAATGACTCATTATCAGACCTTCACTTGACAAAGAATAGTTAATTGTCACTCTAAAAATTACTCTGTTGTTTATGTATTTCTGATTAGAGTCTGATTACACTCCACTTGCGTAAACATGTAATGCTAGCACCAATATTCATTTATGAAACTCTGAAAGAGCTAATTACCCAAAGCTTAGACTAATTGTCAGCATAATGGACAGAGAACATGGCTTTGAAGTAGGAAATGTTAAGAGAAACTGCCAGTTGTTCCAAGATAGCCAGCTGGATATGTAGATAGCCATGATTTCATTAGCTTGTGAAGTTTTTACTGGAGAGAAAGCCACCCATTCATTAAAAAATGAAATGAGGAAATGAGAAAATATAAAATCAATTTGTATAGACTCAGGTGAGAAAAAAAGAAATTAATGACAGGGATTAAAAGTATCGAGATTAAAAAAAAAAAGTTACTTGCTGGACTACTAGTGGGCAACTGGACTAAATGCAGTAAAAGGGCACTTTTACTAAGTATTACAAGGAAAAGAAAGGAAGAATCCGACATCAAATACACATGAGGTATGGTGAGTAAACACTATAAGAGATTTCTGTTTGGTATTTGGAACAAAGGAATTATGTAACCACATGAAAAAGTGGCAAAAAGAATAAATATCACCTGCAAGAGAGCAAGCAGGCCAGGATCTGTTCAAATTTAACTTCAGCCGTAATGGAGTCGGGCGAATACCTGTCTGCAGCTGCTAATAATGCATTTTCTTAGGTCCTGGGTAATTCCAGAAAAGTATTGTCAAAGTTGCCTCAGTTTTTAAAAGCCTGAAAGGACCTATTGAATAATTAACGATCTCATTCATCACCATAGCAGAGAGATTGCTAATTTGGGATCTTATTAACAAAAATTAGAGGTTAAAATGTAATTAAGATCAGTCAACATGGCATCCCAGAAGGTAGAGCTTACTACGGTTCCTTTGCTGGGGGAGGTGTCTGTGCTTTTTCGCTTGCTTTGAAAAGTATGTAATTCTGAGTGCTGGAGACAACTGTGTTCACGTAACAGCCATTGATTCCTTCAAAGCTTTTTAGTCAATACCACAATAACACTGATTTAAAAGAACTTCCATTATATGAAATTAACATTACATGGATTAAAAACTGACTCACTGATTGATCTCCAGTTGTCACTGTTAATGAAAAGACATAACAAAGAAAATTATTGTGATGAGGGTTTTTTCCCAGAGATCAATTTTTTTGCTTAATACTTTTATCAATGATCTAGACAACATAAAATATCGTGGTAAGTTTGCAGATGATACTAAATATTGAAGAGCATGTACTACTTTTGCCAGTGGGGCTGAACCATCTGATTGAGAGTCACAATTCAACAAAAAGGCAAATTAAAAGGGCCAAATACAATGTATTCCAAGAGGGATCGGGCAAGACTAGCTGTATCTACAGGGTAGGAGACTCAAGGTCAGAAAGGAGTTTTACAATTTGAGACTTGAGAAATGCAGTGCGTGTGGTTTATCAAAGACTGAAGAGAATTAAATTGACTGCTAGGTATAGCAACGAGCAAAGGAGAGATCTCAGTCAGGGCTGGCTTTTGAACCTGGATGTCAAAGGTACAAACAACACTATTCGGTGGCTGGAAATTTGAAGTTGGCTAAAAACAAACTTGAAATGAGAGGTGGTGTGCTAGCAGCAAACATAACTGTTGGAATAGGTTGTTAGGGAAGGTGGAGGACTCATGCTTACTAAATGGGTGAAAACCTAATCAGAATTCATCTCCACGCATATCATTTAGCCTAGTTTCAGGATGGGTGGTCATAGTGCTGTATGTTTCTTTTGGCTGAGAAGCCTATGAGGTTACATGCACACAAGCAAACTGCACAGGACAATGGTATGGGCTCAGCATTGGCAGTTTGCGTTGGTCCATACTGTTTAATGACTACCTAACACATGGTATAGTTACGCGACAGCTAATATGCTTTCAGACAATACTAACCATGCAAACAGACAGCACCATCCCCTAAGCTCAGGTAATAACCGTGCACATTGGGCAGCACAACTGTGGCCAGCTTTATTGGGCGTAGAAGAAAGTTTAGCCATCTCCATGCAACATACACTGTGTCACTTGGCCACAGGGTCAGAGAAGAGTCGTATGTAGTAGTATAGCTCTGCAGTGCTGCTGGAGGATATGAGCACTGTATTGCCCTGAGCATGTTCATTACATTTGCAGCTCTTCATTAAGACAATGAATGTATTAAAATCTTCTATGTCTGGACTTCAGCTGGTTGGCTGTCACAGTAAGGAAAGGCTCCTCTCTCGTGTACAATAATAGTCCAATTGTATTTTCTGGGTAGAGTGTTGTCTCCCTCTGACGCACTGGAAATGAGTCTTTCCTAGAGCTGGAACATAGGTGGGAAAGCACTTATTTTCTGAAATCGTATGGAGAACCTTCCTTCTCAGATGCTTGCCTGATATGGCTCTGTCACACGGTGAACAAAGTGCCAAAGCGTTCAACAAATTTATAAAGGGGAAAGAATTTGCTTCCAAGTCAGGGGGATCCTACCTTCCTCTGGAGCACAGGGCACGGGTTTTCTCTTAGGATTATCTGGAGATATGGCGTCACTGCAGATCAAAGAAGAAGCCAGCCCCTACCAAGCCCTTGGTCAACCTTAGTTTCTCCTTTTCTTTGAGTATAGCACGCAAAGCTCAGTCTGCCATGGGATAAGATGGCTTCTGCTGTGACTGCTGAAGATGAGTAACAAAGTCATTGGGCTGGCTCTCTGTGGCTGTGTCTTGAGCAAATTTAATAGCACTTGGCACATGGAATCTGTAATCTATTAATCCACTATGGCCTGAAGTGCTGAAATAATGAAGGTCTGTGAAACTTCCTAATAAACGTATCGTGAAGGTATTTGAAGTATTATTTCCAAAAAGCATCCTTGAACAGATGGGGCAGATCACCCAATCATCATATGAACAAATTTAATGTTGCATACATGAAAAAAGGCATTGCAAAACTTGTGCAGAAGCAGCAGCTCATAGACTTTGTTTCCTTGGGTGATGTCATTGCACAAACTTTGGGTGAATTATTTACGGAAACCTGATACTCCAGCATTAAATAATAAAATATTTGTTCAATTAACTTGTGTAGGTTAAGTTTCATGTTTTCTCCTTACTATTAAAAAAAAAAAAAAGGAAAGAAAAGAATGAGTTACAGCGCTGGCTATGAATCCTAATGGCCTCTGTATGTACATACAGGTGCCGACATACAGGAAAACTTCATACTCAGCTGAATTTTTCTGTTCTTTAAAAAAATGAGATAGGGTTGAACTGACTTGACTGCCTTTGAAACAACAAATTAATCTCAACTTGTGTAGACAGGCATAACGTCAGTGAAAGCATGCCAACTTTCCCTTGCTGCAGCATGTGAATATATAGACACTAACAAGGGACTTTTGTAAAGTTTCTTTTTATTGGTAGCCCTGAAAATTAAGGGGCAAAGAGAATCTGTGTCTGAACTTAGGAGTTTGCCATGACCTAAACGAAATTGTTGGATTTTCTTGGTACCTAGTATTATTCAATTAAAAGCACGGCTTATGCCAGTATGGGCTCAAGTTTTTTCACTCCATACATCTTCCATTGTATGAAATTCCCAAACTGATTTGAGGCTCCAGAGAAAGGGGCTGCACAGTGTACAGATTGCGTACACCACATTTCTACCGTCACGTAAAAATTCCTGGAATCCCAATGTTTGAAATTCACGTGTGGAGACACATGAGGGCACCACTGGGTGGGGGATGGCTGCTGGTGGAAAACTGATGTCTACGGGCACCTTCTGCAGGCTAGCTTGGATGATGCTCCTGGACTCCAGGCAGGGGACATGGCTGGTGGCCTCAGGACAAGCCCCCGAGGTGCAGGTGGAGCAGCAGGGAGTGGAGAGTGGAGACCAGAAGAATGGATCTGATGCTCTATTAAAAGATTTGACAGATGGGCTTTAAGAGTACGCAAAATTTCAGAATATCATTTTATCATTTTGTAAAATATGAATGACCCTATTCATATGACTTGTTCTAATGGTAAGATACCTTCAGTCTTTGTGGTATGGTCTTAGTAAAAAGTAACAATACAAATAAGACAAAAAAACCCCTGCAAATGTTAGAGTTAATGGTATTTAACTTCGTCTTGCTTTCTCATCAATTTTCTAGGCGGCACCTTTCAAAGTAGGTTAATATTGACTAAGCCTCATTAAACTGATTTAGAAAGTATTTTTAAAGAAAAATGCAAAATGTTAGATCCATGTTCTAATATCAGTAAGCCACTTCAGAATGTACATTGATAAACTATGGCTACTGAAAAAATACTCTCAGTTGGTGGAGAGTATCCAAAATGAACAAAATGAGGACAAGTGCCAGGTAGGCACTTAGGAAGGCGTGAAATTCTTACAGGGAATAGCTGGCGAATAAAGGGTGCTGTTGGCACTGATCCCCTGCGCGATGAGTCAACATGAAGTTGCCATTGCAACAAGTATAAATCTCATGAAGGGATCTATTGGCAAATACACGATATGTAAGTCATCATTAATTATTCTACTTTTTTCATTACTGATAAGGCTTGCCTGTTCCACAGTGTCCTATTGTGGACATGACATTTAATTGTCTAGAAGAGAGCAACAAGAATGACACACGTTTGGGAAAACATGACAATTTGAATCAAAAAGAGAAGTCTGAAGGGAAAATATACCTCATGATAGCTCTAGACGTATATGTAAAAGATTGTCATAAATAGGATAACATCAGTTTTCCTCCACAATCACAGGAGGAAGACCAAATTTAATCAGGTTAATTTGCAGAGAGAGGGGCGTGCGCAAAAACTGTTAACGGGCACAATAAGTTGCCTGAAAAGAATAGGTACTTCACTTGAGGATTTTAAAAGCGGAGTAAAAAGACACGTTGGATTTGGCCTGAAATATATTTAATCCTGCTTCACTCCGAGTAGATGGCTAATAGAAGTTCTCAGGAGATCCTGCTTTTTATGGTATCAGCTGTGTGCTGAAGTCCTATTGCTGCAACATCCTGTGGAGGCTTTTTGCATATTTAACAACATCTTTTTCAGTTCTACCCTCTCTCATTTAACAAAGATTGTAAAATGTTTTCCCTGCACATTGTTTTTTAATCTCACTTATTTTGCTTCACAGAACTGCCATTCACCAAGACCAAAATGATAAGCATGGAGGCAAGGAATGAGTAGAGATGTTGCTGTTGCTGCTCCTGGTCGCCTGGAGACTACTGTCTTCAGTAGTGTGTTAAGCTGGGGCAGCAGTAGCAGATGTTTTTTCTTATTTTTTTCCCCCTTTTCAAAGCCATTCTCTCCTCCTAACAGCTAGGAGAGGGTGCTTATTGTACCTGGTGGCATCCTCCGTTAGGCTCTGGCTGGGGTTTGTATTTATTCCATTTATGATATTTCCCTTTCAAAGTAGAGCAATATTAACATACCTTTTCTCATTGGTTATATTCAAACACCTTTATCCATGGGGTCGCCTTGAACAGACTGGTTAGAACTGGTTTCCAACTAGCTTTAAAATATTAATTCATCACTCTGCTCATTATTTAAAAAAAAAAAAAAGAAAAATGTTTTCTTTTTGTCTCTTTTTCAGCCTCTGAACGCCAAAGGAAGTGGCTAAGTTTAAAGGCTCACTTTCTTTCTCAAGATGTAACACACTTGGCAGTAGCAAAAATCTGAAGTTCAGTTACTGATTCTTGCAGAAGACCTCGGGGATAGACTACAAGAATTTAGTTGAAACTGAAGTGCAGATGCTTTCTGATTTATTCCCCCCTTACATGGCGATGCTGCAGCAGTTTAGGTCCACTTAGGGTGGGGCAGCCGTGGCCTCACTCCTGGCCGTGTCCGACCATCTCCTTTCTGGAGAGCCTGCTCCTGGCTAAACCACCTGGAAACGAATTGTGGGGTTTGTCTGACGAGGCTTCAGCCCTTCCAGACGACAGCGCAGGGGTTAGCTGAGATCACGGGGGGCGAGGGGACACACGGCCAGAGTCGGCAGTGCCCCGGCAGCTCCGCTGAACCCCACCTTTAGCTTCACCCGGTGGAGAACAAGTGCAGTTTGATGGGCTGGAGGCAAACTGGCAACCGTTGCAGCTCCCCTCTCTCTCTGGCTGGGGATATTCCATGTTTTTTAGGGAAAGGTGCCAACCCTTGCTCCAGGGAGAGCAGCTTGCAGGAGGATGGGGGCCGAGGGGTACCACGGGCCTGCGCTGGCTGCTGTGGGCAAGGGGAGAGCACTTTTTTGCCTGCGAATGTCACTGAAGGGGAACAGAAACTTCACGACTCCGGGAAGAATGAGCTCTGGGAGCCAAACCACGCGACTGTTTCCGCCAGAAAATCGCCTACGGCGATGGTGACACTCCATGGCTCCAGCAACACGAAGGAAGCAGACCAACACGCCTCAAACGCAGCGCTTTGGCCCCTCCGCGGCGCCCCCGTTGCTTTGCGGGGGAAACGCTCGGGTTTGGCCGCGGGGCGGGCCGGGCTCCCCGCAACACGCCGAGGGCCAGCCCGCACCGCCGGCTGCGGCCTGCCCGCCGCTCCAGCCCCTGCTGCCGCGGGACGGCGCGGAGGGCGGCGCGGGCTGCGGGGGGCGGGCCCGGCCCGGCCCCGGGGCGGTGCGGTGCGGCGCTCGGCCCCGGCAGGGAGGGGCCGGACCGCCCCTACGCGAGCAGCCGCCGCTGTCGCGGTCGCGGCGGGAGAGGTGACAAGCCGCTGCGCGGAGCCGCCTGCGCCCGGGCGGGAGAAGCGGGTGCTCCCCCTCCGCGCCCCGCTCCGAGGTAAGGCAGCCGTCCGCGCCGCCGCCGCCAACCTCCCCGCGCCGGCGCCCGCCCCCGCCCCGCGCCGGCGGGGGGACGGCGAGTGCTGCGGCGTCTCCGTGCTCCCCCCGCCGCGGGGCCGGGCCGCGCGGGGCCGGTGCGGGTGCGCGGCGGCGGGAGTTTCGTTTCTCCGCCGTCCCGGGGAGGAGCCGCGGCGGCGGTGCCGGCGGCCCCGGGGGAGCCTGGCGGCGGCGGCGGCCCGCGGCGCCTCCTTGCGCGGGCAGTGGCCGCCGGGGCGCGCCCGGCCGAGCCGCTGCCCGTCCCGCCGCACCTGGGCGGGCGGCGGCCGCCCCCGAGCCCGCCTCGGCCTCTCCTCCCTCTCCTGCTGCCGCCGCCGCCGCCCCGCCGAGGGCGCGGGAAGGCGCCCCGGGCCCGGCACTTGTTCGGGTGCCCCCCTGCCCCCGCCGCCCGCTTCCCCTTCGCTTTTCTGGGGGAGCCGCCGCGGCGTGGGGCGGGGCGGGGCGGGGCGGCGGGCGCTGCTGCCTGCCCGTTGCATCTGGTTCAGCGGTGATTTATGGTTTTGTTAACTCAGCATTTGGCACGGCGTGCTTGCGGGGAGCAGCAGCGAGCCGGAGTCCTAAGTTTTTGTTACTTCTGGCGGGGAGAGGAAAAGGGCCCCCGGGGGCCGTGGCCGCCCCGGCAGCTCCTTCCGAATCGCCTCCTCGCGCCCCCCGCTTCGGCGCTGCCGCCGGGGGCTCGCGGTGGCCAGCAGTGAGTAACGCTGGGCGGGTTCGGGGAGGGGGGAGTTGCCCCCCGTGAAGGTGAGTGTGACAGGGGGGGACAACTGGCAGAAGTTAAAATGTTTTTCTTGCTACTGGTTTGGCGCGGAAGCCCTGTGTCTTTATTCCCTGTATGTACATACATGTATATTTATCTGTGTATAAATGGAATATATACACATTTTTTTTGAGCTATGAGAACATTGCCTGTAGGCTTCTGTTTCCAGATGTTTTGTTTTCTGTTTCTTTTAGACGTATTTGCATTTCTGCTGCGAGGGGAACAGACAGCAGTAATGTTGCTGAGTATGTATTTGAACAGTAGCGTGGAACAACTTGTAGCCTTTAATTCAGCTGCGGAGGATATCCATGTGGGATTAATATATTTCAGCGATCATGTCACACTGACTCTCTTGTTCAGACTTGCAGATTTTTAAAGCAGTGTGGACTTGTAGGTAGTAGCGGAAGTGTAATTAATTTTAACCACGTGACTTGGCCTAGTGCTTATGATTTTAACGTGGTGTTCGTACCTTGGTAAATATGCATAGATTTAGCCATCTGTCCTCCCATTTCCCTTCATGTGTGCACATACCACACTGTGCAAATGAAAAAAGTACCTGTAGTAAGCTTTAGTGCCAAATACGTGTTTAAACTCTTTTGGGAAATGCTCTAAAGTTACTGTCAAGTACTAGTGGAAAGCTTCTTTCGTACAATTTTTGAGTATGTTTAAAAAAAAAAAAAGTTGCTTCAGCATCAGTTATGCCAATTTGTAACTTGTATTTGTCATTAATGCTATTTGCATATATCCAGTACAGCTGATACTGCTGCTGGGAGGTGTGTAACTCTTCCCGCTGTGGACAAGGCCCTTTTGTGTAGCGTCAACTTCATATGCTTCTAGAGGGTGTATGAACCCCAGGTAGAGCCCTGCGGTTTCTGTCTCCTGTGATAAGGTGGTAGGGGGGTGCCAGCCGGTGTTACTCATTGGAGATCTTAGCAACAAAACTTGGGACACAGGCTGGAGCTCCGAGCTGGGGCATGCCAATCTTTGGCACTTGCAGTAGTTGCTGGCATGTGCTATGGCTCGTCTACACGCGAGTGAAGTTTGGAATAGCGGTGGGCTACAGCAGCGATTTGCACTAGTGTAAGGGTCTGTCTGTCCGTCCAAGGTAACTTGCAGGATGGTGGCTATACAGTAATGTTTTCCTATAGCCGAAAAGATGGGCTGTTTTGTTGTGGCATCCCTGCTGTCACCACAGGGAGTGGCGCTTCTGCATTGTGCGGATAGGTGGGTGGATGACATGACATGTGTCACCTCAACATACTTTCCCTCTGAAACTTACCTCCTTTATCATTTACGGCCCTCTTTCTGAAGAAATGGCCTGTTTTTAGACATGAGCAGACCTGCTAAAATCTCACATCTTTGTCATTGGTATTTTTGGGATTGTGAGTCTGAAATCTTCATTTGAGCATAATTTTCTTAAATTTGGCTTTTGTAGAATAACAGTTGTCATAAGAAGATTAAAAATAAAGTCTACTTGATGGTAACACTTGGTGGGTGAAATTTTCATCTCTTGTACTACAGCTGCTCTGTAATTTCTCTGCTGGTTGCAGAGTCTCTAGAATTGTAGTGTGCAATACTAAATAGACTACTTTTTCTACTAACCTAGGGGTTCTTGAACTGTGGTATACCTACTGTAGCAAAAGTGGTACGTGAATCCTGCCACCAGTGGCATGTGACTGCCATTTTGGGAACCTTCTTAGTCTTGCTTTTTCTTGGGTTAAAAACTTGGCTACAAGACACTGGAAAAAGTTCTGTTAAAAATTTATGGCAGGAAGAAGAAAAAGCGTATTAAATTGGTATTCCCATTGCTGCCTGATGGTGTTATATGTTTTTGCATCCTCTGGGTAGCTCTTGGAATCTCAGCAACACTGCATGATTATTTTATTTCTTACGCCGCCGAGTAAAATTACACAGCCTAATTTATTTAGGTTTGGCATGTTCTCACTGAAACTCATGCCATGCTAGGTGAATGAACAGCCTGCTTGTTTATATTGCCTTTCCCCCCCGCTTTTAATAGGCCCTCATAGGTCTTATTGTGGTTCTACTGGAAGGTTTCAGAATTTGGTCCAGCCTGCCAAGAAAAACAGAAATAAAGGACCATGAACCATGTTAGACCATGAACCATGTTAAACCTGTTATCAAAGAAGGTATTTTCTTACTGTCAGTTATCAGGGTAGAAATCTCACTTCAGATGGCTCCAGCCAGTCCTACAATCGCATTTACTGCTCTTCTATATGTTTTTTTTTTTCTGGCAGTTTATTGTTTGCTGTCAGGGGCTGAAGTACTCAGGACAGATGTGAACATGCTACCTTCATCTTTGCAGAATTACAAAGTAACCTAATTGGCTTCCAGATCTCACTGTATCTTTCTTCATGTCCCTCTATCATAATTCAGACTCTTTCTGTCTACTTATTATTCCTTTCCAGATGTCTTTTACCACTTGAATCTTTGCTGGATCACTTTTCCCCAGATGAATTATTATTCATTTTCTCAGAGGCATCCAAGAAATAAAATACCTGATGGAATTTTATTTTTTTTTTTTTACCCCCATTACCTTTCTTCAGTATTCTCCCACGTTCATTTGCAACTTTACATAAGCAGAGCTAGTTAGAAAGTGTTCATTAAAATGTCATTGAAGTGGAAGTCAGGAAGAGTGTTGATCAAAAATGCTTTTCAGTTTCAAGTCACTCATTTCTGATGAATAAACCTTTAAAAACAAAAACAATCTCTTTCTTTTCTACTGCTGATATTTCCCCTGCACTTCTTGCTGTCTTGATCGTTGTGGTTGGATTATTTATGATAACTGGGTTCGACACAACTCACTTACAGCTTCAGAGAAATGCATATTGAAACAGTCAGGTAAATTTGGAATAAAAATGTAGTTGATATGGCTCAATCAGCTACAGGTATGAAGGAAGAGTCGACTTCTTCAGAGAGCTTGAAGTGTTGAATAACTCAACAGTTTATCCTGACTTGCAGCTGCACACCGACCTTTTCGGCTCACATTGGGTGACTGATGATAACGATGATTGTCAGGGACTGTTCCTCTGTGGAGCCCAACGTGGCCCTTTTGCTGCCCAGGGCCACAGAGAGCTGTAAGATGGGAGGTAGATGCTTGAGCACTGTGAGGATGGAGCCTGGAAGATGGGAGGATGATGATACCCAGCTGTATTACTGGGGAAAGACATAGCATGTTCTGGAGAAATCACATTTCCTAGACTGGAAGGCTTCATGAGCTGTCTGCAGTGTACTGGAGACGCAGGTCACTCTTTGCCTAGATAGAGCTGAGACAGCAACATTGTCATTGAGTAATGTTTCAGTATGGAAGTATAAGGTCAGTGTAAAGTCCAGAAATACCTCTGACCTATGACCAGTTGGGATCATGTATCTTAAAGCAACAAAACCAGGGTCTATCTGTGGCTGCAAACTCTTGACAGTGTTTTCCTCTGCTCACCACCGAATTCCAGGTTTAGGTTTAACTTCTCCTTGTTTTGATGGTGCTGCAGCTGTTTGTGCTGAAGGATAAATAGGTCTGTTGTGTCTCCACATTGTGAGAATTTGAGATGCTTTCTGGCTGGTTCACCTGGTGGTTCGATGCTGATGTTAGAAAGCAGTGTAGAGGGAATTGAGCTTTGTAGGTGTCTACAGGGGAAGGACTGAGTGATGGGGGAGCAGTTTCCCACTGCTGCTATATTGTACTGCTGCTTGTTTCCCCGTTCCTCCTGGTTTATCCAGGAAGGACCCAGACTGTTCATCATATTTTTGTGGGCTCTTGTGAGGTGTCCCCACCCTTCTGGTGAGAGACGAATACTTTGTGCCTGATGGTATCAAAAAGGAGGTCTGGGAGGTTGAGTGTCTATCAGCCGTCACCACCTCTGACAGGAGATACTTTGAAGTATAGGAAGGTCCGTGTCCTCTCTTTAGTTTGGTGTCCCTGATCTATAGCATTGGGTTCGTTTAAGAGAACTGATAGTTGGCTTTGTTGCTGACCTTTTTCAGGAATGGGAGATTTGGCACTAGCCAGTGAGTGCCCGGGACAGTCTATCCATGGTGAGTTTCTTCAGGAATGGTAGGACTATTACATTTCCAAGGGGGAAAGAAACTTCTGAGTATTTTGTTAATGATTTAAGACTGGAAGGGTGTATGGGTTGAATTCACAGGTCTCAGAGAAAAAAAAAACTGTTTTAAGGTGCAGGGGTGTCTAAATGTGCTCAACTTGAGTTGTGTAAGCTGGCTGTTGGTGGGTATGGGTGAAGTGCATTTTTGTTACCTGAGAGGGCTCTCCAAGTGCGCACAAGGTTTTCACGAAGTAGAACATTGCCTTGCAGTGCAATATGCCTATGTGGACGTCGTAGGCCCTGAGCATTGAAGGCCTAAGGCATAGGCTTTGATGCATTAATTATTTCAGCCTTTTTTTGCTGTTCTCAAATCTGGAATTTCTGTCCTATGTGTGTATATGGTGAGATATCAAAACATCAAGGTGATTTTGGGGTTTGCTACTGGAGCAGTAGTTGTTAGGAGCTGACTGTATTTTTGATCATTGCTAGTGGTACCAGTCAGTGGTTCCCTGAGCCCTCAGGCCCTTGTCCTCCTGGCAGTTCACAAGCTGGGGAAGATTTTGGAGTTTCTTGGTCTTTGCTCTACTGAGGCTTTCCCTAATTCCTGGGAAATTGGACATTCTTTCACTTGCTTGAATGAGGTGATGCTCTTCCCGTAACGGCAGTAGTGTTGTGATATCCTTCATGTTCAACTTCTCTGTCAAGGGTCAGGTCAAAAATAAGACCAGCTCCTCAGGTTGGAGCAGAGGTGACCTGTGAAGGTGCCAAGGGGACTATGAGGAAACTGGATTTTCATACAAAACATGAGAAGATTAATTTTGGGGACTTCAGCATGTTCAGCCTTGTCAACGTATCTGTTGAAATTCCGAAGATTTATCATTCTGGGACATTTTGCTACCTTCCGTTACAAGATGTTAGTGCCAGCCTTCCTAAGGCAGTTTGTTTGTTGTAGTCTTTAAGTGAAAAAATGTTAGCTTTAGCTTTTCAGATTAATGAAATCTAATAAAGATGCATCAGTAGAGGCACCTTAGATTTCATATTTGCAGAACAGGTGAATGAAGTGCTTCCTGCCATCTGCTTGTGCCTGAGTCTTTGATTTGGTATTGTGAGGGACAAAAAGACATGGGATTTAGATCTCACCTAGACAGCTTTGGGTGATGCAATGCATATCAGGTATTTCACTCTTGGGATTGTGTATTGCCTGTTGGCAGTTAGAGGTGGGTCTTATGTTACTCAATTCATTCACTTAATTTCATAAATAAGCTCTTTGCTTCCTGTTTGTGGTGCAGTGTATTTCTCCTGGTACTTAAAGCTTTTAGAAGGTATCTGATTTCTCTGGTTCTTTTCTTAATTCCTTGAACAGCCCGTTCCAGTCTATACCATGGCAGATGAAGTGGGCTGTGCCATTCGGTTTGCTGGGTGCCACAGGAGAGGCATGGACACCCTGTGAGTCTTTCTGGAGGTGCAAGCTGTTGAATCCTGGGAATGGTTAGACCTGGATGTGCATCCTGTGGGAGCAGTGGTGAGTGTGGACAGGAAGACTGAGGGTGTAATAGCCGTGATGGTAAGATTAAGGCACATGCCAGTAGAAGGAGATGTTGTCGATGGCTTCAGTCAGTCATTTTCTTGAAATAACCTGTCCTCACTGTTGTGAATTAGAGGAAGGGGGAAGAAAAATCAATACACATTCTGAGCTATAAAGAGGCCTCTTGACTAATAGTGTGGCAATAACTGGAGGCCAGAGATGGGTGGAGCTCAATACTCCTCCCTCATAAAGCAGCAGAGCGGTTTGGTCATCTCAATTGTGGCAGTGGCCCTAGGGCTGACAGGAGGATTATTACGGCATTGTTCTCACTTTCTAGAAAGCTTACCTCATTCTTCTTTACAAATTTCAAAGATGATTGAAGCACTTTTTCTTATGTGGTACCAGCAGTGTCGAACTTGCTAGAACTGGTCCCTGCTGCTGCTGGAAATAAACTGGAAAGGGCTAAAATGTTGGCTTGTATAGAACTCCGTGCACAAGGCTTTTAGGATTGAGACGATGAGTTTTCTAAACAGGAGGAATGATTGAAAGTGCTGTAGTTCCACTTTGCTTACTTCAGTAGGATTTTGTCAGTGGGTTCATAGTTATTCGTTGCTTTCTGCATAACAGACTGAAAAAAAAACCCAGAATGAATGGGATATCCTTAAAGGTTTTGGTGTTTCTTTTTTTTTTTTTTTTGGAGCTGCCAATACACTTGAAGTTACGTTGTCTAAAAAAAGAGATCTTTGACGATGGCCATAATAGGAAGTGTCTGCATCAAATTTTGTTTTTTGAGCGACCTGTAGAGAACTCTTCTAGAAAAGTAAGCACTGGTAACTTCATTTTTTGTTGTTAGGTGGTTTGGTCGTAGATAACTTTGTAAAATGGAAGTGCATTCAATACACAAAATATCCAAGAGGACCAAAATAGTAAGGTTTAAAATTCTGTGAACATTTCTGTGCCGGATCCAGAGCTTTTAACCTATCCCTTCTGTCAGCAGTTCAAAAAAGACTCAAAAGAAGCAAATGCAAAACATCTGAGTGATACTCCCTTGTATATGCTGCCAACAGTAAAGGGAAGAGATAAAGACAGAAGTCTCTCTAGTTCATCCACTGGGAACTGAACACAGGGTCGCTGCTTTTGTCAAAGGCAGTACTTCTAGCTCAGATGAAGTCCTGTTGCCGTATCTAGATCCAGTGAAGAGCTACTATTATGAATAGAGGTCTAGGCTGAGGGAGCTGGGCTGCGTTAGTTGGATGAAAAAGGAGGCTAAGGGTCAATCTAGTAACTGTTTACAGCTACTGGAGGATGGGTATGATGATAATAGGGCCAAACTCTACTAAGTAGTGCCAGGTGGCAGCAAGGTACAATGACAACAAATGGTTGCTTTGGAGATTCAGGTTGGACATTGGGAAAATCTTGTTACTAGGAAGGTAATGCAGCACTGCAGCAGGTCATGTAGAGAAGCTAGTATCTGTCCTCAGAGCTTTTCAGGACTCATCAAAGCAAAGCCATGGCTGACCGGATCTCCTGCTGGTGGTGATTGTCTTGTTTTGAGTCAGAGGCTGGACTAAGTAACCTCCAGAGGTTTCTTCCAACCGAAGTTTCTAGGAGTCTGGCTCAGATTCCCCCCAAGTGAAGAATTTTTTAGACAACTTTGAAGAGCTGACCAGCTACTGTGGGATGCTTGGTGGCTGGCAAACTTAATTTCATGTTCTCAATACAGCTTTTGTAGTTCATACAATAATGCTTCAGTGACCAATACTGAGATGAGTATTGTGGGCTTAAGTATTTATGACCTGAGGACCTGCAGGTTATTTTGTCAACAGGTTTCTTTTGGTCTCACCTGGCCCAGAGGGAAGGGGCAGAACTCTTTGATGGTTAACACTGCCCAAACAGGGAAAACCCTTCCTTATGGGACTGCTGAAGATGGCTTCAGAGGATGAGGTAGCATTACGGTCACCAAGAGGGCAGGTGGACTGCAGTGAAATTGGCCTTATGATCTTAAGTTCATAAGACTATATACCCCACAGCAAAAGATCTGTGTAATCTTCATCTTGCGCTTTTCCTCTGCAGTCCCCTTTGCCTAGTACTACCTTTAAGTAAGCCAAAAGTAGCAGACAGGATGCCTTCTAATCTTATTTTGGCTTTACTGATATGTATTAGTGCTCATATTTTATTGTTATTAGAGTTGATATGAGGGGGAATAGCCAAATGAATGGCTTTGTCAATTTTATAATACTTTTTTTTTTTTTGAGAGGGAGAGGAGAGTCAGAGAAAAATACAAAAGAGGTGAAGTATCCCGTGTTAGAAAGCTGGACGCTAGCCACTTACAGACTTTTCCCTACAAATAAATACTCTGTTCTATCTTTGGACCTCTGGTGAATGAAATCCTGTATACATCTTGATTTTTGAGGCATTCTTTCTCTAATTTATTTCATTTTTCAGGTGGCGGGATTAAATCTTGACGTGCACTGCTTGAACCATGCTTTGTCAGAGATGAGGCTTTTGGATGCCTTTTTATCCTACACCCAGTGCTTCTGCTATAGGACCTTGTTTCTTGCCCTTCCATTGCTCTTGTTTGCTTATTTTTCCTGAGTGAAAACAATTCCTGTTCCTTTTTGTGTATACAGCTACTTTTTTTGGTTTCTGTTACATGACATTGGGAAAAATGAAGGTTCATGATCATGTATACGGTATTATGTGGCAGAGTAATTAGGCAAAGATCCACATGTAACATTTCAAAACGTTATACAAACAAAAGTATTCCTGGCACTTCACAGTAAGCAGAGAGCAAGCTGAAATAAAACAACCTTTTCTGAGGTGAAAATGGAAATATTGTGCAAAACTCATTACTGTTTGAACGCATGTAACTCTGCTGTTTAAAGAAAAACTTGCCTATGTGAACACAAACTCATAGACTTCACAAAACAGCGCTGCCTGCTAACCAAAAGACTAGTTGTTTGCCAGCAGTTCACTTGGCATAGCTTTCTCCTACCTGTCATCCATACTTCACAGAAAGAAATAAAACCCTGTACTTACATACTCCAGGCCTTCCCTCCTTGCCAAAGTAATGCTTTGTTAATTATATGGAGTCCTCTGCTCTTACATGTGCAGGTTATTAATTGCTCTAAAAGGGTGAGGGATTCAATCCTACTCTTATGGATTTTAAAAAACCAAAAATTATCCAATTGGCTCTCATTTTCTGTGAAGTCTCCTGGAGCTTATTTTCTCTGCTTACAGTAGAGATTGCTTGCTGATTTTGCTGCATGTCCCTGAGCATCTACCCTTCAGGCTCAGGCTGTTAAGTAGCAGCTTGTAGGGAAGCGACAGCTAGCATCGCCTGTTAAATAGCAATGGGATGTTTTACACCTGTATTGCAGTAGTGTGCAAAAACAATAGGATGATTTTAATGAATTAGAAAGAGTGAGTTGAATTATTTTTGTGCTAATTGAAGGTGAGAAAATTAAAAATGTAGCTTAGTTTCAGTGGCATCTTTTTCCCTTTGGGTTTATAATGGAGTAATAAAATAGAGCTTTTGGATTTAAAGGATAATTAGAGAGTCCTCATTACATCACCGGTCAGGAGATTTATTATTTTCAGCCATTGCTTGAATTACATGCAGGATCTGGGATACATTAGAGGCTGATAACTGAAGCTTCGTAGAAGATTAAAAAAATATTTGGTTTACCTGCAGAAAACATAGTTGGAATACTTCTCTCATGTAGTTATGTGAAGTATTATTTTTGGTAATTTAGGAACTTTTTAGAGGACAAATCTTGCTCCTGCATCTTCCTAGTAGGTTGGCTATTATGGGAAGCCAGCAAATTCTCAGGATAAGGGGCAGAAGTTTAGTATGTGCATCCTCCACCTATGCTCCCTGAAACGCAAGAGGGTTTTCCTATGCCCACGTGGCTTTGTGGCTGAGGTTAGTAGGTTCTCTGACAAGGTGATTTATCAAATGGTTTCCTCCTGTTGTGTGTTTGAATAGGAGCTACTCCAAATCTGAGGCCAGAACAATAGCTATGGAGGAAATTAGTCATGGAGGGATCTGAGGAGGAAGGAGCATGTTTTTATCAGCAATGGAAGAACTTCCCAATACACAGGGGTCTTGCTAAAGATAATTTAGGCATTAGTGAGTAGTGGTGGTCTACACCTTCGCATTGTTTCCAACTGGGTATTAAAGACTAAAGGGTACAACGCTTGCTTTCTTCTTAATTTGGCTCATTTGGAAAGTATTCTTCATAACCACATGGATTCAAAATACATTTTTATGAAGACTTAAAAGCATTTGGTGTTTATTTCAGCTGGAGTGAGAGGCTTGGGAGACTTCCATCAGTTAATTCCCTGGTTGTGGTGGATGCTGTACAAAATAGGGGGACATGAAGTCAGTTAGCAAAGAGAAGGATTTATCTTGAATTTACGATATATGTTGCTGGCTTAAATAGTGCTTGTGCTTTTACCCTATGATTCTTTGTGATTCATAAAACATCTATTCTGAGTAGGCTTCAGCAGTTGAAGATAAAGGATTTCTGTTTTGTATGTAACCCTTTTACATTCTGCTGGAAAAGTTGGGAAGATTTATTCCGATATGTTTTGAGGAAATGGTTTACATTCTTGGTTGGGTACAGGTACTTAAATATATGGCATCTAAAATGACACTAGTCTGTTTTATATCTGGGATGTCTGCATGGGGCTGGCAGATATAAGCCAGGACATACCAGTAACCCAGTCTTCCCAGCAGTGGCCAGTGGAGGCCAACAGGAATTCCCTAGGGCATCTAAGAAGGCACTAGACGTCTGGGTTTGGATGACTAAAATTCAAATGTTAATGTGTTAATACTATTGTGATTTCATATTTCAGATCAGCAAACTGTAAGCAGCTTTTTTCAGCTGTCATGAAGAAAAATTGAATCATTTTCCTGGGGAAACTTTTGCATAAGTCTGTGTTCTAAGAGTAAGGCAATATAGACGGTTTGCCAATTTATTTTACCTAGGTTATTATTTTGCCAGTTTATACTACCTGGCTTATCTAGACAGAGTCAGAAAGTTATTGGTTGTTTTACCAACCTTCCCTCCCCCCAAAAATACCCCCCTCCAAAACAAAAAAGACAATCAGGAGGAGGATCGCAGTCCAACTCCTCTTAGGTTAATTTGGTGTCAATCAGTTGTTCAGAGGAAGAAAGCGTGAGTGAGTGCAAGGATTGATATTCAGTCAGCGAAAAAAAAACCCTGCAACATGTTCAGCATAGCTTAGAGAACAAACTTATGTAGCTTATATAGCAACATAGCTGGAACATGCTTATGCCAAGCTGAGGATTTACACCAAAGCTGTAACTGTACATTGTCAAAATACAGGTGTTCTTTAGCTATATGTTAATGTCTTCAGTTATTTAAAATGAATTTAAAAATCAAAAGTGCTATCCAGTGCATGTAACTTAAGTGTCTAAATATTTGTGTTCCTAATAAAGCTTCTTCTGTAGTAAGATTTCACCTCTTATATGTTTAATGAAGGACATGACAGAAGGAGCCTAAGGGTGACCGTCTCAGGTAGCCAATAGAGAAACACAGATGCTTTTAGGATATGATAGAATCTCTTAGAATAACTACTTTGGGATAGGATGAATCACAGTCCACAAATGCTTATTTCTCTTCAGTGACAGTAAGAGAGAGGGGGAGTAGAGTGACTCAGTGAGATGTGCTTGTTTATATTTGGTCAAATATGTTTCAAGCTAAGTGCGTAAAGCTACAATCCAGAGGCAGCTCCACTCTCCATGGCACCCACGATATTTCTCTCAAAGGTTCAGCTACAAAGCCTGGTTGGAGTGTGTTGCAGCTCTCCTCTGGCTGGTGCCTTCATCACCCTTCCTAACTGAAACCACCCTGTGAAGGAACAGTGCACGTGTACTCAGTTTTCATCCTGATGGGGAATTGGTGTCATCCCAAAATAAAGTCAGGATGCAGACTGAACCCATGTGTTCGGATCTCACAATTTAGACACGGCTTAAATTTCTTGTGCAACCAGCAGAAGGAGAGAGGGGATTTGGAAGGCCTCCAGAAGCCACCTTGATTTTGGTAAGATAGAATCCTAACATGCAACTTGAATATACGCTTACTTCTGTGGTGTGTTTTCTTTTCATATTTCTCTCGGCATATATAATGAAAATAGTCTGTGTTTGTGCACAATCAATCTCCAGTTTTCCTAGGTTAGGGAGATGTTGGGATGTCTGGGTGCTAGGAAGGTAAAACAATTTAAATCCTGGACTTAAAGTTTTTCTGATAATCATATTTTTAAAAGCAAAATTAGACCTAGCAGTGTCCTTTCAGAATAGCATACCTGGTTCCAGTTAGTAACTTGAATTTTGGCATTACTCTTTATTCTTGTAACTTATAAAGATTTCTACCACCACTTCAGCCCCGAGAGAGAGTGAGGTATTTTCCAAAGCCTGGCATCAGTGGTATTATGCATGAATAGATCTAGGTGCCTAGTTTTAAAACCTTGGCAGCTGCCTTGACTTTTCTTTTTGCTGTCATTCAGACCATAGCTATCAAGGTTGAATTTTGCCGGTAGTAGTAGTTGTGGGAAGTTACAAAGGGAAGAGTCTATTACTGACACAAGAAATAGTTCTGAAGTTGTTCTTGCCATTGCTGAACTTACCAAAATGTCACTGTTGCCACAGGTCATCTATGCAAGGCTCAAAATCATCTTTCTGCTGTACTGAATGTCACATAAATTGCTTGGTCTTCAATGTTAGTGTTCTATATATTCCACACTTCTTGCAAAACTCCCTTTACATCTAGAAGTTTTGTTGTTTCTGGGATTAGACGTAATCACTGTGATTCAAGAGTAAAGAAGGAAAAACAACTGTGCGGGTTCTGCACGTTCCAGTTCTTCTCCTCTTTATTACTTCAAATAGTCCACTTTTCTCCAAAAGTTATATCTATGCCCTTCAAAAAATTGTATGTAATAATCACTTTTAGCAGCATTTTTCCCTTTGATTTGTTAATTATAGGAGCATGTCAAGCAGAGCAGATGGCATTTTCTGAGTTGGGGAATTTACCCTTATTTGTTATTCTTTGTTGTGTTTGACCTCTGAATTTCTTAGCTTCTCTAAGATGATGTAATTTTGCAATTAAATATATAATATGATTTTATAAATTGGCCTGAAAATTGAGATCCTGGCCTTTTTCTTTGTAAATAATGTGAAAAATGAATGGGCGCATGGGCACATCTCAATTTGAGATCAGTGACTTTGGAACTCCTCGCTCCTTAATGTATAGAGCAGGTATTTTTAAAAATATCTCTTTCTTCAGTCCATGAACGCACGCGTTATTTGCTGCAAACTACTTGAGCACCATTTTTAAGATCATACATTTTCTCTTGAACTTTTTGATGGGGCCTAGCTGAAGGGTTCACAAATGTAACGTGATTTATTTTCAGCATGCCCTATTGAGTTGAGGGGCTTCTGATCCTTTGGCAAGGGAGGAACTAAAATGTAATAACCCATGCGAGGAGCTGGGTGGGCACATGGCTGTTAGTTTTGCGTTCGTGATTCGGGAGTCCTAGGAATGCTACCTGGGAGCACCTCAGTCCCATTTGACTGCAATTGAAGCTCTACAGCGGTTGAAGACTGGCATATGCACTGTGAAGTGGTGGTGCTGCAGTAGGGTTGTTCAGGCAGTGCCTTTCAGGGCGTTGTGTTAGTGACTTGTCTTGGGTTTGTGGGTTTTTTGGTGTGTGTGGTGGTTTTCTTTTTAAGGTAACTTGTACGTTTCCTCCCTCTTTAGAAGCAAACTGACAGACCACAAAAGCTCTCAGCATGTGTTGCCCTATGAATGTGCATGTGGTCCATGGGGAGGGCGGTTGGCTCCTGCTGACTGATGGTGCCTGTGCCACTTACTCGCCCCAGCTCCTCATCCAGCTTGGGCACCATCTTCCTTGCTGTAACCTTCTGCACAACCGGACTTTGACTCTTGCATCTCATCCTTCCTTCCGTTCCTTCTCATTGCCGTCTCTGCCTCTTCTGCCTAGATTCTTGTCACGTTTTGGTCCACCCAACCTTTCTCACACCCCCTCTGCAGTGCGCTCTCAAGGGCCTGTCCCCTGCACGTCTGTGGGGCACCAGCCAAAGGGTCATGAAAGCAACAGGCGAGGTTGTCTTCCTGCTGTCAGCTCCAATGTCTGGTCTCTGGCAGATGGGAGCAGCAGTTACAGGGGAAATCCTGCTAATCTCCTGTAACTTGAGCCCATTACATGCTCAGACGCACTGTGGGGCTGGTGCCTTTCCAACCACATACGGACGGACGAATGGAGGTGGTGGTGGACGCTTAATGCAGAACATTTTCTGAGGCTTGCACTGGAGAGATCGGGGAAAAAAAAAGATTAAAAAGATGGTGTCTGTCAGCTGAATTCTAGCAGGTTTTAAAGCTTTGTCAAATAGGAAAATATTTTCATGAGTACAGCAAAAAACATAGCCTTGATTTAACAAAACAACAACCAAAAAAGCAAGGGATCAGCACTCCACCAAATTTCAAGACTGCCCTGGCACGGGCAGGGGAGCCAGAGTTCCCCGGTGAGTGAATTACAAGAGTGGCAGAGCAACGTGTTTTTGTCCAGGCTGTCTCAGAAATGGGCAAACTGTGTTTTGGCAGAAAAGTAAATAAATCCTGCAGCAGATGTCCAGCATGGAAAATTTTTAACACGGGCAGCTCTCGTTTGGCAAAGTCAAAAGAATGTGGAAAATACTGACAAGATGCACCAGGCCATCTTAATAATGGATGGAGTTACCACCCGTGTCCTGGGGTCTCTCGAGACCCACCAGAATCAACTATTTCGGGGGTTCTTTTGGGTCTGTTTTGCTTTTTTATATAGGGCAGAATAGAGCAGAGTGGAGGGGGTGATTGAGGGAAGAGCAAGGGCTGGCTGGCAGGAGCCTCCTTGGCAGGAGCTCATTTCAGCTGTGCCAGGGAGGGGAGGGTTTTCACAAATTGGGTGGGAGATGGTAGAGCCTGAAGGAAAGTTTATGCTTGCAGGATAGAGGAATAATGGATTTTTGGGAAGCTGCGTTTATAATATGCAAAACAGTCCATAGGAAACAATGGGGCCTTGGGACAGAGCTGCCAGTGAATGAGAGCTTTGTTTTCCTCTTGTCTATTCATATTTCTAAACTTTTAGTGGAATTTTAAGCACATTTTACACATTTTTTTATGTAATGGCTTGAAGTGCATAAACTGTGTCTAAAGTAGTATTGCACTGCAATCTTTATCCCTTTCTGGATAAAGATTGACTTTCAGCTTAAGCTCCTTTCTGTATTTTTCTTAATTGCAACTCTTGTTCAATAATCCTTGGCTGCTTTGTTCTCTTGTTTTAAAACTTCAGCAAAATTTGTGGGAAAACTGATTGACAGCAGACCTTGCGTATCAAGCTGCCCACAGTTTGACTTGAAAATGGCAACTGGTATTATAGTCCTTATGCCAGAACCTTGATACAAATGAGCATCAGTTGTAAGCTAATCACATGAACTGCAGTTTAGATGCTGCTGATGTGATTTGTTTGCCAAGGATATTAAAACACCATCATATAGATTATGTTTTCATCCAGAAGCATCCCATACCTGCAGTCCTTAACAACTGGTCTCAAATACTCGGATAGACGTTATGCGTATATTGCTGTTAAATGCAAGCACTGCACAGTAAGATTATGCAGTATTAAAATGAGAATATTACTGCCTGAATCGGAGTGCATTTCAGCTGTGTGTTAAAATAAAGGATAGATTGTTTGGTTTATGGTGCACAGCTCACCTTTACAACCAAAACAGCATCATTGCAGTTCTGCAATTTTGGAAATGTTTGTGCAAGCATTTACGATTAGCAAAAGCTTTGAAAATCCTTGAGCAAGAAATGGTGTAGCTGCTGTTGCAGCGGAGGAGAAGGGAGTTGTTTGCTTTTGCTGCGTATGTTATTTCATGGAGGTATCGCTTTACCTTGCCAGTAAAACTCCTTCCCTGCGCGAGGGAAATTCCTGGTTCATCAGTATGGATGCATTGTTTTTACACATTAGAAGTGCTGTGTTGCCGTGTCAATCATCCTGTTAGGATCAGTTTAAGAGCAGTAGGGCTGACGAAGCTGGGTGTGATTGGCTGCCATATGCTGGGAGGGCTCTGGGAGAAGGAAGGGCTGCAGTCTTTCAGCAACAGAGTTTAGGCTGTGTCTTTGCTTCATCATCTGAGGAAAAATCCCCAGATAAGGCAGAAGGCTTTCTGAGTGAAAAGAAAAAAAAAAAAAATTAAAAAAAAAATTACAGGCTGCTCATCATTTCACGTGAAAATTACTTACCATGATACGATGGGAAAGATACAGCTGTTCGTTTATATCAGATGTTCCTGTTCACGTTGGGAATATGCCGAATAGACAGGACTAAACAAGGTAGGAGGATCGTTGTCTTTTATTGAATGTTTAAAGAGTTTGCTGCAGTATGCTGCATACTGTATGTGTTGCTTGGGGGAGTCAGGGAAACAACATTTCTCCGGTGAATATATTCTGTTTGGGTGCAATAGGTGGATTTTATGGTAACTTGTTTCCAAAGGGAATTAATTTCCAATGTAAATAGCTCTCTTCAGAAATAGAATGTGAGTATACACATATTAAAATAAGGCAAGTAAAAAAAGAAATAGGTCAGTGTGTTTCAGAAGTGCTGTTACCCTAATTGGATTTTAGCTGGGTTGTCATCTGGTAGTGCTTCCTAGCTTTAAGAAACAGAAAGAGTCAACCTGGAAAACTGTGAAGTTTATAGCAGATATGTTTGAAGATTTAGGTGAATTAGTCTGGCTGATCTAAAAAATTCCCTTTCGGAGGCTTTAACTAAAGCCAAGACTGCCTGTCTTAGACTTGTAGGAGCCATACAAAGAGATTACAGTATTTTACCCTGTTATAAAAGTATGGGTGTTTTTGACTGCACCGTGATTCCTTGTGCTCCTGAAGGCAAGCTGGGAGAGTTTTTCGTATTGTAGTTTAGCTGAGCGTTTCCCCTGCCCTTTCCAGGTCTTTGTCTCTGCAGCAAAACAGAACCTGTACACGAAAACAAGGAAAACAAGGTTGATAATATGTGCTGCAATTGTCTGATCTTTATACATTTTTAATGAGAGAACACACAGCTAGCAGAATAATTTAATGAGCAGGCTGGCTTTTAGAGCAATAATTTCACTGCGCTGAAGCACATCAACTTTTGCTGAGGAGGAGCCTCATGAAGGAATGGAGAAGACTTATGTTAAATGCTCTGGCGTGAAGGAAAAGGGTTATTTAGGCAGAAGTCTGTAAAATTCTGGAAGAATTAGAGTTGTTAATTATTATTTCTTAGTTTGGAAGCAAACTTGACTGTCATATTGCAGGAGGGGTCTGAGGACATTGCCTCATCCTGTGACGTGCTGAAGCCTCTTCAACTTTCTTAGACTGCCATAGGCATTGATGGTGCTCAGTACCTTTCAGGATCCCACCCAATTAGCAGCCTGAATTAACATGCTGTCTTCAATTGTGTTATAGCAGCATCATTTATATGTACAATATATAACATAGGGTTTTAAAAATTTTTTTCTTTTTTTTTTCCCAAGACTAACGGTGAAACAGAAAGAAAATGTTACCTTATTTCTGGTCTAATAGCCATGAACATTGTATATAAATACTTGTATTCAAGTAGGATGTTGATTGATAGAAAAATTAAGTGTATGAGCTGAGGAAGACTAAAGATCAATTTCTTAAAGAAGAAATTAGGTAAAAGAACCTTTTGCTGCCTAGAAAAGCTTTCAGTGGTGTAATTTTGGGGAAAGTTTCAAGTTGGCTTTTTTTTTTTTCATCTTAGGAACAAGTTATACTAGTTTTAAAAGTATTGCATTAAGTAGGCCCTTCTAGACCAACTGTCCATCCCTGCCCTTTTCCAAGGAGAAGTACAGGACATGGGCTCAAAACTCCCAATGTCACCTCCCGGCTTCTCACAGCTGACTTTGCTCAGAGGAGGTTGATTCAACTTGCCCGTTCCCTGGCTAAATACTTGCTGAAGACCTGCAGCTAGGTTGTTGACACATCTTCAGTTCATGAACAGGTTATTTTTAAACACTACGCTCTTCTAAGTAAAATCAACCTCATGTCTTCTGAGAATTTAAAACTCTGCTAACACATGTCAGGGTATAGAGCATTATTATTAGAAATCCATGGGGTATGGATATGTATGTTTAACTATCACTATTGATGTTTAAATGTGTTGTTTGTGTGCAGAGTGTGTTAAGCATGTGAGGCAAAGATTGATAATCAGAAGCAAGTCAGATAATCTTTTTCAAGCTATAAAATGGGAGCTGAATTGTTTAATTTTTGCAAATAAAACCATTTTCATGCACAGCTTTCAGAGAAGACTTTTCAGTCTTGTGTTTTGAGGCTGTCTCTTACTTTCAGATAATTTAAGTGGCTGTTTTTCATACCTTGGAGATTGCAACGTATAGAATTATCCTCCTTATGCCTGACTGCCAAAGTGAAAATTCACATTCATCACTCAGTCAAACAGTTTGTATCAAACTATTGACAGGCAATCAAGTGACAAAAGGATTTTTAAAAGTATTTCCTGCTCAAGGTGTATATATACTACTACTTCATATGGATAGGTAAGTGGGCTTTCATCTTGGAGGGTAGAGGTGGTAGTAAATATTCTGTACTTACATTTGTTATGTAAATAGTTGGTTATGAAAGTATTTTGGACCAGATTCTGGTACCTCTTTTCATTTAGTAGTACCTTTTCTGCTTAATTGGTCTGTGGATTTCATTAGAGCTATTAGTGCGGTAACGTCTTACTGTGTGCAGTCTGTCTGTTTTCAAGGAATAATCACTCTGTTTAGATTTAGTTTCTTCTTTTTCCTAAGGTAGGATTTTTTAATGAGTTACAGGTCTGGAAGTACAGTGTTTGACCACAGAGTTCAAGTTCTTCATTTATAAGTGTATGTTTTATAGAAATCTGAGATAATCGTGTGCTACAATTTTTTTTTTTCTGAGGAAGAAAAACAGCTCTTAATGTTACGTGGGATTTCAGGCACTCAGGTCTGGTAACTCATCTCTTCTGTGAATGAATGTTCTTCTCTGTTGCTCACAAGTATGTCAGGAATAACCTGTACTGTGTTTATTTGTAAAAAGCTCTGTCAAATGTTCAGTTTTTGTGGTATTGAGAGATGAGAAAAAGACTTAGTGTTCAAATGAAATTCTTCATTAATGATTTCACATATGGTTTTAATTTCCTAAATGATTAGTTAGTCACATTGCTGAGATTTGAATTTCACATAATAACTATTAGTGATACCTTGTTTTCTAATGTTACTAGAAATTTATCACTTTGAGGATATTTTTCTCTTTCATGGAAGAAACATGGGGTGTTTTACAGCCCAATGATTTTTTTCCCCTTTTTTGTGAATATGGCTGTTACAAAATTGTATCAAAAGAGAATAAAATCACTTGCTTTAGAAATTGTTGTTATATATTTTATTTTTAAAACCATTTTCCAGCTTTTGATAGTGAAGGTCATTTGATATGTTTAATACAATGCGTTATGGTTAGCTAGTGTGAACCAGTGCTATGTAACTGGTCTGTAAACAGGCTGAAATTATAGCCCGAGGAAAATAAAACTCGTTTCAAGAGGGTGTCAATGCTGAAAACTAGTTCAAATAATAGTAGTATTAACTGCTTGACTAATTAAACTAATCTTCTTATACATTATTAGCAAATGCAGTAACAGTTGTTGGATATTGATATACGGAGTCCAAAGTCGTCTTTTAAAAACAAACTTTTCAGCTCTATTTGGGGTAGAGGGTGTGTGAGGAGAAAGAAATCATGCAGCCCCTTTCTAGAATCTGTCAACTTCTTAATCTCCCTTTTTTTTTAATTATTCTTTTTTTAATAAGGCTGTTAAAACACCGAGCTCTCTCTCTGACAGTGCTGGCGATGTGAAGTTCTTAGTTCAGTATTTTGGGCACGCTAATAAAGGAAGACTTGGGGGCTGTGGAAGTTGAACAGCGTACCCAACAGGAGATTAAATGCAAAAACCTTGTAACTAACACAAAGAAATACTAATTATGTAGGGGACTCTTTGTGCTACTGATGATTACTACAGCTGTTGAGAACTGCCAGTGTGCAGCTTGCTGCTTCTGCAGGAGACCTGTAGGATTCCTGAAGCCGTAAGTCTGGCAAAGGACCTGGTGGGCTTGTGATACTGTAAACTTTGCAAGTTAGAAGAGCTCAGCTGTAAACAAAAGGGATAAACGCACATGTTCACACTTTTTTTTTCTTTCTTTCTTTTTGTTCCCCCCCCCCTTATACCCACATGTATGTCCACAAATGCATACACACATATATTTATGTGTGTGTGTATATTACATATGGTTTTTCACTTTTGTTATTTTTTGCAATACAAAAACAATAGCTAATAAAGACAGTAGGAGGGATTTAGTGGTACAGTTGTTGCGTAAAGAAATGGATCAAGAAATAGGAACAGATGGTTCATATCAGAGTCTATTAATTTTTTTTATTTTAGATCAATAATTTATTATCAGTTTCTGAGTGGATGATAAACAGTGTTTCAGGAAGGTCTGGGTGTTGCACATTGCTGGACTCATAGAGACAAGGTCGGTCTGGAGGTTCATGTGCTGTAAAATCTTCTTTCCTGCAGAGAGTACAGCGCTTCTCACAATAGGCAGAATTAGAGAATACAGGTAAGGAAAAATACAGAAATGTTTTCTCTCTGTAGTTTTATGGAAGGAAGGTAGAACTCAGTTAGAAATGCCTTTTTTTTTTTTTAATTTTTGTGAATTCTGAAGGCAACTTTTCAGTATGTTTTTTGTGTGTTACCACTTTTAAGAGAAAGGCCTAGCAAATAATATTTTTTTTTTAACCCTCTAGCGTTCTCTGCTATCCAGGCTGAATACTTTTTTTTTCCTGGGTTTCTAAGGATTTTCATGTGGGGGTGTTTTTGGGGTGTGGGGTTTTTTTGTTTGTTTGTTTTTCGAAATGCACTGTTATATATGCTTCAGGTATACCAAATGGCTTGACACCCCACCCCCCCAATTTCCTGAATCTGTCACGATTTTTGCACTTTATAGGTATTATGGGCAGTGTACTGAATGTAGTTTAAAACTAACCTTAAATTGCAAAGTGGCAAGATTTCCATTTATTTTCAAGTGCTCAGAAGGAGGATTTTCAGTGCTGGGTTTGTGCCTTAACGCTCTCCTCCGGCAGCTCTCTGCGGGAGACTCGTCCTAACATCGAGGTGGGGGAAGCGGCTGCTTTGTAGGATACCAAAGCCTAGTTTTAGTCCACTTTTATCTTTTTTGGGTACTCCTTCCCACTTTTCAGACGGTCTGCGGTGCTGTTATCAGCAGCTCTGTACATATTTCCATCCTACAGCCGCACTGGTTTGTCAGCAAAGACCTCTGGCTGTGCCTGTGGCGGGACGGGGAGGCCTATCCCTTCCCCCCGTCGCTGGCAGGAGCGTACCTCTGTGCCCCGTTCATGATTTGGGACTTCAGCGCTGCCTTATGATTTATTTATTTAAAAGGCTGTGGTAACACGTAGGGGATTTCCCTGACGGCTGTTTTCACCCGTGGCACACCATCCCTGGCTATGGCCTCCGCCTGCCGTGAGAAGACCAACGCTGGCTTTCCCACCTTCCTCTCCTCGCCCCGCAGCCCAGAGGCGGTGGGGCCTGGGGCACCTCCTCCGGCTGGCGAGAGGCTGGTGCGGAGGAGGAGGCCGGTGTGTGGGCTGCTTGTGCTAGGGATTGCGGTGCTGCAGTCCTTATTGGCATGCTGAACATGCGCCGGCAGCACGGCGCGCCGCTGTCCTGGAGCTCTAGCGCTTGCGTTGAAAAACTTTTCTCTTCACTTGTTTCTTTTTTTTTTTTTTACAGTTCCCTTGTGTATTTTAGTCCCCCTCTGCTAATTCTGGGACACGCTTTAGGGCTGGATTGCTTTATTGCCATAATTTTAAGGGGGTGGGGGGAAGCCAAAAAAACCCCTAAGATTTTCTTTGCCACGGTGGGGAAGGCATGAAAGGCTTTGAAAGTGGCTGCAGTGATGTCTTTATAAAGCCAATGGGGTTTTTCTGCCTTTTTTTTTCTTTTTTTTTTTTCTTTAAAGACCTCATTTAATGCTTACGACTTTGTGCGGTGAGGCCACTTTCAAAGGCTTTGGTATCCACAGTAGCAGCTCTTTGAAGTAGAAACGCCAGTGGGGGACAATCTGGCAGCTTAATCCTTGGTGTAAAAAGTCCTAAGTGGTAAGAAGCCACAATGTCCATCTCAAGGAGGGAAGCTGGAGAGCAATACCTTGAACTAAATCCATCTCCTGGACCTGGACCTCACCTGTGGAGCTGAAAGTGGTTGGACACTTTTGTAGGACATGAGGGATCCAGTCCCCCTCCTCTCTCTCTGGTTTCCCACTCCTTCTCTGTCCCCCCTTCTCTCCCAAGGCTCTTGAGGAGCAGGACACAACCAGTGAAGGGCATGGGAGTGAGGCCTCAGAATAAATATGTGTTTCTGTGAGGTTTTTTTGCCTTCCCGAGTCGGTATATCATCCCTCTGGAGTGCACAGCAGGTGGCACAGTCACTTGTGTGATCTGCTGGTCCTTGTGGGCATCTGTCTGTCTGGTTCGATTGGTGGCTTCCTGGTGGCCCCAGGAGATAAAGCTGTGCCTTCACGTTCTGAATCGTGTTTTGGAGGTGCCTGTCTCCCCTTTGGCATCAGGATGATGAAGGAGATTGTGCTTTTTGGTCGCCAGTGACGCATTTGAGTGCCTGAAGATAGGTGGAACGAGTCCGCCATCGCCAAAATCTGTTTGAAATAGGAGATGAAAGTGTTGAGTTTCTCATGGGAGGGCTTGAGGATCAGCGTGTCCCTATGGATCCGTAGCCAGCCCTGGCTGCAGGACTAGGCTGCTTGTAAGGAGCTGCCATCCCAACGCGGAGAAGGCAAAAGGGTAAGCTGAGGACAGGAGTATGTGCCTTGACTAGCACATGACTCTAGCTGTTAGTCGCCAGGGGTGAGAGGCTTTCTGAGGAGGGCTTTCCTTCTCAGCCATTGAATTTAGTAGCCATTGGTGATTCTGATGATGACTAAAATAATAAAAATAAAACTTTTTGTTTTAAACTTGTACATATTTTTGACCTTCAGTACATCACTTGCCATTTAACATCACACTCTAGCTGTTTGCCATATGCAAAGATAACAGTCTGTTGTATGGCTTCCTGACTGGTAATTCAGTGACCGTTCCCTGCCTCCTAGTCAAAATTTAGTGGTCCTCATCATCAGTCTGTATGAATGTCATATTCTTTCTGTTGTCAAAAGTCTTGCCATTGCCTCTTCTGCCTTCTTCTATACGTAAGCCTTTCTGTAGTGGTGATGGTGCTGTTGCTGTTCTCCCTCTTTCCTAGCTCTGTGGTAATCTCTTTGAAATGGGGGGGGGATCCTAACTTGATTTATCACTCAATAGTTACGTGCTCCATGACTATACATAGTAGCGTAATTCCTTTCTTCTTTCCTTCGATATTGCCAAGTGTTCTGCTTGCTTTATACTCCATCAACTGCTGAGTATTTTGCTGAAGTTTTCATCGAATTGCCCGTGATGTCCGCAGGATCTTTCCTCTGTAGTAGTGTCTTGTTTGAACCTGGTGTTTTGTGTGTACTGTTTATTATTTTTTGGTTTTCCCTTCATCTGCATGATTTTTGCCTATTTTTATGTTAAACTCTTATGTTATTTTATTATCCGGTGTACTTATGAAATCCTTTTGTAACTCTTCACAGTTGGCTTCAGGTATGACTCTGCAAAAATTTTATGTTAACTGCAAACTGTCTTTTATTGTTTATGGTTATGTTGCAAAGCAGAGGAGGACCACTCTGTTGGGAAACTTCATTATGAAAATTACAACAGATTATTAGAAGTAAAAGCATGATGTTTAGCCATCTGAGTTAGGTTGGTTTGGGGGCTTTTGTAGAATTTGTTGACCCTAAATTTCTGCTCTGACTTCAATTTTTATGCCATCTGCAGATGCCTAGCACTTCTAGCTACCCTTTTTAGTTAAATGTCTTTTAATATCTGTAAGACTCATGTCATCATGAGAACTAGGTCCCACAAAAAATCATCAGCTTACAAAGGTGAGATGTTTCATTTGCTTTTATTTTGCTTAATTTTGAGCTTTTAGGATTTGTATTTTATAGCTCTTCTCTACAGTTGTCAGAATTGTACTCTTTAATAAAAACTGACAGTTCCTTGTAAACATACGTGTAGGTGATAAGGCTTTATGAAGTGCACTTGACATTTTCAGGCTTTCAGTGAAATGGGTGAGGTGCTGCAGTAAGATTGTGTAGTGGGTTCTTTAACTTGAGGATTCATGTTATAGGAATCAATATAGGTGTGGGGTTCTTTTTCTCAGGGAGAAATGGAATTAAAACAGACTTAGTAGTAACGGTTTGCTTCAGTAAAGATAACCACCTGTACCGCAATCCCCTTGGCCTCCAGGTGCCAAAATGTTAGCAAACTTCACTTAGGGGAAAGGTAGATGTGATGATGGTGTTCATCTTTGGAGTGCTTCACTGCAAGGTAAAAATGACTGCCCTGAAACAGGACTTTAGAAACAGTGGGTGAGTGTCTACTTTTCCGATTTAAAAATACTAAACTTTTTTATTTGTGTGCCTGTATTGATTCTAGTGCTGCAGTTACGAAATTTAGATTGTGTTGTGCCTTGTGCATCAGCAGGATTGTCCTTTAAAATTTTCCTGGCGGACCTTGCTCGTCTGGTGAATGTTTGGCAATAATGAAGCCGGAAAAAACCCGGAACCTTAAATTGTGGATTTCCATCCAGCTTTACAGAACCATAATAATTAAATTTAAAAAAACCCTAAACCCTCCTAGTAGGTAAATTGAGTGAACTTTGTTCATAAGAAATCCTAAAAGCATAAAACTAAAATACCACTGCATTGGTTTAGTCTCTCCCTTTTCTGTCTTTTCAGAGTATAGTACCGCTTTTTTTGGTGGTGGTCAGGCAGTTCTCTTCAGTTGCTCTAAAGTGGTACCATGGTTACTACTATTTGAGATGATGGACAGGGAGATAAACATGGAGAAGGGCCTTTCAAGTAGGTTTTCAAGATTTCTAGAGTCTATGCATTGTAATAAAGTGGGCATCTCTGTGAAAGCCAAATATTGGTAATGTATACTTTGCAGCCCCTAAAGGTGCAGGGGATTGCTGGAGGGTGTAATTTTGACAAAGAGACAGTTGGTTAATTTGTCTGGGGTTTTCTTCTGGTCTAGTTTGATTTTTGTGTCTCACCTGCTTTGTTGTGGAAATGTTCTGTGAAATGGAAAGAAGTCCTATCAAGTGTCAGGGGCCAGTGTGTGTACATAGGCTGGAGGTTAGAAGATAGAAAATCTCTTATTTACAAGCTAAACAAATATTGCATTAAAATGAGGCACATTCAACACAGAAATATCTTAAGTCATTTTTGCAAAGTTGTTTTTTGGAATAGAAATGTGTGTAAGCGTAACAGCAGCAGTCCACTTTTTATGTTTATAAATGGACAATTTTTTATCTCTGGATATTGTTGTTGATGTTACTTATTTGACCAAATCCAAAATATTTTTTGTGTTATTTATTGACTTCATAACACAGCAAATTTGACATTATCTTTCAAAAGTAGTGCTGTCTATCAAGGTGAGATTTATGCAGGGCTAAAGGAAGGTTTTGAATTATGATTTAACACAGAAGTTGTGCAAGGCTATACGAATCGCACAGCGCAAAACAAAATGTGGCTTTAAATACCCATTTGGGACTAAGCTTGAAGTACAACAAATGAATTAAACCTTTGAAAAGGACAAAACTGTCGAGACTTATTTTAACCAGTCCAAATTTTCCGCTGCAGTGTGAGCAGAAAACTCTCTCTTGCCAAAAGCCAGTTGCTTGTACTCCGTGTCACAAGCATATCCATCACTTTGGAAGCGCTGGTGAATGCCGAGCTGTGCTTAGCAGTACTGCTGTCCCCAGCAGGAGAGAGAAATCTCTGCGGTAACAGGTAAGCAGAGATAGTAGAAAAAGGTCTGAAAAAGTGCTATGTCAAGCATTTCTGGGAAGTGTATTCAGTTTTCACTGCAAAAATATTGCAATTCTTTGTGTCAGTAGGATGGAAGAACTCTTTTTCAACTTCCCTATTGAAACCTAATTTACAATGTATTCCTGAAAACTGTGTGCTTATCTGTGATAATATTTAAGTTACGATGAAGTGATTCGGTCATATGCAAATAAAGTGTTGAGGTGGAATTTTTTTCAATATTCCTAAAATAATTCTACTTTTTCCCTAAAAATTTTCATCTTTCAGTTTAAGGGAGGCATTGAGATGCTCAAATTTCCTTCGGGAAAGTTTTCAACAAGACCTAGTGAGAGTAGGAAAGAATTTTTCCTATTGTTCTCTTTCCATATTAAATAGCTGAGTTAAAATAGAGAGGACTTGTCATTTAAATATTGTAAAAATTGTTCATTTGAGGCAGGGACATGCCTGGGTCTGGGACCTAGGAGTACTGGACTAATGCTGCCTGACCAGTCAGAATTGCTGGCTGAATCCATTCCCTTTTCAACTTTGAAGCCAGCAGAAAGGAAAAGGAAGGCTCTGTATGTTAAAATTGCTTTTACAAGATACTGGCAGAGTCTTGTTGCTTTGTGATTTTTTTTTTTTTTTTCCTTCCAGAAATCTGAATGTCGTTTATGTCCCCTTTTACTGTCGTAGACAACTGAACTATGCACATGGCAGAAAAATTAGTATGAACTCATCCAATGTCCTTACTGTAGGCTAATAAACTTTCTGAGTTTGTTCCTGTGTATCCTCTTGGTACGTTGTTTGAAGTGCTTTGTCTCCTGTTACTTATTAAAAAAAAGAAGTTTTTCTAAAATGAAACTGGGTTAAAAAGTAACTTTCTTCAAGTGGCAATGGGTGGTGAGCTTTTTGGACCGAGGGAGCTGTGTTACACAAATTAAAACAACAAATCGATATGACCCATTTTTATTGGGTCAGTGCTTCTTAATCGGTGCTCAAGCAAAAAGGAAGGTCGGTAGCAGTACTGTACACCAAACCCAAAATTCATCATCTTAGAGATCAGAAAAAAAAAATGTTTGCTCCATTCGTCAGTATCTGCAGACAGTTACTGTGTGCTCCTTCCAGTTGTAACTCCATTATTTGCCTCAGGATTAAATAGAAGTTTTCAAGATTTCCAGGAAAACAGAAATTCACCAGAACTTGCAGGTACTCTGAGAAAAGCTCTTTGTTTCTCTGCCACCAGCTGCAAAAACAATTTTAGAGGAAAAGCATTCTCTTTCTGAACTCATGATACCTATTTGACAACAGAATAGTGGTTCACTAAATGCAAATTTATTTTATTCCAGGGACAATAAATTTCCATTACGTATTGTCAAACACAACACAGGTAGCCTCTGAAGTTTTAAATGGGGGTGTTTTTGTTTGGGTGGGGGTTTTTTTTATGAATAAATAGCATAAATTTTGAAAAACTCTTTTACTGTCATCTTCACATTGAACTTGATAAGATATTTTCTGTATTTGCCTGGCAGGACCAAAGATAATCAGGCAGGAAGCAATCTCTCTGTTCAAAACGCAAAAAGGCAAACTGCCTTCAGAAGAGACCAATAATCTGTTGAATACTACTAGGTTTTTTCCAGGACCATGCCAAAAAAAACCATTACTGGTTTCTCCTTGGCTGGGAAGGATCTTTGAAAAATGGCTTTTAGTGGAAGATTTAATCTTCTGGACAGCAAATGTTTTATATAACACATGTTAGCATAAAAACATCATTTAAAAAAAAAAAAGAAATTGCCTTTAAAGGTACTTGATAAAAATCTGCTAGTCCATAGGTGACTTTAAAGTAAGGGTGCTGTTCCGTCTTTTTAACTGCTGTAAGATATAAAGTATTCTGATATAGATGCTTAATCTGGCTTTGCAGTATGTCCCTGTGAGATACGTAAGAAGTAAAGCACTTGCATATGTTCTGCTTCATGAGTATTTCTTCGGTCTTGGAAGTAAATAAAACTGTTGTTGCATGTAACGTGCACACTGCTAATGAAGAGAGAAAAGGGAATGAATCCTTGCAATAAAATGGACGCTGATGAAGGCTTGCTTGGGCAACCCTCTGAGAACTAAAGACACTATTGAGGTTTTTTCTTTTCCCTGTTGGAAGCGCTTTCCCATTGTGATGAGTTGCTGCTTCCAAAATGTGTTTGAGATGGTTGTGAAATGCTCCTGGTCTGGCAGATGGGACTGCCTCACTTGGGCTCCTTTGGGCACGCTCTTACGTGTTCCTCCTTCTCCGTTGGGTCACTAAGAAAGCATAGCTTCTGGGAACGCTCATAGGTGATGCAGGTTGGGGTGCAGAAGAATAGGTCTTTGTGTTTCTTCCTCTTCTCATAGGTTTTAGAAGTGCTTTTCTCCAAGCTCCACTTTCAGTGGAAGAAAAGGGTACATTCTCCCTTCTAGTTTAACCCATTCAGGGGTAATAAAAGCCAGTAACAACATAGATCAACATAGATTTACTTAAGGGGTTTTATAATCAGTCGTCTTACTCCCCAGCTCCATTTTGTGTTCTCAAATTTTTGTAAATCTCCAAAGTACTGAAGTGTTTCCTTCCATATCCACACTCCTCTCCTGAGAGTCTAAGCTTTTGTCAACAATTGTGAAAACTAGTCAGGCTCCCTCTCGCTATCATACTTTCTGTGCACATGATGATGAAAGACACTTCTGACAGAGCAGCGTTCAAAAAGGTAGTGGGCAAATCCATGGAAAAAAAATCCAATGAGACCTATTAAATACAAAGACATCAGTTACAGGTTGCTGGGAGAAGATTCATGGAAATTACTGCACTCTGCCTGCCCTGGTTTTGCACTCTTCTGTAGACAACTGGTGTTGGCCATGGTTGGAGACTGCATATTGGGCAAGACGGACTTTCTGGCTGACCTGCTAAATTCATCCTTGTGTACTTAGGTATCCTGTTCTCAGGTAGAATGCAAATGGAGAAAACAGCACAGAAATGCAGGTATTTTATCTTGGAACAGCGATGCTGCTTGGATTTCGTGCAGGGAATCTGTTCAGCAGAATGGGTTTAGCACTTAAGAGGCGGTCCGAGTTAATAGCATTAAGTAGCGCTCTTCCTGCACTCACCTCTGGAGCTTTGTTTGGATGTGCCATGCAAATTCCCTGAGCTGGGTAATTTGTAGTATATTATTAACAACACTGTCGGCATTAACGCTCTTAAACATATTTTCAGCTTGCGAGTTCAACATATCTTAATTTACATGGAGCCCTTGGTTTATTCAGACCTATCCTTGTCTTTCAGTGCAAAGGGATGCTGTTTGTCACATTAACAAATACCTCTGTAAGAGTTCTGCCTTCTGGGCTTAGTGCAAAACCGGAGTAGAGGAAATAGAAAATTAACAACAGCCTGAGCTCTTTTAAATTGTGCTCCTGTGTAACAGCATGTTATCAGTCCTTTGGCAGGTGAGAACAGTCGTTTGATCACGTGTGCCCTCCATGACAGTCTATAAAAATTTCACAGTACCAAAGCACACTTTTCTATAAATACTTCTACAGTCCTAAAAAAACCCATAAATACAATGCAAGTCTGCAGCTGGGTGTGAGTACAAGCTCCTAATGCACTAGGGTACCCTTCCCTGGGGAATTGGGTTTGATTAATAGCTATTACATGGTGCACTCTGCCAAAAGCAAAACATTTGTGTCCACAAGAGGCCAAGTGATAACGTCATTGCTGCTGGGGATGATTAACTCTGCTCACAGAGGCACAAAACCAGAAATTGCTTTCATCCTCTCGTCAAGGCAGGAGCAGAATTTTGTGTATGGAATTCATACACCTAGAGGATAAAATCAGGTTTCTTTGGACTTAGTCTGGAATTTAAACACTTCTTGTTTCTGTGAGAGAAGGTACAGATCAAGAGAGGAGGAGAAGGTTCAGTGGAGCGGGATGAAAATAAAAAAAAAAGTTTGCTAGAAGAAGAAAAACTGTTTTCTGCAATTGCATTTTAACTGAAGCATAATGAGCATTAGTTTTATCAGCATGACTTCGAAGCACTTTGTTAGAAAATACTCTTGTGGGCTCCAGTCATCAACAGGCTTAAAGTTCAGCAGAAATATTTCATGGTCCGTTAGCAAAGTAGTACAGTGGATCACTGCAAAGGTCCTGGGCTGTGCCTGTTGTTTCTCAATTGGCAGTACACCTTCCTCCTCACCTGCTTCCCTGGGGACAAAGGACATTAGCGTTATTACATTGTAAAGCCAGCTTCAAAGTCAACCGGCAGGTTCTAATAAGAATCTTATTGCCATACTGTAAATAGCATGGGACATACTAAAAAGCCTGAATCTGACACATTAGTGATCTTGACAAGGAGAATATGGCTCATTTAGCAAAACTGATACTTGGAGGTCATGCTCAGTTTAAACAAAACAGACCGGCGTTTTCTAACCTGTCCGTGGACTTCTGTTGGCTTAACTAAAGTAGTTAGGATCGACTCTGGGTAACATGTTCATCTGAATTACAGTGGACAAGTGATCATCTCTGGTTGTATAACAGGCAAAGGGAGATGTTGCAATAGTTATCCCCAAGTCAAGCAAATAAAATAAATAATAGTTCTTTTGTAAGTCAGGACATGTTTGACTTCAGCAGAGTTCAGGTCAAATTAATACAGGAACTGGGATTAGAATTTTAGTATTTTTGGCTCCCGGCCACCTGGTCAAACTAGTGGGCTGCTTCTGATAGGGCAGTTCTGGCTTCTTCCTTGTTTGAGCAATACTGGTTTGCTCGATGCAAAATGGAAGCTGCTTAACATCTTAACAAAGTGGAAAAAGCCTTCAAAATGATTAAAAAAAGGTTCACGAGTTTCTTTTGAAATTCGTGGAAGAAAATGCATTGATCACTTTCTACTGTAATTGAATGTTTTTTCTTAAAAATGTTACGGTGGCAGAAAGGTTTTCCATTCTTATTTGCCATCAAAGAATGGATGACTTTTCATGGAATTTTGTCTGGTTTTCTCTTGCTTCTTGAATATAGGGTGTATTATTTTTGTGACTTCACAACAGTTTGGAAAAAAGTCAGGTGCCTGATACTGGTTTTAATGCTGTAATTTTACTGAACTATGCAAAGACATTACTAAACTCTAACGTACATTGTCCAGTCTTAATAGATATTCTAATATTAAGCTACATAGCAAAAACATGAATGAGATGTTAGTCTACCTAGACTTTATTAAAGCCTTTGACACTGATTCCCGCAGCATTCTCCTGGAGAAACTGACTGCTCATGACTTGGACGGGCGCACTCTTTGCTGGGTAAAATCTGGCTGGATGGCCGGGCCCGAAGAGTTGTGGTGAATGGAGTTAAATCCAGCTGGCGGCCGGTCACAAGTGGTGTTCCCCAGGGCTCAGTTTTGGGTCTGGTCTTGTTTAATATCTTTATCGATGATCTGGATGAGGGGATTGAGTGCTCCCTCAGCAAGTTTGCAGATGACACCAGGTTGGGCGGGAGTGTTGATCTGCTCGAGGGTAGGAAGGCTCTGCAGAGGGATCTGGACAGGCTGGATGGATGGGCCCAGGCCAATTGTGTGAGGTTCAACAAGGCCAAGTGCCGGGTCCTGCACTTTGGCCACAACAACCCCAGGCAACGCTACAGGCTTGGGGATGAGTGGCTGGAAAGCTGCCCAGAGGAAAAGGACCTGGGGGTGTTGATAGACAGCCGGCTGAAGATGAGCCAGCAGTGTGCCCAGGTGGCCAAGAAGGCCAACGGCATCCTGGCCTGTATCAGAAATAGTGTGGCCAGCAGGAGCAGGGAGGTGATCGTGCCCCTGTACTCGGTGCTGGTGAGGCCGCACCTCGAGTCCTGTGTTCAGTTTTGGGCCCCTCACTACAAGAAGGACATTGAGGTGCTGGAGCGTGTCCAGAGAAGGGCGACGAAGGTGGTGAGGGGTCTGGAGCACAAGTCTTGTGAGGAGCGGCTGAGGGAGCTGGGGTTGTTCAGTCTGGAGAAGAGGAGGCTGAGGAGAGACCTTATCGCTCTCTACAACTACCTGAAAGGGGGTTGCAGAGAGGTGGGTGTTGGCCTCTTCTCCCAAGTGACGAGTGACAGGACAAGAGGAAATGGCCTCAAGTTGCGCCAGGGGAGGTTTAGGCTGGATATTAGGAAAAACTTCCTCACTGAAAGGGTGGTGAGACACTGGAACAGGCTGCCCAGGGAGGTGGTGGAGTCACCGTCCCTGGAGGTATTTAAAAGACGTGTGGATGAGGCGCTTAGGGACATGGTTTAGTGGTGGACTTAGCAGGGTTAGGTTTATGGTTGGACTTGATGAGCTTAAAGGTCTTTTCCAACCTAAATGGTACTATGAAATTGGTTCAAGAGGAGAATATGAAGGTGGCTTTGTAGTCACTGATGAATGATACCTCTGTGCTATCGCATCACTTTCTGGTCCTGTTTCCTAATCTGGTGGCCTCATGGAGTGAGAAAAGCCTATCCGCTACACAAAAATCTCTTGCACGTTCTCTCTTTAAGAGTGTAATTTATTCAAATGTGATTAACAGGCGTGCCAACTGTCATATTATTTGTCTGTAAAATTACTTTTTTTTTTCCATTCATGTTAGCATCTTTTGACATAAGATGCTCTTATGTTAGCGGAGGATTTTGCACGGTGAGGCTTAAATTAGTGTGCGATGACTGAGAGTCAGCCTTGCTTTCCAGGGGCAGGGAGCATGTCCTGTGGGTTACAGCATCATAATTACAGGAGTCTGCAACAAGTAGCCAGACCTGCTGCAGGTGGGGTGCCGGGGAGGGAGTGGAGCTGCAGCCCGTGCCGTCATGCCCTGTCATGCCTCCTCTGCTTTTTACTCCGTTAGGTGTGGGGCATGGGCCAGTGGCCACATCTTGTTTGAGTTGGCCAGCACGCGTGATGCAGGTTGCTTTATGCTGCTGAGTTGGTTTTATTCTGCACCTGGGGAGGCAGATCATAACAGATCTTGCTTTAGCCTAGGATTAAGCTGCAGCCTCACTTTCCTTAACCAGGGAGTCTGAGGAGAGGGCAAGAGAAAACAGCACGGGGGAGTCAAGGAAATGGCAGGTAGCTGGAATTGAAAGCAATGCTGGAGTGTGCTCTTGGGGTTGCAGCAGTCCTTTGGTGTGCAGCTTCTCTTCGGTTTGGAGGCCTTGAATGCTATTTAAAGCACAAACAATGGGGAAAAAATGACATTTGAAAGAATGTAACAGTGAGGTTTAGTTGAAAAACTGAAGCAAAGTCCCACCATCTTTTGGAGTAGAGCATCTGCCAGTGTCTCCTAAATGTGTGTCTGTGTCCTGAATGCTTTGAAAGTGGAGTCTGCTGTGCAGCTGCAAACAAGAGGTACAACTTAGTGGGATGTGGATGCCTTTTCGTGGCCTTAAGGGTGAGGGTTCAGTAGTTGTCAGTCTTTGAATATCCGTATTTCCATTGTGAATGTTCAGGATACTTAACTTGATCTGGTTATAGAAGGATCCCTATGTATTAGACTTATACAGGGAATCTTTCCACTAGGTTTTGGCTATAAACAAAGTGAACCGCAAAGCACGTTTCCTTTGCAAATGTGGTCAGCCGCTGAAGGAGCGGAAGCTTTTTTTAAGAAACAAAATGCTTGTCAGTAGTCTGAAGATGCATCTGTAGAGTGGGGCACATTAGCTAATCCTTGTGTTTGGATGTCATGGGATATCCTGGGACATCTGGGCATGGTTGTATTTTGTCCCACATTGCCTGTCCCAGGTAAAATCACTGACTTGAAGCTAGTAAGTCCAGGCCGAAGGGAGTGGCTAAACCAGGAGTAGTATTTCTTATAGATTAGTTTATCTCCTGGACAAATAGGAACATCATGAGAATCTGAGTTAAGGTAAGATGTTTGTCAGACATTGGAACGGGCTTGTCAGACATTGGAACGGGCTGCCCAGGGAGGTGGTTGAGTCACCATCCCTGGAGGTATTTAAAAGATGTGTGGATGAGGCGCTTAGGGACATGGTTTAGTGGTGGACTTAGCAGGGTTAGGTTTACAGTTGGACTCGATGATCTTAAAGGTCTTTTCCAACCTAAATGATTCTACGATTCTATGATTCTACGATAAGATGTGGTTAAGACGTTGCTGTTTCGTGAACTTGTGTTGTAGAGCGTGAAGCCAGTGATGGTTACAGTTAACTGTGTCTGAGGGTAGAGAGCCCGCTTTCCACTGCTTACAACTTCCAGCCAGAGCTTAAAATTTCAACCTGAAATTCATTGTGCCTGGTGTCTACTTCAGGGTCATTGTTTTGTTTCTTTGTTAAAAGATTCCTGAAGCAAATTTAAGACTATGGACATGATTTTCTGGAAGTAAGTAACATGAATTTGTCTTTACATGTAAGCATATAAAAGTTGTAGCAGCAACCTGCTTTGGGTCAAGGGCTTAAAATTGGGCAGTACCATTTCCCTGGGATTAGAGATATGACTTTGGTCCTCTTGAAAGCGTTCCCATGTTTGGCTAAGCTAACAGTCTCTCTCTGAAGAGTTGCAAATATATTGCAACTATTGCTGGGTTTGAAAACTGAGTTCTCAAGACATTCTCTTGGCATTGGAGTATCCAGCAGGTCAATTTTGGTGGCTGTAGGTAGGTCCTGAAGGTGAGTTTTATCCCACCTGGGTTCAGGTGGGATAAAAGAATTTGGGCAGCAATCTATTCTGACAGTCAACAGGTTTCTACCCTGCTCGTGCCCTAAAGGAGGAACATCCTGCTTCCACAGCATAGTAAGTCTTTGGTTTTATATATTTTTTTTAATTTCTTATTTTTAAAACAGACCATTGTAAATAATCAAACTCGTAAAGCTAAGTATATTTAGCACATCTCTTCTGGCTTGCTGGGGCAGAAGAGTTTGTATACTTTAAACTGTGTAATCCCTCTTAGGTGCAACTGAGGGTTTTCTAACTTTTTAATTATTGAGTTTCTGGTGTATATATAGAAGAAATATTTTGACAGTAGGAGCAACAAACTGAGCCCCAGTCTTGACATTTCTTACTGAAGGTTTTAATGTGGTGAATAATACAGAGTGCTTAATTCTCTAAGAGTAAAGTGAAAAACTGTTTTAACTTTGAGTTAACTTAGTGGTTCCAGTAGAGATCTGTGTTGGGACCATGTAGAGGACTCTGCTCCTTTACTGGAAGTCATCACCTGCAGAGTGGACTTTTTGAAGATGAGGTCTTCGCTCATTAATACATGTTATCTACTGAAGCATGCATACAACATGTCCTGCAAGTCTCAGCTTCTCCAGTAGACAGATACTAAATAATCTATTGCCACATAATCTGATAAGTAAAACTACTGTACCAGAACAGCCCATATTTTGTATATATAGCAAGAGCTCCTATTTTCCAGCTGAGAGATCCAGCTGATTTGTAGTAGGGCAGAGCTTTGTGCTCACTTGCAACTCCCAAAGAAGCTGGCTGCTGCTGCTCCTCAGAAAGAGAACCTTTTCTGGAGGCTCATAGCGCCTGTGTGCTTTGCCTTGTTTAATAATTAAAAGGACTTTTTTTTTTTTACCAGGATTTTTTTTTTTTTTTTCCTTACTTGGAAAAGGAGGAGTGATTTTGTGATTTAGAACAGAAGGAATATCTGGAGCCAAACACAGACTCTTTCCCGCTCTCTCAGGAGAACATGAGATTGTCAGAAGCCTCCTACTCCTCCATGCCTTGCTAGCTTTCTGCAAAAGGGGAGTGATGCTTATCTGAAAAGAGGGGTCTAAAGCTACATAGTTTTTACAAATAGATGTCCATGAATTCATTTCACTTAGCATACAAAAACCTGCATTTGTAGATGTGTATTCTGGATCAATTCCATTGATCCAAGTGTGTTGAGAGACGAAAATAAACAGCAATAGTTGTAAAAAACCAGACAAAATTAGTTGTTTTATACTTATTATGTTGAGTGCTTTCTTCAGCTTCAGTAAGAACATTTTGCATCTCAGTTGTCAATGTGTAAGTTTTGGTAGTTTGTTTAGCTGCGGTAGGGAGTGTAAGCTTGAGTTGGGATCATTAATGACGATAACAACAAAACAACTAAACAAAACGCCCAAGCAAACCAAAAAGCAAACCTTCTGCCTGGATAAGGGACCCCGTTGGTGCTGAGGGCTCTAGGCTGGTGAGATCTCGTTGGTTTTGACAGGACAGCTAACTTTGGCTGATATGTTGGGACACAAATAGAAGTAGTGGAAAGAAGAGCAGAGTTCACATTTGCTGGAGGCCCTGGTATTCTCCATGTGGGTGGGTTTTGCAATACATAAGGTCAGGGTGGGCTGTGATGTTAGTAATGGCCTGTGGCCTGGGAGGCATTTTATTGAGGATTATTATTATTGCATTTTCTTCTGTAAATCCCGTGTTTCTTTTCCCTCATTTACTTCCCTCTGTTTAACCAAACTGCTGGATTTCCCCCTGTAACCATAGTCTCTTCTGCTTTCCTCCTAAAATTCCTTCTTGCCCTTCTTTCCCCCAGTGTTCACATCCTCCCTCTATCTTTCTTCCAACCCCATCTTATTTTTTCCTCATTTCCCATGAAGCCACTCCCTTCCTTCCTCTTCCACAACCAGCCATTTCACTTTCCTACCTTCCACTCCCATTTTTTTCCTTCTCTTGAGCTCTTTCCTCATATCTTGAACTCTGCTTTCCTTGGTTCCTCCCATAATTTTTTTTCCCCAGTTTCTTTCCTCTCCCTTCTCCTTGTATTGCTTCCCTCTCACGTTCAGGCTTTGCAGGTGGCGTCTCTTCCTTCACCCTCCTGGTGCAGGTGCTGGGCAAAGGAGGTATGGCAAGCTGCCTGGGATGTGGTCGTGAACGTGTAGGCCATGTAAGGGGTAGGAATGAAGCACTCCAAATTTTTCTGTCTTCACCATGTTTGCACCTGCCTCCTGCTGAAGGGATGGCCTTCGGAAAGGTCTCAGCTCTCTCTCTCCTAAGCCTGCATCAGGAGAAACTGCTGAAGCACTCAATGCCTCTTGAGAAATCAGATAGTGTCGTTATTCTTGACAAGACACGGATTTTTGAGACAAACTTTTCATTCTTCCCTTTCTTTAGAAAATTTTCCTGTAGTAAGAAGATAGGAAGTAGGATGACACTGTATTTCACTCACCTTCTACCCTCTACCCCTCAAACGCTCTCTGGTATTAATTCTTGCTGCAGTCTCACAAAACTCATATGTGATTCTGTGGTGCACATTTTTTTAAAACCATGGCTACTGCCATTTATATACTGCATGCTGTTTGCTTTGCCACCATGTGCAATGTCTGTTTTTCTTCAGTCTTAACACCTACTACTTGAGAAATGCCTTTGTCAATTTTAGTAGTATGCAGCCCGGCAGAGTATTACTACTTGTGACTTTCAGCAGTGTGCATTTACCCTTTTCCCAAAATTTCTGTCTGTCTCCTACATCTATTACTGAAAACCGTTACTGACATTTCTGAATTGGAATGGGTGGCTCTAGGGAGAATATCTCCCCTTTTACATTTATCCAGCTAAATCATCAGCCCAACAAGCTATCAGCTCAACAAGCTCTTGTGGAGAGGCTCTCCTTGTCTTTCTCCCTCTCTTTCCTTTTCATTAGTTATGAGTATTTTCTCACCTCTTTGTCTGTTTTCAGCTTAACCTCACTTTTCATCAATGCTGTGGGACAACATCGATGGAATGTTTAATTTGAGGAATGTTTAATTTGAGGAATATTTAATTCATGTACTGCACTATACTATAATTGTGTAGAATTATTTAAAAATGTACTGATTCTTTTGCAACTCATTATTCTTGATGACCAGGTAAAGCTAGCTAAGTATCATCCAGACCCATCTTATTGCACGGTGGACTTGCAACTGAATTTTAGAGCAATTAGCATTGCATTACCTTTATTCATGCTAGCAGTAGCAAATTTTGGTGTAGGAACCAGTCACATAGTAAAACCCTTTCTGGTAGCATTACTGAGTGATAGAAGAGCCTTTTGATGTGAAGACCTGAAGTCAGAACTGAGATCTGTTTCTGAAACTGTGCGTGAGTAGTTCTTACTCGCATTACTAACAATACTGACTTCAATTAAATCAGACGAATCCAAGCACAGAATGGTAATTATTCTGGCATGGAAAAGCTGTCAGTGTTTTTAGAGCTATTTTTGTTGATGCATTTTAAAACCTCACTTGTTGTAGTCTTTCCCCCTTTCCTTATTCTTGCACAAAAATAATCCATCATCTGTTCCTGACTGGTATCTGCAAAGTGAAGGTTGTGTTCCTTTGAAGCTGAATAGCAGGAAACATCAGGTCTGTGGTTTCACCATCTGCGTATAAAATACAGACATTTATTAAAAAGTATTTATAATATCTAACCCTCTGTTTATCTATAAAATACCTAGGGTATTTTATAGTCCCCAAATAGCTTAAGTTCCATACTTAAGTCTTAAATTTTGATGCTGAACCGTGTATTTTTAAAGGTACATGAAAGCTAATTTAATCAAAGGAAAATTTGCATAAAGGCTGCTTCATATTAGAAAGAACTCATTAGAGGAGGATGGGTTTGTGATGAGCCCTTTCATGAAGCCTTTATGAAACACCCTTTAGCTTAACAGGGAAACTAACTCTATTTTCTAGATATGGAAGGGTTTTTTTCCCTGTAATTTTGGAATGACAATTTTTTGTTTTGTTTTGTTTTTTTTCTTGAGAAACAGAGGGAGACAAAAAATCTGAACAAAATACTACAGTCCTCATTTCTAAGGAAGAACAAATAACAAGTAACAGCTTATAATGTAGTAATACAATCTAAAGGGCCAAATGATAAATTAATGGAAACGGGTTCTTGTATATTGTTTTGGAGACTAAGCACATTACATTGAATTGTTTCACAACCAGCATGCCTAATTATTGTGTCTGCCACATTCATCTATTTAAATCATTCCCAACTTTTGGATTGCTGCCTAGAATATTACTGCAATACGTGTTTCAACTGGTTATTCCCTTGTCATGTGTAACTTCACGAAGGAGGCTGATTTTTTTTTGGAAAAAAGAAATACAAGTGAGCATTGGCAGTATGTTTACAATATCTGATGAAAAGGGATGATAAGTTTCGTAATGTTGATTTGGATGAGTTGCACATGAACTGATACTGTATTTGTTTTGTCAGGTCAGTGACTTAAAAAGTGCCTTTGTCAAGTCACTTTTATGAGGGAGGACTGCTACGCCTGTGTTCTCAAAATCCCGTCTTTGCCAGCCAGACATTGCCTTCACCTTACACCTGGCGGAAGATACCTCAGCTGTCTCCATTTGCCAATTAGTTGATGGGAAACTGAAAGCAGAAAAAGAGGAGGAAGAATTATTATTATTCCTGGGACATGAACAAATGACTGCATTGCTTTTCTTGTGTAATCGATACCAGCAAGCAACTGTCAGAGAGCTGCTAGTCTGTCAAGGAGTGCCATTGCATTGAAGGACTTTGGCTTAGAACTGGTGCATCCGTGATACGATCAACAAGCCCACGTGTTTTACAGACAGAAATGCGACTGAGCATGGTTTTTCCCAGCCAAAAGTCTACAAGCGGGACTTAATGATTGATGAGTGACTGCATGCTGATAAACTTCTCTGTTTATTCTGCTTTGTCTGCGTTGGACATCGTTAATTGTCCCCCACTTTTTTTAACTTTCTTTTCAATTGGAGTTGAAATTATTTTTTTCTGGTTGTATTTCTGTTGTGTTTTTTTTTCTTTTTCTCTCCCCTCCTTTTGTCATTAGTTTTGGAAATTTCTTCAGCATAATTCACTTGGCAGCAGTTTACAAATTTGAAATCAGCTTTTCATCATGGCTTTGAATGTTGCTCCCGTAAGAGATACAAAATGGCTAACATTAGAAGTGTGCAGGCAATTTCAGAGGGGAACTTGTTCACGCTCTGATGAAGAATGCAAATTCGCACACCCACCTAAAAGTTGCCAGGTTGAAAATGGAAGAGTTATTGCCTGCTTTGATTCCTTAAAGGTAAGAAAAAAAAATTTGCATGTGTAGTGAAAATGTTACTACATTGTACTGAAAGTAAAATATGAAATGATGAGTTACAACTATACCAGGTTAATCAGAAAGTGATTCGTTCTTGGTAAGATGTATATTAATACAAATGTTATTTGTCATAACTTTTAGTTATTGAAGCTTTGAAAAGATTTCTTTCTAAGGATTTTCTTTTCCAGTGTCAACATGTTGTTTACAAAAGTTGCATATGACTGTGGGATGCGGGATTGCTTACAGCTGGTGGGACAACTGTATTCTCCCAAATACATCTTATGAATTACTGTTTCATGGCAAATGAAAATACATTGTGGCACAGTACTAGGCCATTACCAGAGTCCTAGTGAAACAAATCATACGGAAAGAGTGCAGGTTCTTTCATTGAAATCGACAGAACTAAGAAAATTCTATCCATTACTTCAATTTTGACACAACGGCTTGTTTACGCTTGGTATTGGGGACTCTCAGATAAATTAATAGCACTAATAATTAAATGTATGGATAGTGCAGATAGCGTAAGTTTAGAACAGAATGAAGGGATTCTCTCCTTTGGAGGATATTTAGCAATTATGTTGTTAAGCCATCAGCTTCTTCTGACTTCCTAATGACATCAGGTAAGCTTTAGAAAACTATTTTAAAGGTTCTGTGAAAATACTTCGTGTACTGCATAAAAGAAGATTAATGACCCCATGGGATTTGGGGAGTACACAGTTTCCTGTGATGATACATTTGTGTTCTCATGTCAACAGAAGGAAAAAGCTTATTTTGTATAAATAATTAAAGGGCAAAATTGAGTATTTCAGACTTTATTTTGAAAGTTTTAGTTGTGGCTTTGTCTTCTGGGCATGGGAGAATGTCTTGTCTTGCTTTTTAAATTTAGCTCTGTAGATCAAAATTTCGGTTACTCACCAAGAACACTCTTGCTGCGAAAACATCGGTTGTGAATGAGAAGAAAATTCAGTGTTGTTTGAAAATGTTACTTTATTTTCATTATAAGGTTTTTTTGGTGCAATGCAAGATACTGTACTAGGCATCTTTCTTCTGGGTTTTCTTGTTTCTGCTCTTCTTCTGGAGATTTAGAAGAAAGTAACTCAGCGGAAATGTTTGTGAGGGGGTTGTGTTCTGTATATCCTGCAAGCCAGAACAGCACCTCTGGAGTCATGGCAGTATGTCATCGAGTGCTATTAATGACCTTAATCCAAGGATTACTGCACGATAAACTGTAACAGCTTCTTTGTAGATGTTCTTGTATATTGGTTATCTGCCAATGGGATAATTTATTTTTTTTAAACAGGGAAGCTAGTGTCTGCAGCAAACGGGCAATAATAAGCTTTCACGAAAAACAAGCCGGTAAAAGTTTTTTTTAAATGCAGTTTTTAACTACTGTAAAGACTTGGGGCTGTGGCTGGGAGGCTGGAGGCAGGCAGCAGGGCTCGGTCACCCTTGGGCTGGCAGGGCAGTGGGCTGGCAGTGCACGAGGTGCTGCTGCTGCATCACCCTGGCCAAAGCGGTGATGTGGCTGTCCTCGCTGCCCAAGGACAGCATCGCTCTCCCTGGCAGCATAGAGTGCTTGCGGCAGAGGTACCAGCTATTCTAGCTGGAGACTTTTATGCAGGGATGGTTATCACCCACGAGTCGAAACTGGAGTCACAGCCTAGGCTAATAATACTGTGAAGAGAAATCCTGAGGAATTGCTGTGGATAACTTACTGACAACCAGCACCATTGCTCAGTGGAGAGAAGTCCAAAACCATGTAAGAAATGTAGTCAAAGCAAGCAGGCGTATTTTGTTCTGGTGTGGGAGGGCATCTGCTCCGAGGGACCAGCTCGCTCCAGCCTGGCTCTGGTAGCTGAAGCGGTGCTGCTCTGTCCCGCTGCCTGTCATCACCCTCTTCCCAGCTGGCAGAAGGGACCATGCACCTGGACCTCCTGTCTTGTGCATTTTCTAGTTGAGTCTATTGAGTTAAATTGCTGGTAAAGGTGGGTTTATACCAAGCATCCAGATTGCAGCCTGAAGCAGCGGAGGTGGAGGTGTACAGGTTTCTTCCCACCAACCCTGCTGCAGGCAGAGGGAGATCCGATAACGGGACGGCGATGTCTTCAGTTGCAGCTCCTTGCCGCTGAGCATGAGTCGGAGCCGTGCGTTTCGGTGTGCTGCCTGACCCCGCAGTGCGTAAAAAGCTGTTAGGGATCATCACAAGTGCATGGCTCTTGGCTGTATCAACTGGTGTCCTTGCAGCCATTATCTCCATTACTCAGAAAAGTGTTTGTAAATCGCTGTATGTATGGCAAGAATGTGCCTGGTTAGCTCAGTTTGCTTATACTGCCAGTTGAGGGACTTATGTCATCAGTCACATAAATCTATTTGATGTGTAGCTTTCAGAAATACCGGTGTTAATCATACAGTTTCAGAATAAGGCTTTGGCACTCAACAAGCAGGATAACTTTTCATGTAAATAAACAAACAGAACAGTCTAGAATTATAGATAAAATCAGAATTTAATTAAAAAAAACCCAAGAGCTGTTTTCCTTGCTGAACAGCGAACCACACTTCAGTGCAGGCAATCATTTAGACTTTATTTACATAACATGTAGAGCTTTGGAAAGTTAATGTTTTTAACTGTCTGGTTTGGTGTACCTGCTATAAAAATAAACGGTAGCCAGTATATTGAGTCTCTTTGAATAAACATCTTCCTACCCAGAGAAGACAGATAAATTTTTTTTTTTTTAGTCTCAGATTGAGGTATGTGTTACGTTTAGGTGGTGCCTGGTAATTACAGGTGCTCCCTAAGAAGTGAGTCAAACACAAGATATAGCACTGTGAGACAGGATCTCCTTTACATGCTGATTGATCAAAAGAGCCCCTGTTTTGGGACGGGACATGCGCTCTCCTGCATGCTGCCACCTTTCCAGATTTCCAGGGTAGATGAGGGAGCATGGTATCAGTATCTGCCGGCTGGATCAGACTGCCAAAGCACTAGTATGGAGCTATGGGAGAGAGTCCAGCAAAGGGCCACAAAGATGATGAAGGGTCTGGAGCATCTCTCCTATGAGGAGAAGCTGAGAGATCTGGGACTGTTCAGCCTGGAGCAGAGAAGGCTCAGGGGGATCTCATCAATGTATATAAATACCTGAAGGGAGGGTGCAAAGAGGAGGGAGCCAGGCTCTTCTCAGTGGTGCCCAGTGACAGGACCAGAGGCAATGGGCACAACCTGAAACACAGGAGGTTCCCTCTGAACATCAGGAAACACTTTGTCACTGTGCGGGTGACTGAGCCCTGGCACAGGCTGCCCGGGGAGGTTGTGGAGTCTCCATCCTCGGAGATATTCAAAAGCCATGGACCTCAGACAGTCGGCTCTAGGTAGCCCAGCTTGAGCAGGGGGTTGGACCAGATGATGTCTAGACGACCCTTCCAGCTTCAACCATCCTGTGATTGTGTGACCAGAAGCATCTTCACGCTGACTTGCCCGTAACCTCAGGGTTGTTCTAAGCTAGCAAAAGCTGGCGTTCAGAATGAAGGACATAATCCCAGCCAGGGACACCTGCCTCCAGGCTGTGCCATGTCCTCCTTTGTGCTCCCACCACTGTCTTTGTAATTGTGCGGTGCACCAGGTTGGGAAATTGATTGTGGTTAAACCTGGGTGGTTGTCGTAGTTGCTGCTGATAGAAGGGAGAGAAGCAGTGTGGCACCCGAGAGCACTGGGTCACTCCTGCCGGTGATAGTGCTGTGGCCTTAGGCTAGGCTTCTGGAGTGACACGATTGCATCAGAATCCAAATTTTCCTGTATTAAAGAAGTGTATTTGTAGGTCTGTTGGTTCCAAGTAAAAGGTCAACAGAATGTAACGGATGCTGTTTGCTTTTAACTCAAAAGGGATTTTTGGCTCTGAATACCTGTCCTTGCAATACTTGACTTTAAACCCAGCGAAAGTTGCAACAGCAACCCATTGGACTGATGACAGTTTTGAGGATCCAGAATACTCACTGTTGAAGATTGTCTGGGCTCTGAATATCCTTCATCTGCGAGATGCTCCAGGCTAGACAGAAATAGCTGAAGACTAATGAGCCTGGTTCAGATTCAGGCCAGAAACTTGCTGTTTTCAAGCCAGGTTCTGCCGCATGGTCTTCTGAGGTGTGGCTCAGCGTTTGTTTCTTGCTCTTTGGTGAAGGACAGAGCCTGGTCTGTTCTCAACAGAGCGTTTTTGGGGTGTTATGAGAGTGTAGGCGGGTCATTCCTGTGCACCCGATGGATGATGGGTGCAGCAGTTGGCCAGGCACGTGCCTGTTAGCTGGTCGTAACGTCACCTCCAGCGATGGGGTTCCCTCCAGCAGAAGCCCCCGGTGACTCGGCCAGCTGGTGTGGCCGCATGGGCACACCCAAAACTGTACCGGGCGAGTGGCCTCAGTGAAGCTTAACATGAGGATGAAAGTGTCTCCGAGCTAATCTGGTTAGATTAGACTTTGCCTGAGGCGGATGAAGGGGTACTTCCGTGGTGAGGCCCAGAGCCCTGCCGGTGGGCCGGAAGATGGAGAATGCTGAGGAAGCACTGCCAGAGCCAGAGCCTCGTCTGCTGCCTTAAACTCTCCCGAAGCCTTTGGATGCTGCAGTGTTTGTGCAGTGGGAAGGGTCTGTGAAGAGGCCTGCCTAGCTGTGAAGTTTAAATTTCAGGAACTGCTCTGTTTATATTTTCATACTTCTCACTGGGTTCAAGTAGCTTAATTTAAAAGTGAAGAACCTGGATATGTAACACTTAATATATCACATTTAGATCCCTCCAAGTTGGACACTGTAAGCAAACCTGTTTTCAAGGCTTTCTTGTCCTGCTAGTAGTAAAGAACAAAATCCTTTCAAAGGAATGCTAATGTATAATACAATGTTTGGGGACAAGAACAGGCAACACTTTGCTGTATTTGAGCTGGAATAAAAAAACAACATTAAAATGAATGGTGACATCTAGGAGGGGGAGAGGGGAAAAGCTTGGCAGGTAAGAAAATACGAGCGTGTGCATTTTGCTGGGAATTAACTCTCATGTTTGCAGGCAAGTCTGGGTTTTAAATTCTGGTGTTATTTCTCGACTCAGATTTATACTCTTTCTTCAGGTCAGCTGCTAGAAGGATATGTTGTCTAAGCTAATACAGATAACAGAGGAGGTGTCTTGAAGATACTGTCATTGCAAGTTTTATGGTGGTAACAAGAAAATGAAAGCTTCTTTAGGGCTACAGATGGCTTTTTCTGTATTTTTTTATCTATTTACTAGTGTCTAAACATTTTGAACTGTTCTATTTATTGAGCCGGCAGACTAGTGTGAACTGTTCATTTGCATTTTCATGAAAGCCTTTTAAGAGTATGCTTATCTGGTCTCATTTGGCACCACAGAATAAAAGGTAATTGAAAGCTGTACACAGAGACCTGTTTACCAAGTTAAAAGTGTTCCAGGAAAAAAAAGAAATTTTAGGAACATCCACTTTGTTGAAATATCTGGAACTGCAATGAATCTATTTAAGATGGCCTCAGCTTTATTTAGAAAAAGGAAAAAAAAGTCTTTGTAAAGTGAGCAGGCTGTTTCTAAGAGAGTGAGCTCTGAGTTGGGATGCAGTAGGTAGTCATTGGCCTTCCTTCCTGTGATTCTTTTGTTTTACAAATGTCAAGGACTCGGGAGCATCTCACGCTTTGAAGTAGGTGATGCCTGCTTGCACTTGGCAGGTGAAGCAGTCTGGACAGACTGTAGATGAGCACCATATGCAGAGGGGATTGGTTAGTTTTGTCTCTAGTAGAAAGCATTTAAATAGGTGTTTGTAGTGTCCTAGCTGGCTGAATTTCTGCCCATCACCCAGTTATGTGGTGTGACACTGTTCAAAGACAAGGTGAGTTCAAGGGCTGTGCCTACAGCTGGTGGGGAAGTATGACTGAAATGGGCAAACTCATTTCTCCTGGGCAACAGAGTGGCTTATTCCTTCTGGGCCCATGAATTTTGCCTGCTTTGCTGCACAGTGACCCAATTTCAGCGGAATGGGGGGGCACAGGCTGCCCTTTTCAGTAGTTGTGGGCTCTGGAGATGTGGAAGTTGCAGGCTGAAACTGTTAGGGTGCCGGATGCAGAATCCAGATCTCACTCTTCCTGCAGAGCAACAAGTTTGGTCACATCCTTTCTTTTTCACCCACCTCTGTTTTTTGGTTTTTTGGGTTTTTTTTTTTTTTTGTAAAAAGTCCAATAAACTACAGGTAGTCTGAGAACACAGCTTTGCAGAAGCTTTTGTGTGTCTGAGTTGCTACGAAGTGTGGGTGTGAAGAGAAAGTGTCAATCAAGGCCGGTTTTAGATGACTGAGAATTAACTCTGTAGGCTCCCTCTGTATTCAGAATAGCAGTGGCCACCATGGGTCAGACCAAAGCCCCGTTTAGCCCGCTGACCCAGTAGTGGCCAGCAGTGGATATTAAGGATGTGGTGTGCAAACATGCAATGGCTTCCTGGAGTGCTCTCCTAGCTCCTAGTGCTGTGCTGCTTATGACATTGAGAACCAGGCATGATATGGTTGTACTTAATAGCTCTCAGTGACCATCTTTCCCCTGGATTTGTCCTGCTGCTTTTTTGAACTGTGTACACCTTCAGCACCGACAGCATGCCACAGCGAGGACTTCCACAACTTCATTATGTACAGCTTGGAAACCAACTTCTGTTGTTCATTTCAAACCTCCTCATCTCATGGATACCCCCAGTTCTTGTTACTGGAAAAGCAGGAGAGAATCTCCTGTGAATTGTCGTAAGGATGAATCTGGGTGGGTTTTTTCCACTGACCTTTCTCTGGAAGGGGCATGTTTCTTCCCGGTGAGTTCAAAGGAATTTTCATGAGAGAAGACTCATGGTTTTAAATCCACTCTGTGAAAATACTGTTCCCAGGACAAGTATAATTCCTGAAGGCCCTGCTTTTTAAGGCTATGGGAATTTTTTGGCTCAGAATGAAGTGCAAGGCATCAGATGCTGCATGAAATTATGCCATCCTATTTCCTGAGACTATATTTCACCTTATACCCAACCTGTGCAACTGTGAGCTGCTGGTAAAAAGAGATGGTTACATCCAGTCCTGTGTCCTATCACAGCTAGCTCCCCTTTTTTATCTCTGTTCAAGTGATCATGCAGCCGTGCAACTTGTTTGAGTTGATCCAAAGGAAGAGGAAGAACTGTATTAAATGTAAGATGAAACTTTGAATTTAGGCAGCAACATCTAGCATAAATTGAGATTCAGTGGGGTTTAAGAAAGGAGAATCTCTTTCTGAAGACACCCCCACCCTTATCTCTGAGTTTAGGGACGCTTAGTATTACCTGTGTTGTCAATCACCTGTTCTTATGTGTTTTCTGCAAAAAAATCTGGTTTTATTTATGTTCTGCTGTTGTCCTCCCAGCATGCACAAGTTCCTTTAACAATTCCTTTTTCATGTTTGCCTCCCTCCCATCTACTCACGTAGCTGTCTCCATGCCAGCTCTTCTGGCTTAACTAAAGGTAGGGTTAAAAACCAACCAGCTGAACTGCTGGGTGGACACCCTTAAAGATCCATGAGCTTGGCTCAAAATGGTTAGGAGAGAGTCAAACAAAACTGAAATAAGCCTATAACTGTTGTGTTACATGGTATTTAGCTCTTTTAAAAATAAATTAAAAAAAAAAGTCATGGACATTTGCTCACTGCAGAATGGGCTGTGCAGTTTGCTAGGATTTGTCCCTCTTTTGAGAGGAACATTTCTTATCTGTTTCGGAGCGAAGTCCAGAGGCGCAGCTCAGCCCCGCCACCCGGGGGGTGTTTAGCCCGCGGGAGCTTGCAGGGGCAGAAGCCCCCGGCAGGCTGCCAGGGCTGAGCCGAGGGCTGGCCCCTGCAGCAGAGGGGCAAGTCCTAACCTGCTTCTACTGTCTCTGCCCTCAGACTGAAACTGAGAAAAGCAGAGACGTTAAACCAGTTGAAGTTCATTATGTAGGCTGTTAGAAAAGCTGGGCGTCTCCTTTGGGCTCTGTTTTGTTTCCTTGTTTGACTCTTTCAGCAGCAACACTGAGAGCACGAAGCTGTCCTGACTGTCACTACTATCCCCTGTCACCACCTGGCCTTTCGGATTTTAAACCTGCGCACCTTGTTTTAACTTGATGTAAGTTACATCCTCAAGGGAGAGCCCGGTTGGACACTTGATCACTGAGCTATCCAGACCCTCTTTCCCTCTGAAGGCATGAGAAGCCACTCTTCCCAGCCACACAGTTCAGTGGCAAAGCCTCTCGGTGATCAGAGTAGGTGCCTTTCACAAGCGGGAGACCTGTCGGAACAGCTTGTGCCCCCTTTGGCCCGTTACCACTGTCCGATGTAAGCAAGTGGGTGTTTACTGGCAGTTTTCACTATCATTTTCGATATGATAGAACTTGCTGAGCAGGTTGCCTGGCCCCTGGCCTGGGTAAGAGGATGAGCACCAGGAGCAGAAATGCATGAAAGAAAAAGCAGTTAAAGAACAGTAACTGAAGGATGTAATAAAACATATCTTCTCGTTCACTGAATCGTGTTGTCTTGAGGGACTAAAAGAGTTATGTAGTAGTTCCTGGGCAGTGGTCTTGCTGGGTTGAGTTAACTTCTGGAGCTTGCTGCTTCCAGAAGCCCCAGCGGAGACTCACGAAGAGCATTCCTAGGTAGTCTGCCATACCCCTTCATCTCAGATGCAGCTGCCGCTCGGTTATCAGTCTAAGTCTGATTACACCAAGGAGAACAGCTAGGCAGACTAGTCAGAGCTGCAGGAAATAGTGTGTGAAAGGGCATGGTGTTTGGCAGATGTTCTTCAGATTTTCAGGCACTTGGGGGTGCTTCATCTACCCATTGATTCACTGTGTAGTTTTTGTTGCTGCACCAATCCGTGCTCCCCTAAGCTTTATAATAACCAGTCTGTGGGTGTAGTGAAGGCAAAATTCAATCAGAGTCTCTGACTCATCCCATCACTAGGATTTTGAACACAAGAGCAATTGCTCGCTGCCCACTCCTCCCCCACGCTCCCTATTAACTCAGGTCACTGTTCCCACAGGCTTGCTCTCTCCAGGTCTCCCCACCTACTCCTTTATTTTTCTGGCAGGTGGTTCCTCTTTCATTCCAGGCTCTTTTTTTGCCCTTGGCCCTGTGTATGTAGCTTTCTCTCAGCTCAGGCGTCAGCTGTTCTTCCCAAGCTGTTGTACTTCAACTGCATCATCAATACAAAAGGCAGGGTTGTGTTCAGATGCAGGGAGCTTCCTGATGTAAAAGCCTAGCAGAGACAAGACCCATGTTTCTATTAGTGCAGGTCATCCCCAGCGCTGGAAAGATATTTTAAATCTAAAAAAACAAACACAACAAGAATTGGGGAGTTTATTTGCAAGTCTGTTCGACAACCATACCCCTCTTCCAACTCGTATCTCCTCATACGAAGACTGGCGCCTTGTTTTTGAGGAGGTGGAATGTATTAGAAACCCATTGCAATGAAGGGAAAGCTGTTGTGGTTTTAGAGATGTTGGAACATATCGTTGAAAGCCTGCTGTGAGGTGTATGGTACCTGTCCCACAACTGAAATTCAAGAGGAAATCATAAGCATCTGTTTTCTTCCACATTGATGTGTTTCTGGTGGCTGTGGGCATGCTGTGCTATCCAGGATTAGATTCCTGCAAGGACCTGACTACAACAAAGAAGAAATTAATAATGGGGAAAAGAAACTGTCTTCTCATCTGCTTTGTCCATGAGCTGTATGGCAAGGTGTTGTGAACAATGTCCCAAAAGTCAGATAGTCCCAATGCTTGGAAAGACAAATCACTGAGGAGTAAAAAGAAAGAAGTAGACAATCAGTAGAAAACAGCGTGGAAAAGTATGAGTGAGGTAGCAGCTGTGGTGCAACACCCTTGTGTGCACTTGACGGCTCAAGGGGCCAATGGAGCCGTCCTGCTCTCTGTGGGCAGCTGTAACCCTGCGGGCTCACGCATTGCTCCACAACACGGCACTGTGCGGTGCCACGCTCCTGACTGAGAGAAGACCTGGTGCAGTCACCACAGCATAGATGTATCCTTTTTCATGAGGCATTACAAGTTCTCAGCTCTTGCTTCCTTCCGAGTGTGTTTGGCTTGAACAAGGGGGGATCTATGGTGCGCAGTGTCGTGGCAGATGCATGGATGGCCAGGGCTAGCAGCCCATCAGGTGTGCTGCTGCCACCTCATCTGCATGTCCCATAGGTCAAACACCTTTTAAACACTGTGAAAACCTAATTTATTTACTTTTGTTTGAAATTCAGTTTGGGCCTTGAGCACTCCGCAGTGAAGCTATACCTCTGACTGAACAGGTTCCTGTACCAACTTACGTATTGTTAGGAGAGGAACTTACCGAGTGTCAGCCTGGTGGCACCTTTGAAGATAACATGGTGGCTGTAAGAACAGCTCAGCTGTGATTCAGAAGCTAACTGAGCTGCTGGGATCTTCTCTGTCATTCACAGTGAGCCAAAAACTAAAATCCAGCATGTCAGACACTAGACCAAGCCCCACTGGCTGTTGTCAAACAGGGCCCTAGCCCTCACGCCTAGCCAGCTAAAACTCAACAAAAGCCAACTTTTTAAGCTAGATGTAACATGCGAAAATCAAGAGACGTATAATGCTTCTTTTCCTAAGATGACTTTCTAGATTAGACCATCACTTTAAAATTAATACGTATTTGTTTGCTGTGGATAGGACCTGAGTCTTTGGGCTTGATGCAGTTGCCTAAACAGAGGCATCTGATACTATTTGAGATGCCCTATAGTGCTCTTGATGGCTTTCCAGTGACGTATCAGAGGAGTGTGTCATATCTGCTGGCATCATGCAGAGGTCCAGGATGTCCCAGCGTGCTCCAAATGGTCCTGCTGACTTCTCTATGGCAACAGAGTGAAGCCCTTCTCGGGAGGCAGCATTAGCTCTTGTACTAACTGGAGACTCTGACGTCAGCTGCTTTGAGTAAAAAGGTGGACGATGTATTTGCCACAGTGAAGACCTAGCTGAGAGGAAAGCTGGGGTATAGGCCAAACCCAGACGAAACTGTCTTCTGTAGCAGAAGAATGCCCTTGTGGAGAACAGTAAGGGGATGAACGTTTTCAGCATGTACTTTATAGTTCACCATTAGTAATGCTAACAGCTAATGTAAACTCATTAATTTGAAATAGTTGTGACCCATGTAACTGGGCTCATCTTTTGCTATCTATGACAAGAAAGAAAATCTTTCTAGGTACACGGGATGTTATGATAGTGAACTCAGTCTATTTAAAAATAAAAAGATGGGCAACCTTTTGCAAATTTAAGTTGAATAGCAACCATAACTACCTTGTCATGAAGATTTTAAAGCTAGAAATTAACCAGAATATGGTCTATGCATTTGAAAAAACATGAAAGTTACAACAAAGAAATCCCGTTCCCCTGAAGTATAATTCTCCATTACTTCATTTGCAGATGTGAACATATGTCAAGTGCCATCAAACATGCATGTAGTTGGTTTCAGATACAAAATGGGAAAAAATACTTGCTTTTCAAAGCATATCTTAATGGTGATTTTCTTAAGGTAGTGGGTAATAATGAATGTCATGAAAATGCAGGCTACTCCCCAAACGCGTTTTGCCTTACCTGTGTGCTTCATAGCACTGGTCATACAATATATGTCAGTGTTACTAAAAATGGAGGCATGGGGTTTGCATGTGCAGAGAGCGAGGTGTGTGGATGTAGCTACGGAGGACATAACTGTGAGCATCTGTAAATTATGATATTGGTATGAACGTGATTTTGTGCTTCCTGCTGAACACGTTGATGCCGTCGAAGTTCCAGCCTGTGACAGTATAAATAAATACAAATATCAATTTGGTGCAAAACTCTCATTACTTCAGTGAGAGAAGCATTAGCTGATTAGTATGCATGAACCGGTTTGTGTTGGAAGTGCAGGAAAAGTCTACGGTTCTCTTTCTTTAGTTGAACCTTCTGGCTATAATTATTTTTAGCCTGGATTCTTGAGGAGATGAGGCTTATACAGTCAGGCTGCCTTGCTTTCCTTCCTCCCCTACTAACTTGTGAACCCACTGGCCAGTTTCAGCCAAGTTTGACAAAGACATCATAGTCTCAAGGATAATTAAGTTCTTACAAGTTTTGTAAAAATAGGAAGCCGGATAGTAGGGTGGAGAAAGAGGGAGAGACCTATAAGCCCTCCCAAATGAAAGAAGAGGTTCTCAGTGCGGGCAAGAGGAGATCCTTGAAACTCAGTTAACCACAAGGAAGCTGGGTTTGGGGATTTGCAATCAAATGTGTAAAGCTCCTGCCTTCATTTGTGCCAGTGCTTGCAGCACTACCCGTTTAATGATAGTAGCGGTCTTTGTACTGAACAGAGCTGCTGCAGAGGACTGCTTCCAGTCATTGCCTCTTGCCTATAGCCTCTGCTTGCTTGTTAAGCATAGTTTTCATGATATTTTCCTTTTTCGACCTTTTCAAATAGCAGATTTATCTTACCGTGTCATTGGTATTTACCTTTCTTTCTTTTTCTTCAGGGAGAAGGAAATTTCCATTAGGAATGCAGGTTTAGGTCTTACTTTAGATGGGTGTGCAAGGCAATGAAAAGATCCTGGATGATAGGCGGGGAAGGTGACACCCCTCACTGAAGCTGGCTGTTGTACAGAAAACCCCACAGAAATTAAAAAAGATAGTAAGAGGGAGCAAGAGATGGTGTAACTCTCTAGAGCATGTGGTTAGAGCTCATCTGGAAGGAGGGAGTTTGCAGTTACTACCTCTGCTGCTCTGCTAGGTTTCTTGAGGCATTTTTTCTTTAGACAGCCACTTGATGAAAAAAAACCCTAAAATCTGTCCTGGAAGCAGACGGGACTACAGTTTAAGTAAGAACCATATGCCATTTTGTCCTGAGCTCTTAGCATCTCATTTTGTTTTCAGGGCAGCAGCCCACAAGACTCTTCCTATATGCCGGTGCAGGAGTAAGCTGGTCTTCGGCATTACTCAAGGCTGGCCTAAGAGATGCTTGCACTTTCTTCCTTCCCCCAGATTTGATATTTTTGCAGTCTAATTAAGTCCTCAACTGTTCCATCCATAGATGATCTTTTAAACAAGTACTACTATTAAAAAAACAGATTAAGCAAGCTTTCCCTAAAGCACCAACAATACTATAGGCAGGTTTTCCTTTATCAGATATTTCAGCATGCCAGCTGTTACAATGTATGTAATGTGTTTAATGAGCAAGGGAGTTTATTATTAGGTAATTGAATAAGGCTGTTCTTTCTAATTAGTTATTTGCCTTTCAGTCCTGGATGTTGCAAAAAGATCCTCTGTGATCTGTGCCAATTGTATCTTGGTGTACTTTGATTTGCTATAAAGCAGCTGTGAATCTCAGGGATGCACGTGAGAATCAGGGGTGTGAAAGTAGCCAGCAAGTTTTTTATTTGAAATGAGAAATGTTATCACTGGCTAATTAAGTGGCAAGTGAAGGTCAATTAATTCAACACATATCTGTATACATGGCCAAATTCTGTTTAGTGGGTTTACTTATTGATATAGGTGTGGAAAGATCAAATGGAAGAGTAGTGCAATAAGTTAATAAATTTGTAGCTTCTTTAGATGCCATAAAGAAATGGTGGCAAATTGGTTTTTGGTTCAGTTCAACAGAAGTTAATTAACTGATAATACCCAACAGGTTTTGTTGATCCCAGCATGCTTGTGATCTTAGACTGCTTTATCGCTTGAAATGAGACGCGACTAGAGCAGCCCAAAGGAAGAGAAGGCAATGCTGGTGAGGTAGCAGAGCCCAGTAGTAGACACAAGTGCCCTGCATCGCTGCCGATGCCAGGAGGAGACCACAGAGAGGACAACACAGTGTGGAAAATGCTATGCTGTTTTTTCAGTGACGTTTGTAAGAATGAAGCAGGCACATAGAAAGGGGAAAGCTGCAGGCAGAAATATGTACTGCTGTTGCACATAACATGAAGCAACCTTCTCTCTAAACTCACTGTTTCCTGGTATGATGATAAAAACCAGCAGGTACAAAGAGTATGGGTTGGCTGTTTAATTCAGACTGGTTTGGAGACCAGCATTATCATACAGAATAAAAATTTGCTATGTGACTGTGGACAAAGAAAAATGAAAAAAACCTTAAGTGATCTGAAGGGAGGGCTAAAACTTTCTGATATGGTATCTGCAGGATTGTTAATAAAATTGATTAGTTTGATATTTTTTTGACTTTGCATTTCTTATGTGCATACTGCGTGCAGTTAAGACCCCAGTTTAAATAGATAACCATAATTTATCAATATAAATATAGTAAATATAACATGATTTCTCTTCCCAAAAGAATGTGGAAGGGACATGCTTAAATGTTATTTAATTACAATTTCAAAAATGTGGTAATTTTTTTCTATTTTTTTTAATAAGGCTGGATTTGTCTGATGATGCAGTGCAGACCTCTTAAAAATCTGTTTAATACTTACAGTATTTGTAAATCTTTTCTTAGTTATAGATCTGCTACGGGTATGGTTTTCTCTTGTACCAATCTTAAAATTAGTAAGTGGTAAATCAGATGATATCAATCTTTTTATGTGTATTTAAGCACACCTCTGCTTGCAAAATACTAGTATCTGCCTGTTTTGAGCTGAAATAGTAAGTCTTCAGTTTACAAGTCATAGTAACCACTCATGTTGTAGCAAACCTCTGCTGGATAACAAATGGATAACCTTGGATATTGGAAGATGTTTATTTAAATGGTGGCTTTTGTCATGATGTGCTGTGTTATTTGAAGCAAATTGTTTAACATCTCTGTCCCTTTGTTTTCTCCTTTGTGAAAGGGATGTAACTCTTGGTTATTACTTTTTTTTTTTACTTATCCTCTCTTTTTCTTTTAGAAGTAGGAGAAATTAATAAGCTGTTCAAGGTTAGTAAGGAGAGAGAATACTTTCTATTAGACCTGCTAACATAGCTGGGAAAAAAAACAGACAAACTTTGGTGCTCACAAGCCGTTCTTTGGGTCATATTTATAGATAATTATAGAGTGTGTTGGAAATATAGAGTATGCCTGTCAATACTCACTCGTCAAAAACAATAGCATTGTAAAACATCTGGAAGAGGCTGCATCTGTAACACAACTTATTATTCACCTATGAGTCCATGAATGCATAGATCACATACACATAGAGAGATGTGGAATATTTAGCTTGAGCTGTGCACTAACATGGGTTGACCCAGAACGCATTGGACGTAGAATCACTCCTGCAGTGCAGTGGCAATTTGCCTGCGGGTTCCTGACACCCCAAAAACTGGTAGATTAGGGTGAAGCAGTAGAATTAAGAGAAATTAAGAGCACCGTAGATTGCTTCTGCAATTCAGAGAGGAGATTCATACCCAAAATTACAGAGGGACCTTTGTCTTTCTCTAGCAGCTTGGTGGTTGAAGTGTAAGTTGGAATCCAATGCTCAGGGGAAAAACAGGTCATTAAGTCCCCTGGATGTAGTACCTAAAGCTGTGTCTCTCCCTTTTGAGCTGTTGGCCCAGGTGTTTAAATTGGGCTCCCCAAAGTGTAGGCAGGTTGCATGAGAAGTCGGTGGAGTGAGGGACGTCTCCTAGGTGCCTCGCAGCTGCACTCACAGCCCTGTGCTATGCTGAAGGCTTTGCAGAGAGTGGGTTACAAGCGCTGATTTGCACTGGAAGAGACTAATGTCTGTTCCCGCAGGGAGTGAGACTTCGTTTCCAGCTTTTTTAAAACTAAGGCATGCCAGTGATTCTCAAAACCTACCAAGCACACAGTATTTTTGCTTTCATGCTAGGGTGTCTGCTGAAGCTTAATGTAATCTTCTCTGTTAACTTCTGAGTGGGAAAGCATGCGCTTTTGTTAGGGTTTTCTCCAGTCATCAAAACTGACCCTTGAAAGGTATACGGTAACATTTGACCACACTCTTTCCTTGCCTTTTTAATTTTTACCGGTAATGCAGCTCTTTGGTGTGAAACTGGAGACTGAAAAATCCGGTGACATTGATTGTTTCTTTATTTTTTAATACGTATCATATATATATATATGATATCTATTTTTTTACATATATCCTTTGCCTCACCTGCTGCTCAGCAAAGGTTTTCCTTTAAGCATCCCGCTGCAGTGTTTTAAGCTTAGTGCTTTGCTGAGGTAGGAGGACCTGAGCCCACTCAAGTGCTTTGCTTATTAGTGCTATATTGAGCAAGGACTTCTGAATGCCTGATGCCATTCCAGTACATTAGCAGATACCTATTTTATTAATGGCAGGTTAAAAAGATAGCTTTGAGGGAGCTGTGGAAGTCAGAGACTTCCATGCTGTTTTTTATCATGGGCAGCTACATCACCTCCTCGCTGAAGTTATTTACTAATCTCCAGGCTAAACGTGGGTGGGTTTTTTTGGAAGGGTTTTTTTTTCTGCTTCCATCAGAAGACTTTCCTATAGTTTCACTTCTCATGTGCATTCTCCTCACTTCCAGCATGAATTTCATAAATCATAGAATCATTTAGGTTGGAAAAGAACTTCAAGATCATCAAGTCCAACTGTAAACCTAACTCTGCTAAGTCCACCACTAAACCATGTCCCTCAGCGCCTCATCCACACAGTCTTTTAAATACCTCCAGGGACGGTGACTCAACCACCTCCCTGGGCAGCCTGTTCCAATGCTTGACAACCCTTTCAGTGAAGAAATTTTCCCTAATATCCAATCTAAACCTCCCCTGGCACAACTTGAGGCCATTTCCTCTTGTCCTGTCACTAGTCACTTGGGAGAAGAGACCAACACCCACCACACCACAGCCCCCTTTCAGGTAGTTATAGAGAGCGATAAGGTCTCCCCTCAGCCTCCTCTTCTCCAGGCTGAACAACCCCAGCTCCCTCAGCCGCTCCTCACAAGACTTGTGCTCCAGACCCCTCACCACCTTCGTCGCCCTTCTCTGGACACCCTCCAGCACCTCAATGTCCTTCTTGTAGTGAGGGGCCCAAAACTGAACACAGTAGTAGAGGTGCAGCTTCACCAGTGCTGCGTACAGGGGCACGATCACCTCCCTGCTCCTGCTGGCCACACCATTTCTGATACAGGCCAGGATGCCGTTGGCCTTCTTGGCCACCTGGGCACACTGCTGGCTCATCTTCAGCCGGCTGTCAATCAACACCCCCAGGTCCTTTTCCGCTGGGCAGCTTTCCAGCCAGTCGTCCCCAAGCCTGTAGCATTGCATGGGGTTCTGGTGACCCAAGTGTAGGATTTATTCATTGCCAGTTTACCTCCTTTCAGCTGAATGCCACTGTTACTTTGCAGCTGAAGCAACCACGTTGCCCCTTCCCACCACCCCTCCCTGCTGCTCCAACTTCTCCTGGGACATTCTCTGGAAGCAGACATACCCCTTCTCAGCCTTTGTTTTACTCAGCCAAAAAACCGCACCACGCTCTGTTTCTTTTCCTTGAGTCACTCTGGCAGCCCTCACCCGTGCCTGCTCCAGGCCAAATCCATCTTATTTGGATGTTGGTGACCAGAAGCACGCACAGCATTGCAAGTAGAGATTCGCCGCGAAAGAAGCAGCCTTGCCACAGCAGTTTGCTGACTTTCCTAGACAATCCTTGTTTGACACATCCTTGGGGCTGTAATTGTCTTTTCCACAGTTTGTCACAGTGGTGTCTCCACCGTCAGTCAGTGCTTGATCAAAGCATCCATGATGTTATCTGCCACGGCCAGCTCCATCCCCAGGTTATAGCTGAACAACTTCCTAACTGTGTCTGTACTGATATGTGGGGCTCATGTCGCGGTCTAGAAATACTTTGTTCTTTCATACTGGTTCTTGTTCTCCGGATTTTAAGGTCATCATCTTCCGTCATTCCCTGATTCTTCTCTCTTCCCATTGCCAAATGAGCTTGAGTCATTGGCACATTTCATTAGCTTATCTGGAGCTTCTGAAAAGCACCGATGTGGTGTCCTGGAGATAGAAAGCTTAACAGTGTAATCAAAACAGTTGGTTTCTGCATCTGTGACTTTATAGCCCCTGCAGCCTGTGTCCCCATGGATGACTTCTCCTGGGACTGATCCCATGTCCAGCTAAGCTAGTCGTAAACCTCCAGTTGATGTCATGGGGCACTTCACTGTCCCCACATTTTCTGTACCTTTTCTAAGTGCAGCCTGTTTTGCCTGTTTCCGTTGTGCTGCCTTAATGGTTGTTCACCTACCAGGGGAATTAAGGCTTTCCCTCTGTCTGAGGTATATACTTTTTGAAGCTGTATTTATAAATCCATTAATTTAAATTATCTCAGCTGTGATATCATGACATGAATCCCTACCTGTCAGTTGCCGTGAGGACCCTTTCACAAGAGAAAAGCCATTGATACTCATAGTCAAGGGTTCTTAAAAATTATCTGGCCAATGATGTGCACCAATATGTGCTTACACTGTTTCTGTGAACAAGAAGTGAGATTCTGGTTTTTTCTTGCTCCTGCGGGCTTCTTTAAAAAAAAAAAAAAAACCAAAACGAAGGAAATCTAAGATTTATCTTCTCCTCAGTTCTCTTTTTATTTTGAAAGGAATGTTTCATGCTTTTGCAAAGGGTGTGTGTATTGGACTCTTTGTTTTCTTTTGCTTTTTTTCCCTCTTCTGTCAAAATTCCATCTCTGTTTTCCATCAAGGATATGTGAAAAATATTTTCAATATATATCATTAAATGGTTTCCTTGTTCTTATACTAGTCCCTAGGCATCTGCTGCTGACTGCTTTTGGAAATAGGATACTGGGCTGGATGGACCTTGGTCTAACACAGTACAGCTGTTTTTATTTTCTTAAATGCTGAATCATTTGTCAGAAAAAGTGATTTTTATTTATTTACTTGCATGCAGCTGCAGTGGCTCTTGAGAAGCAGAGTCTGCAGTTTGCTCTTGAGAATATGAAGACAAATTCAGAGGTGTACAACAGCTCATCTAAGTAATTACAAAAGTGTTCCTCATTGTAACGTTCTGCTGAGTGCAGAGGCAGTAAGTGTGTGCCGCAGTGAAGTGTGCAACTTGCAGAAAGCCTGGATGTTTGAGGAGGAGAAGAGGCGGAGACCCCAACAGCAGGGAAAGAGGGGAGCTACCCCAGCTTGCACACTGGAGGGGAAAAAATGGGTGCCAGAGGGGAACAAGATCTGCCCGAGACTTGGTAGCTGTTGTTGTCACTGCTTGGGAAGGGGAATAGGAGAGAACTGGGGGGGTTTCCAAATTCCGTAATGCTTACCATCTACAGTTTTGAGAAAATGTTTTATTAAATACTCAGTTTAGGAAAACTTTAAGGGCCCACAACTACAACCTTTCACACCTTCTTTTTGAAACTTCTGTGTTTTAACATTAATTTTGATCCTTAAATATTTTTTCCTTTTAATATGTAGAACAATAAAAAGTTAGTGGGTTTTTTTTTTAAAGAAGCAGACATAGAAATGTGAGCTCTATTGCCTTATAATGTTCATTTTTTTGTATTCCTAATTCATATACCACTGAAGTCAATAACAGGTTTGTGGTATGCTGTAGTGAGCCCAGACATGGCTGGGAATCATAGAAATACTGTTATTAATGACACTGGACTAATGAAGATGGTCTTACAATGGAGTGAGGTCTTTTAAGATTCCTGGGCATTAATTTTACCTGGTTTACGTGGCCATATGTAAAGGTGAAAGTTTTCCTGGGATTAAGGTTTGTGTTCATAGAATTTCCAACCAATTTCTACATTTGGACGTCAAAGTTGGACTTTACTTTCACTGTACTTTTACCCATTTAATCATCAGAACTGATTTTGTAATTAAGTGCACTTTGAACGGATTTAATTATTTCTCCCAAGATTAGTCTTTTTCACTTACTGTTTTTTGAAATTTTATCATTTGATGCCTTCACTTTCTACCTGTATGTTCTTTTTTAATGTTTTTAAAAGGAGCTAGGAATTTTTAAAACCTTGATCCTTATTTTTATGTTATAAATTGTCAGAGCATTTACAGATACTGGGCTTTGTTGACTTGTTGCTCAGGAGTTAAAGTTGGCTGAGTATCTGTCCTAAATACTTCATGGCTGCAGTGCTTGGAATAGCAGTTTTCACTTCTCCGGTGATGGTGAACTAGCCAACAGGCAATATATTTTTATCTGACTCCACTGTCCTTGAAGCACTTTCATTTTAAGGAATGCCAACATGTATTTTCATTTTAGGTTTCAACAAAGAAAAATTTAAACTTCTGGAATATGAATTTATTTTTTCTACCTATAGGGAAGCTAAAAAGATGTAGGAATATTAGTGTTAGCCCCTAATCTATTCATGAACATGAGCAAAAGAGAAGACCGGATGCAGTTTGTTTTGTATACAAGTTACCTTTCCAAACGGAAGATGATGTTTATCTGAAGACTATTAAATAGGTGCTTATGTATAGCTAATTATTTGAATACACAAGCTCAGGCTGGCCCACGCCATGTTTTGTGGGATCTGCCAGTGCTAAGGTGAGGGGGGTTGGGTTGGATAGGGTTCTTTGCTGTCTTTTCTGCTGGGTCCTCGAAGATGGGCATTGGCTTTTAGACAGCACCAGCAATCCCACACCTCCCAGTACAGCGACTCAGAGCCATCCTAGATAATCTCTCTGTCCATGTGGGAAGAGGCAATGGGAACTGGGGGCATTGAATTTTGCTGTGGAGTGCAGCGTGGTGCCCAACAGCTGAGGGACTCCACTGGCCTCTGTAGACGGCTCGCTGCTTGGACCCATTAGCCATTGTGCCTGCTTGGGGCATGCACGGGCACGGAGAAATGTCGCAAAATGAGTCTCTCATTCCCAGACTGGCGAATGCTCAATTACGCGTACTCCCCTACAGCTTTAGGGGGTCTGTGGGTTTTTTCGAGTGTTGGAGAGCAGTGGTAGCCATCATGTTTCCATCACAGCAGGGTTGGCATCGTCCTTTTAGCTGCAGTCAGAGAGATCTGCAAAATACTTCATTGTACATCTAGGGTCTTTTGTGTGTGTGAGTTTGTTTTTAACAGCAAGCATAAAAGGTAGATTTAAAGCATTAGAGTAGCATTTTAGAGGTCTTCATAGGTTATCAGCTCTTTGTGTGTCTGCAAGAAGTACATGATAAATTGGCAGACAGCTGTTTGATGATATATATTTTGTTGTCTGGTACTCAAATAGCGTAACGTTTTCCAACTGTGATCAGATGTATCTGAAATTGTTCAGCTTTACTCTGAGAGACCGTCAGTTCCTCATTAATTCTAGTACTCCATGAGTAGTTAACAACTCTGTGTAAGGCTTTGTATTTCCAAAGAGTCATATTTAATTACCTAGTGATTGGCCTTTATGTTGTCCTTTATGTTGAGGTTTTTGTTAAATGCTGAGAAAAGTTCTTTGTGTCAGACTTGCTGGTATTTTTGCATTGTTTCCCTGTAGCCTCCAAACTGGTAATTCCACTTGTTAAACTGGGTTGGCTTTTGCAGTCTCCTTTGTTGTGGGATTCTCCTTTGCTTCCCCCAGTACATTCCAGAAATTGTTTGCTTGCAGGCAACTCTGTTTATAAGCTTGTTTCATTTCTGTTTGATGTTTGAAAAGGTTTTTCATAGCTCTTACCTTTTCTTTGGTTTTGCTATGATATGCTAATCAAAAGTTCCTTAACTAGTTAAAACTGAACACTTTATGTGTTAAATACAGCCAGCCAAGGGAATCCTTCAGGCACGCATCCCCATCCTTTTGCTGTCTCTCTGTTTCATTGTTCTCAGGATTATAGCATGGGAAAACTAATGAAGTGTGGTCTACAGTATGGTGGGTGGTTGTACATATGATGAACTTGCTATTGAGGCCTTGATACCTTCAAAATTCTCTGTGTTTCTTCTTCTCAGAGCAGAGTTGACATTTAAAGCTAATTTGGCATTCTTTATTCACTGGAACTTTGCGACTGGGACTACCATTGCTGAGAAGGACTCAGATAAATACTTGCTGATGAAACACTGGGCTTTCAGTGTGGGATGGTAAAGTAAAATAAATAAAAAGCCTGGTGACATCTACTGCAGGAGACAGTTTTCTTTAAAAATGTTAACAGCACTGCTGTAGTCTTAATGTTGATTTAAAATTCATTAGAAGACGTTTTCCCCATTGGCAGTTTCTTCCTTTCTACTGAAGTTACTTGCCAAGGAATATTGAGATTATTTACTATATTCCACATGATCTGCTGTAGGAAGGCAAGATGTTTCTCATCAGTCTGTTTTTAAGGTATCTAAAAATCTACGAAAACAAATGGAACTAAATAACTGTAAAGCTAATAACAACGTGCTTGGGGTGCGTTCATGTTTAACTCATCTCCAAAGCAATCTCTCCATCAGAGGCTATGTCTTCAGAGGTATAGAGGTACCCTTATAAAAGCCTCACTTCTTGTATGTGGTTGGTCTGCCTATATATAATCCACATATCCTGGAGTGTATGGCTTGCCTACGGCTGAGGGGAAATGAGTGCAGTCCTTCCAACCTCCTGCATCTTTTATCTGTGTGCTTGTGATCTGACAATGCCTGGGGTCAGAGCTTTGCCCTTGTATGAAGATGTTCCATCTGGCTCAGAGGTCTTCCAGAGGATTCCTAATGAGTTTTAGGTTTCCGTACTGTGTTTGTGGATACCCTGATACTTGCCCCTACAGAGAGCTTATGTGCCCCCAAGACTGGCCTCAAGATATGGAAACATCTTTGGAAGTAGATCTTTCTTTTCGCTTTCGTTGTTCTATTTATTTACTAAGTAGTATAGCGTAGAGATTTAATAGCCTGAAGAGTGATATTTTGTAGGTTGCCTTGTGAAGTGAGTGGTAGGAGGTAAATGACAGCTTGTATCAGGAGCTGTATCTTTTGGGCATGATTTTGCATTACATTTAACAAAGAAAGCCTAACTCTAGTCTTTGTCTTTCTAACATGGCAAAATAGCTCTTAGCGCTACATATGCCACTGTTGGTTAAGAGAGTCCTTCTCTCTGCTGTGCTGGAAACCCATGATAAATGTTGCTGGGTACTACAGGCTGGTTAAAATAGTTAAAACATTTTAGAATGTTTTTAATATTTTAGTGTTAAATACATGGAATCGTCTAAACTCCCTCCTGCCCTCTTTCCATCAGACACTGAATCCCCAATGATTAAACAAGGGAGTTGGTTAAACCATGTCTAGATGCTGGTTAGTGATCTCATATTTTGACTATTTCTCCTGATGAATGGTACTCATCCATCACAATTTTTCTTCACTGAAAAGCAGCAGGATGGGAAAAAACACTGATTTGGCCGTGTAAACACTTCTTTTCCAGACTGTCTGCAATTACAAAGGCTGTTTGAAAAATCTGAATCATGATTGTTTCAATTATGATTAAAGTTTCATACCATACTACGTTTTAACTTGAATGTCCTTCAGATCGCATTTGATGTACCACGGCAATTTTAATCACTTTATGATGTGTGTATCAGACAAATAAAAATAAAAAATAGAAACAAGTACTTCATGGTTCCTGGCTGTGAAAAACCACTCTTGTGAAAAGCATGAGATCATTATGCATTTTTTTTCTTCCATAAAACTTTGTTTTGGTTTGCGGAGTTTTAGCTTAATATGTTCTCCAGCCTTATGACATTTATAAAGAATATTTAAACCAAAGTCCTGCAATGTAGGTGTGATGAACGATTCTCCCGGGAACGATGAAGACATGGCTCAGCCATGCCACCAGGCCAGATGGTGAGCCGGATACCTTCTCAAATTCTGTGTGCAGTTTTGAAGACTTGGTGGTTGTGGTCTTCTCCTTCCTGCTCCAGAGAGGAAAGTTCCCAGCGCTTCTGTTCTCTCCACTCCTGCTTGGGAGCAGAGAGGGAGAAGGTCTGTCAACCGCAGGTGGTGTAGTCTTCACCTAGAGTTTCTCATTCGGTTGTTGTTGCCAGTTTGGCATAAAAAGCAGGGACGGAAGCCTTGGCTGTGCCCTCGGCTTCTGACAGCATCCTGCCTCTTCCTCCTTGGCACCCAAACAAAGGGAAGCATTTGACAAAAAGATGTTTGGTGGGAATCTTCGTCTTGTGACTGCTGCACAGATAAGGTGCAGGCAGTGAAAACACTTTACCCACAAAGGAAAGTAATAAATTATATGGTCCTTTGGTTCCTCTTTGGAGAACAGTATTTCTCCTGAAAAACAAATGAGAGTGGTGCCAAAGCTGTGAAGGCTTCCAGGAGATAGACACTGAAAGCAGTCAGTTTGTCACTGTTGCAGGGGAACCTGCTTGTCTCTTGTAGAAACTTTAAGGGGAAGGAAGAACAAGTCACAAAGGTGGTTCCTTTATCCAAGTGGCTTTGCATGTTCTATAGCATATCTCGTAATAGCCTGTCAATACTTGATGAACTTCTTTTACCTGCTAAGAGGTAGAGTGGGAAGGTATCATCTTCAAAATGTTGAAGAAAACAAATCGGAGAAGTCCTTGTTCAAGTCAAATGGTCATGACTTTTTTCTTTCTGCATAGATCATTTGGGCTTTGGTGTGACACTGGAAAGATGTGGTACGCTAGTACGTGATCCCTTTCGATGCAATTTGAAATATAACAAAGAGTTTGCTTTGAAATGACGTTTACATGCTTATAGCCATTATATTCTCCAAAATGCTGTTTGGTAACTCTTTAGTCTGTCTGTGGAGTGCATCAGCTGGGATGTGTAATGACTACTTGTATTAAAGTATTTCTGGACAAACGGTCCAGCAGATTTCATTTTTAACATGTTACTGAATGTTTTGTTTACTGTCATTGTGTTTCAATGCTTTTATTTCTCCAGAAGTGCTTGGAGTTCCTGCAGTCATTAGCCTTTGGTCAGTTGTGTTGATGAGGCACACATGAGTGTTCTATTCTCAACAGTGTGCCATCATCATCACCTGGATTTAATCTTGCCCACCACTTTCCAAATAATATCCTCCTTTTCTGTGGTTTGCAAGTCTCTCAAAATGCAATTATCTGGGCTGAAACATATGAGTGACTGACTCAGAGTGTTTATTTAAAGTTTCGTGAAACACTTCAACTATTTTTGAGAAACAGCTGAGATGCAAATACCTTGTTTTTCCTTCTTAAGTGTTTCTTAAAACAGGTTCAATGATAAATCTGATTTCTCATTGTTTACAACTGAACCTCGAGATCTAGCAGCAGAAGGGTCTCTGATATCAGTAATTTGCCTTATGCTATTTTTGTGAAATTTCACCCAAATTTGGTCATTTTGTAAGTGTGAAAACTTGCCATCTATGCATGCCTAGCAGAGGCCGTGCGCAGGCTGGCGTGCAGATCAGACAGGCTCCGTGTGCGCTGAGCTTGCTTCAGACCAAGGACCAAGCGCAGCTGTCTCTGTGCTTGCTCCGTCTGGTGTCAGGTGCTGGTGCCAGGAGCAGCGAAGAGGCAATGCCAAAGGTGAGGAGAGGAAGAGGAGAGCTGGGACAAGGTGGGAGTTCACCCAGGTGAACTGGGTGGGAGCCAAGAGTTGAGGAAAACGTGTTGGAGATGTGCTGTCCAGGTAACGTTAGTACGTGCTCTCTTCCAGCCTTGTATTTTCCTCTGCCTCAGTGGGTGCATGTCACAGACAGCTTTCTGGAGAGGGGATGGCATGTGGAGGGTGTCAGGTCTCCATCCAAAGGGTGCTGGTGCAGCAAGTGAGGCAGGCTGTGGCAGAGTTGGCAGGAGGTGGCCTCCTGATCAGGCATTCATTGCTCCTCCGGAGACCGGCGAGCAAGTCTCCAAAACTGGCATCTTCACTGCTAGCGCTTAGGTGGTTGGACTCCCAAAACCCAAGAGCACTAGGAGTCTAGTGGAGCACCTGCATGCGCCATGCAGATGCAACAGCGAAGTGGAAGGAAGGCAGAGATCTGCAGCCAAAAACTGCAGGCACTTCTCAGCACTTTAACCATATTTGGTCTCAGTTTATTCCATGTAGAGTGGGAGTAATGCTGTCTAGTCTCACAAGAAGACTGAGAAATCCATTAATAATTTTAATGGAGCCGTTCCTAATGTGATTCTGTAGAGCCAGCCCTATGGATAGACCCAAAAGGAAGTGAGTATCTTGCATTCAGGCCAGGAGATAAATGAATGTGCGTTAGAGTACTACTACCCACTGACTGTCAGGGTTAAAAAAAATACTATTTGACTGCCTGTTTGCTGCCTGGGAATGAAGGCTGTGTAAAATACCAGATACGGTCATGTAATTGAGGTTGGTATCACCACATCTGCTGACGACACTGATGAAGACGGGTGCCGTGAACATCGGACCACAGACAATGTCATTGCAGTATAATAAATGGTAGGGAGTCTAGTGTGTGCATTCCCCTGAAAGTCATGGATATATGCCTTGGAAAACCTAGAGGCAGTATTTTAATTTGAGATTAACCTAGAATTTTATTTGGTCGGCGCTGAATCTGTCTTAAGGAAGAGAATAATTATCTGCTCCTTCAACACAGTATTGAGAAGGTATAAGCACTCTCAAGACCACAATCACATATTCTAGTACTTAGATGAATATAGCATTCAAGGAAGGTAATAAGATATCCTAATGTGTCTTATCTTTTCTCATAACTGTGATTTAGCTGCCTAATTCTGTAAGCTACCATTTAAGATAAATGTAACTGCATTATACTTCTTGCTATTTTTGCTAGATCTTCTGGAAGCTTCCTAATACCATGTGGAGGGGGACAAATAGCCCTTCAGCAAAAAGAAAACGGGGGGTTTTGGGTTATTGGGATGCCAGGGCTTCGTTCTTTCCTCTTGCTTGAATTTCTGGACCTCTTGCTGCCCTCCTCCCCCCGTTTTTTTTGGGTTTTTTGTTTGGTTTTTTTTTTTTAAGCTGATCTAGTTTGTTCATTCTCTGGGTGTTTCTCACTGATAACTCTCGTGTCCTGCTGCTTCAGGACAGGGGTCTCACTGCCCCTCCTAGTAATGTTGGTTTCCCTGTTCCCTGAAGAGGGAAATCCAAGGTGTGTTGGACTGCAAGAAAAGATAGAAACTGAAATGTATCACTGATGTTAAGGAACCAGTTCCCAGAAGAGGAGGAGCATGGACTGGGTATAGAAAAGGCTAGGAAAGGTGCCTGCTTATCTTTTACTTTTCAGGACGGGCACACTTGGTTGCTCTCTGTAGGTGGTCCCATAGTGATATGGTGTCTTTTCATCTCGATAATTTGTTTGCCGCTTCTCGTGTGCTTATAGATAGTATGGGGGATTTTACGTGTGATTCTTCTTTGGAAATGCAAATATATTTTCATTTTTAGGAGTTTTTTCTTTAATTTGTAGTTTTTAATGCAGTTCCAAATACATGGAGTTTCTAAAACACTGAGAAGTTTCTGGGTATTTTCAGCAACTTTCCAGTGAGTTGAGAGCTGGTGTCAGACTCCAGCCCTCGCTGGCTCATCCTGGGAGCAAAGCCGATGATTTATTAATAACGCAGATGCAGTTCCAGTGCTGCCATTGACGGTGGGTAAACACTGCTCCTCTGCAGAGGGACAAGACGGTGTACTTTTCACCTCTGCAATTATGTAAGGTGTCCTCAGCAATCTGTGTATTTAACTCGGCCCTTGTTTTTTCCTTTTATTTGTAAAGTGATTGGCCAAGAAAGTGTGAAATCCCCGAGAGGGAAGAGGCCCAGCAAACCCCAGCTGCACTGGGAGCGCCGGCACGTTGTTCGGCACACACATGGGTGCGGGGTGGCCTGGCCAGGGTGAAAGCATCCCCGCAAGGAGCGGCAGAGGGACTTGCCGATGGCAGATCAGGTCACCCCTGTAGCAGTTCATGGCTGCTGGACATCCAGCTTGGGAGCTGGGGGCTGTGACACACTGGTGGCCAAGGTCGTCGCTTGGCTCCCGGTATGTTAGGTCTGCCCTTCTCCATAGCATACCAGTGGGGTCCCTTGGTACGTAAGGGACTTACTACATGGTGCTGATGACCTTTTCCATATGGGGGACTCTTCCAAATAACGGGCCTTTTCCAAATCTCTTTTGATTCACTGCAACTCTCAAATGAAGCATCTTCTCAAGGCCCCCTTGGGCAGGTGACTTGCTGTGGGAGGCTAATGTCGGTTTTACAGCACTCTCCTCCCATTTCCTTCTGATCCAGTCAGCCAGGCTCCTCACTGCCAAGGCATGTCTCCTGCTCCTTTTTGATGCCGTATAGCTGGTTTTATAGCTTTTTCTGAGGCACGTTAAGATTCCGGCTGCATTGTTGAGGGAACTGTTGTCAGCATACCAGCCCATTGCCTGGTCCTTGCTGGGCTGCTCACCCTTTGGGCTCACGGGCATTGCAACAGCAAAGACCTGTCCTCACTACTCGCTCGCTCTTTTCTAGCCTGGTTACCGTGAAGGAGGTGTGGTGTGCACGTTGGAGGGTGTAGTCCGTGTGCTGAGATGTGGTGGCTTTCCTTCATAGGCCACGGAAAGAGAAATAAGGTGTCTCAGGCCGTGACTGTCACTTCAGCAGTTATGTTTGCCTACCTTTTCACTGCAAAGTGGTGTTCCCAAACCAAGGGAGTTTAATCTTAGTCCTGTTCGTGTGAGCAAGCTTGCATTAAAGTCAGCATATGTTTGCTTGAAGGCTTTTATGGGAATTGTAAAGGAGGTGAGGAAAGAGGCATGTCAGGAAGCGGCACCATGCCATGCCCATCTTCTTGCTTTGTCTTCTGCTGTTCTTCTGCTACACCGTTGTTGCCTTTTCTCTTGCCAGCTGACCTGCAGTCAAACAACTTACCTTCCTTTACTTCCATTACTTCTGGAATGGCTATTTTTGTTGAAGAAAATTGCCTCTTTCCAAGCTCTTTTCTTCTTCTTTCACAGTTCAGTCAAGTTAAACTTAATGGTGGAGTATGTTGTTTACCAGCAAAAAATCCATTTTGCCTTAGGTTACCGTGTGGTCCCACCTGCAATTTACACAGCTCTTTTCTGTCTTCCATGAAAACACTCCACCCTTGTGATGAGCGGGTGCTTTAAAGCTGCCCAGCCATCAGTTAACTGTGTGTAATGCTGTATTGTGAGACTCCATAAAGGTTTTAGACATTTTTTTCTTTAATGCAGGGATCTGTGAATACGTTGAATTCTCCAAATGGACAGACTTGGAGGGCTTAAATAGCCGCTCTGCTACTGCATCCCATCTTGAGTCGCATGGCAGGCTGCATCTAGTCATTCCACGGGAGGAGCTGTATGTTTGTTAGAGCCCTGCACAAGGCGACTTCACATGCTGTGAAGAGTCTCACCACCCATGTAATAGAAATTACACATTTGAGGAATTTTAACTAAATGAGGTCACACTTCCCTCTGCTTTCTTTATGTTCATTCCATAGGGGTCTTCCCCTGTACTATGAGTTGGCTGCCTCTTGTTCCATGAAACTTGCTTGGGTGCATTAGAGTGAAGATTTATTTCAAGGGTTGTCCACAGTTGCTTGTGGTGTACTGACTGATGCTGGTAGCCAAACATGAAGCTAAGATAAAAATAACTGGTTTAGATTTTGAGTGCCAGTGAGGGGGTGAAATGGGAAAAGAAAAAGAAAAGGAGCTATGTAATTGGGGAAGAAATAATCTTTATTTGCCTATTATTCTCAAATTATTTTCAAGGCAGTAAACAGAAATAAAATAAATTGATATTAGTTTAAACTGTTGTTTGTTTGTCTGAATTTTCTTTGTCTTATTTGTTAGAGTAATCTCGAGGATGTTTGTCAAACGACTTACAATTTCATAAGTGTCTTTTTTTTTTTTTGGCGTCTGCAATATCTGCTTGAGTTCTTTCTCTTCTGAGCAATTTAATATTGAGTACACTTCCCTTGATATTGCAAGGCAAATTATTAAACCATTCTCTATAGCCATCCTTCTCAACATTTGTTTGAAAGAGCATCTTGAGAGACTCGGAGCTCTTTGTGCATTGCAAATGTGCTCTTCAGTTGAACATTTTGTCTTTTTCCATTTAAATAAATATCTCCTATTTAGTCTTTAGTGTTAAGACTCTTATATCGTTTAGACATTCCATCTTTTTGTAAGACTTCCATTTTTTCTTCAATATTTTTTCTATTTTTTCTGTTGGTTACAGGCAGTTCTTGTTCTCTAACTTTATTCATAAAATGATCATTTTTATTTTACCAGCTTTTAGTTTCTTACAAATAATTGAAATCATTAGAAGAGCAGCTAATGGGTTTTCTTAGCTTGCTGGAAACTGAATCAAGCTGAAGTCACCTGAGAATTTTTTGCCTTCTTTTCCTTTCCTACTTTAAAGTAAGAAAGTGAATTTGCCTCCTACTTTTTCTTGAAACGGAAGTCTGTAGGTGCATATAAATATGTATGCACACTCACTAACTTTGGTGGGCGGACTTGCAAGATGGCTTTAGAAATACAGAATTAGTTTCTCAGCAAAGTTTCTAAGTTGTTTTTGTTGGTGGTTTTGGTTTGGTTTTTTGGGTTTTTTCCAGGAAAACAGATCCAACAGCTGAAATATTTCAAGCGTAATATAAAAGATGCTTGTGGCTTTTTGAAATACATTTTTTCCTTTAGGTCTTTGTGCTGGTAAGGTGTATGGCAACAAGTGAACTTTGAGGCATTTGAACCCTCCATCAAAAGCTTAGTATTTCTGTTACTAGTACAGTTTGGTCCTTTTTAAAATTATTTTTCTTCTTCTCAAACAGTTTAAGTATGTCTCATTTTCAAGATAAGGGATCTTATTCTGATCTCCATTTCTTTCTATAAAATTAGATATGATTCTACTTAGGCTAAAGGAATCTTGTTTTCATAAGCATGTATATTTGCAAGTCAACATACTCTAGAAGTGAAATTATGCAAAATTCAAAAAATGTTTGAAGCTTTTTTGTATACCTTAAGGAAGAAATAAAATGCTGTTACATTTTTAAAAATCTATGACTAGTCATTCTTAAGGCTTAACTAAATCCCCGAAATCCTTGCACATATGCTTAACTCTACAGGCATGTGTAGTCCTACAGAGTGTATGAGGTGGTACATATTTACAGCAAGTGCAAAGGGAATACTTTAATGGAGGTGTGGTATCTGGTTTTTTACTTTGAGAGACGTTAGGAAGCAGATAGACCTGCATAGGAAAATTGAGTTCCCACATGATGCTAGATGGAAAATACTTTTTAACCCAGTCCAAACTGAAGTCTAGTGGTTTTCCTTGAGTGTTGAAAGTGCTGTTGGTGATTGAGCTCTCATGTACTAGAATATATAGGGAAATGCGTAAATGCAAGTCCTGTAGAACAAAAGGAATCATCCCTCTCTGCATATGAATACACAGTCAGTGTTTTCTTTAGATTTTTTTTTTCCTTTTTGGTATTTCTGCGTTTGAAAAATAACATTTGAACTGGATGTTTTGGGGTGGTGGAGTTAGTGTGGCTGTCTATGGACAGGAGCAGAAGCTTAAGTATCTCAAAATATCCTGCCCTCCTGTTGACTGGGTCTATTTTTAGCCCCAGGGAGCCCAGGATTATTGGAACTGAAAAGTTCCTGATTTATGCAACGGTGAAATTGTTAAATTGATTGGGTGAGGCCACACATGTTCCCAACCAGAATTTGCGGAGGGGCTGCCGAGGAGAAATCCCAAAGGAGTAGAAGCAGTTTCTGCTCTTGTCAGAAACTCTTCCAGAGGAGTATTTACGGCTTAGGTCCCTCCCCAGCTGCTGACGCTGCTGTCTCTGTGGCTATTCTTGCTGTGTGCTGCCACCGCCCCGGACAGTGGCCTGTGCTGTTAGATCTTGCTCTGCCAAGGCTTGAACAGTATGTAATATCTTCAGGTATCTAATATCAATATCAAGCAGGTGATATCTAGCTAACCAGCATGCCCACAGTTGCAAGTGCATTAGTTTATTAAAATGTATGTAATCTGATCTTTATAAGCACGTGCAAGTTTGCTGAAGCTGCATGATACAGAAAATAGCAAATTTTTTTTCCAGTAGGAGAGGTGATTGTGGCATCAGGTGATTATTACTCTTTTAAAAAAAATTTTGTGTGTGTGTGTCTTTTCTAACTCCAGCAAATGTTTGGATCACAGTGTTTAGCTGGAAACCAGAAAATTTTTTGCCCTTGTAGAGCCAGTTGCTCAGATGCCTTCTAAAACCATTCATGTCTTGGAAGTCGTACTTTTTTTTTCTTCCATAAGACTGCATATTTAATCCTGAGAGATCATACAATTTCATCTGCACTTGTTAGTTTTAGCTTGTTTTCTTAAGGAAACAGGTTTTGCATAATTGCATGATCCCTATTTTTGCCAGCATCATCCTTGCACCCTAATAACTTTCGAACACCGTCACCAATTTCAAGCGAAGTAGCTAGAAGCAGACCTCTCAAAGACATGTCACAAAGTTCTTACTGGTTATGCAAAAATTAGTGTCTGGGTAGAAGAGAGATCCAAATTACTACCCCGTTAAGGAAAAGGCTAGCGAGTGCGCTGAGCCGCTCCCGAGTGTGGTCCGCCAGCCACGTGCCCATTTTGGCTGGCCCATCAGGACATGCACGGCTTGAGCAGGTTATATTTATCGTGTGAGTTGTTTCCTGATCTATAGTTAGGAGAGGTGGGAGGGTATGTATTCTGGGGGAGGAGGAAGGAGGGAGGTGGGGTACAGGAGGAAACTGGGAGTTTAGGGAGAATGGGGGGGGGGTGGGGGGGAGCTGGAAATACCCTGGGAAGAGAGGTTAGGAACAAGGGATGGACGTCTGTGAGGAAGCAAGCCTCCCTGTTTCTGCTCTTCATCAGATAACCTGTCTTTTAAAGGTGACGGGGTGTCCCATGTCAGATGTTAGGCTATGCTGTGAGGTGGGTGAGGCATGCTCTGGTATTTCCCACTAACAGTATCAATAAATCGCCTCGATTAACTTTGGATTTGTATGCTCAGCTTCAAGCTGGACTTTCCCCCTGTCAACTATTTAAGGAAAATACAAATAATTTGATTGGTTCGATGATGGATAACACTGCTGCTTTGATAGGATGGCAGGTAACCGTGGCTGCTGCCTTCCCCAAGTATGAGGTGAAGTGCAGAGGGAATCTTAATTTAGCTGGTATGGTTTACATATACATGGTATACCTAACATGTAACCCTCAGGGTTCAAACTTGAGACAGGCACACTAACAGAAGACAACATGACAATGTTGCATGGTGATGCTCCTCCTGTAAGAGCAGCCTGCTCTGAGCAGGTTGGACTGGGGACCTCTCGAGGTCCCCTCGAACCTCAATTAGCCTCTCCTTTTGCCAAAAAAACCCCACCATGTTGTGCTACAGAAAAGTGTCTTAGAGCAGTTTTGGATTGACTGTATAGATTGGAGCTGTTACATTTATTAGTGGAACTTTTATGATAAGCATGCTAAGAATATGTATTGACCCCCGTCTTAAAAGCAGAATTCAGTACCTGAGTGAAATGATTGTGGATGTATTAGTTGATTCCTGGCTTAAGAGATAAAAGAAACATTTTTTTTGCCTTTTTTTTTTTAATTCAAAGATCTTATTTTTGTGAAAGATAAAGGTAATTTTAGTAAGTAAAACATAACTCATTATTATGCATAAGCAATTCCCAGCCTGGGCCTGGATGAATTATTATTGTTGTTGTTACTATTAGAGCAATAGTAAAATACGGAAGAAAGCTGTGGATTTATAAAATATTCAAGACACAGACGTGGCCATACAACTTGTAGGCAGGAAATGGGTTCTTAGTATGTTAATATGCACAGCTACAGGGTGTGCCGTTGATTTTAGGCAAGCTACCTATTGTTCTTAATAGGGAAATCTATTGATTTTTTTTTTAAAAAAGTCAGTGCTGTGACATGGCTCGTTAAGGGATGTGTTGTTGCTAATAAACCAGTCAGGTAGCAGCTCCCAAGACCACTGCCCCTGCAGAAGTGGAGCCTCTCATTGTTGCGTCTGGGTGGTGGGCACTGGAGTTCCCAGCTCCTTGGTCCACCCTTTCCCTCTCCCACTTCTTTACTGGAACGAAGCCTGTGGCGCACCCCCAATGTAAGCCACAGCATGTTCCCAGTCTGGATAAGTACGAGTAGAGAAGTAGTTTTTCTGCTAAAACTTTCTGTTACCCTCCTGAAATGTGGCCCTACACATCAGGCTAGGCTAGCTGTAGAGGCCGAAGGCAGAGAAATGAAAGGTCAGAGGTAGGTACCATCATTGCAGAATGAGGGGAGTAACAAAGTGGTGGGAATTTAATCTGACGTCTGTTTGTTGATACTATCCATTGCAGATAAGGAGACAGCTCATTGAAAATTATTATTTTTTGGGGGGTGAACTTGCATGGGAAGTGGACAACAGCTTATGATGTGCTTGTTGATAACCTCTTCACGGGTGACAGGAGTTTCTAAGGACCAAGTTTCAAACCAATCTGTCTGTGCCCTCATTTTCAGGACTCTGACTCATATGTGGGAGCAGGTTAAAAGTTGTATGAAGCAATTATTTTCCTTGCTGCCTGCCTCATCCTGCTGACAGAGTTTGTGCTGCCATGTGCTGGGAGGACTGAATGTCTATGGAGCAGCTCCTTAACTGCTGTGGTTTTAAGAGCTGTGATGAACCAAGCCTTGCTCCAGAGGCTTGATGCTGATGCATCCTAAAGTTAAAGAATTCAGTTTTGTCTCTGTATTTGTTACGAGGTGGCCTGCTAGGATAGTAACTTTTTGTAAGAATCCAAAGTGAGCTGTTATTGTAGATGTTGACCCAGCATGTTGAATGCTTTTGCATGTTCGGTACAATTGTCTGTTCTGTTTGGTTGATATGTGCTATTGTCTCAGCTGGACTTCATATTTGACTTTTTAGTAAACAAAAAAATCCAGGATCCCATTTGGCTGAGATGGTACCACAAGTTTGATTTTTTGTTCCTGCATTGATCGGTAGTTGGGAATCCACCTGGTTTCCTCTCTGAAGCTATTCTCATCAGGACTTCACAGGGACATGGAGCATTTGTTAAAAAAGAACGAAAAGTTGCTTGTAGGCATTTTTCCCCAACCATTGTAGGTTCAAGAAGTGAAAGCTGGCCTCAGAATTTATTTAATTTTGGTAGCTAGGGCTGGATTAATCTGCTCACTATTTTCAGTGCTCATTCCACTGCGGTTTATTTTGGGTCATTTCATTTCAACAAGGCTTGATCTGTTTACAGCACTTTACTATAGTAGCGTGACGGGGCCACACAATTCTTTTATAGTACGTTCATTGCTAACCAGGAGCTCAAAAAGCTAGTAAATGAGGCACAGACATGAATTAGTTTAGAGAGGACAGTGCATTTTTGTATAGTTGGATTATTTTGGAAAGTTTTCTGAAATAACCAATCTCTTGTGCATTGTGGGTTGCTTTGCAGAGCTTGAAGTGATGGTATACAGTAGCCGTGTGCTTTCAGAGGTAAGAGTGGAGGGCTGGCTGAAGGCACTCTTCAGGCTTAAGGCACTTCAAAAGCCGCTGTAGTTGGGAGTTACTCTCAATCCTTATTTGAGAAGCACTTTTGTTTCCATAGGTAGATATTTCCATCGGGTAGAGTTGTTTGATTTGATTTTGCTGTTTTCATTTTCAGATTTGCTGTATGAGCCATTCATATACAAAATAGATTAAGGTTAAATAGGTCTCAGTTAAAAATGTATCATCAGCCAACACAAAAGTGTATGTATACTCATTGCCTGTGTTGAGCATGCTCCGTTTTAACATTATGAAGGCTTTATTCCCCCCGAATGGAAGAGCCAGCCGCCTTCTCCGTCCATCAAATCATGACTACTCTGTTTCTGCTCATGCCAGCTGACGAAGTAATGTTCCTTTTGTGTGCTTCATTAAGCCAGACAGAATTAGTGACTTGCACAACAGAAGTCAGAAAGAAGGCACAATGTCCTGAAAATGCCTGCATCTGTACTATCAGGTTAAAACAGCACCAAGAAGTATTCCTGAGTGCCGAGACCATTATTTTTCTTAAATTTTTAGCTTTCTTGAACTCTTCTGGCCTCTGCCGTTTAGCATACTCCCGAGCAGTGGCCAGGTGCAGGTCAGGAAAGGGCTGTTCACAATAGTTTAATAGTGTGGAAATAGCTGTTTGCATTCCGATTGGCCTCGGTGCAGGAGAACCTTCCTGGACATGTTTAACTTACTCCTGTGTAGGTAGTTATTACATCCTTACAGCAGATTAGAGGCAGAATCAGCAGTGTTTTGGTGTCTGGGTAAAAAGTATAACATTAACACTGTTGTTCTGGGACATTCAAAGCGTATTGAAAGTTTTGTAGCAGTGTGTGTGCACACGTATGCATACACAGAGTCAGCATACGTGTGTACTGTGTGATGTTCTTGCATAGGGATCTTAACGTTTTCTTGGCTGTAGGAGGATATTCCTGCTTGGTTATGAATTGTAAAGTCCTTATACCAGTGAATGGAAAGTTTAAAAAGCACTTTTTAAAAACATCTCAATTTGGAAACTTATCTTCTACAAGTTGAGTGTGTCAAATGCAGTTTGACTAATGCTCTAGGTCCTCTGGTCACAGCTTTTAAAACTTTATGGCTGTTTGTGAGCTGTGTCATCGAGGAGCTTCTGATCTCAGCAGGTCCTGCCCTGCAGCTGCACAACCTGCTGGTGCACCCTACGATTTCCCTTTCTGGGGAAAAACGTATCAGTGCGTCTTATGCTGCTCTTCAGACATTTTGGTCAGCATGCACTGCTTGTAGAGGTGTGCTCCATGTCCATCTCCTCCAACACAGGACACCTCAGAGGTGGCTGCCCACCCATGTTTTTATTGTCTCCTATTGTCTCATAACTGTCCAAAAATTCCTGCTTTCAGGTTGATCGGGAGCTCTCCTTTTGCTGTGTACCTTCAGATTTAGCTCCAAGCACTGCTTCTGAGTTTAGGCTGTGAAAGTGCCAGCTTGACTTCTGTTCTTTTATACTTGAATAGAAATAGTTCAAAGTTGCACTGATGCAATAAAAACAGGAAGCTAGAAGACAGTGAGCTGGGATAAGGGTGAGCGTATGAGCGAACACAAGCAGAGGGTGGCCACTCTAGATCCTCGCTGCCATGAACACACAATTATTTTTTAATATAATGTGCTTAAAAGCTGCATTTCTCGAAAGAAGTTTTAAATTTGTTATTCATAATGTAATGTCATTTATAAAAACATTTGTGTTATGGTAACAGCAGATACTCTAGCCAAGGTACCATGAGAGGCAGTTCAGGCAGTCTGGATAATACTCAGAGTATTAATTGTATAGCAGTGATCTGTACTTAACAATGAAAATGCTGTTTCAAAGTCTTTCTCTCCCTTTTTTGTGGCTAATAGCCTTAATGATCAATCAGAGGTAGTGGACTGAGGCAGAGCTCAAGGCCATCAGCTCCTCCCTGCTTGCTACATAGTTCCCAGGAAACACCCTGTATTTTCATTTAGTTCTTGCTAAGTTTATGATGTAATATTTGCTCAAAGGTATTAAACTATCATCAAAAGCAGCAGACCAATTAGCGTGACTTCTTTTTCCAGGGTCGTTGTACAAGGGAGAACTGCAAATACCTTCATCCACCAACACATTTAAAAACTCAACTGGAAATCAATGGTAGGAACAACTTAATCCAACAAAAAACTGCAGCAGCAATGCTTGCCCAGCAAATGCAGTTCATGTTTCCAGGGACACCGCTACAGCCAGTGGTAAGTATATTTCTCTGATGGTGTTATTGGTAAGTAAAGTTGAAGACTATATTGACCTGCAAAAGTTCTCTAAATTGGTATCAATGAAAATAGTCCCCATCTGTTGACTTAAGGAATTGCCGAGGTGCTAGAGATATGATCATTTGTATTTGCATATGAAGATATAATGGAGTGTTGCTCTAGATTTGATATTTATTTTTTCTTATCCCAGACTCATTTGCTTTTTTTCTTTCTCTCTTGTTTTTTTTTCATTCAGTTCATGCCAGGTTTTGTCTAGATTTGCAAGGTTTTTTACCTGTAATCCTTCTGGAGGTGAAAATTTGTGTAATAATAATTTGCTAGTAAGCTATTCAAGTAAGAATGCAAAATTCCCCTCTCAGGAGCCTCTGGGTTTCAGTGGCTTTCAATAGTATTTAATCCCAGTACCAGGAACAAAGGTTAATGTAATTCCGGGTAGCATTTTCTTACTCTCTTGAAATCTGAAGTGTCCCAGAATAAGACAGAGAATTGGTGGTGCATGCACTTTACAATCTCAGCGTTTTGTCTTAAGGTAATGTCTGTGGTACGTGGGACACTTCAAATCCAGAAGGTGACATAAACGTAGGGTCTTGCACGCATGAGCAGCATCTTTGGCTAGACATTAAAATGATCAGTTGCTCTGGGCTGCCTTTGCGGTTGAGCTCCTCATGGTACCAGACCTCCAAAGCATGGTTAGGCAAGTAACCTGAATTAAACTTTTCACACACGGCTGCTAATGATGTTTTCTCAATTTGAATGCCTAGTGTAAGGCATCCCACTGGAGTGGGATTTCTTTCTCTAACTTGAGGCATCTGGAGTGTTGGCATCAACTTCTGCGCTGGGCTTCCTAAGTCCATTTATAGTTTATCCAAAGAAATAGGCACTTCTAATTACCATTCGCTTGGCTTGTTTCAGACGTCTGCATTCGGATTAAATGATTTGGATTCTAAGTGTCTTTGTCTTTCCACGGGCTATCACAGGAGCCAAGTGTAAGCCTCTCAGAGGAAGATACCTGTATTTGGTCACAGGATGCTCACCCCAGATGCCTTTTTTCAGATGCGTTTTCACACTTGAAACATCTGTTGTAAGGTGGGAAGGCATGAGCAAGAATTGGGTGTCAGGAGTCCCTGAATTTCTGGTACACGTTCATCAAAATGTATCTTGGTATATTGGCATAATGTGTTTTGATATTTCCTGGTTTTCTACTGCTTGAGTTTTCACCAGAAAAAGTTTTCATGAAGTAATAGATTCCACCTCGTAGTGTTATGAGAAAAATTGAAGTGGCAGAATTATACTTTTTTCTACTTACCCATTTCATCATTTGAACTTTACAATTTCATTGACGTAATGCCTTCTGTACCGATTGCTGTGATAAAAGTGCCGGGTTTTATTTCTCTGTCTCACATAAATTGCCAGATTAAGATGACTCAGCCTTGAATAATGGATAAAAAGTGAAAGAAAATTCCATAGAAGTCATTTGACATGTGGATTTATTCTTAAAATTATGTGATACAAAGCTGTTACTTTATATTTTACATAACACATGTTGTCCCCAACATAGTTGAACTGTTGTTCCATATAAATGTTCATTATTATTCTCTAAAGAATTTAGCTCGCACTTGACTTATAAACTGTGCTGTTTGATATCAAGCAGTTTTGATCTCTGATAAAAACAGAGCATATTATTCGCTTTTAACTCTAGGGTAGGTAGATGCTATTTCTGTACAGCTGGGTATCGTGGCTAATCTGCTCCTCAGAGTATCTTCTTGGTACTAACTCACATTCATTTATAATTTAGTAATTGGTTCTGAAGACAAAAAAAAAAAAAAGAAAAAACCTTCTAGCTCCTATGCTTTCTCTTGCGTATTTTCTACATACTGTGTGTGGCTGGCTTCCCTTCTCCAACACAGGCTATGCAGGCCACCTTGATGAGAAAGACCCTTCTCCTTCGTTAAGTGTTTTTAAGTCTTTCCCTAGAGTTCTGCTGTTGCGTGGTTCATTTCTAGCTGCCGGCTTATTTGGGAACTTAATTTCTGACAAAGCTAATCTGAGGCCTGTCCTGTTTTTCTGCATACATTTTGCTCATTTATAATTATAGCTTCACTCTCTGGGGTAAATGTCAGCTGTGCAGAACTAAAGCACTTTCCAGGTCTGACCGTGGTCTGACCGTGGTGGTTTTCTGCCTCCACCCCCCACGGAGCTGGTGGTAACAAACCCACCATTCTGCCTTGGTAGGGCTGCGTTTTAGCATCACACAAGTGCTCTTTCTTCTGGTCATGACTTCACTGACTCACTGTAGGAAGGCATGAAACAGATTTTTAGACCCGTATCGTTCCTTCCAATCAAATTTTTTTTGTAAGATGAACTCTAGCTAAGCCTGAATAATCCCTTTCTAAATATTGTGTCCAGCTGAGATTATAATATTTATTCTGCTTGCCACTGGTGACAGCTGAGCACACAAACATTCGCAAAGGTGAGGTTTTTCGATGTGTGAGCCATAGTAACATATAATTGCAGGAGGTGGCAAAATGCAGCATGCACACAGATGGAAGTTACATGCCAAAGAGCTTATTATATATATTCTTATTAGAAATATGGCTTTAATACAGTTAACAACGCTTCACCTATGAAATCTGGTACTTTGAAAAATAGCCTGTTTTCCCAAGGAAAACAGGTATTGAGAAAAAAAGCAATAAAGTCTCTGTTATTTCTAGTTTTAGATGTGTAAATAAGCCTGCAATGTAAGCTGGACCTCCATAGAGATTCACGTGACTTCCTCTGCATCGGCAGCCTCTTTTCCAATAATAGAGCTACAAAGTGTGGTTCTTAGTATGCTGATGGAATGTGTTACGTGATTAAAAGAAGAGAGTATGCTGTATGTTTTGCCAGCTGTTTGACATTTTTTGATTAAGAAAATGAATCGGCGCCAGAAAGAATGTGGAGAAGACAACTAATAAGCTCTTGATTAAGGGGTTGTTTTTCTTCATCTTGGTCTGTGTTTTCATTTTGCAGCCCACATTTCCAGTGGGTCCCACAATAGGAACGAACACGGCTATTAGCTTTGCTCCTTACCTAACGCCAGTAACACCGGGAGTTGGCTTAGTCCCGACTGAGATCCTACCCACACCGCCTGTCATTGTTCCTGGAAGTCCACCGGTTTCAGTCCCCGGTTCAACTGCTACCCAGAAACTCCTCAGGACTGATAAACTGGAGGTACTGTAGACACCGCCGTGACTAGAAATACAATCCTCTGGTAGGCTGTGTGAAAGATCTTGGAGGGAAAAACTCTATTGTTTGAGAAATGATGCTTAAATTTAGTTGCTACAAATAAAGACCTTGTAACCAGGCAGGATTTCTACACTTACAGCCAGTGGTAATTAAACTCTGTTATATTTAAGGTAGTGCCTTCGCTCAAATTTAACACACAGACATCAACATGAATTTTCATCTTTCGTAAAGTTCATCTCCTCCAAAATACCTCAAGTATACATGCCTGTAAAGGTATGCCTTGATGAAATATCTAACAAGCACATTTTTATTGCAGTATTAATTCTGTCCCGGTTTTTATGCATTGATATTAGGGGAATTTTATAGCCTTACAGATCGACATTAGGGGAATTGTATAGCCCTTCAGCCTTGAGCTACAAATGGAGATGTCGAATGTTACCAACCCTGCAGCAGGCTGAAGGGGCAAGTCCCCAGCTACGTGCAGAGCCTCCCTGGTATTGATGGATCTCTGCATGGCTGGGCTCAGGGGAATCTCTAATCCAAGTACACGAGAAGGCCAAATGGCTCTTGCAGAAATGAATGTCCTTTCCCAAAAGCCTGAGCAGTAGTATCTAAAGCACGTTTCTTCTTAGGAAAATCAGCGTGTTCGTTCTGCCCGTTTTTGAAAATTATTTTTTGGCGGGGGGGTGTGTGTGCTCCCTTTTGTTTGCGGACTCTATAAAAGATACAGTGCATCTGATGCATATCTTCCTCGGGTCTCAGCAAGAGGAACTCCTTCCCTACCAGTGAAGCTGCAAGAATATAAAGTGTAGTCAGAAAGGGACTGAATGTTTTGTGATTCCCAGCTAGTTTTGCAGGGACAGTTACTTCTGTAAGTGTCCTTCCCAGATGTTTTCTGGACAGGAAAAAGGAAGGGCATTTGGGAATGCTTCTGTTGCATGTCAGGTTCATTTAGCTGCCGTACCACAGAGCTACCTGAGGAGCCAAGCACGTAAGGGGAAAATAGATGCATTTCCCTCTCCCAGAAGAAGGTGAAGGGTTTATTAAATTGAATTTGCTGAAAAACTTGAACTAACCAGGGAAGAGGGTAGGTCTGTCTTTTGGGGGCACGGGGCTCTCCCTGCCCTTTCGCGTTGCACCGAGCTCTTCCCCTGCAACGCGTGTTGTTTTGCACGTAGGTGTGCAGGGAGTTCCAGCGGGGAAACTGTGCGCGTGGAGAGACTGATTGCCGCTTTGCGCATCCAGCAGACAGCACAATGATTGACACAAACGACAACACCGTAACCGTGTGTATGGATTACATAAAAGGTCGTTGCATGAGGGAGAAATGCAAGTATTTTCACCCTCCTGCACATTTGCAGGCCAAAATCAAAGCGGCGCAACACCAAGCCAACCAGGCTGCGGTGGCAGCCCAGGCAGCTGCGGCAGCTGCGACTGTGATGGTAAGTGCTGGCATATATGGCTGCCTTTTTTTGACAGAAGCTCTTTGATGCCTATTTTGCTTCAATTTAATGCTGTTTGCTTATACTTTCTTTTCTCTTTTGCCTCTTTTTTTTCTTTTCTTTTTTTTTTTTTTTTTTTGTAAAAGATAAGAATTTGTAAAATTATTACTATTGCTTGATGGGAGGAAGCACTTTTTTCTTTATGCCTTTATTTTAATGCTGTATTTCTATCCAAGACAGTGAAGCAAATGACACTCTATACCACTTCTGTTCTCTGCCTTGATTACATGTTAAATTTGCCCCTAGTATTTCCGAGCAGAAATAAAGCCAACAAGCTTCAATGTCCTCTGGGAAAATAGGAGCACATATGCTGTTTTAGCTCTTTGATGGCAGATATACATGTGGAAATTGGGAAGAAAAGCAAAGAGAGAACTTTTGTCTCAGAGATAGGTAGTAGAAAAGCAATCTGTATTAGGATTCAACTTGCCCCACCTTAGATGTCAGACAGTTAGATAACTGAGCCTAGCCCAGCCGCCTTGGTCTTGCTTTGTAGGTAGTGGAGAAAAAACAGCACATTCACCTGATCTACCACTAGTGCCTGTCTGAGGATGAGAAAGAACTGCCCTTTGTAGATACACGTCTATCCCTGCTGACTAAAAAGTGTTGACTGTATCTTTTTGAATTTTGGTTACCTGAATCTTACACCTAGACTTTTCTCGTGCCTCTTCCACTGTCATGGACAAGTTACTTGAATCTCTCTGTGGTACAGTTTTTTCTATTGGAAAAACAGGGTTTAAAAGTAGTAAACTAAAATGGGAATCATTCAGAGAAAGTGTAGTAACTATAGTCAGCAGACAAGAGATTGAGGGCTTTCTATTTTCATGTATTTTAAGCTCTTACTGAAAACTGTTCAGACAAGTGAGCCCATCTATTTACCAGTATTGGGTATCTCTTAGGGTTGCTACCAGGAAAGTTGATAAATTTAAATAGAGTGGTATTGATGAAGTTAAATAAATCAAGCATGCAGGATCTGACTTGGGAGACAAAATTGCTGGCAGCAAATCAGAGAATGATTGTCCTCATTGCTGGCAGTGGACGAATAATTAAGCAGATGTGGTTTGTGGACTTGTGGGCAGTGCATACAATAGTTATAGACAATACAGTTATTCTCTGGGTAAAAAGCCTACCAGAAACACAATACAGTACAGTATATAACTACCCCAAGCTATTGTATTTAGCAAATTAGCAAAGACCAGACTTTTTGAGAGACAAAGGTTAAGTTATGCAAGAAAGTAAACCTCCAAACAGAAGAACATTTCCTAAGCTTTAATATCCTTTCTTTTGTAGTATCCCCAGTCTCTGTTTCAGACGGGGTGATTTTTAGTTAAACTTCCCTGTGCTTGCAGAAATTGAATACCATCTGGAAATGAAAGCAAAGGAGATTGTTTTTTTTCTATTCTAACTATCTTCTGTTGTGCAATATTTATTGTCCATTTAGAGAACGTAATATTTCTAGGCAACACACTAAAGAAGAAAGGAGAGAGATGAGGGGATTAAAGTTTTGTGCTTCAGTAATGGTTGGATATGTATCCTGTGATTTTTTTAAATAAGGCGTGATTGGAATTGCATTAGCCTCAGAGCAAGATGAAGCATCTTTGGAAACACAGAATTGAAATGTTAGTGTTCTAATGTCACGGGAGAAGACGGCAGGGACCTGTAATTCAGGGTAACTTTTTGCAGACAAATATGTACAAAATATTTTAATGGCATATTTAGACTACCAAACAGAAAAGATTCTTTACAGTCCAAATATTTTTTTGTTTAATATAGATTTGAAACAATCGGATAGAGTGAATGAAAAATCACCGGAATGGCAATAGCAACAAAAATGTGGTAGAAAAGGCACATGCCTGCAAAGCCACCCAACAATGACCAAGAATACTCAGTTGGATCTAGAGAGCAAAAGTAAGGCAGAAATACAAATGCTTACCTGTAGGGTTCACTTGCAGGTTGTTCCCAGGTTGGAATTGTGTCCAACAGTTTTTTCTTCCTGGCTGGGGAGCTGGCTGCATTGCTCTGGTCCAGAGGGTGCTTGTATAGGTGAACATTGTGGATAGGGTTAGAGCACTATAGGCAAAGATTGTAAGACCATTGAAGGTCAATGAATTCTGCAGCTTGGGATCTTGCAGAAAATGCCCTGTCTGTATTTCTGTACGTTGAAGTTTAGGAATTTTTACTCAGGTATCTTAGGTGACCCCATCATTTGAAGTAAAAAGGAAGGGGAAAGACACTGTAAAAGAGGCTGTAGACAGCTTAAATGTGAAGTGCATTAGAAGGCAGTGTCATCTATCATTGTACTTGGGGAGCTCCAAATATTCATGTGGTGCATCAGAGAGTATAAAAAGTCACTGAAGAATGTACAGCCTAAATTAAAATGTGAATTCATAGTTGGTGTTGGAAAGGACCTCTGGGGATCGTCCAGTCCAACCCCCCTGCTCAAGCAGGGTGAGCTAGAGCAGATTGCCCAGGACATGCCTAGGTGGCTTTTGAAAGTTTCCAAGGATGGAGACTCCACAGCTTTTCTTGACAATCTATGGTTAAATAATGCTTGCAGTAAAAACAAAACCAAAAACTTACATTTAAATGGAATTTCTTATATTTAAATTTGTTCCTATTGCGTCTTGTCCTATCCCAGGCCACCGCTGAGAAGAGTCTGGTTCCATTTTTACTCCCCCATCAGGTATTTATATACATTGATGTGATCCCCCTGCATCTTCTCTTCTCTAGGCTGAACAGTCCTAGCTCTCTCAACCTTTCCTCCTATGAGAGGTGCTCCAGTCCCTTCATCATCTTTGAGGCCCTTTATGGGACTGTTTTCTGGTATGTCCATGTTTTGTACTGGGGACGTGGGCATAGTGCTCCATATTCAGCCTCACCAGTGCTGAGCAGAGGGGAGGGATCCTCTCCTTCGACCTGCTGGTGATGCTCTTCCTAATGCAGCCCAGGATGCTGTCGGCTGCCTTTGCTATGAGGGTGCATTGCTGGCTCATGTTCAACTTGGTGTCCACCAGGACCTCTAGGTCCTTTCCTGCCAAGCTGCTTTCCAGCTGGGTGGCCCCCAGCATCTACTGGTGCCTGGTGGTGTTCATCCGCAGGTGTGGGGCTTGGTATTTCCCTTTGTTGAACTTAGTGATGTTCCTCTGTGCCCATTTTTCCACCCTTTCCAGGTCCCTCTGAGTTGCAGCACATCTATCTTGTGTATCAATCACTCCTCTGACTTTTACACCGCTAGTGACTGGCCTCCAGCTGGACATTGTGTTGCTGATCACAACACTTTGGACCTGGCAGTTGTGCCAATTTTCAGTCCACCTCACTGTTTCCTATTTAGCCCATAACTAAGTAAGCTTGTCTATGAGGATGAAATGGGAGACAGTGTTGAAAACCTTTTTGAAGTCAAGAGAAACAACATCTGTTGCACTCCCTTCACCCACCAAGCCAGTCTCATCATAGAAGGCTGTCAGGTTGGTTAAGCACAATTTGCCTTTCATAAATCTATGCTGACTACTCCCCATCACCTTCTTGGCTTTCATGTGTTTGGAGATGGTATTCTGGAGGATTTGCTTGATCGCTTTCCCAGGGACCGAGGTAAGGTTGACCAACCTGTCATTCCTCAGCCTTCTTCCTGCCCTTTTGAAGATGTGAGTGTCATTGACTTTCTTGCAGTCTTCGGGAACTTCGCCCAATCGCAGTGACTTTTCAAAGATAATTGAGTGGCCTTGCAGTGACATTGGCCAGCTCCCTCAGCACCCATCACTCATCCTGTCAGCTCCTATGGGTTTGTGTACATCCAGTTTGTTTAAATGTTCCCTAGCCTGATCCTCCTCCTCTGAGGGTAAATATTCCTCACTTCAGACTTTCCCACTGGTCTCCCACTGCCCTGAAGGCCAGTCTTACCAACAAAGACTGAGGTGGAGAAGACGTTCAGTACCTCAGCCTTTTCCATGTCCTGTGTCACCAGGTCACCTGCCCCATTCAGTAGCGGGCCCACGTTTTCGCTAGGCTTCCTTTTGCTGCTGACATACTTGGAGAAGCCCTTCTTCTTGTCCTTCACATTCCTTGCCAGTTTGAACTCCAGGTGGTCATTGGCTCTCCTAACCTATCCCTGCATGCTCAGACTGTGTCCCTGTTCCTCCTGGGGCATCCGTCCCTGCTTCCACCTCTTGCGTGCTTCCCTTCTTGCGTTTGAGTTTAGTCAGGAGCTCCTTGCACATCTGTGCAGGCCTCCGCTGTGTGGACCTTGCTCGTGTTCCAGGAGATCATACAGCATACCAGTGTGACATATGGCAGACAGATACTATGCCTCGGTACGTTTGATCATTTTTATTACTATCTTTATTTCTTTTACATAGCCTCTTCCTCTCGAGTCTGTAGCTATTGCTTTTTTGTTGTTGTTAGTTATGTAGGAGATCAAATGTTGAGCAGGAGATTACCTGATGGAACAGAAAGGGGGCAAAGGAGGTTTTACTATCGGGACAAAATGAAAGAAAAGATGAATGTGGGAGAGAAAAATGGACAATCAGACTGAAAGCCTGAAAAGAGGGGGAGACTGTGGAAACAGGGTTGATGAGTAGATCTAGAAACAGATCAAGTCAAAGCCTTCAGGTTGGGAAAACTGTGAGACTGAACTTGCTGTGGAAGATGAGGGGAAGGCCAGCAAAAAGCTTCAAAACAGGGAGGTGAGGTTAAGAAGAGCGTGGAGAAGTGGAAAAAGGCAATCATGAACACAGAGATAGTAAGTTAACGAACGAGATCAGATAAGATCTGCATTTGGATAATAAATGTAATTAACTGAAATGCTTTACTCTTAATGATGTTGATTTGAATTCGTGGACTTCATCATCACATAATGCTGAATTCAGTCGTAATGCTTTGCCTCTGTGTAGACTTCCAACCGTCTTGGATGCAGAGTGAGTCTGAGACCGTGCCGCATGCAGACGGAGTGATGTCCCCCGTGGGGGTGCTCATGGGGGATACCACACATGAGCTGCACAGCACCCTGCTTAGATGTAAGAAGGCTCTCCAGAGCCTCACTTTGCACCAGGTGTTTCTTTTTATGTCTGAGTCTCGGACCCAGACAGATGAGCAGATCCTGTAGATCAGGGTATGTAATCCAGAAAAGCGCTGAAGGACAGATGGGGAGGGAGTTGGGAAGCCTCATGCAACTTAGGTGCAACAAAGCCAGGAATGAGGAATAGGCAAAGCGAGGGCTATCCTGCAAAATACCCTGTTGGCACTAGCTAATCTTGCAACCATAAGCTGTTTGTAGACATTTTGTGCCTCGTCCTCTTTTTTCCCCCCCCACTTTTGTTCCCTATTTCCACATACTGATGTCAAGATAGGCATAATCTGCATATCCTGAAAAGAGCTAAATATCAGCCTGTGTTTAAAAAACAAAAATAAAGATCCTGATTTCTAAGTAAATCTTCCTTTCCTTTCTAAAGGTTTGTAAGAATAATTTACACTGTAAAACGTGGAAGTAATATTTTATACGAGAAGACTTTTTACAGAATGCCATCACGTCAGCCATAAGTTTGATCTTATTATGGAAGTATACATAAATGTATATGCTATGTACTATGCCTAAATATTTTATTTTTAAAAAAATTAATAACGGTCGACTAGTATCATAACTCATACGTTAATGTTTGCTTATGAACCGAGAGCAGTATTTTTACTCCCTGCTCCTGAAGCTAGTACTGAGGGTTGTAGAAAAATTTAGAAAATGTGTTTTAAATTCTGAAAGACTTTTTTCCCTTTCAATGTAATGTGGTAAGTTACAAGGAAAAAAAAAAAATCTGCAAAAATGACCCAGCTGTAGGGGAAAAAAAAGGAATTAATGATAAGTTAGTGTAACTAGCCGTCTTACTTATTCTGCTTTGCATTGGAACATGAGAACCCCTCTCATTTTGTACCCAACTCTATTGACTGACACGCTTCTCCTAATTAAAAGACCCTCACCTTGCAAGCACTGATATTAGTAGCATTTGTGATGCATTACAACTTTCACTCGTGCTTTGTATTTGAAAACGTAGCCTTCCCAATGGACTTTTCCGCTTTAAAATGTGACTTAACTAACTTATCAGGAATTCTTATAGGCGTATCCTTAAAACTCTCTGCATCTCTGTGAAGTGTTTATACGATGCTTAATAGTGTCTGCAAGCTGCTGTTTTACTCAACTTTCCTGAATTTCAAACATCTATATTTTACTCTCTTATATGCTTTTAACTAAGGTATAGTAGATGCATTTTTGCTTCGGTACTAATTCGAAATGTAATATTCATTTCTTTAGAAGACATTTTTGTTGTTGTGCATGCCTAGTGTTTTGTATGTTGTATATTGCATTCAGAATATTTTTTTCCTTCTCACCTATCCACAAATGCAATGCCGTTCCCATGATGCACCTCTGCTTGCTGTTTACCTGTATGTTAATTCGCTTGAATCCCATTGGCCCACTGCCATCATGTGCTCGCTGCCTGTTATTAAAAGACTCAGTCGACTGCCAAAGCAATGAAGCGACCTCTCGAAGCAACTGTAGACCTGGTACTTTGACCTTTCACCTTTTGCTTTGCATGTAGCTTTTTTGTTTTTCAGAGAAGCAACTAATGAAATTTGTATCGCTTTACTTTTGAACATCAACCGGAAATGATTTCACATACTCGTTAATTTACTGGAAACTCTATTTATCCATCTCATTCTCATACGTAATAAACGCAGACGATTTAGTTTGGTTCCTAACATGGTTTCATTTTTTTAAATATCCTCTCATGAAAAGTCGAATTGAGATAAAACTGCTTCTGTAATTGAAAACGCTTAACGTAATCCATTAATCTGTATAATAATAGGAAACGATATTTAAATTAAAAAAAGAAAATACTTGGCAATGAAACACAAGTGGTTTTTTCTCCCTATAATATTTGAAAACCTATGTAAAGGCAATGCCATTTTCGTTGCTTTAAAGGCCTTTCTTTTCAGTAGTTGTGCTGCTACAGTTTTAGGTTAATAGTACCATGCTTTTGCTGTCAATAACAAAATTTCACTCATTTTACATTGCTGTGCTTTGAGTTAATATGCATGGCGAGGCATCTTTAGCCGCTTAAAAAAATAACAAGTTTTTGTATTTATGTATATGTTACAGACAACGTCTTAAAAATGACGCCATTTTAACTAGCTTTCTTATTTACAGGCCTTTCCTCCCGGTGTTCTTCACCCTTTACCAAAGAGACAAGCACTTGAAAAAAGCAATGGTGCCAGTGCCGTTTTCAATCCCAGCGTCTTGCACTATCAACAGGCTCTTGCCAATGCTCAGTTGCAGCAACACGCAGCATTTATCCCAACAGGTATGTGGCACCCACGTTGAACCCATTTTGTGTTCCTAGGTAGCCTTCGTGTCAGGCAGTTGCACTTAACAGAAGGTTTTATTATGCTCCCTGCCCTACTTGAGGTGAAGACTGCACAGATACCTATGTGTTATTTTAATTCCACCTGCAAGGTACGAGAATTCAAGCAGAAAATCCAACAAGCCGTTAGGCTGCTTTTCACATTCATAGCCTCGTTCATCATTGTCCAGAGTTTGCCCCATTTTTCCTACCTTAAATTGGCTGTATTTTGACTTTCATCTGCCAGCGCTCTCCTAGGAGATGAGAGGGCAAAGTTCCGCTAGCAAAAATGCTGGGAAAAGCATCACGCTTCAGAGATGCCACGGGAAGTGTGCCGTGGCCGAGGCATGTTCTCCTGCTCCCTCGGGTGCTGTTTTGCAGCCGGGAGGATTACCCCAGCCGCACACGAGCGGAGCGAGAAGGGGAGCATGGGCCATAACCTTCCAGTTGATATCTGCGTGGAAGCACTGGCAAAACACACTCCTCCCCACGGCTGCACTAAAGGGCTTTGAGGCATCAGATGCATTTTCGTGGTTTTCATTTTGGAACACCACCAGAGCTTTTCCTAGCATTTGCAGCTAATAGCTAGGGTTATAATTCTTCATAGGGGTGATCTGAAGACGAGTGAATGTAATTTGCATTTCAGTGCTCGGAACTCTGTAAAAATCAGAGCATTCAGAGATGTCTTGAACTGCACCGTGGCTGGTGGCAGGGCTTCTCTTTAACACTGCGAAAGAAGGAGTGTGCTAGGTAGTCGTGTGAACAATAACAACATAACCCTCTAAATTATGTCAGTCACCCCCACTCCAAGCTTCCCAAAGGTAGCTATCCTGCCCAGTGAATTCTGTGATATCATTTGTAATTAACAAATTGCATACTTTAGTATCAGAACGCTATCAAGTGTGAACTTCCAGAATCGTTTAAAACCACGTGCGCTTGATATCTCAGTGATCTTATTTTAGTTTCTAGAAATAATGTCGGTCAAACAGGGAACAAAACGCAACACGCGATAATTTCCCAATCTATCAGCATTCCCATATGTTTTTAAAGATAAAAACAAACACAGATGGCTTTGACTTCATGGAATTTTGCTATAAGGCCTGAGTAACAACCTTGGAGCCTGCCCCTGTATTTATGATAGTAAGTTATAGCATGCCGTATTTTTAGCACGTTGGTGCACCAGAGTATCTGTGGCAGAAAACATACTGACACTTATAGGAGTGTTTGAAAAAAATAAATTGTGAGACTGCCTATTTGGACATGAATGGAAGACTGCCCTGTGTTTACAAACATACAGAAATTTCCACAAATTTATTTTACGTTGTAACCCTGAGAATTTGCAGTATGATATGCATTATTCCTTCTCTTAAGCACTCTCTTTCGGGGCTTATCACTATTATTTGCAATTGCCAAGGATTTAAAATTAACTATGGAAAATGCAGTAGTTTAAACCTTTTTCAGTGAAATAGCATTTGGAGATTTTCCAGACTTTTGGAGTGCTCATGCTTCCTTAAGTAGCTCGTTCTTTGTGCTTTTTATTGTCCATCCCTCTTTCCAAGTAATGGTTGTAATTATAGTTTTATCTTACAAATTTCTGATGGTAGGAAGGGTGGATCTTGGAACCAAACCTTAAGGGCCAGGTTGTTGGCAAGCCCCAAAACAAGTGCACGAAAAAAGAAGAAACAGAGGGATGCCATAGCAGATGGAGCCCAGGTCCAGAGTGTAAAACCTTTCTCACGGAGCTGAACCTCCTGCTCTTTGTGCACACCATCAGCACCTAGAAAGGATGTTAGAGAGAGGAGTGGGGTATGGGAGGAGGTTAGGAAAGGGGAACCCCCTCTATATGAGTGAGTGTCATGAGCTTTTCATTAAAGATGCTATGTCTGATACTGCCACATTTCCTGGGAAGGTTGGATTTGGTGGGTGTAAGGACTGTCACACCACCCAGGTCTAAGGAGCAATGCATGACATTATCTGTTGGATTTTAAGTGATTATGTGATATTTTCTGAACTGGTATAATTTTCAAATGTGTTCCTTGTGTGTGTGTGTGTGTTAAGTTAAATTTTAAGACAAGTTTTGCTGCTGGAATATATATAAAACTTTATTGTTTTATATAACTTCTCTGCTTTCTTAACCACTTGCTCCCCTAATAAAAGGTGTGGGGCTTGACTTAGCATGGCTTACCTCCAAAGTTCTGCACTTTGTTTGTTTTACATCAGTTTGATTGCTTTGTCACCTTCTCCTTATTGTTTGGTGAATGATCTTAAAAACAACAGATCTTTTCTCTCTTCCCATTGCTGTTTGTTAGTGTTTCTGTAGCCTCTAGAGGAGGAACTTTGTGTATTCTCCGGGGACTGTTCTTGGGTAAGGTCATTCATAGTTACACTGCTACTGCGGTGTTCTGATAAGGGGCTGCTGTAGTAATTAAGCAGGAATACAGGAAGCATATTTGACTTTATATCAAATATGCATGTACCTGGGACTAGTCTCCTTACCTGCTCACCTTCACCAGCTTGCTATATGCCCTGTACTGCAAATATGCTATTCTTTTTTTTTATTTGGTCTTCCAACCTCGGTTAAAGGTGGACTAGGCACCAAACCTAAACTGCATGGCAGGTGAGCAGTCCTTCCAGAGCATCTTTGAGGTGCGCTGGGAGCCTTTTGCTGGAACATAACACGCTTGGCGGTGTTTAGCTTGGGGAACTGTCACAGTAGCATTTTCTTTGGTCAGAAGCACTTCTCCACCTCAGGTGTTGTGTTAAGAACAAGTACATTAAATTTGGCAAAGCCCCCGCAGAACAGTATCTGCTAATTCCACTTTGACTTCTTTCTCTGCTGCACATCAAAAAGTTGGTGAATGCTGATCTGCGCAACATTGAGCTGTCTGAATTATGCAATGAGTTCTAAAATTCCCAAATAATGTGATATTTAACCAAAGATGTTTCTATAAACAAAATAACTGTTGCTGCAAAAGTACTAAGTGAAAGGATGAAAGTACTAAATAAAAAAATTTATGAATTATCTTGTATATACACAGAAACATGCCAAAAGTCACGCAGTATACTCAGGTAGGAGTTTAGTAAGAACATAATCACCTTTTTTGTGGTAAAGCAAAACTATGAATGACCTTATAGTTTCATTTAACTAACTTCTCTGTGGTTATGCTTGAATCTCACTTTGAATGTTAACTCTAAATGGCTAACCTGTTTCTTCCCTTTATCCACTTTTTTCACCTATCATTGCATGACACGCAGGGTCAGTTTTGTGCATGACACCCGCTACCAGTATTGGTAGGTTCCAAATTTCTTTATTGATCTCTTTTTATAATGTATATGATGCATATTCACTTGTTTCAAAAATCCTAGGCAAGATGTAGACAATGACTAGAATTAAAGGTTCGCTTGTCCTTATGGTTGACTTTACAGAGTGTTTAGATTTGTAGATGAAAGCCGCAGTTTAGATGTGATATCACCTGCTATAACAACTACACTGCAAAAGCATAATACCATGAATTCCAGTCTGCTTTTCAGTTTTCAAAGTTTTATTTCTCTTTATATTTTATATTGTCTAGTACTATAAAATCATAAAATACTGGAAAAAGCCAGCAAATTTCATCAGTGTTTTAAAGTTTCATAGTGGTGTGCCTATTTCTCCTTTTTGCTGTGTGTTAGAAAGTTTTATCAGCGTTTCCCAGAAATGCCTGCTTTGATCCACAGAAGTTCTGTTGAAACCCATGATTTGAATCTCACTCCTCCTTTAAATATATTTGCAGCTTGGAATTAATATTTTGGGCATGCAAAATGGAAGTCCAGTGCAACAGCCTCTAAGACAGAAAAGTAATTTTTCTTCCATTCTATAGGCCTATCACAGTGACTTTTTTTTTTGTAAGACTACTCAAATAAGCAGTTAAAATATCAAGCCTTTAAAACATCAAGATAATAATTCTCCCATGGAGATGCTGATTAAAATTCATTCTTAAAATGAGCAAAAGCAGCAAGTTTCACAAAATTGACCTTGCTTTTTTAGATCAAACAAAGTAGTATTTAAATCGGGAAAATTACTATCATCCTTCTCCTGCTTTTTGCCTCAAAGCAGATGGTAATTTAACTCTGATAAAGTCTAACAGTTATGCAGTGCTAGTAGGAAAAAAATGCATAAATTGGATTATAAAGGAAAGACAGCGAGTATCTGGCTTACTTCAAAATGAAGATACATGAAAATAATTCACTTTTTAATTGTATTTAAAAATTAAGATAAACATTTATCAGTTTCCTTCCCAGTACAAACCACTGTATTTTTTTTTTTTACTAGAATTTTACTTTGGAGTGCTTTATATTGATACTGGGGGAAAACAAATTGCCCATGTAACAATTCTCAGGTAACGGGCTATTTGGTAGACACCTCGTTTGCACAAGTATTCCTCCTCTTAGAGATAACGCCCGCATTTTCAGTGGTCCTTGCTCTTTTTTCTGGGAATCGCCGATTGTGTTGACAACCTTCCTTTAATTGTACTTGTAATAAGCTATTTTCCCTTTTTTTTATTTCTCCGCCACGCTTTCTCGCTTTGCACTGTGATTGCATGCCATCTGCCGGTTTAACCCATGACGATGGCTTGCCGCTCTTGATATTCACCATGCCAAAAATACCACTTCTCTTACCATAATGCTGCACCCTCCTGTTCATTGCTTCCATGGTTCCCCTCCTGAAAGTACCCATGATGCACAACGCTACGGCCGCCACTGTCTCTGCAGCAACAACTCCTGCAACAAGTGTTCCCTTCGCCGCAACAGCCACAGCAAATCAGGTTTGCTCCTTTTAAAGCTTTCTTTCACAAGATCCCGAACTCTAAATGAGTGCTGAGATTTTTATTTTAATTTTTTTTTAACAAAAAAAATTCTCCCAGAGAATTTTTTTTTTTTTCTGTGTTTACCCCATCAAATTTTACTTTTCTTTTTAAGTCGTTTATAGCAAGTGTTTGTGGGACAGGTTGCACTTATTTAGAGTTAACATTTGTTGCAAATAATGATGTAGCTGTGTTTTGTGTTGCAATGTTTGTACCTAATTACTGTGTAATTAACCCAGCTGGAGTTAGAATCACCGTAGTACTGGACTACTTACAAAAGTCTATTATTAACTCCTAAGTTCAAAAGGAAGATCATCACAGGTTTCAAACATTCAGGTGTGTTAATGTAGCCTTCTCCATGCGGTGTGTGGAAGTGACTAATTTGTAAGCATGGAAGTTGTCTAAAATCACAAGTGGGACAAGGTAGCTGAAAAAAAAAAGAGAGAAACAAAATTGAATGTTTTCTGTAAATGCTAGCGATCAAAACAGCACTCAAGGTGTTTATGACTATGCCTGCTTTGTTTGGAGGTGTATCTTTAACCTGGGATTTATATTTCTCTGAGGAAGGACCTTGTTACAAAGAGCCCCGGAGGTTATTGGCAGAGGCAGGCTAGGAAAGATGATACTTTCTCCTTTTTTCCTGCAGTTTATTACGTTAATGGCAGTTTTCATTTTGGTAGGGTTTCCCCCTCGTCCTGATTCCCAGGGAAGACGTATCTGTTGCAGCTCAGAGTGTGTAGCTTTGACTCCTCCGTTGGGGCTGTAGAGATTCCCACCCCAATGCGCCCGCCATCTGCCAGGAGAGGGGTTTGCACAGCAGTTGGGTCGCTCTGGCTTTTCTGTTGCTTCGGGGCCACGCTCAGGCACTTCCACCTGAGAGCTGTTTTACCCTCAGGTTTTGAGAGGTCAGACTGAGGAGGAAGCAAGCAGATTTGCTCACCAAGCAAAGCAAAGGGCTATGTCCCCGTCACCTGTCCTTGTGTTGCTCCTGGCCAGACCGACAAGCTGTTGCAGACCTAGCAGAAACGCTTACCCATTGATTCATTGCCCTCCACCTGCCAAGGAATTACAAAGAAATCAGTGAAAATGTTTTGCTTAATAATGTTATACCAGCAGATACTATTTTTTTTTTTTTTTACTGTTGGTCCCAAAACTATTTAAGTATCCCATGGGAAAATAGAATTTGCTGCAAGAGTTTATTTATAATAATTTAGGAGAAATATACTACCTCTGAAATACACCCTACTTTCTTAAAGAAACACAAACCAGTCTGTCTTCTGTTTTTTGAAAGGCTTGTTTGCCAACATCGTGGTGTTTGTGCTTCTAGCATTTTCATCAGAAGAGGGTTGTCATTTTGTGTATTCTTTTCTGAGAGCTAGCTTGTTTTAATGAAAAAAGGCTTGGGATGAGGAGGAAAGTGCAGCAGGCAAATGGTGCATTTCACTGTCCTTCCCGGAACAGTGTCTGCAGCAGAAAATTGGTGGTATCCAGTGTAGTTTTGTGATCCCAAAGTAATGACAGAGGAACTTGAAGATGTCAAGGGACTATGAGAAAACGGGGCGGTTTGGGGAGGGGATCAGGTGGGGCAGTTCCGCCACCCATGCTGCTGAGCACCAGAGGGGTTGACTGTGGCTGAAGTAGAATAAATACATGTACACCTACAAAGGGACCAGTAAGCAGTCTTTCTTTTTTTTTTTTTTTTTTTTTTTTTTTGAGATCATGGGAATACTTTCACATGAGTAGCTAGTGCCAGTGGGGAGACATAGGTGTGCCTTAATGCACTTTCTCATCTAGCAGGATAGCAGGCAGAGCCCCTCCTTTCCCAGTACAGATTTTGTTTGCATTGGAGAATTAGAGCATTTTAAATTTAACAGGAGTTGTAAAAAGTGTCTGTTGGTATTTATTTAGTTGCATATATTTGTGTGTGTGTGTATACATATAACTCCATGCTGAAATTAAAGGATGGTTTAACACGGGGATGAGTTTCTACTTGTTTAACTTCAGCCATTTGGAAGTTTGGCATCCAGTTCATCTGCTTTTCTAGAAGTCCATGCTAGGGCAAGATAAATTGCCCTGGAGGGTCCTGCCTCTTTCTCTGGCCTGTGGAAGGAGCGTAGGTGCATAACCAAAGCTCTGCACCACTGCATGTGGAGATGAGTCCCACCCCAGCAGCTTTTCTCGTTGGCTTCTGTAGCATGTGCCATCACTGTCTTTTTCTCCTCACTCCTGTCTTTGTTTTAGTCATTGCAAATCTTTAAAAGCTGCTGTAAAAAACTGTGCATTTGAAAGTACGGAAAGTAGTAGTAGTAGTTACTTCTTCTTTATAAGAGGCAGATCCCCAAGTTTGCTGTTTAGTTACAGCCTCTTAAGAGTTGGAGACAAAGCTACAACACAGGGAAAGGCCCCATAGTAACTCTGTGGTCCTAACTCTCAGTATTTCTTTAGACCAAGAAACACAGAAGGAACAGGTAATTAACTTGGGTTAAGACTTTTTTCATGGTCATAACGTACTTTGTTCATGTCCTCTTGTATGGATTTAAACTCTCCTGCATGTTTCAGAAAGGGACTTTTTATTCCCATCTAGATAAAATTTCCTTTCCTGGTCTGTGCCACACTGCTTTACATATCTGTGGGATACTGTTTCCTCTTTCAAGTGTCTCTATCACACTTTTTTAATCAACCTGCAGCCTTCAGCCCATCCCATTTCAGCTCCCACAGCTTCTCCTCACAATGCCAGGCATGAAAAGAAAGTTGTAGCAGGGCTTAATCATTTAGCTCAGTATCATCTGGCTCCTATTCTGGCCTGGGAAAAGATTACTGGACTTCCTTGGGTTGAGTGTGATGATCTCGGTGTCCTCGAAGCACCAGTGGATGGAAAAATCAACATCCCAAAAGTTACAGAGTCTCAGCTGGTGGCTAAAAAAACCTAACAACTCGTTTGGGTCCAGTAAATTATTCAGTATGTGCTGTCAGCTTGCTTTTTGAAAAAAGATGAACTATGTCTTATGTCTTCTGTATGCCCTTTCTTTCTGAAAATAACATGAGTAACAGCTCAAAATGTGCCTGCGTTGGCACACACACAGTCAATCATGCTTGGCTAGCAACTCTACGCGCTCTGTGTTCAATGTACGGCACGAGGCACGTGAGAAGATTGTGTAGGGTTAAACGCTATACTGTAGTACATCCGTGCAGGGTGACACCGGTTAAGAATATATGAAAAAATGGAAGTCTCTTGCTTTTCCTGACTTATGAAAGTTAGGTTTTAAAACCAAAATAATTTTCTTGCAGTGTACTTCGGAGGGGAGGAGAATCACTTTGGCTTAGTGCAATGAAAATGGGATGGAGCAAAAGTGCTTTAGCAAACCCTGTTTTACAAATCCTGATTAAAAACTGACTCAGTTGATAGAAGAGCTGATGGTGTTGCCATTCACTGAGTGTAGACATCTTGTGAGGGGGTATCTCCACTTACTCTAGCTGCCAGGCTGTGATGAGAGGGGATGGAGGGGGGACTTAGCTTGGGATTTCCAGTGAAAGGCAGGTGGACTTCCAAAGGTATGTGAGGAGGTTGGGAGCATGACCGGTCAGAGGTGAGAGGTCTTTCCCCTTTTCCTCTTACCTCCTTCACAACTGCTCTAGCCATTCCCACCAGAGTGAGGCTGGAAGCCGCAGCTGCTTAACCTTGCTTCAGGGTTAGATCCTTAACGAACTCGCGTTCATTTGTTCTTTGGGGATGCTGACAATGTTTTCCTGGAGGATGAAACCAGTAAAGTTCCAAAAAGTGTGAAATGATGGTGAGAAGCAACATTAAGGCACGTATACGGAGGGTTTGGTCCTAGCTCCCTCTAGTGCATACGTGCAGGCAGAGGTATGTAAAACATCTTATTTAAAATATTAATACGGTAATTGTGTGTAAATATATACTTCAGAGATCTTTAACAAAGCTTTTAATTATTACTCCTGTAGCTAGTGGACTAGCAGTATTCGAGCAAGCAAGGAAACTGTTACCTGCTCAGCTTCGCTCACAGGTAGCTGTAAGATTTCACAGAGGATGATCTATCCTAACATTATTTGGGAGAGGTGGTATTCTGAATTTTGGGACTGAATTTCAGTTTTGAATAATGCCAACACCTGTTTTGGGGGGCTTTAAATTTCTAAGTAGAAAGCCTTACTTCATTTACCTATATGCATTGGTGAGTCCTGTGAGTCCTACATGGATTAAAAGGTTAGAACTTAGTCTGAAATTAAGACACCTAAGTGTTGGTGTCTGAGTATGGGTGTATACGTGCAAGCTAGAAATTTAAGGGCCCACTGTAGACTGTAAGGTTATCAGCACAGTCAGGTGAAGTCTGGAGAATAGTCTGGCTCACCCTTCAAAAGTCACGCAGGGCTTGGTTCAGTTGCCTAAACTTGTGTCTGCTGGTGTTTAAGATTGTCCTAAGATGACCTTGCTTGTCTAGGTTATCCAAGGCATTTTGACAAGCTTGACAGATGCAATTCAGGATCTACAGACAAATCTGCACGCTTGTGAACTGGCAGCTGGACGACAGGCAGGAGACCTTAGTCCAAATGGTACTAAAAGTCTGGTGAGAAGTGACCTGAGCCTGCAGTGGGTGATCATATGAAGTGATCTCCAGGCTCTGTTGGTGCACTGGCTCAGTTGTATCACCCCATTGACTGCGATGGGAGGTTAGACACCAGCATTTCTGTGTCTTAATCTGTGTCCTCAGGCGCAGTGGGTGCTTCCTTAGTTCTTGGTTATTGCAGGGCAATTACCAAATTCCAGATTATTTTGAAGAAAATAGTCTCGCTCACATCAGTACAGAACAGTACATGGCTTTATTTTCTGCAGCAATGAAAATGTGCCGGAGTCTGACAGTATAAAAATAGCATTACAGAGAATGCTGCTTAAAGATGTTATTTAGTGACAACATTATTCTACCGGTTATATGACCTTTAACCAAGAAGGAAAAATTAAAAGGCAGATCCAGTAGAAAAATGAAATACTTGTAGGCCATCTCTGAAAAGAAATACAAGATCAACAGGCTGGCTCGTGCTAAGGCTTGTGATTGTCAAGCACAGCTGTTTTAAATTATGCATCAGCGTTCGCACTAAATTAGGTGGCAATTATGCAGATATTAATTATGAAATCATTCAGTAGCCTTCAGTTTTGTCAAAATCTGTAAAAATACAATGAAGTGAAAATAGAAATAGTTATGTTACATTCGAGTGCCACAAACAAAAGAAAAATTAGAATATTTGCCCCAGAATTAAGAGAGTAGTTAAGATAGCATAAAATACAAACATGCCAAATGTTCAGTGGGGATTTGCGACACCGCGCATGGCAGCTCCCTTGGGAGGGAGGGGAGCCGGGACATGCAGCAACAGAGCACCTCTCCTTGCCAAGGTGCCCGCAAAGGCAGCCGCCACTCCCAGAGGAGGCAGATTCCCCTTAGACCGAAATGTCATGTGGCACCTACTCAAGCTAATTTCTCCTTCTGCGTAAAGCAGAAGCGCCAGTTTCTCCCTCTTGCAAATACTCCCTGGTGTCCCCAAAAAGGCCTTCCTCTCCAGTCTACCCATCTAACCTGGGAAGCCTTCTGGCAGGGCGGAGGGCTGCCATCAGCACTGCTGAGGAGTGACAAGGCTTTTTCTGTCTCGTGTTCCCTTTCCTCCTTGTGGAAACCTGCAGAACTTGTAAATGGGGAGAAGAGTAGCAAATATACTGAGAAGATGAATTGAAATTTTTAGTCTGCAGAAGAGGAGGCTGAGGGGAGACTTCATCGCTCTCTACAATTACCTGAAAGGGGGTTGCAGAGAGGTGGGTGTTGGCCTCTTCTCCCAAGTGACGAGTGATAGAACGAGAGGAAATGGCCTCAAGTTGCGCCAGGGGAGGTTCAGGCTGGATATTAGGAAAAATTTCTTTATGGAGAGAGTAGTGAAACACTGGAATAAGCTGCCCAGGGAAGTAGTGGAGTCACCATCACTGGAGGCATTAAGGAATGTGTGGACAAGGCATTGTGGGACATGGTTTAATGGGCATGGTGGTGTTGGGTTGATGGTTGGACTTGATGATCTTACAGGTCTTTTCCAACCCTGGTGTTTCTGTTATTCTGTGATTCTGTGAAAAATCTGGAAGGTACTAGGAAACAGCCCTTTTTGTTGTTCGAAAGCAAGCTTTTGAGAAGGAAGGTGGGAAGGGGAAACAAATGTTATTTACATCTTTAGTGCCAGTATACAACAACATTACAAATAAGAGCCTATGCAAAATTCTTGTTAGTGATTTGAAAAACTTTAATTGCAGTTTGTAAAGGAATGGGGGAACAAGTAGGAAAGCACTTCTGTTGTGAATAGTAAGTATCTGAACAATTTTTGTCTTTTTTTTGACTGAAAGTTTTGGTCTAGAAATTCCATAAAGTCCCACGTTAAATACTCCTATAGAAAATTCTGTTCTAACAACAGAAAAGGTGATTTGAATGAAAAATTCCAACAAAGGAGATAGAAGAATAGGTTCCTTTCTCAGACACATTATCAGAGGGGATGCTTGCAGGGAGCGAGCCTTGGGCAGAACAGTGTTGGGCATCTAGCGAGCCCATGTATGGTGCCATGCTGCTCCATTAGAGGTACCGGCAAACCTTGACATCTGGGATACAGGACTGGACATCTCGCCTTGTACCTGCACCAGGCTGGAAAAGTGAACCTAAATGATCCTTGATCACGGAGTTATTTTTCTGGAGAAGGTATTTTAATAGCAATAGCTTGTCACGGTAGGAAGGGCAAACAAACGTAAACCACTTGCTGCCTCTTTTCATGCTAGACACCCAAGAATCACAAGCCTCAATTCAATCAAGTTATCTTGTCTGAAGACACTGAGTTACATGTAAGTAGCTGTCTGTAACTTTCCGAATTAACAGTTTGCAGGCTCAAGAAGTGAGAGTTTCCAATCTTAAAGCCCACAACAAATCTCAAGCAGTGTCAAGCCCTTTGAATTGCCTTGAAACACCTGACGTTACAAAATATGTGGCAAAACTTTGTTTTCTTAAACTGTAAGGAAGCAAAGAAGCAAAGCCAAAACATTACCCTGGAAAATTTAAAGGAATTTTAAGACTCATGAAAACTTAAAAGTAAAACAAAGACTTGCTTAAATAACATTTTTTGGTCTCTTAAGACAGAGTGCTGTTTCTGTGCAGATGATGAAGACTTCTGGCAGGCTTGCATACAGACTTTTAGATCATATGCTCATATGTGAGAAGCCAGTAAGAAGAAATGAAAAATCTCTGTTTTGGATTTTTAGAAATTCCCCCCTCACACACCCCCACCCTTGTAGAGAAAGACTGAAACCTGCCTTCCTCTGATAGCCTGCTAGATGGCAGTATCACATAACACGAGCAGTAAGCAAAGGCAAACACTTAATTTCTTGTATATAACAAAAATCAAGACATAGTTTCCTGTTATAGGCTGTTTTAGCTTTCATATCATTGCAATTAAAAAAAATGTATTTATGTTTGAGATGATAACTTCCTTTTGTGTTCTTGCTTTCAATTATTCAACAAATGATACTTCGACAAGTTGAGTAAAAGTCTTTTGGGGCATATATTTATTATTTAAACATAGGAAAATTTTTCTGAGGTCAACTCATTTTGTAGGCATTTGGGGAAATACGAGTTTGTTTCATTGTGCTTAGCACGTACACACAGCTCATGTGAGTCTGGTTTTTTCCATCATAAAATTTTAACAACACAGTGCAGTGCAGAGCTCCAGATGTACTTGTTTGGGATTCTGCTCTTTGAAATAATTGCATCTGGACATCTCTAGCTGCTCCAGCTATTTTCCCTTGAATTAAACGAATATCATGTTTTTATCTCAGCGTATGATTTATTGCCCACCAGAAATGCCAGTCTTTGGCTTTGAGCATGCAGGAGGCTGCCCACATAACTGCAGTGGAAACATCTATTTATTTATTTGTTTGTTGTATCTGTCGGGACTTTCAGGTTGAGGCAGAGATTTGTTAACTTTGACTGACTTCATTTTTGGCGCAATATTATCTGCAGTGACACACAATAGTATGTATGTCTGTTACAAGAGAATATTGAGATAAGAAGAAAATTAAGGAAGCGGTAAGCAGTCAAAAGTCAGGAACATTAAGATTTCCCCAGAGAAGTTGTTAAGTATAGTGAGTTTTATAAAACTGACACAAGTGTTATAAGTGTGGTGTCTGATGAGCAACCTTGATGAACACAGATTTGTTACCTTTCTGTGTCTGAGTTAAGTTCTGGATGTTGCAGTGGACTGTCTCTTGTTTGGAAAGGAGGCTGAACTGGAGCGCCAGGTTTTGGTAGAGGAGGGGTTTCAGAGTGGTGGTTACTGCTGGGGAACCTGCGAAGTGCTAGCCGTGCTCTGCGTGCAGTAGCAGGGTTCGCCTAAAAGGAATGCCGTATGTGTAATGGCAGCCTCATCTTGCATGATTTGGGCATGTATGATGTGTAAGAGGAAAATATAAAGCAGGTTTTGTTAGAAGGAAAAAAAAAAAGCTAGGTGAAGACACCTAAGAAAATGTTGGTTTGGAGAAGTAGCACCCCTCTAAGAGGAATACGGGTGTTTTCATAGGTAATGCACACCTTGTGCTTGGCCTTTCACTCCTTTGTGCTCTCAGTTCCTCTGCATAAGCCTATTCTGGCAGTTTCTAAAATTCAAGAAGAGAAAGAAAATTACCTGAAAGTAGGAAGTGAAAAACACAGATGATTGCAGTAGCTCAGACCTGCTGAAAGGTAAAATTGAGGGGCCGTTCAAAACAGTCACTGTACCGGTGCTCCGAAAATATTACAGCAGTGGTTTTCTCATTTCTACGTAGTCCCTCTGCTGCCTATGTGATTAGTTAAAAATAGATTTTGGTAGAATACATTAGAGTATGTTATGATCAATTTTTACTACTGCATTATTTATTACTTTAAAGAAGAATAAATAAAGCCAGATTGCTTTCATTTTTTAAAACAACTAGTCCTGTTTTTTCAGAGTGAGTAAATACGTATTAAGTTGAACTTAAATATTATACATTATTACTTGAGTAAATACCTATTGAAGCTCAGAAGCATGCTAAGGAGTTGTCAGCACAAGTGGCTTTTGACTGTCTTTCAGGACCTTGTGAATATTAAGAAGAATGATGGTGTTGAGCCCTTGAGCCCTTTGGGATCCCATAGCTGCCTTAATCTTTTCTTCAGGTCATTGTGAAGAGATGGATTCAGACAAGGTCTTCGTCAGCTTTATGACACCCTGATGGCCAACAGCTTGTGCCTGATGGAATGAAAATGTGATAGCAGATGTGTCCACTTCAGCATGGACATCTGACCCTCAGCCATATCCAGAGATGTGTTATCAACATACAGGACAGGCAGAACGGGGGGCACTCAGACTTAGGGAAGAAAAGAGAGGATGGAGCAGGGCACCAGAATTACCACGTCAGGGGATGGGCTGTGAGAAAGCCAAGCAAATGGAGAGCAAAATAAACTCCCCATGATCCAGGAGGAAGCAGTTAATGACCTGCTATGCCACCTGGACACTCACAAGTCTATGGGGCCTGATGGCATCCACCCAAGGGTGCTGAGGGAGCTGGTGGAGGAGCTTGCCAAGCCACTCTCCATCATTTATCAACAGTCCTGGTTAACGGGGGAGGTCCCAGACGACTGGAGGATTGCCAATGTGATGCCCATCTACAAGAAGGGCTGGAAGGAGGATCTGGGGAACTACAGGCCTGTCAGCCTGACCTCGGTGCCGGGGAAGATTATGGAGAGGTTCATCTTGAGGGCGCTCACAGGGCATATGCAGGACAACCAAGGGATCAGGCCCAGCCAGCACAGGTTCATGAAAGGCAGGTCCTGCTTGGCCAACCTGTCCTCCTTCTATGACCAGGTGACCTGCCTAGTGGGTGAGGGAAAGGCTGTTGATGTTGTCTACCTGGACTTCAGCAAAGCCTTTGACACTGTTCCCCACAGTATTCTCCTGGAGAAGCTGGCAGCTCTTTGCTGGGTAAAAAACTGGCTGGACGGCCGAGCCCAGAGAGTTGTGGTGAATGGAGTTAAATCCAGCTGGCGGCCGGTCACAAGCGGAGTCCCCCAGGGCTCAGTTTTGGGGCCGGTCTTGTTTAATATATTTGTCATGATCTGGATGAGGGGATCGAGTGCACCCTCAGCAAGTTTGCAGATGACACCAAGTTGGGTGGGAGTGTTGATCTGCTGGAGGGTAGGAAGGCTCTGCAGAGGGATCTGGACAGGCTGGATGGATGGGCCCAGGCCAGTTGTATGAGTTTCAACAAGGCCAAGTGCCGGGTCCTGCCCTTGGGTCACAACAACCCCATGCAATGCTACAGGCTTGGGGAAGAGTGGCTGGAAAGCTACCCCACAGAAAAGGACCTGGGGGTGTTGATCGACAGCCGGCTGAATATGAGCCAGCAGTGTGCCCAGGTGGCCAAGAAGGCCAACGGCATCCTGGCCTCTATCAGAAACAGTGTGGCCAGCAGGAGCAGGGAGGTGATCGTGCCCCTGTACTCGGTGCTGGTGAGGCCGCACCTCGAATCCTGTGTTCAGTTTTGGGCCCCTCACTACAAGAAGGACACTGAGGTGCTGGAGGGTGTCCAGAGAAGGGCGACGAAGCTGGTGAGGGGTCTGGAGCACAAGTCTTATGAGGAGCGGCTGAGGGAGCTGGGGTTGTTCAGTGTGGAGAAGAGGAGGCTGAGGGGAGACCTCATGGCTCTCTACAACTACCTGAAAGGGGGTTGCAGAGAGGTGGGTGTTGGCCTCTTCTCCCAAGTGACGAGTGAAAGGACAAGAGGAAATGGCCTCAAGTTGTGCCAGGAGAGGTTCAGGCTGGATATTAGGAAAAATGTCTTTACTGAGAGAGTGGTGAAGCATTGGAACAGGCTGCCCAGGGAGGTGGCGGAGTCACCCTCCCTGGAGGTGTTCAAGGAACGTGTGGACGTGGCATTGTGGGACATGATTTAGGGGGCATGGTGGTGTTGGGTTGATGGTTGGACTTGATGATCTTACAGGTCTTTTCCAACCTTAGTGATTCTGTGAAATAGGACATCCACCCCTCAGGATACACTTGATGCCCCCTATATTAGTCACTGTATGGGCAGACAACCAAGGAGATCATCTGTGGCCTAGAGGCCTAGACATCTCACCCTTCATATACAAACCAGAGGTCACCTTATTGATGAGCATGTATGGGGATGCATTGGGTTAATGGAGAGGCAGTAAGATAAAAATCCTCCTTCACCCCTGAATTGAGGAGAGGTGCATGGTTAGTGAGAAAACTGAAGCACATATACATTAAATCATAATATGCTGGAAATGAGAATGAGGTTTCTGGTCATCAAGAGAGGAGGAGTAGCAAAGGAAGGAAGCCAGCGACGCAGGGTGAAGCTCAGTGTGTTTGCGAAAAGTGATGAAGTGTTCAGCAGTGATTGCAGGGGTAACAAATTGCTTTCAGCAGGTGCCTCCGACCCTATTAGTAGTTCCTTTAGGTTTTGTTTGGGGATATGTTTATTTGGGTTTTTTTCTTTTCAGTGTTTGCAGATGACCCTATAGAAGGATGCTAGTTTGACACTTGTTTTACAGGAGTGCAAACTGGTGACCATGAATTTTGAAAGTGGAAAGGGGTAAATGAGTGGAGGCAGGCCTGAGGTTTGATGGGTGCACGAATGTGCAAATGTGTTCGGTAGAGACAAGGAATGGAGGCTCTTGGCAGTGACAGACCTGCAATGTAGTGCAGACAGTAGGTCAGGAAGGGGCTTCCAGCAGGGGATTGCAGCTAGTGCCAGGACCAGGAAAAGGGGGCAGGACAACAGCTAGGGTGGGACAGATGAGGCGTGTATACCCCAGCACCTTTCCACCCTGAGCGCTGGCAGCAGGCAGGCTGCTTTTAATGCAAGAGAGAGTTGGAGCCAGCTCAGTTGCTGGCCAGTTGAGGACAGGGGCAAATCCCATCCCTTATGGGAGTGTCGGTGGGAGTCCTGGGGTGGGGGATTGGAAAGCTCAGGTTGGTGCTCCATGGAGGTGCTGCTGCTGAAGCCATGGAGAAATAGGAGGTGAAAAAGTCCATCTGTAAGGCTGTGTAAAAATTAAGTAAGACCAAGCATAACTGATAAAATAGTGATTACTCTCAATAAATGTCTGAATATTTACTCATCCTTTTCCACTTTTGATTAAAAAAAGAGACTGATTTATTTTGAAGAAAAAGAACAAGGCGCATGCCACAAAAGAGCATTCTAAGAGAAAATGAAAAATAAAGAGATGGAGGCATTTCCCAAAGGCATGGAGAAATACAAATAGTCTTGGGTTCCATGTCAAAGGGAAAAAATACTTAGTGTTAGTTTTATTTTTAGAAAGCGGGAGAAGTTATGAGACAGTCTGATATGAGTCGGCTGGCTGAAAATATCTGTTGTTTTTAATGTATACCCTAGACATATCTGACCAGTCTGCTGCTTGTGTGAAAAACATGAAAATGTCACTGTGGTAGGATTCATCTGCCCTGACACAGGTGTCTAAAAGTAAAATACCTCAGTGTGAACTGTTTGCCACAAACTTTTATATTTGGTGGTGGGGAAAAAAGCATCATGAGGTGCTAATCTGTCTCATGCTAAAATAAGTTGCCTGAGGTAGGCTAGGAAGATGTAAAATAGGGTGACCAGCTGAGGCGTATGTGTCTGAAATCATCTGAGATGACTCTTGTCTACAAGAAATTCCTATTACTACATTGCTCTTAAAATGAAAAGCTGAGCAGTCTAAAATGTTTACTATGTATGAGTTCATTTTTGAAGGGTTAAGTGCTTCACAATGTAGAATAATAAATCTGCAACTAGAACCAGAATTTAAGACACAGGGAATAAAGAAGCTTCATGAGTTGTAGCTTCAAAACAGAAGATCTCAAGCCAAGTGGTATTCTTGAAATTCGTAGTACCCAGTCATGACTCTAGGTAATTTGGTTAATTCTGTGAACGGTGTCAAGTAAAGCAGTGCATATAGTAACCTGGGTGTCAGAAAAGAGTTCACAAAGGTGGAATTTCCACCTTAATTTAAAAGAGATTCTTAATTGTACTTTTTAAGTCTTGAGACAATAACCAGTCGCAGCCATCTTTGCTGGGTCTGAGGAAAACCCAAGGTGATGTCGATTTGTCTGCTGCCTACCATGCGTTGGTAGTTCGGAGAGAGGCTGAAACCCACTGGCAGTAACATCTCTCTTGGTGGTCATTCCCATGGATGACACTGCAGAACTGTATCGCAACCCTGGATGAATTTAGGGATGTTCTGTGTTTCACAGGGGGCTTAAATAATCACTGTGGTCATTTAGAGGTCCTGAAGGTAAAGGTCTGAAAGAGCCGTGCTCTGATAGAAAAGAGAAAGTCTTGGCATTTGGGAGCTGAAAATGCCACCTCTAAAGAGCTGGAAAATTTGGAAGAGCAAATGTTCCTTGGTGGTTAGAAAGTAGTTTGCAGAAATTTAGGTTCACTCTATGTATTTGCAGTTTCAGTGAGGTCTAGTAACTAACATTGGCACAATTTTAGTGATTTTAGTCTAAAGGGCAGCCAGCTTTCTGGCAGTTCAAACAGGTACCAAGTTAGAAGACGAGGGAGAGAGCACCCTATGTCTGTGACTGCCTCCAAAAAATGCCCTTTGCTGTTCTTAAATCTTCTGTGCATTACTACCCCAGACTGTAAGTGCCAGGCCATTCTGCTTGTGTTAGAAATAGTGTTCTTACTAGATCTCTTACTGCAGAAGCAAAAGTATGTTTTCTGGCGCGTCTGTATCCACACCTGTGGATCTTATCCATACAGACCATGAGAAAATGCTTTCCCATTCTTGACCTGTAGACCCTTGCACATACGTATATGCACACACACTCATTGTGTAGTCTTTATATTTCAGGTTTTTTATGCTTATATATACTATGGTAAAAGTGTCAATACATTATATCAAGTTGCTGTGAAGTATAATGATATAATAGTATCACTGCGAATATGACGAGTCATATATATGTACATTTGAGATGTAATTCTTCAAACAGTAGCAAACATGAAGGTTGTTGGACCTATTTACAAGTAACGAGGGAGCGGAGACTCTGCAGTAGTTGTTTGCAGGGATGTTCCATGGTCAGAATGTTCTGTACAGCTTTTCCTTTTTCAGCATGCAAGCGATGGAGCAATTAGCAGCGATGCAGACTTAAGATAGCCTCTGTCTTCCATTACAGTTTATTACTTTGTTTGTAGATTAAACAGAAGAGGTTCACAGTGTGTTTTCCATGTAAAGTAGTTTCGCATTTTGTGTTTCTCTGTCAGACACAGTGAAAAAAAAACAGTTGCAGAAGCTGCTACATGTGTATGTAGCTATGGCAGAGTTGTGATATCTTTTGAGAAATAGGGTGTGAACATATAATTAGAGACTACAGGATACATTTTACACTTTGTGGCTAAGGTTAAAAAAAAAATGTATCTCTGCATCTCTGCGCTGGAGAAGCTTGTTCTGAAGGAGAAACTTGAGGGTTTTTTTCCTAGGAGGACTCCTACGTGTACTAGAAATAGCCGGGGTGCAACATGCCCTAGTTACATCCCCTGCACAAGCAGCAGCGTGGCGAGGACGATGCGGTGGGAGCAAGCCGGCTCCGTAGCTGCTGGTGGCAGGAGAAGCATGGTGGGGAGAGCTCCAGCTGCTCCTCCTGCACCCACAGCCACGTAAACAGGATGTGCTCACACACAAAAGGAAAGTGTTTACATTGTCTTTGCTGCTTCCTGAGTTTTGAGAGGAGGGGAGAAACGGCAGGAATAGGGATGGGGGGGTGGAAGTCCTTACCTGGCCTCTGCCACTCACCAGAGCAGAGCAGAGATGGGGTCCCTGCTCTTTCACACTGCCCAGGGCTCCTCCGTCCTGCCTGCCACGCAGCAGGGTGAGTTGCACTTGGGTTAATCAAAGCGCCAGGGATAGTCCTACCCTTTTCCTGAGACACACAGCCTGAGATTAGGCCTTCTGCCTCCTCTGTCGCACATTTTGGAGGAATTAGGAGCATTAGTATTGTGGGGCTGTTTGACCTTTTAGGACATCTTGGCGTAAGGGGCAGTGATCTGTCTCCCTGTACAGGGAGAAAAAAGCTATAGGAAAATGCGAGTTTATCCCCTCAAAAGTTGGCAGACGATGTAGGCAGCTGCAGTTTTTTTACACTGAGTAGATTTCAGGTTGTGTCCCATTAAATCAGACCTTAGGATCTTTTAAATACACTTGTGTGATTATGGCTAACCCAGTATAGCTAAAGCTGCTTTATTAATTACATTGACATGTTGGGTTGTAACATGCTAAAAATATCAGTGCTAATAATCTCGGTCACTTCTTATTTTCAGCATGGCTGCGTTCTTTGTACGTACTGTCAAATCACTGTGCTGTAGATGGACCAGGGCTATCACAGGCAGGGCTTTATTATTCCAGCAAAGGTATTTCTTTTGTTATTTCAATAGGAAACAGAAGATAGGCGATAAGCTAACAAACTCACAATGGGTGGAAGTTCATTAAAAATATATGTCCTTGTTGTATGTATGATGGATTTAGATGTTAAGCCCTTTGGAGCAGCAGGTGTTTGTACAGTGTCATTACAATGGGGCCTCGCGTGTCACCAGATTTTCAGTGCTGATGGTAATCAAAGATGACTTTTTGGCATGCTGGCAAGTTAGGTGGGGTCAGGGAGGTGGTAGTTGTGTACAGAGAGCAAATAGCAATGGAGACAGTCGCTTGCTTCCCAGAGGAATGGGAGTTGTCACTCCTGGTGTGTCGGTCAGGCAGAGCAGGTCCCTTCAAGCTCAAGCAGAAGGGACAAGTTGTCAGTGCTGTAGGAACTGGGGTTCAGAGGTTTTGCATATCCTGCCTCTCTCTAGAACCGGGCTCTTCCCCTCCTCTTCCACGAGAGAGGAGGGCGACTCTCAGGTGTGACAACATTTACATCGCTCCTGCAAATGCTTCATCTCATTGGCAATATTTTTGTTGAGCTGAGGTCTCTAGGCAGTTGTCTGTAGTAGTTAGGAGTCTTGATGGCATGCCACACCATGCTGTACCTAGAACAAAGCAATCCTCCCTAGTTTCATAGCAGGCTTCATGCAGTGGCTGCAGGTGTGTTAAAATGTGACTGGGCAGGGAACTAGAACAAGTGTCTTCCATGCAGAGGCGAGCGTGTTTCTTTTTGGTAATCTGTATGTCAGAGGTAGTATGTTGCCGAAGTTATTTTCAAAACACCTTTTTTTCCCTTTTAAAATAAATATTGCATTAAACAGTGGTCTAGCTTCGTAATACACAAGTAGGTCAAAGTGCTGTCCTGACTGTCTTGCATACCACCTACAGATACAGCTTAAAAATACGTCGAGTGCCAAATTAAACAGGAAGAGCGGGCGATGCACTCTGATTCCTTGACTTGTGCTTACATCTAGAGCACAGATCAGCAATGACGTGATAAAACATCGCACCCCTGGCTTTTGACATCACTTTCACTGACAGCCATTTCAGGCAGGTGATGGAAATCTGGACTGTTTTCCAATACTGTGAGCAGGTTGAGTCAGTTGCTGGGCACATTGTGCATTTAACCCTTGCAGTATTGGAAGCGCAAGAGTTTGCGTCTAAAAATGGTTGCTTCGCCCTCAGTTGGAGACATTGTGGAGGTAAAGCAGCAAGGTTAGTGGCTAGCTAGGCGCACAGAGATACCGTTATGATCATCCCCCCTGGATCTCCTGACGTAAGGCAGCGTGAAAAACCTCTCAAGTTTGCTGACCTGCAGATTTTTTTTTTTTTTTAGGTAATAAGCAGCTGCTGAAAGTGCACTGAAAAGACACTTTAGCTTCTTGAAAACACCCAGCCCAGTACATTTTTTTTCTTGTTAGTGGCAAGGGGCCCTGCCTCCACCGTTTCCCGTGGTCGTTCCTGACTTTGTGGGAGCAGGGTGGGACCTGGAGAATCGCACCAGGCACCGATGCGCTTCCGAGTTTACTCGGGAGGCGCAGGGCTGCTTTCCCCTCCACTGACAGCCGGGGTGCTGAGGGTGTGCACCCCACCTCCAGCCGGGCCCTTCCTTTGTGGCTTCAGTGCCATCTCCAGTATTTTGACACATAAAATACCCCCTCTGCGTGTCCTCACACACGTGAGGACATGTGTGTGGGAGGAGGACGACCAGGTTTGTGAAATGCAAACGCCTCCCAGGCAGCATGAAGATACGGGATGCTGTCCAGTACGGGATCCTGTCCCGTATGAGCTATGCCCAAGCTTAGTTAGTCCAGCGCCAGCCGTCTGGGCAAACTGCTCTCCCCGCATCACCTAAAAGCGTGATCACGCTTTCCTTTCTTTTAACAGATAATCCTGAAATAGCCGGCAGGAGCGGAACGGAGTGTCACGAAGCCTCCCTGCGGACGGCCAAGCACGGCTACTGTACATACTACCCCGTCTCCTCCTCTCTAGAGTTGCCACAAACTGCATGCTAAGTCAAGAATTTGTTCTTACGGACAAATCACAAACTCGAAAAAGCTAGTGCTGCTATGTCATATATGAATATTAAATATGGTATGCTTACTATACTCCAACCTAAAATAGTTAACTACCTGATACCAGCTGTGATGTTTCAAGACATAAAGGGTAACATTTAGTTTTAAAGATTTTCTAAGCATAGTTTAATTCTTGCAAATATTGTCTTTTCTCCATAACTATACCTAACGGAAATGGTCCAGTTCAGTTAGTCTCGTGAGATTCAGTGTTTATGAATCTTTCGAGCTCAGCAATAATTTAAGTTGTATCGGCTAAAACTTATCCCGGTTGCAGGTTTAATTTTCACCCGAACTACGATTGGGGTTATTCTTCTCAGTTAAAAAAAAAAAATCTTGGTTTTGCTCCCCTAGCGAGTTGATTCCAAGACAGAGGAAGTGAAACGCAGCCCTGTGTCCTGCACATCACCCTGCCAATCTGAATATTTTCAGCCAGAAGTCCAAAGTAAAGCACAAATTCTTTAGATGCACATGGTTGGTGTTTGACTTGTATGGAGAAGTTGCATTTGAACCATAGCAGAATAGCAGAAGAAAATTTAAAAATTTTGCACAGTATGAACTTCATACCCCTTTCAATCCCCAAAAGAACAAAGTCTTGAGAATATTATTTTGCAAGTATATTTATAATGTTTTTAAAAGAGACTTTGCAAAAGTGCCTAAATTTTGTCACATCAGACTTGATGAAAGTGAGCCTGATGCCAACAGTCAAATCTCACCGGAAGCGAAAAATCTTTCAAACTCATAGTCAGGTTACCAAAAAGATCCAAGCTGTTAAGAAGTAACTTCTAGAAGTGTAAAATCAAACAAACAAACAAACAAAAAAAGACCAAACTAACAAAAGAAAGGGCAAAAAAAGAAGGCTGTAGATGAAGAGATTTGTATGATACTCTAATTTAATTAAAATTCAGTTGAGTCACTGAAACTTCATAGGTGACTTTAATCTAGGCTATTAACTGAACACTAAGAATGTAGAGTGAGATTCAGTTTAATAAATCATTAATGTATTTGCATTTTTTTAATTGGATTATAAGATTGTAACCAGATTAGAGTGGAGGAAAAAAATAGTTCTTTTAATTGTTTTTCTTTAAAAACATATTTTATGTCACAAAAGTATGAAGATATCTTTAATACAATTATATACATATTATATATACATACATACATATATATGGATGAAGCAGATTTTAATGTTGTTTACTTTTTTAAATACTTTGTTGATTTACAAGGTAATTATATATGTATAATTAAAATTTCATGTTTGATTTGAGATTTGTTTCAAGCACTATTGTACCAAATATTTCATATTTCACATTTTATATGTTGCACATGTATCACATAAATGACATAGTTTTTAAATTATTGTTTAAAAAAACAAGACAGCTGTTATAAGTGGATATTATGTATAATTGTTTGCAGCATAAGTTTTCTATGTGGACATTATTAGTGATTGCAGTATTTTAACTTAACCTCTTCAGATTGATTGTAAACTATTTTAAACTTTGGCAGCACTGCCTGTTCTGAACGACTGAAGGCACTAACCATATAATTATTTGTCTAGGAAATTACTTTCCAGGCTAAATCTTGTTTGTCCGATGTCTAATTACTATCTATTTATATATAAAGCTGGAGATTTGATCATCCGCAAGAAAAAAATAATCACGATTCGATTGTAAAATTAACATAGTGCTTGTAACGTTGCGTTAGTTTTAATTTGTGGGAAAATAATGTATCTTAACTTGTTATTTTAGCAGTTAAGGTATCACCATTATATACTATTAAAACACTAATATTTGTAGACTTTCTCAGTCATTATAACTAGGTAGTTGACACTGCAACTTGCCTATATCTGTCAAAGTTGTTTTTATTTTTTTATAATAGTTAATTTAGGCATTTGGGTAGCTTATTGTATAATACTAAATGGTAAATTATCCATGTTGTTTAAATATTTTATGTAGATAACTCTTCAAGACATTGTTTTGTGTGAACTTTTTATGTTTCAAAATAACTGTTATTCTATGTTTTTTACAATTAATCCAATACTACTATTTTTTGCCCATGGATGATGAAGCTTCAGATACATCAGGTCTTTCATCCAGATAAACTGACAGACAAAAAGAGAAAATGTATTTTTAATAAGAGATCCACTTTCCGACTTTATGACTTTGTAATATTCCTGAAAACTGTACAAGTACAAACCTATGCTAACAATAAGGAGGCAATTACAGAGATGTGCAAATATGTGTACAACAGATTCTGCATTTTATTTATTTATAAAGTAATTTTATAGACTATTTCAAAATTTGGGAAGATCTAAAACTATTTTTCTGTATAAATATTATTTGCCAAAACTTTGTTTATATTTTAAAAAAAAGTCTAATGAAAATGATTAAATTTTAAATGCTTTGTTTAATTAAAAAAAAAAAAAACCACAACGAATAAACCCCCCTAAAAGAACCATGAGATGGGCCAACACCGAGACAGTGAATACTGTAGCTGGGACACGGTTTCAAGTTACTTGAGAAGTCTCAGTGTTTATTTTCTTCAAAGGATACAGCACCTCACCAAAATACCTTTTTGTTTGCCTCTCTCATCCAGCATAACTGACAACGCGTACAATGAATATTTCGGTAACAGTTAAAAGAAACCCCTCCATTCACTCTTTTTCAGCATATAACTACTAGTGGTCTGTTAAATAGCCATTCTATTTCTGTTGTGACGTTAAATTCATTCACCCAATGTACAACCACTGAAATAAAAAGAAGCATTTTAAAATGAGAGCGGAGTCAGGGCCATCCTTTCTTGTGGCGCGGCTCTGGGAAGAGGGACCTGGGGTAACAAAAACAGTCAAAAGAAATTGGAGGAGTCCTTAAAAAGTGTATTATTTTATTTCATTCTATTCTATTTTTTTCCCCTTTATTGCATGTTGAAGTAACAAATCCTTAAGTGCGATCCCCTGGCTCGGGACGCACGCAGATGCTGTATCAGGAAGCACGTACTCTTCTGCTGTAGACGGCGTGCTGAAGAGGCCGCGCTGCACGGCTTTCGCCCCAAATGGTCATTTCGTGCCCTTCCTGCCTGCCCGTGCTGCCGGGGTGCAGGCAGGCAGTGGTTATCTCAGCAGCGTGGCTCGCAGATGCTTCACCATTGGGGGATTTTTTTCGCCAGAGCATCCTCTGCATCCTCTTTTCTTACCGACATCTCAGAGAGTATTACACCAACAAGTAATCCCCGTTATCTACTAGTTCCTCTGGAGAGAGCAGCGTCAGAGAGGAGTTGCCTGTGCAAGGGCAGAGATCACACAGCAAGCTAGTGACAGAGGAGGGATTAAAACCTCTGGCTTGCAGCTCCATGGTTTCTTCACACGATCTTCTCTGGCCTATTTTTTTAAATGCTTTAAAGAAAGGAAATAAAATTCCTGCAGAATCGAGAAGAGTTTGTGTCATAAAGTTGTATACATTGCATCAGCACGGGGCTGGTTTGAAAGGAGCCCAAGGTCACAAGTGATGTGGAAAACCACCAGGTCAACCAGTCAATTTGGATGCATCACAAACGTACTGAGCCAGAAGCCTGCTGAGAGCAAGCATGTGGGATGGAGAGGAGATACGGGGATGACTTGCAGGGACAGGGAAGGACTGCAGCGTTAGAGGGCTGCAAGGGCATTGTAGAGCAGAAGCAGTAAATGATTCAAATACAACTCCTAGTGATTCACGAGCGGAAACCCTGTCTGTTCACACTTTCTTATGTCAAACCCTACCCTGTAGTGACTTCTTGGACAGTTGTCAGCTGCCAAGAAGGGTCATGACATACTGATTGTCCTGTCTAAAAACTGCTTTGTTTCTTGTCCAGTTTGGCACTTTTTTTGGCAGTGGAGAAGCACTCATGGGAGCCACGAGCTTTCAGGATCCGCACCAAACCAGCGATCTTTGTATGACTCTGTGTGCGGAGCGTACCTCCTTCAGAAAATGTCAGTGTTTCCAAAATGAAGCAAGATGCTTCTGGAGAAGAGGCTTTAGGAACCTCTGGTGTTTCCCCCACCACACACGTCCTCACGGACACACAGTGGCCATAGCGGTGGTGCCGAAGTCTGCTCCCTGGCAGGGAGCAGTCCTTCGTCCCGGGCCAGGAGCAGCGGCAGCATCGCATTGCTCAACATCAGCCTTCTCTAGAGCGGACCGGCCAGGTCCACACTGGCAGCGTTTGGTGATGTATCTCCTCTGGCCCCACATGGTGTAGCTGTGACCATAAGGCATAATTATTATTTTCAGTAAGTTTTGCTTGGTCTTCAATTGAAAAGTCTGAAGTCATCTGAGGGCTGGGGTTTTTTGCAGCCCACTGGAATTAATAGCATGAAACAAAAGGGGATGTGACATTTGAGGGATCAGAGCCTGCTGGGATAGCTTTGCATGTTGGTATACAGCAAAGGAAGCCAAAACTGGTTCAGCCTTGTCCACGCTGCATTTTGGGAGTGTCTGTTGAGCAAGTTACCGAAACACCAGCTGGGTTTTGTTTCAGGAGGACTTGTTTCACCCCAGAAAAGAGCCTAGGAACAACTGAAGATTTCTATACTGTGGGTTATGATGGAAAAAAGGACTTGTGGGCAAGGCTGCTTGACAGTCTGGGCATTGAGCATTCTGCTAGTGTCATTTATTGCATGAATTCATGGGACCCAAAAAAATGCCTTGCCTGGAATTGCCAAAAACCTTTCTTGGCATCTGATCATATGTATACCATGCTCTTTATGCCTGCAATCGTTTCTCTTGCCAAGCCTTTTGTCGAGTAACCTGCCTTTTAATGTCATATAATTGACAGTTCTGGAGGCTTTTTGCATGGGTCAAGATGATTTTTATTGCTGGAGTGGGGGTGGGTGTGAGGGCAATACCATCTCAGCTGTTGCATTAAAGGAGTTACTATTGCTGGTATGTAATATATTCGAGCAAATAGTGATGGGTATAGAATACCTAGTTAGATTATCTGTGAATTAATAAATTACGGAAATGTCTTCTAAATTCTTATTCTTCTAATTCTATAATTATAGAAACCATAGAAATTGTAGAAAATTACATGTTTTATTATATGAAAATGCCTTCTTCTGTAGCAGGGGAAAAAAAACACTAAGAAATGTGAAAGGAAGATACTGGTGTGAGCTGCTTATGCAATGTTGTGCTGCAGTTGCATTATTTCCACCAAAGCTTCTTACAGAGTGAGGAAAATACACTTAGCTTTATGATTTAGGAAAATCACTACAGGAAAGACGCCCTGCTCCTCTCATCTTCAAAGAGCTGAATTTGGATACTACTTTTAAGGAAAACAAATTCTGGTAAGTGTCCTCCTTAGTCTAATTGTCACAAAACAGTCAGGGTGTAGCCTGCATGGTGGGTGGTTCCTCAGACGGTCACTGGACCAAATAGATGCCGGGATGTGGCGGTGACGAGGGTGACCACAGTGGTGGAAGGTTCACCTTGTAGGAACAGCCTCCAGGGATGGTCACGCAGGTGCGTGCCTACGCTAAACCTGAGCTGTGTTTACATTTGCCATGAATGCCTCTCCTTTTCACGGAGGGGTAGAGGGAGGAAATGCTTTTATTTCCTTGTTTTATGGTTGTAGTCACCACTCTGAATGCCAACAGAGCACATTCAGAGACGCTGAAGTTGGTAGCTGACACCACAGCTCAGGACTGCAAGCAAGCAAGTTTTTCACACTTGGAAAGCTGTTAGGGTGGGATCCAGCTTTCTCTCTGTAGCTGTCAAGTATCATTCGGGGCACTGCAGGGTACCCACTTGGCCTACCTGCTGCTATGGAAGAGCACAGGTCTGGATGGGTATCTTAACTCAAGTCTGCCACCCAGTCAGCAGGTGTTTCAGATACTCTGCAACACCTCAGATGAGTTCAGTCAATGAATCCCACCTGTTTTCAGAAGGGACTGTCAATCCTAACAATGGTTTTGATGGATTTTAAAATACCATCATGCACAAGAAAGCACAAAATCATGAGACTGGCTTAAATGGTTTGATAGTTAAAAACCCTGTTGTTCTCTGTAGGTATTTGGAGTACATTCAGCTTGCATATTTAAGCTTTTTCTCTTCTACCATGATGCCTAGAAGTGTTTTTCATGTCACCTAACATGCTCATGTGCTCATGGAGGTAAAGTTAAAGAGCAGCTCACAAAATGCCTGAGAAAGTAATGAAAATTGACAACACGAAATTTTACAGATTTGGTGATCTCAAGATGTTCTTATCTCTTACCACATTATAGGGAGGAATAAAGAAATATGGTAACCCTTAGGCATGTAATATAATTTCTTCAGGCTTAATCTTCACATGGGCTTTATTCAATGATTATTATGCCAATGAAGGTGTGATGTTATCAGTACAACTTAGTCTGAATGCAATTACAATGGGATGGACTGTCCCTGTATAGAAATAAATCATTCTGTTTAAATGTTTCATGTGAAACAGTTGTACCCTACTCTAGCCAATGTTGTTACGTTGCTTTAATTTCTCTGTATGTAAGGCTTGGTAACAAGCTGTCCTTGGACAGGCATTAGGTAGAGCCTACACTTTCATTTCCAGGTTTAAGATAAATGGTGAAAGGCAAGAGTCCTGTTCTGTGTCCTTCCTCAAGCCAAACATGCTCAAAAGGAAAGCTACATAAGCAAGGACAAGTAAATGAGGACTCACATAGAAAAAAAGTGGTCAGCCTTGAGCAGATTTCAGTAGGCTTTGTAACTACAGGATGTGATAGAAAGCATTTTCCCTTTCTATTGACCTTAAAAGTGATTACTTTATACCCATGCCAGAGGAAATAAATGAGGTTGAACTCTTCTAATAGAGAATCAGTGCCTTCCTCCATGAGTGTGAACTTTCCAAGACCAATCGCTGGAGAAGTCCCTGAGCACTGCCCATTCCTCTGCTGTCGTCTCAGAGTCCATGGTAAGTGCTTATGGGCTGCAGTAGAAGCACACTGGCAACTCCTCTGTGGCCTGTGGACTTTTCATTTTATTCCTTTTAATTGGATGATCGGAGAGGCTGAACTTGAAGTCCAATTTTATTTGGAGTTACAGGTATGTATGGGGATTTTTGTTTGGTGTTCTTTTTCCCCAACTCACTTGTTAGATTGATCACGCATCCTTTGTAGCTTTTAAGGGCCAGGCTACTTATCTTTCAAGTTTGCTTCAGTCATCTTTAAACACACATTTCAGATGTGCTTGATTGTCATCTAGATCAGTTCCTCTTATTCTTCACAGAACTTACTCAGTATTTCAAATCTGCTTTATGAAGTACAATCTAAAAAAGAATTTATAACAACATACAGATCCTCCTAGAAGCTATGCTAAGGCACATGGAAGACAGGGAGGTGACTGGAGACAGTCAGCATGACTTCACCAAGCGCAAGTCTTGCCTGACCAACCTACTGGTCTTCTATGATGGAGTAACTACATCAGTGAACAAGGGAAGAGCTACTGATGTCATCTACCTGGACTTCTGTAAGGCCTTTGACACGATCCCCCACATCCTTCTCTCTAAATTAGAGCGAGATGGACTGTTCAGTGGATAAGGGATTGGTTGGATGGTCGCATCCAGAGAATAGTGGTTAACATCTCAATGTCCGGAGGGAGATCAGTGACAAGTCATGTCCCTTAGGGATCTGTATTGGGACCAGTATTGTTTAGTATCTTCATCAACAACATAGACAGTGGAATCAAGTGCACCCTTCAGCATATTTGCAGATGACACCAAGCTGAGTGGTGCAGTTGACATGTCTGAGAGAAGGGATGCCATTCAGAGGGACCTGGACAAGCTTGAGAAGTGGGCCCATGTGAACCTCATGAGGTTCAACAAGGCCAAGTGCAAGGTCCTGCACCTGGGTCGGGGCAACCCCTGGTATCAATACAGGCTGGGGGATGAAGAGATTGAGAGCAGCCCTGCAGAGAAGGACTTGGGGATACTGCTGGTTGAAAAGCTGGATGTGAGCCGGCAATGTGCACTCGCAGCCCAGAAAGCCAACCATATCCTGGGCTGCATCAAAAGAAGTGTGATCAGCAGGTCAAGGGAGGTGATTCTGCCCCTCTACTCTTCTCTGGTGAGACCCCGCCTGGAGTACTGTGTCCAGCTCTGGATCCCCCAACATAAGAAGGACATGGACCTGTTGGAGTGGGTCCAGAGGAGGGCTACAAAAATGATCGGAGGGATGGAACACCTCTCCTATGAGGAAAGACTGAGAGAGTTGGGGCTGTTCAGCCTGGAGAAGAGAAGGCTCTGGGGAGACCTTATTGCAGCCTTTCAATACTTAAAGGGGGCTTATAAGAAAGATGGGGACAGAATTTTTAATAGGGCCTTACGATAGGACAAGGGGTAATGGTTTTAAACTAAAAGAGGACAGATTCAGACTAGATACAAGGAAGGAATTTTTTACAATGAGGGTGGTGAAAGGCTGGAACAGATTGCCCAGAGAGGTGGTAGATGCCCCATCCCTGGAAACATTCAAGGTCAGGTTGGACGGGGCTCTGAGCAACCTGATCTAGTTGAAGATGTCCCTGCTCATTGCAGGGGGGTTGGACTAGATGACCTTTAAAGGTCACTTCCAACCCAAACCATTCTCTGATTCCATATAGACAGCCTGTAAGGCAAATGAAACCAAATTACACAGTCAGCCAACTCCACACTTTCTTACTTGCAGCCACTCTATTTGCCAGATGTAGCACAGTATTTATATGGATTGCCTAAACAGTGGCGATAATAGTTTTCTTCTGAGCGTCCTTTTCTGTGTGCAGGCAGAACAGAAGTATGCTTTTATCACACAAAATTCAGGCCTTTTGCATTCAGCCCCAGGCTTCCTGTATAAGCAAATGGAGAGAAAACAACCGAGACTTTGCCAGAGGGCAACAACATTCAACTTCTAGGCAGGATTGCCTCTTCTGGAGCCTTCCCAGGCCAGCTGCCTACAAAGATGCCTAGAGAGACCCCCCCTCCTCTGTCAGCTGGGGCACACATCGAGGTGCTGTGCATCGCTGTTCCTGCCCCCAGAGAGTGAGATCCTTCTTGCTCCAGCTTTCACCTCAGCTTCTCTTCTGAGCATATGTGCACCACGGGAACCCCATGCCACCTGCCAGCTTCTGTGCCTTTATTTTTGTCCAAGGGTGGTTGTTTTTTAAAAGCATCTTGTTTCTCTTTTCTTCCTTTCATTCTAGAAATGACGTAGGCTTTTTTACCGTCATGTGGTTGAGGAGCACGTTTTGGTCATTGCACCATCGCAGCACTTTAACGGGTCATTTAGGCCCATTAGTTGCAATGAATGGATTTCACTTGCCAGCACAGATTGAGCATGCTGCCTGAAAGATGAGGAGATGATTTGTAAGTAAAAGTGGCCTGTTCTGCAGTAATCAAATACCTTTCCCCACCGTTACACATGCACATTAATACAAATCCTTTAGTGCTTAGAGAAACTTCAGGGAGAAAATGTCCTTTTGCTACTTACGAGAAGTATTAGCCAATCCTGTTTTAATCTGTGCGCAGAGGCTTTTATCTTCACCCACTTGATTCTGCTGGCCTTTCTTAGGAGACCCTTGGATCCAACTTCGGAGCCGCACTGCTCTTGACCATGCAGAGAAGTTCCTTGCAAGCTTAGGAAAGCCTGTGTGAGTCGCTTCCAGTGGGACTGACCAGATGGTCTTCATTTTCATAACTAAAGCGGGAAACCACAACAGCCTGAGCATTTAAAGCATCATTTAATTACGGATTTGCTTTGCATGGAAGGTAGAGTGGTCTAAACCTTCCTGGAGAGGATCCAGCTTTCATGCAGGCAGTGCCTCCCCTGCTCTGTCCAACGTTTAAAGTCAGGGAGAGGATGGAGAGGGCAGGCTGCAATCCACGCTGACTGCAAACAAACCCCGCTTCAGCAGCAGAAGCAGCTCTCTGCTTACAATTATTTGGCCAGAGAAATTTTCTGGTCTTTCACAGTGAATGCTGTCCACAGGAAAGCTTTTGATGAGGGCTCACAGGTATGCTGGAAACCCAACAGAAAGCAAAAGGTGTAGAGAGAGTAGTGACGGGACATCGTACGGTGAAGAGCCAGTAGGAATTCCTTTTCAATTGGAAACCAAGCACGGCATAATTCTTCTCTTATTTGCCTCTCACCTCTGTCCACAACAGATGTTCACTCTAAAAGACGTTTCACCACTTCTTGGTGGAAAGGACTTTCTTTTGTACCTGGCATTTGGGAGTTTTATGTCCTTTCTTGTTTGTTTCCTCTCCCTTTGCTTTAGTTTTAGCCATAAAGCATATGATCCTCTGTGATACGAGACCAGCCTTCAGGCTTTCGTGAATGCAGCAGATACATTCCTCTTCAGGAGTAATTATCAGAGGAACCGCTTTCAAATCCAAGTTTCCTGTGCCATGTAATTCCTATTTAAATAAAGGACTCCGGCAGTGTTACTCAGCAGTACCTCTCCATACAAAATGAGAGTTGTTTCCTCTTGACACAGCTTTCTTTCTGCTCTGCTCAGAAAATGACTCCATTAGAATCAAACGTTAGTCCATCAAAGTGCCTAAAATCAATGATGATTTTATATTCAATTGAATCCCTACTTTTTCAAAAATATCACAATGAAACTGCTCTATTTTACTTCCCTTTATTGTTACTATTATTACCTCATGAATACTGCAGAGAGAAACAGCTGCCTCTCCTTTATTTTTTAGCTTATTTCTAAGACGTAGCTGGATGTGGCTTCGTGCTCCAGGAGTCCATACACTTGAGCCAATTTGCAATAAAACAGATAAAGAAAACAGCCCTGATAAGATGTAGTATTCGTAGAACTTGGATTTAGTTTGCTCAGTGATGGAAATATGTCCCAACGTGAATTTTATCTAGAAATGCGTGCTGCAGCGTCGTGCTGTCAGGAGCTCCCATTACTGGGGCTGATGACCATTGAACCAGCCAGAGTTTGTGGTGGGGCTCCTCAGCAGCAAGACCTGCAGCAGCTGGGCTTTGCTGGGATTAGAAACTTATTACTGGAGCTGGAGGCACAGCTGAAAGGAGTAAACTTGGGCTAGGTAACTTGACCAGGGTATTAGGATAAGCTCTGCAGAGCTGTGGGTAGCTGCTCTGCAGTGAAAAGTGCCCTGGCTGTTGGAAATGGAAGCAAGCATCTCATCTTTTTTAGCATAATGATTTTTTTCAGGATCCCAAGGTGCCTGTTTGTGGCAATCAGCACATGGATAACCAGGTCGGCTGTGAACAAGCCATAGAAGGTCTCCTCAAGTGCCTGAGTAAAAGAGAACAGCTTTGTCCACCAGCCAGATTACTAGAGTTACTATAGGAACATCCTACAGCCTCCTGGCAGAGCTGGAGGCAACAGGGGGGCCCAGAGGAGAGGACTCAGAGGCATAGCCTGGGGGACGTGTCTTCATCCTGAGCAGTCCAGCACATCCCCGTGGCAGAATCCCAATGGCCTCACCAGCTATCCTGTTCCTGCACATGTGAAATGGTATCACCGTTCAAAATAAAACCCAAAGTCCCCTAAACTTTGGCGTCAGGAGTAGCAGGACCCCTCTGAGAAGCTAGTAAGTATGAAGAAGGAAAGTCTGTGGCCTCTGCAGTAAGTCCTATTGGCTTCTCCTTGTTGGGATTTCTTCTGCCAAATCTCTGGTGGATGCCAGTGCTGGCTGCCCTGGAGCCATCCCTTTCTGCCACGTTTCCTTCTTGCAAAACACAGGGGAATCGGAGTACATGCAAAGACAGAAATGTAGAAATGTCTATTTCTACCATCCTTGGAAAACACCCTTGCAGGGGACCTGGTGGGGGGCGAGTGGGTTTTACAGGGCCTGTTCAGCCAGCCCGGTTATGAGGGAGTCTCCTCAGCTGCAGCCCCTTATGGAGCCTGAGGCTATTTTTAAATCATTAAAATTAAGAAGGCTGGGGGCCTGGGAGGTTGATTAGCTCCCATGGGGGACCTACAGACCTTGGAGGCAGCTGAAGCGAGACAAGGCTTGCCGGCAGTGCACCTGCCTGTTTCTGCCCTGAACTTGCCTTGGCTATTGATGGCATCTGCTCCGCTACTGACACTGGCAGCCAAGGCGCTGCCAAAGCTCCTGCCCCTTCAGAAGAGAGACCTGGCTGGATTTGTGTGCCTTAGGCCCTCAACCCTCCAACTGTCCCGCTAACTTAATGCTAGTGACACAAGCTCACGTCTTCAGCTGTTCACCCAGCTCCAACCAAGCCCCGCTGCAAAAGCTCTTCAGCCCTTCCCGGCATCCCTTCACACGCCTTCCCTGCATGGGCACAAGACACAGGGCTTGGATCACCGCATCTTTCCCATGACAGGAAAAGCCCAAGACCCTTTTAGAGCATTTTGTACCCATTTAGGGGCAAACTTTGCGTTTCTTCTCATGAAATGAAAATAGCTGGAGGTCTACGATGGTAGTAGCCGCTAGCTTTGCCTGCTGGTACAGCAAACTTGCTGCACCTGCCACGGGGAGCAATTACTCCGTGCACCGCTGCCACTAGCACCCTGGCACCTCACAGACTGCTGCCTTTTTCCTCTGGATAAAGCTTGGATTAGTTTTGCCAGTCCTCAGCTCCCAAGGTTCGGGTTCATCACTGCCTCTTTTATCTCAGGGGAAAAATAAAATTATTAAAAAATCCCATTCCTCAGGCATTTACATTCCTAACCATTTGGCTTGCCCACTTTTGTCCCTGTGTGCCCATCTACCCACCCACTGCAGATGGGCGTGACTGCACAGGTAGAGCTGGTGGGGACCTACCATTTAGTTTCTTTTGCTGTCACACGTATGAAGCATCTGTGTGGGTGCAAGGTGAGTGCTGCTGCACTGCAAGAGCAGCACCTCACCCCTTCAGTTTTAGCCTCTGGAGGACATGAACATTGCTGCTGTCGTTCCTCTTTCCTCCGCCTACTTCTGTATCACTCCAGTGGCAAGTGAGGCGCCTGGAGGAACAAAGTTTTCTCATCCTGCCAGAGGTTCCCCAGAAGGGTTTGCCCCTCACATAGTACTGGAAAGCTCTGCCACTGCCTCTTTTGGTTACAAAAAAGTGCATTTTTTAGCACAGCAGTGAGGAGACAACCTCTCTCTTCATCAGTTTCCTCATCTGCAAGACAAAAATGGCAACACCCCGGCGGGGATTTTGCTGGGGAGAAATGCAGAGCTGCTGAAGGCTCCCTTCTCCCCTTTGCTGCTTCACACGATGCTACTTAAATCAAGGAGCGACATGTAAGCACGGAGCCAGGACTGGACCAAAAGCATTATTTATTCCGACACTGGCAGGTTGAAAGCTCTGGTATTTATACAGTGGTCCTGCAAATCCCAGAGGTCATCTCCTCAGGTCACATAAACCAATGCAGCTTTAAGATATTGCAGTTTATGCCAATTTATAGCAGCGGAGAGTCTGGCTGAAGGTTTTCAAGGCCATGGAAAATGCTGCAGCTAAGACTGTTCTTGCTCTGTAATTTCCTTTACATGTTGTTAAATAGATGTTTCTTCCTCTAATCAAATGGCTCTGTGTAACAATATATCAGCATCAGAAACAATCCATTTCTTAGGCACTAGCTAAAATACCAAAATAAACGAAATAAAAAAGTTCAAAGAGAGTTGTGAAGAGTCTGTTTAACGAAAAGACACTGCTTTGTCTTTTCTTTGCAAATAGGGCTTTTTGTGTGTGTGTTAACTATATTATCATAATTTTTATCTGGACAGCTATCTAATTTATTATTATTAAAATAGTATTCTTAATGAATTTAATTACTATTAATTTTATTAAAATGTATTCTATTACTATTAAAATATTGTTTTCTGCTCAAACAGGCAAGAATTAACCACTCTTTATAAAATTCTTGATTATGATGGGGTTTAAATAAAACTCGTTGGGGTCTGAGCCAGTCTGCACACACACAAGAGCGTGCACACACACACTATACTTACATGTATACACACCCAGATACTTAGATAATATATGCAAATTGAATTATCACTTTTAAAAATACAGCACCAATTTTTTTCCAGCATGCTTTTAATAATTTCAAAACTTTGCTTGTAAGAGTATTTTATGGAAAGCTACTCCTTAACTAGACATGTGGTGGCTGATTTGAATGGTTAAGAGAACATTTCAGGGCCACAGTGACCAGTAACTTTTGCTGCTTGTACCTCCCTCTGCGTAAAGAAAAAATACAAGGTTACCTGAGAGAGATGTGTTTTCTCTAAAACATGCCAGCACACTGGTTACAGATATAACCACAGCTAACATACATACACACCCACCTCACCTTCAGACAAGATAGAGCTCCAGTACCCACTGAGAACAGCCCTGTGGGGAGCAGGGAGACACACATTTATTCCCCCCCCACCCCGATACACACACACTAGGCTGCATCGCCACGGTCCCCACAGGTACAGTTAGCCCTAATATGAACTGCAGCCATACCTACACCGCAGTGGAGACATATAGGTGTAGTGCTCTTCTGGATACATCACCATCTGACACGTAGCACATTTGTTCGTGGCTGATCTGGAGCTACTGCTGGCTTGGTTTCTCTTCCTCTCACGTTCAACTGCAGCTATTTCTTCTTTTGGAAAACCTAAATGGTTATTTTCTGGGGTTTGTTCCAAACAACTTTTAAATTACTTCAGGGACACAAATTCCCTGCTCTACCCCATTAGAGACTGTAGCTGAAAAGCTATATAAGATAACGTTTTTCAAACACCTGAATGACTTAGGGGCTCCTGAACCACCTTCACAGGTGACTTAGGCACTGAAGGCCAAAAGCCACAGGGTGGTGCTGGAGGAGACCCCTCTACACCAGGGCTGTGTGGAAAGAAATGTCGCCTACAATGGGCTCTCCCAGCTCAAATTTGCACTAATTTACTGCCAGCTCTCGTCCAACAAGCAGATCTCATTTGCTGCACACTACACGCGTGACGATGTCTCTCTGGACCACCACTTTCCATGATTCCTCCCTGGATACTTACGTGCCCTCCAGGTTATCTGCTGCCTGCATATTATCTGATGCCTTCCCAGCTGAAACTACTGAGAATGGCCCATTAAAATGTTTTTAACTTAAAAGGAATGACAGCAACAGATACGCTGAGCAGCCTTCAGCAGATACTGCCTGCAGACTTGCCCCTGCCTTCAGGTGTCCTTGCGTTCCACCAGGGTGAGGAGCGCTGATGGGCACCTGGACCAGTGGGAAGCCGACCGAAGAACACCATGCCCGTGTGGCACCAGACCTTCGCAAACCCGCTTACTCCCTGAGCACGGCACAAGCACCACTGCCTGGCTCCAGGCCCCAAACCAGCAGATTTGGAGCGAGTGCAGGGGTCTGAGTATCATAGTCCCACGTCTTCAGACTCTGGGCGGGTCTCCCACAGGGCTCCCATAGGCCTCTGTGGCCTCTGTGTATTTACACCGGAATCTTGCATCTTTATCCAAAGGCAGCAGTAAACACAATTCTGGACTCTTTGAGGATCTTCTTTCCTTCGAGTGGATGCAAATCAAGAATTTGAGTTGTAAGCAATTGGTAGCTTTGATGCAAGAGCACATTTGATGACACAGCGATGCAAATTTTAGGAAGCAAAAGAAAATAAAAGAAAGTTATATGGTGACATGTATTATTAATTAGGGGTTTTTATTAAACAATTATATTTTACTAACAGCTGCCTGGATGGGATACGGCTGTTGAGGTGAATTATGTTCCACTCCATGAAAATGCTGAGCCATCACAATTTTTACCTAAATGACAAATTTTTTTCAGTGGGGGCATGATCAATGGTGCAGCCATACCTAAACAGGCAGGAAGTTTTTGCAGGTATGAGCTTCTCAGGGAAAAAAACAAACCAACCACTACCTACAGAATTACATGGAGCAGTGCAAATTATACTACTAATTACTATTTCAAGTTTAGCGAGTATTTATGTGCTAGCTATGCTACCTGGCTCAGGTCTCTGTACTCTGCACTGCCATCACTTTTGTGGTCCCAGAGCAGATATCTCTAAGCTGTATCCAATACAAACCACTGCTGAACGTGCTAAAATCTAGTTTCTTATGTAATAACAGTAAAGATAATAAATACTTACTGGATTAGGGAACAATCCAGCAAACAGTCACTTATTGGTGTATTACATCTGTTGGAACAGATGATGCTTATTAGATCTGAGGACAATACAAAGCCGAGAAGGACCTGCAAGTACACTGGAGGACAAAATTAGAATTAAAATTGTCTTGACAAACTGGGAAAAAATAGTATGAAAACCATGATGTAAATCAGTGAAGACAAGTGCAAGGTACTGCACTTAGATAAGAATAATCAGCTTCACAAAACCAAGATGAGATGCAACTAGCTGAGCAAAAGTTCTTCATGAAGGAGCTGGGTGGAAGAGGTTAATTACAGATCACAAGCTTAACACGAATCAACTCTATCATGGTTTTGCTGTAAAGAGAACTTCCAAGTTATACCAGTAGGTACAAACAGAAACCTACCCTGCCAAGGCAGTAAGTGAGTCCTACCTGCTCAGCTCTGGGAAGGCCTCAGCTGATGTACTGTGTCCAGTCTGGGATGCTCTGCTTCAGGAAAAGGATGCTCTAGTCAGAAAAACCTCCAGTGAAGATGCAAATTCGATCAGAGGTCTAGACAGTATTGCCCGTGGCACTTTTATCCTGGAGAAGACCAAGGGAAAACCTGATTTTATTGAGGTTCCTAGAAGTCTGCTGAAAAGGGGACACGCAGCTTCCCGACCTGAGTGAACTGGACAAGTTGTAACAGGGTTAAACTACAGAAAGGGAGATTCAAGTTGAACCTCAGACTAATACAGTGCACATAGCATCACACGGGAATAGGTTGCTTAGGGCTGTCGTGGCACCTCCACTGCACGAGGTCTTTAGGAAGCGGCTGTGCAGATGTCCATCAGGATTGACCCTGATGCACTCAAACTGCCTCACAGGAAAGCGTGACCCACGTGATCTCTTGAAATCCACTCATCAGCCTATTTTGTCTGTGGCTTTAAAGAGTATGTTTCAGTTGTAGCTGCTCATGGCAGTGATCTTGACATTTCTGAGTAAGATGCTTCAGTGCTGTCCCTCTGTAGGGGTGGAAGTAACCCCCTTCATGGGCAATTTCAGAAACCAGGAGCTACACCAATCAGTGAATGTTTATAGGGCTGGGATATCAGGATGTGATACAGCCAAAGAATTTGCAAATGCTGAACTTCTAATCAAAGCGTTGGTGGGGGTTTTGTACCAGGAGGTAGAAAGTACCAATCACATATGTACAATTGCAATTAAAAGCCAGAATAGCGCTTATTTCCTTCCTACAACTCCTCAAACTGCAGCAACAGCCCTGCAGGCAGTGACTGAAAAAGGAGGAACAATGGTGTGTTGGAGCCCAAAGGCTCTGTGCTAACTGGATGAGAGACCACTGGGGGATAGTATGGGTGAGTAGCTAGAGGGGAGAGTAGGAATTTGGTCATCTAGTTTCCCTGTCAGAGCTAACATACCATGAAAGCATGGCCTTGGGGAAAAGGAGGTGTGAGGACACTACATTAAAAAGAGAAGGAAGCCAAGAAGAAGCCACATGAGGAAGAGAAGTTTGCAGCAAGTGTGGAACCAAGAATTATGACACCATGAAAAAAAACCAACCAAGAGATAACACCCTTGCTGCACTGCTGCATCCAAACCTTTCCTTAAGTAAATACAAAATGTTATGTATTTTTCCCCCATTGCTGAGTAACTGGAAAAGAGATCCAAGAGTGAGAAAAACATTGACTTGGAAGATGACGGGAGAACCAGAAAGAAGAGAGAAACTAGCAGACACTGACCACCTGGAGAAGACTGTCACGGAGCAGTTCTGGCAGATTCATCAGTCATCTAATATGCCCACTACAATCACTCCAAACCCATAGGGAAATCTTTTTAGAATCTGCCCCAGAAAAGCTATCCTGATAAAGTTCAGCTCTGTGCAGTGGGACCAGATCTATATGAAAGCTCCTGAATAATTCTGGAAAATGTAATTTATGGATTTGTTTGGTGTGTTCAGAGTTGCTCCCAAATTATTTTGCAACAATCTACCTGCAAGTATATTAGCCCTCACTGAAGTCCCAAGAGGAAATGCAAAGAGAGGCTGGAGCTAATTCTTCGTATGATTTTCCTCAACTGTGGTTCTTCTTTAAAGTAGCATATGCATCTCTTGCGCGTGTAGGATAGGCCTCCCACTATAACACAGCTCTGAAAGTTTGCTCGAAAGCAGTAGTCACAGGGTTGCATTTATGTACAGCACTTTAGGTCTTAAGAAGAGTATGAGAGCTTCATACACCTCACAAACTCAGCTCCATTTTGGTTTTCCCTTGCATGAATCTTTTCTCCAGGCTCAGAATGATTACTGAGCTATTTTTACTCCATCCATAGTCACTGTTGCCAAAACTTCCAATTTTATCACAAATTTATGATATTGGGTCTTCTTAAAGCACCAGCTACTGGAATCAAGAACATGAGACTCCTATCTTCTGTTAAAAAACCCCAAACGTTTAATGTATGAGGAAGCAGCAAAAAGAAGCAACAATATCTAAAGGCTAAAAGGCAAATCCAGTAGTCAGTGTTGGGACACAAACCCTCATGATTTTCAGGCCTTTAATGTTTATCTTTGAAGGCCAGCGGTTAGCACTCCTATGTTGACAAAGATCACATATAAAACTCAGAATTCTGAAGCATTTGGTTAAAACTTCATGTTCTGCTAATTAGAGGTTGGGGTCAACAAGCTCCCAGAAGTGGGAACTCCAGAAGAAGACCTTCAGGTAGAAAGAGACAAGTTACTCTACAGGTGAGACCTGCCTCTCCACACCCATATCCCCAAATTACCTCCTATCTACATCTGCACATACACTGAGGGAGGGAGAGCAGGCCCATGCTTGAGCTGGGCACACTTGTCCAGCTATTTGCGTATGGAGACGGGGTCAGCATTTGCTGACAAACTGACTGCTGAGTCTTTTTCGGGGGAAACTCATGTCCCCCAGGCAGTGGCCAGTCCCCTTAAAAAGCTATGGTCTGCCCTTAAAACCTGCCTCTCTTCAGGGACCTTTCAGGGGTCTTTCGCTGTTTAGTCTGAATACCCTGTGGAGCAACCAGGTTCACTGCCTAGAACAGATGATGTAAATCCAAACATCCAGAACAAACACCTATTCAGACATGCACCAAAATGACCTACTCAGTTTTAGGACATGTACTGAATTGAACTGATCTAAGTTATGACATGATTACACGAGATGAAGATTATATAATGCCCCTTTTAAGAAAATGCATATATGTGAAATGTGTATTGGAAATTTACAGTGTAACTCACAGCAATTAAGGTATTTTACGATTTAATTCAGTTCTGAATATTTTGTTCAAAATAACCATATAAAAAGAAAATACTATTGGAACTGTAATATTAAATTTTTATTGACGCCTATGAAATCTAATGCTTGTGAAAAACAAGTCCCTGATGCTTACACTCTGGTTATTAAAAAGGAGGAGTTAAACTTATCTCCTTTCAAGTCTGACTCAGGGAAAAAAATGGCTATGTGACTTCTGACAGATATTGCAAGACTTCTGTACCTTAATAAGAACAGACTATCATTATCTTCACTTTCTCTTAAGTCTTGCAATTGAATTGGTTTATTTTTGAACATCATAAGGAGAAAGAAAGAGTCAAATGGAATAATAAATTAGCTGTTTTTAGTTTATTTTACTGTGGTTTTTTATATCCTGAAACTGACTTCCCCTGTTTTGAACCTACATCTGAATGACAGCTATTTAACTTAACTTTATCGGCAGATGAATATTTCTTACAAAACTTAAGATATGCAATGGAAGCTTTTCATTAAAATTAATAACACCACCAAGGTTTCCTGTTTGCTTTTCTGGGAACCAAGAAAACTTGGTTGTGAAATGCCATAATACATCAGCAGAAGTCCACCAAAACTCCACTAAAAACAATAAAAATCAGGTCACAAGCTAAATTGTAATATTTTCACTTAGATTTCTTGATGCTTTGGGGAATGGTTTGATCAAATTTTCACTCTTAATAAAAAGAGGGGCCAGGAGCAATTACTCTTTTTAAATTTAACTACCATCTTCAATTAAACACAACGACCTTATTACATGACAGGGACGGCTATCTGACTGCATACAGTAGTTAAAAAAACATCAGCCCTACCCCTCGACAAGTGATCCCCTTCCTTTGTACGGTTAATCTGCAATGTCAGAAAAGAACATTAATGAGATTATAACAACAGAAAGCTATCCCGATTTGCAGAGCTACCAAACTGGCCATCCTCTGAAATAAACCCACAGGACCGAAGCCTTAATGCTCTTTTCTGGTTAGAAAATTAAATTATAACTGAGAGGAGACATTGGTATGCCTACTGCTGTTGTCTTAATCTCTTTCAATCTGTAAAAAAAACCCAAAAACAAACAAAAAACCAACAAAACAAAACAACAAAAAAAACCCCAAACCTTGGGCACTGGAGCACACAATTGAAAGTGGCAGGTACGCCAACTTAATGAGTATCTATTGGTGGAGCCACAGTAATTGTGTTCACACTTGTTGTCCTCTCTAGTTGTAAGGTAAAATTAATTAATTGAATCTCATTCTGCTGGAATGGAATCTAGTTTGTTTTCCTTCACAACACAAAACAGTCTCTTGGGAAGCAATAGGTGGGGGTTTAAACTGTTTCAGACTGAGGACCGTGTTAACTCTGTTCCTCTTTCATGGCTGAGTCACCGGCAGCTAGCAATTATAAAACAATTTGCATTTCTAGTCTGAATTCGCTTTCTACAAATTTAGCGAGCTGAACTGGCCCAGCACAGGGACAGTCAGCACCAGCACGGGTGTAAGAGGGAGAAAGGTGATGTGGGTCTGGGCAGAGTGGGGGAGCTAACAGAGCAAGCAGGCAGGGTCTGCTTACACCCCTATGGAGTCACAGACAGTGCTAGAGACCATTTCAGATTTTGGCTCCGTAACTCTAAATATGCTTAAATGAAGGCTATAAGCAATTTAAACTGAGGAGAAAAGAGCTGCCCACACAACATTTCTGATCAGCTGGTTTTAGATCTCCCTGCTCAGCATGCTTGACTGCTGGGAATCCAAGTGCTAAAGTCTCAGTTTTGCCAAGAATCTCCTAGTGCTTACCTCAGCTTTGTGAATTGTCTTCCCAAAACCAGGTACCAGAATTAAAGCATGGCAATGCTGATCACTGTCACGCTTACCTCACTCGGTGGATCAGCTGAGCTTCAGCCCCTGGGCACCCTAGTTTACCAGCTTAGGGTGCTAAGCCTGGGATGGTACAAGGGCAACTCCCTGCACTTAGAGAACTGTTAACCCCAACCAGTGCAGACACTGATGACTGCAATTCATCACTGCAAATTTTGACTCTGATCTTACAATGAGGTCTACGGAGAGAGGCTATCTCATCTTTGCACAGAGCACCCCTGACTTCAGTAAGGCTTAACACAGACACAAAAGTCATCTCACTCAGAGCTCACACTAGGCTTCACCACTACAAAAGCACACCTACTATACCTTCAAAACCAAGTGCTTACATTTCCTTAAGAACAAAACAAAAAACCCCAACAAACCCAAACTGGCCTACAAGCAGTGAAGTTAATGAAACCTACCTTCTATAACACGCTCTTCCACTGCAGTAAGTTAAATCCCACTCCACGCCCTCCACCAGGCTGGAGACAGTGCTTGCTGTCACCGGTTGGGCTCTTGGGCGATCAGAGCTGCCACTCAACTGCTGCCAAAGGGGACAGAGGAGGTCCAACCTCCTTTTGCTTTACAAGTACACTCAGGTGGTTCCTGCTCTCCTCTAGGAAGCTGCTGTTTTCATGAACAAAATGTCAATCACCTACAATTTTGCAGTCAGTGAAAAAAAGGGACAATATTACTGCTGAGTGAAAGGGAAATTAACAGCGTGATCACCTGAAAATGCTAAGGACAGGGTAAGAGAAGTCAGCCACCTTTTGCTCCAATTAGTTGCATCCTGCATTTGGTAACAACTTTATGGACAATTCTAATAAGACAATTAATTTAGCAAGAAATATTAAAGACTAAACATAGTCTCAATCCATAACACTTAACACTGGCTACACTTCCGAAAATACTGTAATGACACATGGTTAGGAGCAATCCATGTGATGACAGAACTGCATTGCCAGCTTGAATTTAAAAATATAACAGTAAACAAGGACAGGAAATCACGGTTGTTCTACTAATATGCACTCAAAAGAGCGCTTGGCCACGGAAAACAAATATACAGCGGAAGGGTAGACAGGCTCTATTTCATACATTCTCTTGCGCTTCGGTGTCAGGAGACCATCATCAGCTCTCAGAAGGAGGGGGCTATGGATTTCCCCATTTTTCATATTGTTTCAGTTTATATCCTGCCACTGACACCATTACTATTGAAGAATTAGCAAACGCTGGCTTTGGAATGAAAATAGACGTTAGAAGCCTTGTGCCTTTTTCATATACATACCCTAATGTGTAGTCAGAGGCTACAACAGCTAGCAGAAAATTATGAAAGAGTACATTAGTTTCTGCATAAAATATAAATTCAGTATTTATTGAGAAGCTCCAGACTATCATAAGACATTACGGTTAGCCACAGGCTGCTGAAGTTTGAAATAAGGTAGTTCAATATAAGACATAAAAAGACTTGAGAAGTGAGCAATAAAACTGAAGTTTCTAAATCCTAGGAAGCCAGTGAAAACCCAGCTGTAGAGCACAGAAGTACCAGAAGACTCCCGAGTCTCCTGTGAGAAGCTGCAAAGGAAGTCATGCTGGGAAAGTATGCTGTGGGCTAAGATATTTGCCTGGCAAGCCTTGCCTAGTTCAATCTTTTGTGGCAGGAAGTTTCTCTTCCCAAAATTTACTTCATCCCCCCCACCCCCCCTTTGGTAGGGAACAGCAAAAGTATAAGCAACGTGCATAAAAGGACTGGCAGCACCTAAATGGCCCCATGTTCTCCACCTCACTATAAATAACTCCACATAACTGATACTGTATTTGTTTTTAGGGCTGAGCCTCCAGTGCTTATTAGCTGAATTTTCAATGCTGTTGTTCTCCCCAGATGAATCAAAATCAAAGGTGAAGGCTAGAAAAACAGGGCAATGGTAAGGTGTTCAGCCTCCAAGTGAAGTGGCTGAGATCCTTGCGAAGTCATCCATTCTAGGTACCCAGCATCTCCTTCAGTTGACCATCCTGCCTTTTCTTTTCCATCCTCCATGCTATATATACTGTCCCTCGATATTTCAGTTTTGTACGTGTTTCTTTAGTCCCTGCACACATCATCTCACTGTCATTATTAAGTGACAAAACGCTTTGCTGCCCCTCAAACTCAGCAATCTATGAGACTGAACAGCTGGTGTAAATCTTTTCAGTGGGAACATTCCTGTTACCGCTTTCTGAACCATCGCTCTGATCATCATCCTCATCATGAACCAGCAGCTTCTTTCTGAGAAGTACTGAACATCATGAGATTGTTCCAGTCTCGGGATGAGTAAGAAGAGAGGCCCACATCTCCTCCCTTCAACACACATCACTTAAATCTATTTTGTATGATCGCACATCATCTTCCTGTTCTGAAGCGCAATACATTTTAAAGCCTGTTAGACATTTTCATCTTTCACTGTTCTTAACAGAAGGTGAAACCCTCAGTCCTCCGAGACAGCTCTTAGTTTTCTATCTAGACTATATTCAGTTTAGATCCATGCTCTTCTATCAATACTGTTCATTACCTTAAACGCCTACTCGCTTGACTCTACCCTGGCTTACTGGTTACTTATAACCCTCCTCCACATTTGCTTCTCCTAGGTTAATCAGACAAATATTCCTAGTGTACTCTTGTAGATAAGCTCTGCTCTTTTCCAGTAACCTTCCTGGGTGTATTTCTGTACAAGTTCCTCTTCCCTGGACATGTTTTATCAGAACTGAACACAGTCATGTCTCACTAGTCACCCAGAAACTTGACTGTGTGCACACCACAGTCACATTTGTTTTTACACAACCGCATAAAATTGGCAGCTTCCTTTCATCGTTGACTAATAAACCCAAGTATTTTTCGCTTTAGTCTTCTGGAGGGTTCCTGGATTTATACAACAAATACTTATTAATCCATACATGCAGTATCTTGCATTTTGTGCTATTACATGCTATTGTAGGCTCATTTCTATTGCTTGAAGGTCTCAAGTCACCAACAGAAATAAGAATATTCATTGAAATTATTACTCATTTCTGACTAGACTGACCAGGCTCTGCAACATTTACAAATGGATTCTGACAGTCCTATAAAAAAATCCGTGTACCTCTTTGGTATTGACATGTGGCGTTTTGGTTTGGATTTGGTCATTTTTGACTACATGGCCATTGTGAGAAACCAGCAAATAATCTTCTTCCTTCTAGACAGACCAAAGCTATGGGCATCCTACTAAGGTAAGTTTGTTTTGAAGCTTTGCAGTTCAAAAAAAACCCTCAAACAACACACAGAGCAAAAGCCAATCTATAACAGCAGAAGGCCCAAGCAAAACACTAGAAAGCTTAAAGCACTGCATGGGGCAAGCATTTAAGCAAAAGACTCAAACAGAGGACAAACAAGCTTCAAAAAGCCAGAAACACATCTGCCACTCAAAAATTCCCAGTTAGGTTCAGAAACATGAAACAGGTCAACCAGGAAGCAGAACTGGACTTGCCTGGAAAGCAGGCTGACACCTTAGGCCGTACCTAAAATGAAGACGTGACAATGCAAAGGGAACAACAGCACAATAAGAAATGCAACCCCAGTAATGAGCTCCTTTTCTGACAGCTTTCGGAAAGTATCTGAACAGCAGACTAATGGCTCTGGCTGAACCTTAAGCCTCTAATGGAAATACAGTTTTTTCTCCCTATATGAAATCATTCCAATCACTGATGTTTGAGAAAAAAAAAAAAAGAAGGGTTAAGTAGTATGTCTCAAAGTAGAAAGAGACGCATACAAATCCGAGCATCTTTCTAGAGTGATATTGGTTCCCACGTGAAGCTGTTTGTGTCTTCTCATCAATCATCTTAATTTTCATTACTGTTTATATGGAGTATTTTTCTCAAACTGTACCACCATCTTTCCTGGCCCTCAGTCTCCATCAGGAGACAGGCGCTCATTAGTAACAAACACATAACAGCATCCCTTACAAGCGCACGCCTGCATGACGATCACAGTGCATTCAAAGGCTATGGTCACAGGACTGGTGCGTTAGATTTTATGAATCCCATTTACTTTTATACACGAGTGGGATTAACAGGGCGGCCTCGGGCCTTCCGCACACGCCGCAGCAGCCCAGCCGCAGCCACCTTCTGCCTCCGGAGAACTGCCAGGTTTAAAACAGCAAGAACTTATCACGACAGAGCCCCCGCCCCCAGCTCACCGGGAAGCAGAACCGGGGAGCCTGCACGGGGATTTTCCCTCGGGCGGCTCGGAAAGGCCTCTCGCCCCTTCCCACTCCCGCCCACCTACCGGGACAGGGGGCAGCGGAGAGGCCGCCGCCGCCTCACCCAATCACCCTGCACCCCCCGCCCCCGCGACGTCAGCTCCCCCTCGGGCCACAGGCCGCGCCCGGGGCGAGCACGTCGCCGCCGCCCTCGCCCCCCCGCCGCGGCTGCCCCGGCACTGAGCCCCGGCACCACCGCCGCCGCCGCCGCCGCGGGCCCCTAGCAGGCACTTCCGGCCACGGGGCCGCCGAGCACCCGCCCAACCCCACTCGCCCCCAGCCCGCGCTCCCATTGGCTCATCCCTCTCGGCGCGTGACCGCTGCGCGGCCGCTGGTTGGCCCTCCGGCAAGCGCGTGCCGCGGAGCTCGCCCGAAGAGCGGGTTGGGGGTGAGGGCGGGTCGCTGTCTCCACGGCGACAACGCCGGACGAGGGACGGGAGGAGACGGGCAGCCGCCGCCACCACCACCACCCGCCGAGTCGCTGCTGTCGTCGGCGTCACGTGGGGCTGCCGCGGCCGCCGGTTGGCCGGCGCCCGCCGGCGGGGAGCGGGGGGGACGCGGGGAGGCGCCACGTGACGAGGCGCCGCCCGCCCTCCTCCCCGTTCTTTCTTCCTCCTCAGCGCCCCCCCCCCCGCCCCCCGCGCGCCGGCCGGTTGGCTGTTGCCGTGGCGACAGGGGAAGGAGGGGGCGGGGCCGGCGCCCCACCTCAGCCGCGCCGCAGCCCGTGAGCGCGGCCCCGCCGCCGGCAGCGCCGCCCAGAAGCTGCCGCGGCCGGGAGCATCCGCCGGGCGGGCGGGCAGGCGCGAGCGGAGCGGGGGCGGCGGCGGGCAGGGCGGGGCGGCCCATGGCGGGGGGGGTGAGGAGGGGCCGTCGGCAGGTGCGGGTCGGGCGGGCGGTCCGCGCTGGCGGCGGCGGGAGGATGCGCGAGTACAAGGTGGTGGTGCTGGGCTCGGGCGGGGTGGGGAAGTCGGCGCTCACGGTGCAGTTCGTGACCGGCACCTTCATCGAGAAGTACGACCCCACCATCGAGGACTTCTACCGCAAGGAGATCGAGGTGGACGCCTCCCCCTCCGTGCTGGAGATCCTGGACACGGCGGGCACCGAGCAGTTCGCCTCCATGCGGGACCTCTACATCAAGAACGGGCAGGGCTTCATCCTCGTCTACAGCCTGGTCAACCAGCAGAGCTTCCAGGACATCCGACCCATGCGCGACCAGATCATCCGCGTCAAGAGGTGACTTGCCCGGCGGCCGCTCCTCCGACGGCCGCGCCCGGCGCCCACCTGCGGCCCGGCCCGCCGGGGCCTGCGGGCCGCCCGCCCCCCCCCCCCGCCTTCGTCCTCCCCCCCCCCCGTCCCCTCCTCCCCGCGCCGGGCCGCCCCGCAGTGCCCGGATCTCCGGCCCGGGGGCTGCCCACGCCCTGCCCGCTGCCCGCTCAGGTGCCTGCCCCGCGGCTTCCTTCCCTCACCCGCCTCCCTCCCTCCCTCCTTCCCCGGGGGCGCCCCTGGGCGGCAGGACCCCCCCGCGCCCGCCGGTGCCTCACCCGCAGCCCCGGGCGCCCTGTGGGCGGGTGCCGGCCGCCAGCCGCAGGGGTGACGGAGCGGGGGCAGGGGCTCCAGCGGTTTCCGCTGCTCGCCCTCCCCCCCCGTTTGCGTTTACGACGCGGTAAGTTTGGGGGGGTCCTGCGTGAAATATGGCAGGCAGGCTGGCCGCAGGCGGGCAGGCGGCAGTCTGTGCCACGGCTGTGACCGGGGGGCGGAAAAGCAGTTCCCTGAATGTTGTATCGGGTCAGCCCTCGGGTGTACTTTATTAGTGGACGTGCTGTAGCTGATTTTCAAGGGAAGTGCCTGGGTGTTTTCCTGCAGCACACATGTCTTCAAAGGCGGATAGAGATCTGCTTTTTCGGATATCTGCATAGGTATTTCCGTGAACTTCCCACTCCTCTTAAAAGTGCAGAACGCAAAGCCTCTTTCTTGGTAACAAGGTGATGGCTGTGAGCGTTAGGCCTTGTGTATGCCGGTGTTTCTCTTAAATTTCCCGCAGTCACATTGCCAGCCACTCTATTACAGTGAATCCACAGTGGTGAAACACCGGTGCCTACTGCCAGTTTATTTTTATAACCACTACGTTGTTTAGATGTGTGTCAATCAGTTAGATGTCAGCGGCTGAAATGCATCCAGTCACGCTCAAATAAGGGTAGATGCACCATTTGAAATCACAGCAACCTTTTGAACCATAGCGTGGATGAGAAAATGCCGCTGGCCAGATCATCGCAGACAGAGATCTGTTATTGCCTGTGGAGAGAGGTTGTAATTATGTCGCAGAACTGGTTGTAGCTTTGGCTTGGACATTTGAAAGGGAAAGCCTTGTAAATAACTTAGTTGGACCATAGCTGTTGGATTTCTATCTTAATGTAGAGAGGAGCATGAAAGGTGATAATGGCTAATCATATGGTTGGGTATGGTCTGTTCACAGAAACTACTATTCCAGACCAAGGCCTGGGGAAGATGTATTTTGAAATTGGGGAGGAGGGTGAGTAGGGGAAAGGGGAGGGAGGAGACAAAGTGCTGGTATCTTTGGAGACTTGCAACTTTCTCATAATAGGTGTTTCTTAATGCGTGTCCTAACTTTTTCACTGGGGATTTCTAAAGACCAATGTAATGAAGTTATTTTGAATCTATTATGGAAAATGCATTTTCCATATCCTTGTGTTCCTTATCGTTCACACATGCCTTACAGAAGAACAGTTTTTCTTTAAGTAATTACAGTAGACTTTATTCATTAATAAATGCTTTTGGCTTTCCTGTGCTTAATCAGTGATACAAATTCATTAAGTCTCTGAATGCCTAGCTGTGGCTTTTGCAGCTTGTGTTGTGCCTTGCAGTGGAACGTCTGCATTCAGACCCCAGCTGACAAGCTGTAGATAGGTGAAGCAGAATAGGAAGCAACTTGTACTTCCATAGTTGCATTGACTCAGCACTGCTCAGAGAGGGTCTAAATGGTGCTCTTATTTTTCTTCTGCCATCTCTTTTACTGCAAGACTTCAACTTTTGGCTTTTGGTTAGGTACTTTGAAAGACATATGAGCAATGTTTTAATCCTAAATTTCACTTATGTGAAGTAATCTAAAAGCAGCTGAAATCCTGGAAATTTTAGCGAGTCCTGAAAATTTTAATTGAGTTGTAGTTGAAAGGGATATGCTGTTGACTTGCAATATTAAAAAGATGTAGTTTCAGCAAGCGTACCAAATCTTTCCTTGTCAGCTTACCTCGTATTTGTGGCTCTTCTTGTTGTTATGTTTTGGAACTTGACTGAAGTTTGCAGGCAGTGTAAGACCTAATGTGCTGTTGACTTAAGCTTGCAGCCCTTTTACCAGTTAAACTGTAAGAATGCGTATTTACAGATATAATATGTATCTGCACAACGACTTCTAAATTATTATTTACAGTTGCACAAATTAATTTAATCCATGTTGAGAGACAAATAATCATAGTCCTGTTTACTTAGGGTTTTTGGATGAGATGTACCCGAAAATGACAACTATATGCTTATATTGATACAAAACCATGATCTAAAAATGTTCTGAACTTTCATTGTACCTGAAAACCAATTGGCCAGGTCTCTAACTGATAGGTATCTCTGCATTTTGCAAGTTGTCCTTGCTTTTTTTTTTTTTTTTTTTTGGATGAAAGGATCCCTGTGTTATTATATAATTAGAGTAATTTTAATTACTCTGCCAAGAAGTAGAAAAGCCAGGTGAAATTCCCTCTTTAGGTTAAGAGATGCACCCTTGAGTCTTCTGCTTCCCTGGTCTAACCACCATATACCAAGCCAATCTGAGCTAAGGCAGTCATTCACTCCACCTGATGAAGTTGAGTTACTTTATAGGCATGAATGACATGTTCATGGATGAAAGAGAGGAAACAAGTGGACCTTTACGTAACTCTGAAGCTAGTGGTTAGAAGAGGTTGAGATCGCTTTTGCCAGTATAGTTTCTGTTCTCATTAAATGGCTAATTAA